>NW_026915877.1:4595000-5190000 GCF_034315485.1 Pezoporus occidentalis
TCAGCTGGGTGGAAAATGCCCAATTTGGACATTTGGAGCTGTGTGCAGATGCTTTTGATGGTGAAAGCCATTATGAAGCCCTGTCTAGAAAGCCTGCATTTTGAACTTTCCTCATTAGCACTTGTACCTGGGACAGAAATTACAGAGTATTTCCTATTGCGTTAGAGAGGAGCTTCTGAAACCACTTGGGATAATTTTGCGGCTGCCTTCACAATTTCCTAGCTTTCAGCAAGCAGCGGGGGAGGATTTTTTCAGTGACATTTTTTAACTTAGATGTCCAATTATTAGGCTCTGTATCCTGCATTTCATCAGCTGGTTTCCAAGGTGAGAAGACATCCTTTCTCCCATGAAGAAGACCAATTCTTGCCGTAGGCCATTTTAATTTAGGCTCCTATGCATAGATATAAATGCAAGGCTATCTTTAACGAACCATTTTTCAGCACTGACATCCAGTGAGATACCATGCATTGCAAATATAGCTTTCCACAGCAATTCTTTTGGGAAGGAAGGCCACTAGATGAAGCATCCTTTTTCTCCCTCCACCTGAGGAGGATATTTCTTTATCCATTTCCCTATCAAAATTTCCCCAGGTTGGCACCTGGCTGGGATCATTTTGCCCATTCTTTTATACTGATATGATGCCAAGGTGGCTCTAAAAATGCAGACTCCATCTGAAAAGATGGGAAGATAATAAGAAATCAACCCCACCCTGCAATGTTTTGGCTCCAGGTGCAGGACTGTGCAGGGAGGAAGGGAGGGGGACCTGCCTTCCACACCCCCAGGTTATCCTGATGGCTCAGCTTCCACTGCTCTTAACCTCAGGATGCAACTCAGTAATTCCTAGGTCATTTGCTTGCAATTGTTATTTATAGG
Source organism: Pezoporus occidentalis (assembly GCF_034315485.1). Lineage (NCBI taxonomy): Eukaryota > Metazoa > Chordata > Aves > Psittaciformes > Psittacidae > Pezoporus > Pezoporus occidentalis. The sequence continues at coordinate 4,595,874 of NW_026915877.1, forward strand.
TACAACTGTGGAGCCAACACAGCATAAAATATTTGTTTTTTTATGATGATTTTTAATGAAACAGTTTCTTTTTGTTAGAAAAGTTAGGGTGAAATGTGACTGATATGAGGACAAATCAGCAGAAATTTGGTGCTTTTGCATGTACTCTTATGCTTTACACAGTTACACATTTGCATATTTGCACAAGATTATGATACCAAATTCAAATAGAGAACCTATGGACAAAATTCTATTGAAATAAAGGGTGAAATTAAGTCAGTAACAATGGTGTTGGCGGAACAGGATTTTTTAACCCAAAACATCATGTCTGTTGCTGCTTCAGTCACTGGAAAAAATCGCCTTCATCTATTCTGATCTTTTTAAAAGTTATTTATGAATATGCTAGCTCAATTAATGATTAAAATGTGATGATGATGTTCCCTGGGATTAAGAAGCAAATGGAGGAGAAAGGTACTTAGGGGCTTCAGAAAATAAAGCTAATAACATTTAAACTAAAAAAATCTTCTCACTAAAATGCATAGGAAATAATAGATTGTTTTATTAGGTCATTTCTAAATGTCAGAAAGTGTTCCAAGTAAGACTGCTTTTTTATCCTTTTGTCGGGCATGCATTTCTCTTGGTTTATTAATCTGAAAAAACAGATCTCCCGATAATTCTGTTGGAGAACAAAGAAAGTTGTATTTTAGTAACTAGGTCTCTGAAGTTATTATCCATCAGCACATACTCATCTACTCAGTTCTTCTCTGGGACGTGATTAATCTGATTTCTCAGATAATGTCCTAAGAGAAAGAAGAACGGATGGTTGCTCACAGTGGTATTGTGTTAAATATATCTCTCAGCGTAATTAGGATGCACACCTAGTAATTGTATTTCAAGGTAGAAGTCTTGATCAATTGAGTTCTGATTAGCTTTCTTGTGGCTGTCTGCCTGTAAAAATATAACTCTGCTGAAGAAGAGCCCAGCTGAAATTTTTTGTGGTTTTAGGCATATTTAAAGGTGCTGCCTTCTCTTGTCTTTGTAGAAGCTGAATGTAGGCAAGAATAAAATCTTATTTCTGCTACCTTTAAATTTGGTCATCCTGTGTGTTGCCAGTTTATTCATGCCATGTGCTCAGATGAGTTTGGAACCAGAATTTTAAATACACCTGTGCTGGATTTGGCTGGATTAGGGTAAACATCCTATATATATTAAAAAACAAAAAAATAAAAATCTTTGCAAAGTATTTTGAGTTAAAAAAAGTGGTTAATTTCTGACAGGGTGAGAGGTTGGAGGAACAGGTCTTGTAGAACAAATACTCTATTTGTGTCATTTGTCATTGATGTGTGGGGAAGCAATGCAGTTTTATTTTCAGTATGTCTTCTGGAGTGAAGAGTGGCTTTGCTCTCCGTCTGGAGTACAGCCCCAGGGTTGTGAACACTCTGCTGAGGCGGCTATGGGTTTGAAAACTGAGAGTAAGATGACAAAAAAAAATCATAGTAAGGACCTTTTACCTTTTTGTTTTAGTATTCGATACTTTGTTTTAGCATTCGATAAAGAGGTTTGAATTTTTCTTGGCAAATTAAGAGGCTAAGGGTCTGCAGCATGGTTGCAGCCTGAAACTAAGAGCCAAATAATTCAGGAGAGCTTAAAAAAAGTCTCAGAAATGCTGGATACACTTCAAATGGGATTAAAGGAAATGCCTGTTTCAGGAAAGGAATTTATGGATTTGTTCCAAAAAACTGAAGAACTGCTGAGTGTTGTGTATTTAAGGTCCCTTCCAGCTCAACCCATCCCATTCTATGATTGTACGGTTGCCCATGTTACAGTTGACATCCCCAGCACTGCAAAGCCCATCTCATTTAGGATAAGGTTAAACCAGTGCAGAGTAACAGAATTTCCTCCCAAAGCAGTATAAATCCTCACAGTTTTCTGACTGCAAAGTGTTTTTTCTTTACTGCTTGGAAATGCAAAGTGCCCCAAAGGGAAATGGCCAGCCTCATCCTGCTGAGTCAAAATGTGCCCAGTGCAATGCAGACAGCAAGGCAGTAGTTCTTTGCTGTTACCATAGAATCACAGAATGGTTTGGGTTTGAAGAGACATAAAGTTCATCTAGTTCTAAGCCCCCTGCCACAGACAGGGACACGTTCCACTAGACCAGGTTGCTCAAAGCCCCTTTCAACCTGGCATTGAACACTGTCAGGGATGGGGCAGCCACAGCTTCTCTGGGCCACCTGTGCCAGTGCCTCACCACCCTCACAGGGAAGAGCTTCTTCCTGATACCTCTGTCAGTTTGAAGCCATTCCCCCTTGTCCTGTCCCTTGTCCTTGCCCTTGTGCACCAATATCTTTTTCTCATATGCAAAAACATTTGTCTTATTGTTTCCAACACAAGTAAGTGTGTCTGTATGTACCCAGATGGAATGCCATGTAGGTACCTTCTCAGCCTGTTCCAATCCCGCAGCACAGTATTCCTATCAGCCTCACTCCTTTTTCAAGTCATTCCAGCACATCTTATTCCATTCAGCCTGTATATTCCTAAATGTAGGCAGTTATGTCAATTTATGCATTAAAATACAGTATCTAATAATTGAATGGAAATAATTACATGCTCAGAATAGGCCTGCATTTGCACAGTCAGCTGAAAAAGATAATGCACATAATAGTACCGTTTCTCCATACACTTAGTGCATTGCTGAACCACTTTATCTTCTTAATAATCACTTAGTATTCAATTCCCATCTCCTACCTAGCCTGTTAAAGTCAGGCTGAAATGCAAAGTTACATTAGTTTTGGAGCGCTTTGTTTAAAGCATTACTGAGAATTTAAATATAGTACTTTATGATTTTAATTTGGGATTACAAGATAAGAGCTTGTGTTTTACTTGGGTTTACCCAGCAGATGATGTGCAATCCTCCTTTCAAGTGTAATTATATAATTAGGTTGATAATGACTGTATCAATTTAGGAAGCAAGAGCTCTTGATAAAACATTTTCCCTCTTCCCTTACCTATTTTGCATTTTAGTGCTAGAGGACTGCCAGAGCTGCAAGCCCACTGAGTCAAAAATAAGTTCATTTAACCCGTGATGTTATGATCCTGCAATGAAATCATATGTGGCCATCCTTGGGCACCTGCGTGACAGCTGAGCTCTGTGCTGGTTCAGTTAGAAAAGCACTCACCCAGAATGAGGATTTTTCCGCGGGAGCAAAGCGCTGCACTGTGAATTGGGCTGCTCCCATAGCCTGCGATGAGTAGGAATAAAAAAAAAAGTAGGGATAAAAAAAGGAAAAAGCGGGGGGGGGGGGGGGGGGAGGGTGGAGAGGGATTAGGAAAAAGAAGAGGAAAAAGCAGGGGGGAAGAAAGCAAGTACAAAATTTAGTACAACTTTTTCAGCATCATAGTTCCCAAAGGGATTGGGAACTCTGCTCAACCAGCTGTAGGGCTGAATACAGCATAGATGAGGGTAGAAGTTTCTCATGGTTACTCAGTCTCAGGCTATGTGTTAATTCTGCCCTTGACAAATATGAGTGCATTCATGTAGGTACTCTTAAGTGCCAGAAATGTTGAGTCTGTATGTATAGGAAACTGCTTGGACAGACCTTTACTGTGGTACCTCTAGGAGGAGAATCAGTGCAGCAGCTGCTGAGCCACAGCTTCCTGAATCCAAAAAACACCTTTCTTCTATAGCTTCTCTGCTTATATTTAAGACACTAGTATTGAAAACATGAATCATATTGATAGCCCTTGCTTACTGAGCTTCTGTGATTGAGAAAAAAAAAAAATCAAAAACAACAACAAAAAAAATTGACTAAAAGCAATTGTGCTGCAAGATACTTATCTTTATAGTGTTAGTCACTGTTCCTTTTCAATTAAAAATTATATGTGTCTGTATATACACACAGATTTTCCTCACAGGTAGGTGAGGAGGTGTCAGATGAAGAGCCATGCTAAAACTGGGGGTGATTTCCGAGGCTGCCTGCCTGTGCTCTGCAGAGGGGATGCTACAGCACTTCCAGGAGAGGGGATGTAAGGATGGACAGGGCTGGCTTGTGGTTAAGTCTGGGGAGGTCATGTTGTTCCCATCCCTACTCCTCCTGGGTGATCCAGGTGGATTCTTGTGGGTCCCTCAGTCTTTGGTTGGCTGGTCAGGTTCACCCAGCTCATGTAATTAATTAAATGTAACAATCTGAAAACTAATAATGCTCTTCAAACACCACTTGATGGCTAGGAGTGACCAAAAATACTGAGTAATGTGGAAAAGGAACAAAAGTGAATAGTTGAATGAATTACTTATCTGAAAGCATTTGCCCTGATCCCATTTCTGGTTGGTATTACTCTACTGAAATTTATTTTTATCATTCAAGAAGGAGCAGCCGCTTAGGAGGCTGCTGCAGTGGGTGCTGGAACAGCTTTGTTCTGTAGGGGCTCACATTTCCTTGTATAATACTTGTATAATACTATCATTCATAGACTCATAGAATAACAGGTTGGAAGGGACCTCAAGGATAATCTGGTGCAACCTTTCTTGTCAAAGGATGACCTAGACTAGATGTCCCAGCACCCTTTCCAGCCAGATCCTCAGTGTCCAGCTTTGGGGACTCACCCACTTCCCTGGGGAGATCATTCCAATGGCTGATTGTTCTCATGGTGAAAAGTTTTCCTCTTGTATCTAGTTGGAATGTGCCCAGAAGTAACTTGTACCCATTATCCCTTGTCTTCTCTATGTGACTCCTTGTAAACAGGGAGTCTCTGTCTTCTTTATAGCCACCCTTTGAACACTGGAACATGGTGATAAGGCCTCCCCTGAGCCTTCTTTAGCCTGAGAAAGCTCCGTGTCTCAGCCCTTCCTTGCACTGCTTCCCACTCCTTGGGTCATCAGACTCTGATTTTTAACAGGAGATTACTCCCGCTTTCCATCGCAGATGTCCATCTCCAGTGTACCAGCCTCTTTGCACAGTAGTTTTGTGACAGAAGGCGGTGAAGTGCCATGGATGCTTTCCCACAGGGAATGTTTGTAGAAAGAAAGGTCAGGACTTACTGAATGCTCTGTTATTAAAAGCAGCAACTGCTTGAGAATTAATAATGTTTGACTTAGTTTCTTGGATTGTCTAGCTTGATTTAATTCAAATGTACTTATGAGAGGAGGTGCAAGAATTTGGGTGTTCCTTTCTTGTAGCTCTTCCAAAGGTCTTCACTTGTTAATACAGCCCTAACCTAAAGCTGTGGTTATAAAGAAGCTTAAAACCTGGCCTCTTAGATGCGATCCCTCTTTTTATTTTTTAGAAAAAAAAGAAAGATGACATCTGTAGATCAACAAATCCGTAAGTGCTCCTGTGTAATTAACATACATGAATCAAGAGAGATCAAATTCCTGTTTTATCTTTTATAGCACTGATATTTGCAAAGATCTTTTTATTAAATTTGTAATAAAATGGAACATCATAAAGAGTGGATTGGCAGATCATTGCCAACCAACCAGAACCGCCTTAGATTCCTTTTTCCTAATGGTGTCACCTGTGGGCCATGTTACAAATCTCTAATGATTTAATGTAGCTTTTCAGCTGATATGGAAGAGTAGAAAGAAAACCGATATTACTTTACCTGTAGTGTAAATGGAATAAGAAAAATAATACCCTTGTGCATACCGTAACCAATATTGAAATAGTGGGTAATACAAAGCATGTATTTGAATACCCTGAGGAGAGAGGCTGGCTTTGATTCTATCTATAAAATTTCTGAGTTGGGAAACAATCCTGTTCTGAAGAGGCATATGGATGTTCAAAATGAGACTTATTTAAGATACCTACAAAATAGAGATTGGCTGACCTACTTGTTTAGTCTTAATGCACTGAATGTCAATAGAAACCCAATGTTTCAATTTGAAAACAGCATGAATGTAATGGTCTTTTATGAAGGTATTTAGTAATTTCTCCAGCTACAAAAATACGTTGTTTTACATGCTCACTCTTACAACTGAAATCATCAGCTCTAGCTTTGTTACAGCCCCAAAAGCACATGTTTCACTCCTGTTACTCTTACATGTTAGTAAAAAAAGGACAAAATTTACCAGGAAGACTTACTTTTCTTTTCTTTTTTCCTGTCAAAATTCTTCTAGTACCTCAATTTTACTATTTAATATTTACTCTTTGCTGCTGGGTGGTCAAAGCTAAAGTCAGAGGTTTCTTTTCAACTCTGCCTCTCTTAAAAGCTTTCCTAAGATATGGTCCAGAGAAACATCTTAATAAAGGATTCATTTTATCCACATTAATGTTCCCATTGATACCTGTTTCAGTAAATTGATATTTTTTGCTTTAGTGTCTGGACAAAATTGGCAATGTAAGAGTTAATTATCCTCTGTCTTTCTAAAATATGTGTGTTTAAGTATCATACAGCGCTAGTATGTTTATAGGGTAAAACAACATTTAAAGTCTTAATCTTTTGACATAGAATAAGCTTTAAAAGTGCAACACAATGTCATGCAACAGTTTATTTGGAGAAATATTGTTAATATTGACTCACTTTCTGGAATGATATTTTTTTTTTTTATGTTAGAAATTGTAAGCAGGTTTTCTCCAAGCTTATATAGCTGAAGTTTTCCCATGAGAAGTTCAGAATCTTCATTCCATACTGTATTTTATGTTAGAAATCCACTACCTATATTAATCTTAAATTGCTCACGAGTGGATACAAGAACTCCTCAGAAAGAGTGGGGAAGGTGGTGATTTTGGGTGTTGCTTTTTTTTTTTAGTTAGCACATTTTTTATTTATTTTACTTATTAATGAGTTATGTGTGTTGCTTGGCAATATAAATAAGACATGTCAAGAAATTAATGTTTTGAGTAATTAGAAAATACGTGTGTTACCAATTAGACTGTCTGCTTTTGATACAGACAGAACATGAAAGTCCTTTGATTTTAGAAGTGTAGAGCTTTACATGTTAAATTTCCTGGCTTGTATTGTAACACTGCAGGATCTGCCTATGCTCAGCCCTTGTCTGTGAGGGATGGAGCTTTTCTCTCATGCCACAAATTGCTGGCAGCCACCCTCTCAGTCCTTGGATGCAAGGCAACACAGTGTGCTGGAGAGAAGCATCCTCCCCGGCACCAGTTGAGTCATATTAATACAGCAACTAGTATTCCAAAATTGTTGGCAAGTGTTCTCATTGGTTCTCTGTCATGCGTGCCAAACCAGGCACCCGAGTGTTGCAGACTCATTTTTAATTTAGCTCGTTGCCGTCTTCAATCCTGTGGAACATAATAATTTTGAATACTGCTTTGGTGGTGAAAAAGCAAAACTCAAACTAAACTATCTCCATCTCTGGAGGTTTCCCGTGGCCTCCAACTTGGTTCTTAGATTTCTCATTTAAAGGGAGCACCTTGGATAATGAGCTGGCTTCTGAACAAAGTGATACAGGCTTCCAAAGCTAATGGGCAGATGTGCATAGCCTGGCTTCTCTGGTCACACTGCCCCCTCTTTGAATATACTAGAATATCTCTTCAATGACACACACACACTTTTGTTTTAGGCTTTTCAAGGCAGCAAAAGATAGCAAAAGCCTAATTTGGATTATTTTTTCAAAGTGGTATTCTTACATAAAGGAAATTATTCTCAGTTCTACAACTTCTAGTCCATTCCAGGGTTGTGGTTTTTTTGTTTGGTTTCTATTTGTTTGTTTTTAATCTTTGTCACCATGAATTGTTGTCTTGTTCTGCAGAAATGGTACATTTTGCCAATTTTGAAGCTATGCCCTTGTATGCTTATTCGCAGGTCATGCACGTTAGAAAAAAGTGCAGCTGCAATGCAATGCTACAACCATTTAATTTGTTCTACTTGGAGCACATCTACTGCTCTGCTAGAACAATCTGCTTCTCTCTCCTGCGATGTTTTTAATCCATTCTTTTGCACACTACACTTCCTGTAGCTTCTTACGAGATTTCTGTATTCTTTTTCACCTAAGGACATTTTACTTATGTTTTCTTGTTTAACTGTAAGCAGCCTTATTAGTTATTAATTATCTTTAGATTTCCTCTGAGTCCCATCGATTCCTTAACAAGTAGTGACAATACATAAGTATTGATTCATAATAGCTTGGTTTTAAGTTGAGCAGAAGGGAGTGTAAAGGCTTAATGAAGAACCTTACAAATGAGGACCTTGCTTGAAGATGAAGCAGGAGGGTGCTGGCATTGCCACATGTAACTTGAACGACTGCAACAAAATGAGCCAGTCCAGTTTGTGCAAGATGAGAACTATGTATAATAGAGCCTTGGGAAAGGAGAACCTGTCAGGGTTTTAGCAGGGAGTATTGTCAACATGTGTTAAGAGCCTGTGGGGAGAAAAGGAAAGGACAGCTTGGATTAAAGGGGTTGTGTCAGTGCCTCGGTGACCTTGGGTACAGTGACCATGGTTTCTGCATCTAATGTGTGGTTCCAGGAACTGAAAAGCCTCAAAATAAACCTGCGTGAGCATGCCACACCCACCAAAGACTACCCCTATCTGCAGCTGTGTTTAATGAAAGCTGGAGTTTATTTAATGACAGAAAACTCAAGATGAAGTTGAATCAGATTAAATGGAAAAACATTTATTCCTTTTTCTAATCCAGCAATTTCAGGGCTGAACCAAGTGCAGAAATAAAAATCCCTGTGAGAATTGTAAAGCAAAATTGAAACAAGGTGTTTGGTTGATCCACAGGGTATTTTTATTGAGAGACAGTGGTTTTGATTTTGTTCGTAACTCAAATATCAAAGTATGTGCAGACGGTGGGGGTAGGCCGTGCTGTTTGCCATCTCAGAATATAACTGTGCTAATATCCTTTTTCCTCATGTTCAGCTTCATCAGATCCCCACAGTACAAAGCACTATGAAACAGATATTGCTTTTCTGCTAGCACTTCCAGTGCCTTCCCATGAGGAAGATTAGCTTAATTATAGATAAGGATTGAGTAGCACAAATAATAGCAGTAGTGCACGTCTTTTTTACCAGAAGAGGCAGTAATTGCAGACCCTTGCCTGTTAAAGCTTACCTGAAAAACATTTTTTTTTTTTTTTTTTTTATAAGTAGTCTCTTTTCTGATAGCAGAAATGTTTTCACACAGATTAAACAGATAGCTTTGAAGTCAGGCAGGTGTTCATGGTCTTCCGCCACTGGTACATAGAATCACAGAATCAACTAGGTTGGAAAAGACCTGTAAGATCATTAAGTCCAACCATTACTCCAGGACTGCCAAGACCACCATTAAACCATATCACTGAGAGCCTCATCTGTAGAAGTGGGGGATTTCTAACTGATTTCTCCTCTTATTGCTGATAATTCTGTTGGTTTTTTTCTCATCATGACCTGTACTTCTGATTTGTGGCCCATGCACCACTCCTGATGGGCAGCAGGATGCTGCTGGCTCAGGTCTCATATATAGGCTTGCAGTAGGAATGGCCCCACCAGACAAGGCAACAATTTAACTGTGACATCTCTCTTGAGGAGAACCATGCCACCAGTGCCCTGCCTGTGATAGGGGCTCTGGGTCAGCAGAGAGGTGGGTCCTATCCACTGGCTGCTCTCTGCAGAAACCTGCCACTTTGTTCCCCCTTCCCTGCCTTATTACAGGAGACATTTAATTTTATAATACTGTTGATGATAGCTATGCTGTGAGTTGTACTGTGGGCTGAGCCGGAGGCCTGTGGGACCTTGTGGGGCACAGGAGGGAAGGAGCAGCAGGGTTCCTCAAATAGAGATTGTATCCTTGCAGCTGAAATCACCCAAGGGCTGATCTAGATTACACAGTAAAATAGCCATGCCTCACACAAGTTCTTTGACTCAGCAGAGTGCTGGAAAACACCAGCAAGATGCGTTGGAAAAAATGGTTTGTAAAAATATAAATGGATTTCTTTATTTTAGAATATGAAGAAATCAAGGAGTTCAGGGGTCCTGCCTTTCCAGATTGATAAAATAATCTGGAAAGAAAAAAAAAATAATATTCTGGGGTTGGAACTAGGTGATCTTTAAGATCACTTCCAACCCAAACATTCTATGATCCAATTTGCAAAATTGAAATTGCAAAAATTAATCATTTAATGCTTGTAAAGATCTATGGTGTGGCAACTGCATATGCATTCGCATACTGCTGCACAATAATTCCAGCAAGTGGGTATTGATAAAAAGGAAGTCATGACAATGGGAGAAGAATCTGCGATGCATGCTCTGCATCTTTACAAAACCTGTGCTTTGATCATCTATTCTCTTAACAATTCCAGGTGTTGTTAAGGTGGATTATGGTGATGTATCCATCAGGAAAGCACTGAGAGAAAATCTGAAGTGTAAACCCTTCTCGTGGTACTTGGAAAACATTTATCCTGATTCCCAGATTCCACGGCGCTATTACTCGCTTGGTGAGGTATGAACCATTTCCTTTGGTTACACTAAAACAGTAAGTACACAACACAAGGGGGGAACTGCTGAGAGATGAGTTGGTTTGGAGGAAAGGAGTGAAGCGCTTGTGTGCAGTCCCTGCATCTAACTTATCTTTACTTCTGAGAAGGTTGCATCTCCTCTAAATCTTTCGTAGGAGGGCATTGCTATTCTGAATGTATACTTTCACCATTAAAAATTTATCTTTTAAATTGAGTAGTATATTGGAAAAGAGAGGTTTGCAACTAATATTTTGAAATAAATAAGTAGTATGCAGTAGTCGAAGGAAACTTTCCATCATTACTGATCACTTACATGTAGAGTAGAAAAAGCTTTGGGTTTTTTTGCTTTTTTTCTTCTAAAAGAAATGTGTTTGCTAATTGATGCTGAGTTTTCCAGCAGGGCTGCCTGGAGCTGGGTATCACAGGCATTCTGAATAATCTGCCAGTTCTAGTACCACCCAAAGCTAGAATCTTTTTCAGATTCAGGTAATTCACTGTTAAAAATATTCTATGGAGTTGTAACTACGCTGACTTTTAAAAGCTCTTGAATGGCTTGATTTAAAGATCGCCATGGATGAAAAAGCAGTCAAATGATCAAATTTTACTTTTTTACATCCAGGAAAGTATCTTATTACTTAAACTTGCAGTTGTAGTGCCGAATAAAAGCCACAGTAGGGTTTCCAGTTTAACTATGACAAGAAAAAGTGAAACATAGTGTTTACAGCAAGGAAGGAGCTCATCTAACAAGTGTCAAATAATAAGGTTTTGTATGATATTGTCAGACTGCAAAATAAAAGTATGAGAAAGTAATAAAATAGTTATTAAAACACCTTATTTTTACCAACAAGGCCTCAGTTTCTATGGAAACAGCAGTTCAGGCAGGATCTAAAAATTAAAACTCACACTTGACTATTGTAGCTGCTGACTGCCAATTGAGCAGTAAAGTGGATTTTTAGACCTGAAGCTCAGGTACCATCATCAGCAGTAATGGACAATTTCTAAAACATCAGGAGTGCATTTCTCAGTCATTTTCCCCTCTTTCAGCAGATATGTAATCTCAGGTGGGGCAAACTGGCTTGCCTGTGCAACTGGCATCATTAGTCCACAAACGGTCCGTAATGTGCCCAGGGGCTATGTGAGATGCATCATGGGGGGCTGTGGCTAGTCAGGAGAGGAAGACACTTCTGTGTGGCTCAAAAAATGATGAAAGAGAAAGAAAAGAGAATATGAAGCTCAGCAGCCTGCAGGTGGGAGCGTGGGTTTGCTGGCTGCTAAGAATCAGGCTCAGTAATAAATCTGAGAAAATTATTCTTTAGTATAGTGCAATCTAAATGTAAGGAGCATTCAATACTGGGCCTCCAAATATAGTGTGAGAATGCATATTTTGTTCTTTTCTAATATAAACAGTGACAAAAAGTGTGAATCATTTCAACACATTTGGGATAAACATCCTTGCTTATGACCTCCTGCAAGATAGTGCAGGTGTGACTTCAAATCAGACAATGTTCACACATGGCTCAGTTGCACTGCCCAACCTGTTAGAAATAATAGTGTTGGTTTACATTTTAATTTGGATTTTATTTGGCTGTTGCACAACTAATTGATATATGCCTGTTGCTTTTATAAATGAAATGCACAATTTGTGAGATTTCTAAAGTGTGGTGTTATACAGAACTGAAATTCTTAAGTAGTTTCTGAAGCACATTAATTGCACGCTTAACAGGTTGATCCTAAAGGTTGCCAAGCCCTTATTTGCACCTAAATTTTCTATTCAGTTACAACATAACTTATATACAGGGACTGTATTAGTTTTGAATTTCCTAGATGGATAATATACCTCGGAATGAGAATAAAATGTGCAAAATGTGGTGAATACTGAATGTTCTTTTTTACATTTCAATTGTGCAGCATTGAATACAAAGTAAACATGAGACAAGAATTATTTTGTAAACCTGAGACATAATAATCATAGCTGAGTTTTCAAGGCAGTATTTATTTTATTCCCAGCTTTAATGAATCAAGGGTTTGCCAGAAAAGAAAACTGCCGTTCTTGTGATATGCTTGAAATTATTTCTACAAAAAAAGGTTATTTGAGAAAAAACCCTGGGATTATCATATGAGGTAATTGATAGGGTACAGGTTGGCGATCTGCAGTTTCTTTGGTAATCTGCAGAGTAGCACGTGGTGGAGGAGAAGAGAGGAGGAAGGTTTGCCCATGAGCTGGCTTATCACTTCTGCTGCTGGCAATGCTGCAGCTGATTCCTGACATCTACATGCCAGAAAGACACACATACATAGCCGCATGTAGGGCGAGGATACATGTCTCTAAAGAGGGGCCATTTGTTTTAAAAGCAGTGGTGAAAACCAGCGGTGTGTTTATCAGCTGGTGCCTGAGGTCTGAACCCCTGGGTGGATGAGCCAGCTGCACATGCCAACAGCCCTTCTCCTAATTTTGGCAGCTCTTGGAGGATTGAGCAATTAAGATCATGAGCCTCCAAGAGGTTACACACCAGCACAAGGTAGTGCCACTCCTTTCTGTGTTATTAACAGCCTTAGAGCAGGTTAAGAAGTGACCAAGTGAGCTTTGCTGAGCTGCTCTGCCCCATCGTCGTTAATCAGATTTCACTCTCATTTTCCTTGGCAAGCCCAGTCTGGTGGCATTAGTTTAGTGCTGACAGCTGGGCCTGCTGAGCCTCTGTCCTGGGTGCAGCTGTAGCATGGAGCATCACAGATGACTGAGAGTTGTACTAAGTGCCACTGAGAACTCTCAAAATACAGGGCTTCCTGACAGTTTTACGGATGGAGTGCGGGACCCTGAGGTGTGTTTTTGCTTTGCACACATTTGTAAGAAAATCAGCCTGTGCTGTTGAGAGTGAGGAGAAGCCAGGGAAGCTGTGTTTGTAAAGCTCTGCTGACAGGTGCATGAGGAGGGTTAAGAAAAATAATATTAAATGCAGATGTGTTACAGACTTAAAGCACACACCATCGCGGAGGCTGCAAGGTTGGAGAGCTTCAGGGAGATTGTGGTATCTCCTGCTTCTCCTCTCCTACAAGGCTGGAATTGGTTGATTGCTTTTATACCCAGCCATTTTCCTGGATAAACACATATTCTAAAAATAACATTTAAAGCAGCGATGCTCTGGTATTTACCCTGCTGCTCCTCATTGCTTCTTGCTCTGATGTTTTTTGGTTGCAATTGCATGAGCTGAGCATCACTGGAAGGAACTCGTTGTGCACTTCATCACAGGCAACCTGCTTGTAATGCTGCCTTCCTCCCAGCTGCATCAGAACAACTGGTGTGGAAATGCTCTGTTTAACCAGAGATGTTCACTAGGTGTGTTTGTTCTTTCTGAGAATGAATAGATTCATTTATTTAAAAACTTCTAAAAAGCATGCAATTAGTCACAAACCTTTCCAATGGCCTCTGCTCTGAATGAATCAGATGGCCACTGCTGTTCATACTCAGTTTTTCTCTCTCACAAGAGTCAGCCCTGCTAGAAGGAAATAAAAGTGTGTATTGCAGGCAAGGACATGATAATTTTGTGTTGTTTAGAAGTAAAAGTGTATTATATTTGTTAAAAAAACAATGCAAGGCATTGGATGAGATTTGCCTAGGATGCTGTTCATACTTACACTTAATATGTAATTTAAAATCTCATTGTATTCTTTCTAATTATTTTCTTTTTCTTTTGGGAGTGTGACATATTTACAGATTGCAAGTTAAAATATATTTGTATAGTCAAGTGCATGGATAATGGACTTCCTTCTACAGCACCGTGATCTTTTCTGCACAAATGTGACATTTGCAGGCATTTTTTTTCAAGGAACGCTTAATCTCTTTCTTTCTCCAGATCAGGAATGTTGAAACCAACCAGTGTTTAGACAACATGGGCCGCAAGGAAAATGAAAAAGTGGGCATTTTCAACTGCCACGGCATGGGAGGAAATCAGGTAAAATTAAGAAAAAAATAAAAAGCAGTGTTATTTGTGGCAGCATTTCCTCCTGGGGACCCTCTGGTTTTGCCCCCTGATGAAATGGGAATCCGTCAGGAATCTACAGTTAATGCACCTCAAATGTGGGCATGTTGGGTCACTATAAGAAAAACTAGCAGCAATTAGCAATCATATTAAGAAAAGTCCCAGAATGTTTGAGATTTAGAAATTAAGAGTTTTAGGAGTACTTGGCCATTTTTTCAAGTAATAGCTGCATATTTTGAGAACGTATCACTGCATAACAGTAGGTCCAGTGGAGTATCCACGTGAATATATTGAATATATTCCTGCTGTTTAGAGTGTGGAGAAATGCATTTGAAGTTTCAGATACTAACATTAGAAGATTTGATCATGAATTTTAATCTGTTTTATGGCATTGCGGGGTGGGGGGGAATCTTTTTTAAGATGAAAGGGATGAGAATATACGTGACTTATGGGTGAATTCATCTGTTTCTAAAATGCGTATGTGAAAAATAAACATAGTGCATTCATGCAAGCTGAGGTTTTGTCATTAATGGAAATTCAAATAGTGGGGGCGTGGAGTATTTCACTTGTGTCTTGTGTATGTTTGAAAGGGAGTGAAGAGGTAAATGGCAGTCATGTAGCTCATTGTACTGCTGATGACTGTACCTGTTCTCCTTATAAATAACAGTAAACTTTGCATATTCTACGCCTTGGATTCAAATTAGCAGAGGTGATTCATTTGGGTTTAGTTGAGTTTTGCAATGTAAACTTGTAGTTAAGGGACTTTTACCCAGGGAGGCTGTAGTGTGCAGCATCAAGACAGGAAGCCTGCGGCACTGAGCAGTGCATGGCTGCTGACCACTCTTTTTGCTTTTCCTTCAGAAAACCCTTCTCTTCTTCTTCCCCTTAGTTCTGACAGCTTTCTCAAATTAAAGACTCCAGCTCCTATCATTCAGCTTCTGATACATCCCAGAGCAGAGGGCTGTTCTTGCCTTCACACACTGCAGTTTTAAAAGCCTTAGAGGTCCCTCAGCAGGACCTTATATTTGTGCTGGCTTCTCTTCCAGGAAGGTCTTTTGACCATGTACCGATTGAATAATGCTTGATGAGGGTGGCATTTCCTAGTGCCACATCTGCTAAAAAGAGATGAGAGGAGGCAGGACTTTAGACCGAGCTCGCGTATTTCTTCTAGAGTTAAGGTTGTCCATGATATTTATCCCAAACATTACCGTCTTTCTAAATTTGACTTAGGAGACGGAAGTGTTAGCATTTTAATCAGACTGCATATGATCAAGGTTGAAGATTCTCTTTATGCCTTGGGTGTTTGGTATGTTTCCCTTTCTTTCTGCACATTGGTAGGAAAACCCTTCTCTGTCTGTTGAAAGAGAAGGGAAAATCTTAGATGACCGTTAGGTCTCCAAACCTCAGTTCCTCCTAAGTATCAGGTTTGAAGTTAGGACTGTAAAGATAAAGATAGATGGATTGTGAGTGTGTATATGGGCTATTTATCCTATAGAAACCCTAATTACTGAAAATACAAACATTCTTTCTGAGCTTTCTAAAGCCAGTATATTTCATATCTAAAGAAATTTTGGCTCCAGTCTGCTTTATACACCTCATATCAGCCAGAAACCACAGATGAATCTGTGGTGTGCACTTTCAGGGTGAAGAGGCTCTTCTTCTCTGTATTTGCATGAGCAAAGAGCAGTATGTCTCATCTGGTGGACATCTTGCTAGGAAAACCTGACCAACATACAGAATGTTATTCATCCTTTAGTGTTCATACACAGCTCCCATTAAAAGTTATCTTTATTAAATTCTCTTCTAATGAGAAATTAGAACTGAGCGAAGGCATGTAAATGCTGGGGGCGGGGAAATGGGGAGGCTGTGTGGTTACAGAAATAGCTGAAGAACAAAACTATTAAATGAAAATGAAGCGAGAATAATACCTTGCTCATTACAGTCGAGTGCGATGCATGGGTGCGATCTGCCTTGAGGCAGGGCTAAATAGCTCACAGCTAACAAAGTGTTTTAAAGACCAGAGGATTGTTTTAAAGGACTTAAGGATAATGAGACTGTAAAAATACTAATTTCTTTTAAGAATTAAGGAAAATGAAATACTTTAACAGAGTCCCTTCATGTGAAAATTGTTTTCAGAGTATAAAACTGTGGAGGATTTGCTGCTATGTTGGTATGGGCATTTCAGATTATCCTTATTTGGTTATTAATGATGTTTGAAATAAAAAACAATCTTAGAACTGTTTTCTTCGCTTTATATGGAGGGGGAAAATGCAAAGCCTGTCCTTGGATCAGGTACAGTGGGGATATGGCTCTAGGGGCTAGAATACCACGTCTGTGCATCTCCTGAGGTCTGGGCAGAATGTGAACTTGCTTCAAGAACGATCTTTTTCAGGAGGAAGGTACCTGATTAAAGAAAGCAGTGACTACATCCAGATCATGGGAAAACAGCTACTATATTCAGCCTCAGACAGAGGGGACTGACCCATCAATCTCATGCCTTTTTTCTCCACAGCTGACTTGAGGTTTTGTAGCATTTTAAAGGAAACCTGTTCCTTTCTATGGCCTGGTAGAGGGTGACACAGTCATCTGGTTTCCCTGCCTACAGTCATCCTGAGGGGTATACCTCAAGGGCTTTGTGTTACCATAGGAATGTCATCTGTTACTGTGGTTATTGGGAGTGTCTTCACAGCAGTAATCAAATTGTGTGATCTCACACAGGCGAGAGAGGGATATTATTAAAAAGAATGGCTGGGGAATTGTACAGGTTCACAATTGCACCGCAGGTCAGCAGCTGCTCTCCTCCTGGCTGCCCGCGCAACAGGTTCTGTTTAGCACCTTGTGCCTTTTCTCCTCTTGGGAGCTTCAGCTGTCCTAGAGATGAACCTGTTTTTTTGTCAGAAAAAATATCACCAGGGAAGTAACAAGGACCCTTTCTTGTGCTGTGCAAATCCCTGAAAAGGGTCCTGCGGGGCTCCCTGCTCAGCTGGTGTGTCCCACAGTCCTGGTGTCTGTGCTATCACATGCTGCCACCTGCTTCTCTATTTCGTTGCATTGTGCCCAAGGGAGCAGCCATGAAACGTCTGGAGGGGTAAAGCATTTTTTTATCAGTATGTGAATCAGCTCCATTGTCAGAGTGTGTGTCCTGTGTGTCCTCAGCAAAGCTAACTGGAAGCCTTAGAGTAACAAAATCAAGAGCTGAAAAGGGCTGCCTTTCTTTCTGAGATGCTTCACAGAATCACAGAATGTCTGGTTTGGAAAGGACCTTAAAGGTCATCCAGTTCCAACCCCCCTGCCATGGGTAGGGACACCTTCCACTAGACCAGGTTGCTCAAAGCCTAGTTCAACCTGGCCTTGAATAATGCCAGGGATGGGGCAGCCACAGCTTCTCTGGCAACCTGTGCCAGGGCCTCACCACCCTCACAGGGAAGAGCTTCTTCCTGATATTTAAATCTAAATGCTTTCTTTGTCAATTTAAATCCATTCCCTCTTGTCCTGTCTCTACCTGCCCTTGTAAAAAGTCCCTCTTCAGCTCTCTTGTGGCCCCTTTAAGCACTGGAAGCTGCTCTGAGGTCTCCCCAGAGCTGCCTTCTTCTCCAAGCTGAACAAGCCCAGCTCTCTCAGCCTGTCTCAGAGGTGCTCCAGCCCTTGAGGCATCTTTGTGGCTCTCCTCTGGACTTGTGCCAACAGCCCCATTTCCTTAATTTGGGGGCCCCAGAGTGGGATGCTCTGCAGGATGCTCTGCATTTATCCTCTGGATAAATATTGTGGTGTTTTTTCCATACTGATAAGAACAGTGAGGTATAAGCACTAGTGTGGCTGTGACCATGTGACAATTTCTCAGCATCCTGCACAGCAACAGCAGCTCTGCAGCTCCTGCTCAGTGTCCCAGTGGGCACTTGGAATTCCAAGCAAACGTGCTAATCTGGGGGATTTTTGTAGTTTTACAGCCTGTATTGGTTTGCTGAGCATAAGGGCTGAGCTGGCAAGTGGAAGAAACATGCTTCATGTAAAACCTTCCCCCAGGTGGCATGGGGCTCTGGTCCTCAATTACCAGGTGCCTAGGCTGTCAGCATCATGTGCGCATGGCAGCTCTGCATGGGAGAAGGATTTTTTGGAAGGAACATTGTTTTCCCAACAGGATGAGAAGTGTTTTTGTCAAGATTCATTTTAAATGAATGTACAATTGCGTCAGCTGGGATTTTTCTGGGTATGAGCTTACCCGGGGCAGGGGGAGATCGGAACGAACGTGTTGTTCTATATGTTTAAGTAAATGTGCAAGGGGAACATTACTTCCTTCTGGCGATGTTTTATACAGAAGGTTCAGACTCAGTACTCACTGGCAGCTCAAAAAGCCAGCACACACAATAAGGCTTGTTAGAGGGTTGTTTTTTCCCCAGTTAGCTCCAAATAATGGGTCTTTCAGAAACTGTTCTATTTCATAGTTGCAATTTTTTCCTATTCACAGTAAATGCATATGTCTTCAAATGCCTTTTTGAATAGGAGCACTTTCTGTGTAGCAGTATATAGAAAAATAATTTATAAACTCTCGGTCTGTAAGGATTTATTGGTATGCTGTGATAATTTGCTTACTGCTGGGAATGGATGGGAATATGAGGTGTCTGACTCATGAGATGCTTCTGTAATGGAAGGCCGTTACTAAGTCATCTAAAAGCATTTTATGTACAAAATTGAATAGAACAAAGCCTTTAGTTTAGTGACAATTAGACATTTATCCATGCAAATGATGCAAGTTCCACACAGAAAGAGGAGTTGCACAGTAGTTGTGCAGCTGATCCCAACCCAATAATCTCCTTGGAGAGCTCACTGGGTGAGGAAACACAGCACCCATTACAGACTGTATAAGTTTAGTACTGCAATTTTAATAATTGTAGTACCTTAGGTAAATGCTAGGTTTTGTAACGGGTTGTCCAAAACTTAGACCTTCTTTGCTCTTTCTGCCTGTTTCACCTTTACAATCTCCTGTTTTCCTTGACTTGGCTTTCTCTGCAGTTTTTCATCTAAACAGACCCATTATGAATGAAACTAGTTATTGCTTATATTTTCTTAGTCCACTTTGCTGCTATATGATTCCCATTGTAAGCTTTGCATCATTGTTTTGGACTAAGGTGATAAACCTTTGGGGTGGGAACTGTCTTTAATATTCTGGATTTGCTCAGGAGGTAGCACAATGGAGCCCTCAGTGATCTTCAGCACTGTTATGATAACTGTGATTAATGGGGAACAAAGGAGCCATGTCTGCATGTTAAATAGCAGTATCTTTCATTTAGCAGATGTAGAAGTAGAATAATGTCTTCTTTTTAGAGACCATGGAAAGATGGAATTGCTGCTTCTTTACGCTGTTAGAAATAGTCACCAGGGAATGCAGGAAGACAAGCACTGGATGTGTAACATTCACAGTAAGGAAGTCTGGGTGGATAAAATGCAGAATCTGAGTGTTTGAGTGGTACCTGCTAACACGTGTGAATTTGGCACGGCATTGTGAGATCCTGGAAGCAACAACAACTTTGTGTTGCAGATGTGTATATAACCATCATTTATGAAGTGACAGCTATCTGAAAAAGTAATTAATCCTTCCCCAAACTAACACAGACACCACCCCCACCCCCCCAAAAAACACGAGCCCAAAACAAAACACGCACACAAAACCCTCCACAATCCCTATCTGTGGAGAAAAAACAAACATTTTTTTTTCATTTTCTGTTCAAAATGCTGAATGCACCTAGAAGCCTTACAGAATAACACCGGTTTTGAGAAGGACAAAGGATTCTGTTGGTGGAGCACAAAGGTTTGAGTAGTGAGAAGGTGTGCTTGCTGTCAGCAAAAGGGGTGATGCCAGCATATTTCCCAGTGTCGTTTTCTGAACATGATAAAACCAAGTTCCTAAACAACCCTTGGAAACCTTGCTAAACACCAGTGTTTCCTGCAGATTCCCACAGTTGGTACTGTACATCTTCCCAGTAGATGCTGCCAACCAGGTTTTGTTTTTTAATTTTTTTGTTATTTTAAGTTTTAGTTTTTCCTCTTCCTCTCTCCCTTTTCTTTCTCTTCTCTTTTCTCTTCCTCTTTTGTTTTCACTGAAGTCCCGTTTCTGCCCTTTCTCCCCTTTCCCTTTCATTTTCTTTTCTTATATTTTATTTTTATTATGCTTACCATTTACTATAGTTCCGACTACTGACTTCGGTCTTCTGTGATAGCTGGTGGTAATTACAGTGTTCCTCTGGATTACGGTGAATCACTCTAAATTATAATGTTTTTCTCCTTGGGGCTGAGCACCAGGGTAAGGGAATTCTTGGCAGTGGTGGTTAGAGGTTGAGGCAATGGCAGAACAAGTTTCATATGAACTTCCCAAAATGCAAAAGTCAGCTCTGGCTCGGCAGCACCTCTGCTGTTCAGTGATGACTGTGGGATGGGGTGAGTTGAGTTCATGGCATTAATGAGTTTGGCATAACCTCTTTCTTAAAAATAAATCCGATCCCTGCTTCCAGAATGGCTGCAGGGAAACCCCTGAGCTCTTCAGGGGCTTGGAACTGGGCATGTCTTACAGGTTACCCAGTAAACTGAAAGTTAACCCTTGACTGGAGTTAATATCCGCCTGGTGGGTTTGTTTGGTTTTAGTTTAAAAATCTTCCTTCAGGGCAAAAAAGGAAGCTGTTAGAGTAGTGAAAACTAAAACCTGTTCTATAAATTATCTGGAACTAAAGCAGAGCTGGATACATCCAACCCCAAAGGCTCTGGATGAAGGACTGCATCTTTGAAGGACTCTTACAGATACTGCTGATCTCTATCCATTCCTGTCAATGGCTGGAGGCTGCAGGAGCTTTGGCAGAAGTGAGGAAAGCATATGTGCATTTCTTTCTTTTCATATGATTAGATCGCATACTGCACAAGTAGGAATGAAAATCAGATACTTTTTTTTAATTCTACTCCTAAAGAGCTGTTCTTTGTAGAGTGGTGTACTGGAACTGGGCGTTTTTTCCTGCAAAGAGTTAGTGTGGTGATTCTCTGATACAGGATAGACTTGCCTGTCAAACACCAGTCTTCCAAATGTCCTCTTTGATGAAGACACAGAAACTGCCTGCTGGAGCTGTGGTGTGCCTTTCCCACATGGCTGTTCTGCATTTGTTGTGGGGCCAAAACACTGAAGGTATAGTTATTAGCTAATCAATTTACTGGAAGAAGTTCTTCACTGCAAGGGTGCTGAGGCCCTGGCACAGGTTGCCCAGAGAAGCTGTGGCTGCCCCATCCCTGGCAGTGTTCATGGCCAGGTTGGACAGGGCTTTGAGCAACCTGGTCTAGTGGAAGGTGTCCCTGCCTGTGGCAGTGGAGTGGAACTAGATGAGCTTTAAGGTCCCTTCCAGCTCAAATCATTCTACGATTTTATGATTCTATGATTCATAAAATAAGTTACAGTCCAGGAAAAAGATAAAATAAATTGGTGTTGGTGGGTCTGTAAGCCATAGAGAATACCTTGTGTCTGTGAATGTGCTGATGTTCCCCTGAAGCTTCTCACTTAGTGTTAGACTTCAGGCTTTGCCACCAGCCAGGCGATTAACTTAGTGTGTTGCCCAGGCCATGGGGAGCCAGGCTGTGCTCCCCACTGCTGTTCACTGGGGAGGTCCATGAACCAGCCCAAAATGTGGGTGCTTATGGCACCAGAAGACTGAACTCCTGCTCAGAAAGTCCTTTCCTGTCTTGCACGGAATGTGTAGTGTGAAATGTACTATTTAATTAGCTATAAAATGCAACGTGTTCCTCACTATTTTTAAATGACATCAATATAATTATATATATAATTAATGTGGATGGTAGCAAAATGCTAGCCTGATAATTTTACATCATCTTAATTAGCATTAATTTTTCTTTCTTTAGATGGTGTGTTTTTCAAACGCTTTTTCTGTAATTGTCAATTAGACATCAGACATCAGACGTCATACACGTCAGACAACACTTTTTCAAAAGATATAATGGAACAGGGTATTGCAATTATTGAACATGAGAGGAAAAAGAAATATGCAAATCAAAATACATTTCAAAATATAAGTATTTGCTTTTTATAAAACACAGAAGAAAACATCTCTCTGAGGCTGAAAACATGTCTCTGAGGGTAGAAGAAAATGGCTGATGCAAATGCTTAGTGTCGAAAAACACAAATAAGTTGAAAATTTAAGTTAGAAGTTGCTTCAGAATAAATAGTAATAGATAAATCTCCTAATAATGAGCACAGAAAAAGTTTAAATAGCTGTACAATGTCTTCATTGAGTGATTTTTTTGAAGCCAAACTGATACTTTGAGTGAGACATACGTTGTGCTACACATTATACCAGTGATTTTCAGATTATTAGATTATTTGGGCATGTTTCTTGTTCCAGATAGAGCATGAATAGTTGAATAATTTGTTTGTAAAACCCTCAGATTTCAGTTTAGTCCAGAACATAGGCTGCTCTTGTAGCTCTCTTGAAGAAACTTCACAACTGATCCTGACTTTTTTCTTGTTTTTTTGACCTTATGTACTTCTCTGAACTTGACCTGATGTGCTAATAACAGCTCATCTGATGATGGATGTGGTTTTGAACAACCTGATCTAGTTGAAGATGTCCCTGCTTATTGCAGGGGGGTTGGACTGGATGACCTTCAAAGGTTCATTCCAACCCAAACTATTCCATGATTCTATGTTAATGTGTCAGACCTCTACAAACCAAACCAGTAATCAGCCTTCTAAGTGTAGACTTTTTTCATCAGTGTTTGGGTTTTACTTACTAGGGACAAGTAGCATCTTACTGTAAAAAAAGTAAAAATAGGTAAATTGGAAAACCCACAGATTCGGGGTACAGACTGGAACTTGGGAAATGTTTGTGTGACAGCTTGTATGAATTGAAAGTTTGAAAAATCTGCCTCTACTGCCATGGATTTAACCTACTCCAGTAGCTGTGAATGCTTTAGTCCTTGCTGAGATTTGCCAGAGTTGGGCACAGTTAGAGCTGCTTTTCAAAATTACCCCTGTATCTGTTCCTTAGTCAGCCCTTGGCCTACATTCCCTTCTCTAAATACTTCCAGAATGTAACTGGATGAGCTAGTGCATATGCAGAATTTCCAGCACCTTGGCTGAGGTTATATAGGTTTTTAAAGGCTCTGGGACTTGCTTTTGTGCACAGAAAAGTGGGGAAGGGAAACAGAAAATATCCATGTGAAGAAAAGGTGGCATTTTTTGAGGTGGTATGGTCTCATTTCACTCCCTTCCAAAAGGCTGGTGTACTTTGGAGTGTGATAGCTGCAGAACAGTGGCAGGTTGGTATTTCGAAGTCTTTCTTTCCACTGGAGAAAAAGTCCAAGTATTGGCCAATGGCCAAGCGTTTTTTAAGGCAAAGCAATACATTGAGACCCTCAGATTTGATCTCAGTGATTTAACACTGGAGGAATAAATGCAATGAGCAGCTGGTGCTTTGCTGACATTTGGATCCCAGATTTTCACCCATGCAAGGGGTTGGTGAGTGTTGAATAAGAAATATGGAAAATGGAAAGACGACTGATCCTGGGAGCTCTTGCTCTCCCTTGTGGCTTTGATTTGGACCTACCTGCTCCACTGCCACCTTGGCATGCTACTTTCAAATTCCATGGAAGGTTTATCTGAACCTCCAACTTCCAAACCCTTGCCTTTATTCTCAGCATATAGGTTTAAGAATAACATGGGGAGAATTTCCTTTAGTAGCACACCACTGCCAAGCATCGTATTTCCAAGTGATGAGGTATGTCCCGCCCTCTGCTTAATTCACTGAAAAAGTTCCATTTGCTGCTTGATTTGAGTCTTATTCCTTGAGTACAATTCAGTGTTTCACTGGAAGTCTTGATGGATAGACATCCCCTGGGGCACTGTGTTATTTGTGGTTCAGATCTTGGCCCTGGCTCTTTGAATTATACTGTAGTCCTTTTACAAGAGGTATAGGTTGTATAGGAACTCTGAAAGCACCAAGTATGGTATGTGTATGTTCACAAGCTGTAGTTGTCTGTGCTTTTATTATATGGCTCTGTTAATTTAAGCATTGCCACCTAAGTGAGTATTTTGTATATTTTTGACAGCAAAAGACAATTTCTCCATTGCAGTTATATAGATATAGATTTTTTACCAATCAAAACCCGAATAGGACATAATAATTCTATCACTTGCCATGGTCTTGACATTATTTAATTAGCTGCAGCCTTTCTCCCATGTCCCATTTCCACCCCAGTGGTACTGCAGCCCCATGGCTCTAACAGCAGAGCAGATGCTCTTTGTAATTGAATGGTGGGTGCTGGTGGCTCTGCTCTCTGGTCTCCTTCATTTATTATGAAAATAATTCACTTTTTTTCTAAGAAAAGGAAAGCACAAAGCAATGCAGACCAAAGGCTGTTTCCTAAGGTCATTCAAGAGCTTTTATGGTAGGGCCAGCAACATTATGAAGTACGCAAATGGTGGTTTAGGAGCAGGGAGATGATTCCTTTGTGTAATTTTATGTAAATACTTGCATTTATCTACCAGCTTCCTTCATTTCCTCCCCCTTCCTCTGTGTTTTCTACATTTTCATCCCTCTCTAGGCAGCATACTTTGCTCCTTGTGTTGCTCACGAGGAGCACGCAGGAGAGCTGGCTGGAGACCCCGCAGTGGATTAGACTTAGCATGGAAGTTCAGTCAATATTCTTTAGCACTCCTTCAGATTCCAAACCCACCCACAAAATGTTGAGATCTGGTTGAGCATTGTTCCACATCAGCCAGATGGATCCTTGTGTTAGCGTCGAGACAAACACATAACCACCGGAATGGTTATATGAGGTGCCTTATTGAGGCGCCGGGAACCAGGGGGACGCACCCAAATCTGGTTCCGATTCCCGTTACATCGCGTTCGCAATTTATACACTAAAAATTTCGTAACTAATACATATTCAACACAGATTACATCATTAACTAATACATATGCATCAAAGATTGCTACATCAGTTTATTACGACATCAGCCTCTTCTGCGCTTGCATCGCCCCCTCTGGTGGTCGTCCTGATGAAGTAAGGAGTCTTCCTCAGATGAAGTAAGAAGTCTTCCTCAGGACCTTTTCCTTACTTGGATATATCCCAATCCTTGTGTGGATGCTAGCACTTTCTTATCAGCTTCTGGTATGCTCTTCTGGCTACCTTATGCATAGGTTCCATCTGGGTATAGTCTCCAGTACATACCTTTCTAAATCCACCCATACACATATCACTTGCTCCAGGACCTTGATGATGCTGCCCCAGGAGCTCAGCCGGAACTGCATCCATATGGATCTTTAACAATATTGGTACATAAACTTAAGGTTGATAGTAGGAGGAAGAATTACTTTAGAAAGATTGGAATCTTCCAGTGATGGGCTTGATTTATCCATCATTAAGATTTATGAAATTTCTCCTGAAGATACTGATCACAATTACATACTTAAATAGTATTCCCAGGAGGTAAAATTGAGTGCATGCTGGGGTGATTCCTGGGCTTGGTCCCATAAAATTGTTTTTCCTCAACACAGTATTCCTTCTCTTACATACAGCAGACATTCATTAGTGGAGAAACTTGCATGAAACTTGTGAAATCCAAGGCACCACTTCAGTGTTTGGAGAAGAAAGTAGTTCTGCTCCACTGGAGTGATCAGCAGTTAGAACTTTTGCTGACTCTTTGTCACTTCAATGGTTCTCTGTTTCCAGGTCTTTTCTTACACTGCTGACAAAGAGATCCGCACAGACGACTTGTGCCTGGACGTCTCAAGGCTGAATGGCCCTGTCATCATGCTGAAGTGCCACCACATGAGGGGGAACCAGCTCTGGGAGTACGATGCTGAGGTACCCATGGCTTACGCTGTTGCACCCACATTCATCAGGGCAGAGCTGGGAATTTATTCTTAGAAGAGCATGGCTGTATCCTGAGGAGCCTGGGAATGACATGGTGGACCGATGCAATGGGGTCTCCTGCCATATCACAGGGTTAGGGGTGCAAAGTAATTCAGCTGACCACTGGGTTTTAAATGGTGTTTCCTCAAAATGTCATTTTTTGAGGGGTGAAAAAGTCAATTATTGTTTAGAAAAGCTTATTTCTAGTAGCTAGCATTGTCTTGCATTCTTGTAAACTTTAAGTATTTCGCATTTTTATATAAATGATGTAAAAAACAAGATTTATTTCTTTTTTAGTTAAAGTTTTTCTGGTTTCTTTCTTCTGGCTTTTCAAGATTATTTACTCTGCATTTAAATTGTGTTTAATAATTCTCTGTGCTTATTATCAGTCACTTCTTTAGGTTGTCACTACCATGGGATGGGAGGTGGCTTCTTCTGGGTTTTGAGAGGGAGTGCAGTTTCAAGAAATCTGGTGGCTTACGTGAGGTGGCTTGCAAAATGAATACAAAATATGTGTAAATATCTTAGTGTTTTATGGCTGAATAATTCTTCTTTTTAAATGGGATAGGAAAGAGCAGATGAAAGCTAAGGCATTTAATTTAAGCTTTTGCTTTTTGATATGGAGGTGCAGTTCTGCATGGTGGAATTCACACAAAAGTATTAGTATTCTCTTCAAGGCAGCATCTTTCTAATATGTTACAGAAAGAAAAAAACACGCAAATATTGCATAATATTGAACTGCCAAGTAGAAAAGCAACGATACTTACCACTGAGATGCAATTTATTTGTTACCTTTTGTTACCTTCTTGAGTTTAAACAAATTTTCTCTTTCATAAGGAAGATTATTTTTCTTCTTGACAAAATGCATGCATATTTTGATGATTTTTTGATGTTTTTGAAGATGTTCAGGCCCGTAATCAACACCTGAGATTTAAGATTAGTGGCTGCCCCATGGTCTGTGCGTATGTGGCTCTGCTACTCTCCATTTAGAAATCCCAGATTAGCATTGGTGCATTTCCATGGCTGCAATGGGAGAAAAATACTGTAAAGCTGAAAAAAATACTGGTGTACTAAAAGGCATGAAGTCTAAAAAGTATTTCCAGTGTGTTCATAGAAACAGCTGGTTTCACCTTGCTGCATGAAAGGTAAATTTGTTTCAACCATGTATGTTCTTTAATTTTAGTGTTGGAAACATGCTGTTTTTTTCTCTTAAACTTAACATAAGAGATCCACAGTGGAAAATTTCTAAGGAGCTGTGTAAAACCAGAATCAACCGTTAGATGGAGCTCATAAAAAAGAAATACACCATTTTTTATGTAAGGGATCTCCAAGACAAGGGCTTTGCTATTTGTTCCACGAACATTTCTGTTTAGTGACAGGAATATTTTTGTTACCAGTTTTAGTCTGTGAACATTCAGACTTCAGCTTGCAAACTTCCCTTTGATGACAGTATTGATATTTATGATCCAGGACCTCCAAAACAAGAAGGACATGGACCTGATGGATCAAGTCCAGAGAAGGGCCATGAAGATGCTCTGCAGGCTGGAGCACCTCTCCTATGGAGACAGGCTAATAAATTACATCTCACAGAAAAGAATGTTACAGTTCCCAAATGGTTGTTCTCACCCTGAAGAAAGCAAACATTTAAGTTGGTATTTGCAGGGATTAATGTCATATCATGTAACTAGATGAGCAGTCAGAGCGCTAAATTATTCTTGCATCTTTCTCCAAAAAACACCCCTTAAAAATTAGTTTTATGGACTTTCTGCTTAGTGGCATAGGACTCGGCAGTACCCAGCCTGAGTGACGGGTACACCTATAAAATCCTAATTTATTGATTGAGAGGGTTGGTGTAAGAAGCAAAGCTGTTCAATGAACTTTTTGTGAATAACCTGTTGCGCTCTTGCTTGTTTGTTTCATTTGCAGCATGGAGAATATTTTACATGAAGCTTAAAAAGAAAGTTGAATTTTTTATTTTTTTTTTCTCAAAGCCCTGAATTGCAGGTTCAAGTAAAGCATTCCCTTTTAATATCTGCATAAAATGGAACTCTGTGCTGAAATGAAATCATTTGCAATCAGAAAGTGGGGGGGTTTTGCTCTTCAAACAGATTTTTCCATAATTCTGTTTTTCAGTTTGACAGAAGCATAACACACAGTGGTTGTGTCTCTGGGGCTGATATGTCTGACCCATAGGTCATACAGGGTTGCCTAAATGTTGTATTCCATTCATTTTTCCTGCAACGCAGTTTTCAGTGAGCGGCATCTCTTTTTTAACCCAATGGGGTGAATTATTTTTGATACCCGGTCTAGTGGAAGGTTAGAACTAGGTGAGCTTTAACATCCCTTCCAACCCAAACCATTCCTTGATTTTATGATACTCATATCTATATAGTCTAAAAAGAAGCCTTTATATGCACAAAATATTAATAATATAGTCTGGATTTAAGGAAACACTAAATAAAGAAACCTGCTGTCACCAGGAGAAACAACAGCGCTGAATTTCAGCCTGCATATCCCCCCAGCAAGCTGTTGCCAGGAAGGGTAGCCAAGTCTGTGCAGCAGTCTCCATTTCTAATGCAAAATGGCTTTTAACACTTGAGGTAGAAGTAGTTTACAGCATTTTTAAACATCTCTTTTACTGAATGTTTCAGCATCTTGACAGGAATTTTTTTTTCTTCTCTTTTCTTTTTTTTTTTTTTAATTCCTTTGCCTTCCATTATTGAATTTTGATGCTTTCCTTTCCTACTTCTTGAAAAACACAGTAAGATTCCTGGCCCTTTCTCAAGCTGCCCATTACCTTGCAAGGGCAGCTCTATAAATCAGCTGTGTCAAGGGGATGTGCCAA
This sequence comes from Pezoporus occidentalis, assembly GCF_034315485.1. Lineage (NCBI taxonomy): Eukaryota > Metazoa > Chordata > Aves > Psittaciformes > Psittacidae > Pezoporus > Pezoporus occidentalis. The sequence goes on from NW_026915877.1 coordinate 4,624,975, forward strand.
GTTAGACGTTTCCAAGCTTTCAAAGGTTTCTTGTCAGTGTGTGTTTTACAGCATATTTATAATGCATTAAAATTGTTTGCTTTGGAATGGGGGTGGGAAACAAGGTGACAGGTCAGCAGAAAAAGATCTGGGAGTGAGGATGGGCTGGAGCCAGAGTTTCTGCCTCAGCCTCTGATCTTGCTTGTCTAATGAAACATGTTTTACCAATTTTGCTATGGTAGCTATTTGCTTGGTTTGTCCCTGTACTGGGGCACTGGTCTTGCTGGAGATATTTGTGCAGGAGTGACAGGGAGCTGCCAGATAGATCCCTAAGGTCCAGGTTTGTGCTGATGTCCCTGGTGACTCCTCTTGTGTTTCCCTGTGGCATCCCGGCAAACATAGTATGTAAAGTGTGCTGAAATTTTATAACATGTAACACATGAATGAACTCGGTGGAAAAATAATGCTGTAAAGATGTCACATGTGGTAGAAAATAGTTTCATTTCCTCATGCATGGATGATGATGTCAGGATTTGATCTTGTCCAATTACTGTTATTTGTCGCTCGATGCAGTATTTGTCCATGCAGAGACGTTGCATTGACATTCACAAAGAGCTGAGATCTTCACAAAAACCAGTTTCTCGAGTCCCTCTTTGATTCCAATTTCCTTTATTCTTTTTTTTTCCCCTTCCACCAGTATGTTGGTAAATGGGAATATAGCTTTGAGGTAAGTTTGGTAACAACTGCAACCCCTGCACCAAACCCTAGAATAGCGCATCTCTTGCTTGCTTCTCGAACAGTGCTGTGTTAAAGTGATGTGTCCTAGTACCTTTACATAATTGCTGCTACATGCCAAATGTCATTTATTCAGGTAGTCAGTACACGGTGTCAGGCTGCCAATGTTTTCTTCGGAATATATGTGTCAGAGTGATAACTCAAAGGTATCATGTCAGAAAAGTGATTTGATGAAAGGCAGATGCTGATGTTGGTGTGCACAAGAGGATGCTGGCATGTAGGGATAGGACAATAAGGAAGGGTTTTAAACTGAACGAATGTAGGTTTAGATTAGATATTAGGAAGTTGTTCTTCCCTGTGAGGGTGCTGAGGCCTTGGCACAGGTTGCCCAGAGAAGCTGTGGCTGCCCCATCCTTGGAATTAAGGCCAGGCTGGATGGGGCTTTGAGCAACCTGGACTAGTGGAACGTGTCCCTGCCCATGGCAGGGGGTTGGAACTGGATGAGCTTTAAGGTCCCTTCCAACCCAAACCATGCTCTGATTCTATGAGTAGAGAAAAGCAGGGAACATCAATTTATGGTGTAAAGATCGATGGCTGAGAAACACATGAGTACATGGATACAGTGTCTGGGAAGAGCTGGCTTGTTTCTTGTGCATTTTTTGTTCACAAATGATGTAAATACACATTGCATTATCAATGTCACATCTGCTGGTCTGCATCCTTCATGTTTGTCTTCTTAAAGTTATGGGACCAGCTGGAGTTGGTGTAGTCAAACTAACTTGTACCAGAAGAGATTATGGCTAATAGTTTGAATAGTCCTATAAATTGCAGTCTTATTACTAACTTCTACCTTGTGAGGTTATTATAATTCAGCTAGTCCTATAAACTGCAGTCTTTTTACTATGTAATTGAAAGTCCTTAGTGCTTAAAAAATCAGTAAGGAAAACATTGCAGGGATTTTTATTATTTTTTTACATTACCTTCTTAGAAAGTAGTGTTTAATAAAATGAGTGGAGAGGACAAATGATTTCATTCTTTCAATACTACAGATTTTCTCAAGTCAGTGCAACCTTGCTGATGTACACAAGTTAAACTTGCTGTACCATGTACCAGAAAAAGGAGTCTGGTCAGATTAGCAAAATAATACTTATACTTTTTATGCCCATATGAAAAATCTACTAAATTTAGTAATTTACTGTAGTATAAACGTGCAATATAGAGAGACTGTGACATTTTGAAGTAATTTATTTATGTACCTCTGTATTCCCTTAAAAGAATAGTAGCCAGAAGTGAAGATGAAGCAATAATACACAATGAAACAAAACTAAGCAGTGATGTTTGCACTGGTTACTCAAAGTGACATTATAAGGACATTCATTCTTGGTATTTTTAGTGGCTTCTTTATACATACGTTACTTTTACCCTACTAAGCCAAAGTCACAGAGCAGGAGAGGGTGAGGGAACAGCAGCTGGGGCCAGGATGCAGGAGGAGCATCCCCAAGCAGCACCAGCCCTGGGCACCTGCCATGATCTGGCTGTCGCAGCCTAGGGTAAGATTTAGGAAAATAAAAGCTGCCCTCTAACTCTGTCTACCTGACTGGTAAAAGAAGAGCTGAAATCGCACTTGACAAAAGAAATTCTGATTTCCCTTTATGTAAATGTTTAATTCATTATATTTTTAATTTAGTAATGCTTGAGTAGGCTTCAGGATGGTTAGCACAAGTTATTACTGCAATAGAAACATCATCTCTGCCCAAATCTTGCTGTGCAATGGGAAATCATGATTGCAGTGAGGCAGCAAGGGGAGGAGGGTTCAGAGGCATACTCGGTCTAAATTGCAAAATGTAAAGTGAACAGGTCTCAAGTGGACCGGTCCCTCAAAGCAAAGCAGCTAGAACATTTTTTTTGAAGCTGAAACTTGGTTATATATACATTATATATATATAATATGAGCATTTATGTGTGTGTTATGGCTGTGTAAGCTAGCACAATTTCCTTATGATTTGGCACTGGTGTGCTCACAGGCGCAGTTACCCATTAGTAATTCCCGTCAGAGTGCTCTTAGCTTTATCTGGTTCACTGCTGTGGATGTCTAATCAAACAGTCTGTTACTTTTTCCTTTGTTTGTCATTGTCTTTGCTGGTTTTGTTTACTTTTTCCATTTTTCTGTTATGCAGACCCATACATTTCTTCATATAATCACCCAGTCATGCCTGACAGTAAGCAGGATAGAGGATGGCACCCGTGGTCCCACGGTGGAGGCTTGCGATGGCAGCCCCTTACAAATGTGGATTCTAAGAAACTACACGAGGCTGGAAGTCTTTAGAAAAATTTTTTACAGCCCCACTGACTATTTCCTTTAAGAAACAGTTGGAGGTTGGTATTAAAAAGCAAATAGCATGTGATGCTTTAAGCTGTTCCCAGAAAATTGTTTCTCTGTTCTCTGCCTGTTAAACTCAGCTGAATTTCTTTCTTGTTTTCACAGATGCTTATACAGATACATAATAGTATGTATGGTTAATGTTAGTTATTACTTATTTTTAATTTTAACTAATTTTAGATTAATTCAACTACCTTGATCTATTGATGTCAATGTGCTTGTTCCTGTTGGCGACAGCTGAAGGTTTGGTTCCTATTCTAAGACATAGAAATTATGCTAATTGCTTAATATTTTTCAGAAGTCTTCATCTTGAAAATTCCCAATTTTAAGTAATTCAGTCCTAGAGATATTAGTCACAGATAATTTTAAAATATTAGTCACTGAAGGAATCAAAATATTGTGCCAGCTACTGTTCTTTCCTAGACAGTTGGTAGTTGTCTAGTTCCTAGACAGCTGAGTAATACAGGGGATGGTGATGGGGCAGCACATGTGCAGGGGTGCAGGCTGGGTTTCCTCTCATTTGTCATCTCCTCCCCAGTCAAACAATGTCACCTTCCTGTCTGAGTGCATCCTGCTGAAATCAAGTGGAAGCCTCTCTTGTTAGTGGCAGACCGCTAACAACTGTAGCCAGCAGCATCTCAGCAGGTGATGTGGAGTTTCAGCTTCATTGTTTGCCGTAATGTGTTCAGAGTCCTCACTCATCAGAGCTATTATTTGCATGCATTTGGTAAGCAGGCAACCACTGAGCATCTGCACAGCTGTACAGGCAGCTCTGTAGCCATGCATGTGTTCTCATGTCTGTGTAAAATAAACATTTTAGGCTGGCTTGTACGAGTATCACATTGCCTAGTAATGAATTGTTTTCCAAGCAAATGAGACCTTTTTTGTAATAGCATAAATAATGATAGAACACAGAAAGGAAAAATTTATGAGATGGGTTGAAAATCCCAATGATACGGTAATCTAGCATGAAAGTATTCACTGAATAACAGGGAACAGCTGATGGAGGCAACAGCAGCGTTTTTAGACTTGTTTTCATTTCTGGTTATAGTAGAAAATGATAGCAGTTTAATTGCACTTAAAACAATATAAGTGAAGAATCAGTGATGCTTTGAGCAGTGCTATTTAGTAAACAAGCTACTTCTGTTAGCACTGCTAATTCTTTCCTCTTGTAATTAGAGGGAAAAATGCCTTATATTCATCAGTGAATGCATATCAAATGGCCCCTTGGTGATTTGTTATAATATCTGCAGGCTTTCTTTGAGAATTGTGTAATAGTTTGTTATAAGTTGAGGCAAATCTCTAGGGGAAAGCTGTTAAAAGAGTATTCATAATACAAATTTGGACTGTTAATATGTGACATGGCAATCCAGTATGAACTAAAATTATACAGTGCAATAGCACAGGTATATGTTTGGATAATACGACCACATCGACACTGTTAGCATTTCCCAGCAGTTTAATTGAAAAAAACAGACAGTAGTCTTTTGTTTTTCATACAAAGATACATAAATTAGTACTGTGTGGTGCATCAGAGATGCCAGTTGTTAAAATAACTTACTTCCGTAACTTCAGTTACAGTAGCATTGTTTATATTATATATAAATAATATATCACACAATGCCGCTGCAATACTGCTGCTGCTCCAAGACTTTGGGTTGAGCTCTGCTGTTGTGCAAACTGATTCATCCTTTCTCCCTCCTCCAGGAGGCTGCAGGCTTTTACCCCCCACCCTTGTTCCCCTAGTTATTGCTTTACATGGTGTTTGACATAAAATTGGTTTCTGCTCCAGTGGAGGGTCTGCAAATACCATTTCAGTCATGAAATTGCCAGTTCCCTTGCTTGTTCTGGTTGTGGCAGGGTTATAATCCCTGTGGAGCTCCTGTGCAACAGCTCAGATCTTGTTTGACCACTTTACCTGGAGCATTAAGCTACCTGTATTAGGTTGCTTGACTCAGAGGACCTGCTAGAGCAAGTCCAGAGGAAGCAAAAATGATGCTCCAAGGGCTGGAGCATGTCTTCTATGGAGACAAGCTGAGAGAGCTGGGCTTGTTCAGCTTGGAGAAGAAGGTGGCTCTGGGGAGACCTTAGAGCAGCTTTCCAATGCCTAAAGGGGCCAACGAGAAAGCTGGAGAGGTGATTTTTAAAAGGACCTGTATGAATGGGACAAGGGGAATGGCTTTAAACTGACAGAGCGAAGATTTAAATCAGATATTAGGAAGAAGTTCTTTCCTGTGAGGGTGGTGAGGCCCTGGCACAGTTTGCCCAGAGAGGCTGTGGCTGCCCCATCCCTTTAAGTGTTCAAGGCCTGGGTGGATGGAGCTTTGAGCAACCTGGTCTAGTGGAAGGTGTCCGTGGTCTTCAAGGTCCTTCCAACACAAACCAGTCTGTTATTCTGTGAACAGAGTCCATATAATCCCATGGGGTAGAGGAGCTGGTGCAGGACCTGTCCTGCCGTAAAACTAAAAAAAGACCAAAATAATGACGTTTTGAGTCAGGTGCAGCAGCAAACACAGATGTTTACTGCCAAAATATTAAGTTGATATTGAGCTTGCAAGGCTGTGGATGACTACAAGTGCAGTGCCTGGCTATTGCATTGTGCAGGGCTTGGCTGTAGTAAAAGTATCTGGGAGCCAGGCTCTGCACTCTGGCTGAGGAGGGCAGAACACTGGGCTGGCACGTGGGGATATGGTGAGGTGGTCCCCAGCCCTGAGGCATTGGTTCAGCTCCATCCTCAGCTGGGCGCAGACCACAGCTGCTCTGCACCATTGTGCTGCCCTGGCTCCTGTGTGTGTCACTATATGGGCTACACAGGTCTGTCACAGACATGCCACTGTGGACTTCAAGTGTATCCAGGTGCATGAGCAGGTTTGCATATTATGCAGATTTGATTGAAGTGGGGCTTTTTTCAAGAACTGGAGGACCTTTTAGGTAATAGTAAATTGGTAAATGCAACACTTTTTATCAGAGGCGCTTAAGGTGTGTTCTTAATTGCTGTGACCCCCAGGTCAACCCCAGAGGAGTGACACCTGCTGCTCAGCTGCACATGTACCTGTCTTGTTTTATCTGAGTGCACAACTTCATGTTTAACTGCCCTGGATGTCTTCATGGACATGTTCTCCCAATGCTTTTGAATGGAAGATGATTTATTTCTTCAAAATAAATTCTGTTTTCTATCATCCCTTTTTGACTCTCTCATCCCTCAGAAATACAGTGTCATGTAGTAGGGTGTCACAAAGAAGAAGAAATGTATTGGAAACAGAAGAGTTTTTGCCTGCATGTTGCCATTGTTCACATAATACTTACAAATGTATTGCCATTAGGAGTTATTTCTGAACTGGTGCAGTGATCTGAAATGCACAGGTGTTCAGGTTGTTGGAAGCTAAAATCCTTAATCCAGAATACCGTTGTTTTGAAATAATACTTCCTTGCACTTATTTTGTGTTTTTCTGTTGCATTTATTTGTTGCTGGGTTCAACAGACGTGCTCGCTCTGTGGGTTGCCTGGCCATGCATGAGTAGGTGAGCTGGGCACCCCATAGCATGGTACGGGTTTTGTAGAGCTGTACAAGTGATGGCCAGGGATGAGTACTGGTGTCGTGGCTTGCGTAGTGGCTAGAATAAGATTGAAATAGGACCAAAAATACAATTACTGGTTTTCAGCGGTAATTATCTTGCTGCAGCTCTCACTCTTCTCTGTTGCAGAAGCTCACCCTGAAGCATGTCAACAGCAACCAGTGTCTGGATGAGCCGTCAGAGGAGGATAAGATGGTTCCCACCATGAGGGAGTGCGGTGACAGCCGTTCCCAGCAGTGGCTGCTGCGCAACATGACCTTGGGTGCCTGAAGTCAGCGCAGACCCACTGCCTCGTCTGGGATCTCTTCTCATTCTCTTCCTCCTCCTTCTCCTCCCATCCTCCTTGCTGAGGCCAGTGGTGCTGAAGCCCTCTCCAAATCCCAGCTGACAGAGCAAAGTCATGGGGCAGGGTTTCTTGATGCGTCAGGTCTCCACATGCCCCTTCAAAATCGTGACTGTTCAAAAGAAGCTCATCTGAGCCTATAAATGTCGAAATGTGTACTGTTACCAACACAAATCTGCTCAAAAATTGTTCCAGAGAAACCTCTGTGAGCCCTGTGTCAAAGAGGTTGGGATGGAGGGTATTTTCTGTTTGTCACACACCACTACAGAGAAGTGACCCAGTATAAAATGCCTTATAACACTAAACGGCATTGGGAACATCCTGACAGGCATCTCCCAGGCTGGATGTATTGGTTCTGGTCTTTCTTGGCAACACATGGCAGGCATTTGCTGTTCTCTGGTGTTGAAAGGGACTTGGTGAAGAACCCCACTGAGCGGCAAAGTTGCCAGGCTCTCAGCTTTGTGGTTTGTTCAGGGAAAAAAATGGGATCTGGTGTTTGGAAAAGCAACAAAACTGAGCAAAAACTGCACTCAGAAATTGAAATTAAATCAGATGAGGCAGCAACAAAAGAAGGACTGATGCATGTGGGTAACTCAGACCAGCACAGGTGGAACTGTCCTGCAGTGGGAAGAGAAATGGCTGGGGCTGACACTTGGGAGCTGCAAGGGGATTGCAGTTGGAGGTTCCAAAACCTGGCCCTCTGAGACTGCTGGAGACTGAGAGTTGGTCTGAACTTGGTCCCTAGCTGCTACCCTTGAGCATTAGTATATACCCACATCCTGTCTAAAGCACAGACAAGAGCCTCATCCGTGCATCCCCTACGCACAGAGGATAAAACTGGATTGATTCCCAGTTCTGGCTCCAGATGTTCTTGCTTCGATAGCAATGACAGATGCTTATTTATATTTTTAATAATTTTGTGGCTTAATAATTTCATTAGTGTGGTTATTAAAAATGTGCTGATGGCACACAGTTATGTCGGAAGCGTTGCAGGACCTGATGCCGTGCCAGGCCATGTGGGCGTAGGGAAGGGGCCCATATGTAAGGGTGACATTTCTTATATGTACTGTTGATCTTTCCTTTGCTGCTCCCAGCAGAACGTACTCCCCGAAATACATCTGCTGCGTGATGGGCTGGGCTGGGTTTTTGGCAATACTCTGTAATTTCTTATTGTCTAGAGGGTTCAAGAGACCTAAATCACAGGGCAGCAGCTATGAGGTAACTTCAGGACAGGTAAGTGGTGAAATGGTGTCCCATTATTTCACTCAAAACTCCTCAAAAGCTCTGTTTATGCACTAGGTCATTCAAAATGACAGTATTTTCTGTATAATGCTCTGGTTGCTATGGATTAATAGTATCATATATGTACCTACTATAAATTTATAGATCATCCATATTTTCTCAATACACTTAAATTGAAAAAGTGTTTGTTGTGCATGCGTGGGAGCTAGGGTGTCACGGGTTAACTCAGACTGGAAGCTCATCTAGTCCAGCATTCCTGCTCAAAGTAGGGTCAAATAGTTCCATTTCTCATCTTCAGGTCACTAGAGAAGTACACGATATGGCTTAAAAGCTAGCAAAACAGGAGGTGGCCATAATTCTCCTTCATAGAAAGGGCATGAGAACATCACAAACAAATTCAACCCCCAGTCTCCATGCAGACAAAAATAAGTTGTATCCTTATCTCCTTTCCAAGAGCTTTGCCGTGTGCACAGCCAGTTGTGCTGGTAGGTCATGTATCTAGGCTCTTGGCTTCTGTATGGTTTAGCAGAAGGAAGCACTGTGGAATGTCCTGCAGCATCCAGGAGCACTGAGAGAGGGCAGCAGGCTCTGGTGGTAATTTGGAAATACCCCCAGTTTTGGGGGGGCGAAGGCTGGCAAGTCGTAGAATCACGGAATCATAGAATTATTTGGGTTGGACAGGACCTTACAGCTCATACAGTTCCAACGTTCTGCCAAGGGAAGCAACACCTTCCACTAGACCAGGTTGCTAAAAGCCCCATCCAACCTGGCCTTGAACACTTAAAGGGATGGGGCAGCCACAGCCTCTCTGGGCTACCTGTGCCAGTGCCTCACCACCCTCACAGGGAAGAATTTCTTCCTAATACCTAATCTGAATCTCCCCTCTGTCAGTTTAAAGCCATTCCCCCTTGTTCTATCCCTACAAGCCCATGTCAAAAGTCCCTCTCCAGGTCTCTTGTCAGCCCCTTTAGGTACTGGCAGCTGCTCTAAGGTCTTCTGGAGTCTTCTCTTCTCCAGGCTAAACAAGCCTAACTCTTCTACTGTTCAGATACCCTTCACTGCCTGTTCAGATCCCAGGGTTTTCTTGGCATCGTAGCTGGAGGGTGATGACAAAGTGCAATCAGTGTGCAAGTGTGTAGCCTTTAGGCACAGTCTCAAAAATGGATAAATAATATTTTTCTCCTTACAATTATAATAAAGGTTATTATTCTTCTAAAGTTTATAATCCCTTGACCAAGATAGCAAGCTTGCAGTGTTTGGGTGGTTGGTGCCTGCATTGCTATGTCCCTGCTTGGGTAAGAAGGGAGATGCCTTTGTGTTGTATTACACTTATTTAGGAGCAAGTGCATGCATCCCTCGTGACCAGAGCAGGACTATTGCTGTAGGTCCTCAGCACACTAGCAGGGTGGCCTGCTGCCTAGAAACTGTGCTCAGACCTAGAGGAAAGCGCTGAAATATCTGTTCAACTTCTGTCCCTCCTGGATAAGGATACAGAAACCCCGCGAGTCTCACTGCACGGGAATTTCAGGCAAAGCCTCAGGTACAGCAAGTGAGGGGGTGATGGTGGAGGTGCCTTAAATGCTGATAAGCATTGGAGATGATAAATGATGGGGTTTAGAGAATGAGTGTAAGTTACTGTGCTTGGGCTTCTGCCCTTCCTCCTGCCACTGGACTCAGGTGTTGCCTTGGCAGGTGATTTGGGCTAAAATAATTGAAAATAGATTGTTTGGTTGCCTCGGTCGGTGTGTATCTGAAGTTCAGTACCCACAAATGACCACAGAAGAACATCACTTGGTCTTTGTTTCCCCATCTATAAAATATCTCAGAAAGGTGTCGGGAGGATTAACTTTGATTTGCACAGTGTGTTTAAAATATAAAGAACCTTACGAATGCTGAATATTTATTGTTTTCATTGAAAAGTGTTGCCAGTTTTTGTGGTTATAAGATGATGAAATGGGAGTGAGCTGTAATGCTGGGTGGCAATCGCAAGCTGACCGCTTTGAGGAGTAAGTTGAACCATAAACGCTGTACAAAGCTGCAGTCCTTTTTATCTCCCGGCACTTCCTGGCGATCCATGGGGGTGAGGACACCCAGGAATAACCCCCAAACTGAAATGGGCATTTGGATCAATTGACCTAGGTGGGTTTTTCTACCGATGCATATACGCTGGTTGCTGGGAGGATTTTATCTATTTGTTGTGCTCTAATAGGAATAGCGCTGTGAAGAGAAGTTGCAAAACTCCATGTTCTGATTTTAGTTTTAATTTGCAATTGGAGATCTCCTCAGATCCTATACCATAGGCTGCATCTCAGTGGGTGCTGGGCAGAGCCTGACATGGTGATCCTCCAAAGGCCAGAGCTGTTAAACAGACTGGAACAATTTGGGGAGATAAAAAAGAGTTGGGCAGTGCTGGTGAATGTCACAGCCTACCCAGGACATTTGTGCTTTTTAGGGGGAGCTGATAGCCTGCCTGCATCCCTGTGGCTCACACCGCGGGTGAGGCTACACCACATGTAACCTGCTACTAATGATGAGCTGTGATCTGGTCCAGTCGTGTTTTGGATGAACACCAGCAATGTGTTACAATGCTTGTGTGGCTTTCCGTGTCTATGCCGACTTGCAGTCACATCCAGCCAGAACCATTGCTCCAGTATGTGGCCACCCCCATTTTATTTTCTTTTTTCCTCTGTGAGCACATATTCAGGACAGCTCGGTAAGCAGTGCCCACGAAAAGGCCACGGTGCTCTGAGATACTACAGACTTATCTGAAAAAATGCTGGAATTCTGCTCGGTATTTTCCAAGGCAGGATGAGACTGAGGTGCAGTGGTTTGGAGAACACGCTTGCAGAGGCTCCTGAATAAGTGCTGGGAACACAGATTTAAATTAAATTTCTAAAAGCAGATTGTGGATAAAGAATTACGCATTTTAAATGTTGTAACAGTTATCAAATGGTAAACTGGTACTCTTTGCTGTACATTTAAATATTTATACATTTTTGTAGAATTAAAATATACCAGTTTAGTTTTCTTCTGGTGCATTTGTCTTTTTCTAGATGTACTTATTTTTTGTATGGTAAAGCAAGGGATGGGGAGGTGGCTGCACACAGACCACGGCTGGGCCAATGCAGCTGCTTGCAGCTGTTCGCCACCTGGAGTTTAAGGCTCTGTTTCCAGCCATCCCCTGGAAAACACTGTCAGGCAGGAAAAGTGAGCTCAGCTATGCGTCCCATATAGTCCAAGGAGTCACACTGGGGTCTGCGTCTCACACCTGAACCTCTAGTCTTTACACTACTGTGTTGGATATTGCCCATATGCTGCATGAACTATCTGTATGTTGGGAAAAATAATAATTAAATGGGAAAGAAGTAATCTCCTGCATATAAATCCTGCTCCAGCCCTCCCTGCAGCAAGCAGAGAAGGTTGGATGGCCATGTTGTGCATGCATCATGACTGGTTTGCGATGCTGCTCATCCCTCAGATGACAAGGCTGCACGGTACTGGAGCTGCAAGGAGACTATGATATTACATATATAAAAACCAGACAAAAATTATAATAAATATATTAATCTAAATATATTGTATCTAATTAATTTAGTAATATTTTTATATATATTTGTTCTTTATATATTTGTAAAATTAATTTTATTAAAGACATCAGCTATATCTTAATATGTAATGTAATAAAAGGCTATATATTATATATAATACATGGTTCCAGAAATGGACCCTTAGTCTTATTTCAGTGATGCGAGGATTTTCCTTCTTTTAAGTCTTTGCTCTGATCTTGAAGTGGATAAATTCTGGTAAGAAGGGAGGAAGGACAGTATTTTAAAACCAAAGCATTTATGAGCATAAATGAAAGTTAACTTTCAGGAGACTGAGAGGGAGAGATCAGTTCATGTCATCACTGTAGTACAAGTAGTTCCTAAGGAATTTTGTCAAAAATAATAGTACAACAATATTGAATTATTTCAGATTTTACTGTTCATTCCAGATGCTGGGCAAAATGCAGCCTTTTTGTTACTCACCTTACAAAAAGTTAAGTAAAGCGGTAAGAGTGTTTTAAGGGATAGAAGATTATGTACCCTTCATCTGCATTATCTTAGAGTAACTGAAAAAGACATGGTAATGATAAAGATGATAAAGATTTTTGTTATAATAATGACTTTAGACAAGTTTATAATCCATCTTTCTCCACTGCTGCAGAGAACTTCAGTCGACTGATTCACAGAAGTACTGCTGGTAAATGTCTCATTTAACAGGATTCTGCCCCACCAGAGCAGCATCTTTGCTCATGTAACTACAGAGGAATAAACATTAAATCCTTTTTATCCCTCTTTACTTGCTTTAGGTTGTCTTCAGAGAAATACATGTTTGTGTATCTGTTTCTGATGAGCTGCAGTTTATATAAAACATTCATTGCGTATGTGCGATTAAAGAAATGACTGTCAAGTTTCTACTCTGATTATTAAACTATTTTGCAAAGATGCAATTAACTGTAGAGCTCATGTTAATTATAGTATGTGAATGATTTAAATGAATCATAAAATAATCTATTTATGGGTAAAGATTGCAGACGTAGAGGTGTTTATTTTTTTTTTTCATTTCTCAGAAATGTTAATAATCAGGCCTGATTATAGAGCAAAAATTGCAGTGAGGGAAACAACCTACTTCTGATTTTCCCTAAAATCTGTACGTGGTTTTGTCTCTTTTTTTTTTTTTTTTTTTTTGACATGTATTTAAGGGTCTTAAGGAGTCCTGTCCCGTCCCGTCCCCCCCCCCCCAAATGAAGCCCTGCTGGGTGTCACAGGGGTGCAGGACACGTCACCCAGGTGCTGCTGCCAACCCTCCAACTTGCACTTTACTCCTGAGCTACAAAGTATTTTTGCCAAGTAAAGTTGGTGGGATCCACCCTAAAATCCATATTCAGGCGGTCTGCAAGCCCATTGGATGATACAAGTTTGGGACTGTAAATTCAGGTCATAAATAATTAGTGTAATCATTTTATTTGTCATCAGCTCACCCTGCTTCCCAGACACCCAGCTGCTCTCTGTGCCCACAGTGCAGAAGCCATGTACTTTGGTCAGCTTAACCCTGAAAATGCTGACGTGTGCTGAAATGAGGTTATTGCAGATAATAAATGGAAGTAGGCAAAATGGCCCCAGAGGTGACTATTGCCCAGGTGAGTTTAAATGGAACGGAACACGGGCCTCAGAGTGGCTCCATCCATACGTGTAGTACCTGCACTCACGTAATCAGCCACAGGTTTTTTTCAGGGCTCTTACTGGTGATGTCTCCAGTTGTCAGGCAGCAGGGAAACCTCGGGTGTGGCATCCAAATATGAAGTAAAGCAGACACAAGAAGTTTAGGTTTGTGAGCTAATTAAACTTCTGTTGCTTGTTTACCCTCGACAGTTACAAAGCTTCCATTATTTGACAGATTGCAGATCACATCAATGTAAGCTCAACTTGAAGACTGCCTTTTATTTCATTTTTCAAAAAGGTTCTTTATTTTTTTTTATTATTTTATACATATAATATATATAGTATTATTCTGTATTATTTATTTCTTTATAATTTTCTTTATTTGTTTCCAGGTCACTCCATTTGCAGTACATATAGAAGAACAGTGTTAATTATTTTTAAGTTAACCGGTGAATTAAATGTTAAAGGGCCCTGTCTTGACATTCTCCTGCATGTGACTTGTATCATGGTGCATTTTCATCACTTCGAATCCCTCTGCACCCTGGGGTCTGCAAGGCAGGCAGCTGCAGGGCTGGCGGGGAGGGAATGCCCATGGAGGGGTCGGTGTTGCCCAGGAACAGGGGGGAGCAGGAGGTGAGCTGCCCTTACAGCCACACAGCAGCATCTCTCCACTTCTCTCTGGGCATCTGCCTGCTCGTTATCTCCTCTGCTGCTTATGTCCCTCTGCTGTGATCTGGCTGTGTCACAGGTCATCATTCCTGCATAACGTGTATCTCTGTGGCCTTCACCCTGGGACCATTAGGACAGCTGATAAATTGAGGAAGAACTAACCAGCTCTGATTGTTGATTTAGGGCAACCTATGGGATTACCTGTCTTGACCTTGAACCTGTCGGAGGTAATGAAAGGACAGCATTACTTCTTGTCCCTTCTGATGTATCTGAGATCAGGGAGGATGTCACTGATAATGAGAGCAGAGCTGATTTAAAAACAAGTTTTAGCTGGTTTTTTGAATTCCAAAGAAACTAGCAGAGAAAATGAGATCCTTTTCTTGGACAGCAAATGGCACTCAGTATCACCCCTGGCATGCTGAAAGGTGCTTGCTGGCAGCTGGGCTTCCTTCTACTGGGAAATCAGGTGAGTTGCTGAGAAAGGGCAAGGGTTTTTTTTTCTGCCAGGCAATGCAGAGGGCCCCCTGCAGCCGCCCTGAATAGCAGGGTGCTGTCAAAACTGAACTTTATTACCTAGCCCGTTGGCATTGAGTTGATAGCACAAAGATAGGTTGTTAAAAGGTACAGAACATTGTACATTGGTTCGGAACTTTCATTGACTACTCATGTGATGACTGAGGCTCTCCTAAGGGTGGAATGAGAAGGGGCACACACAAACATGGTAGAGAAAGTAAGCTCAGGTTCTGTGGAGGAAGCTATTCTGTATGCCCCTTCGTGCCCACCAGTGCAGGTAACGTTGGGTGTTTCGTGGGCTAGGAATGCTTGAGTGATAGTCTTGGTCCTGCATACGTAACATATTTCATCTGCTTGAAGATCTTAGGCATTGAACAGGGACAATTCAGTTCTCCTCTGCTGTTATTCTGATAGCTTCACCCTCATAGTCTGCAGGGTTGTAACTGCCACAAGGCTTGAGTCATGCTTGGAAGGGATTAAATTGGTGTTCTGTACGTCAACTTTCATTAATACAAAGTTCCTCCTTCCATTATCCTTTCATTGTGCAAGTAGATCTCCATCAAATATTGTGTTCTGCCTGCAGCAAAGTAAACGTAGGAGTTTTAGTGTAATGCCCATGGCAGGGGGGTTGGAACTAGATGATCTTAAGGTCCTTTCCAACCCTAACTATTCTATGATTCTATGCCTCCAGTGGGGAGCTACAATCATGTGAGAAGCAGAGCCATGGTGACACAGCAGCTGGATGGGCAGCAAACTGCCAGCTGTGCCTTTCTTTCCAGCATGCTTTCCATGCTCTCTGCCCTGTGTGGGCTTTCCTGCTGGTCTGAAATGCATTTATCCACAACGCATGCCAGGAGCTCCTACAAACTCCTGTAAGCAGGACATCACAGGTGACAAATCTGTGATGGGTCAGCACCAAGTGACAAGAGAGCCACTCCGGGGTCAATAGAAATTTCTTGCTGTTTCCAAGCCCTTTCTCTCTTGCCACAACAGGTATTTAAGTTTTATGTGTCTAAGTTCCAGGAAGTGCAGGCAGGAAAGGTGGAATTCAGCTTCCAGCCTAGGAAACATTGAATTTCCAATAGCTTTTACGTTTTCTGGCTTCAGATATAAACCAAAATGGCAGTAACTTTCTCTGCTCTGTGCATATTAAGGTCTGAATTTTGGTAAGAGCCCTCACAATTAGAGGAGCAGATGCTATCTTTATGATCTGTCTATAGATTTGGGGCTGGCATATGTGGGGACCTGAAAAATGTTTATAGCACAGTTGCCATAAAAGTTGCGTGCTTCATCTATTTCTGCTGATGAGCTGGTGATGATAATCCCTGAGGCCCATAGGTGATGTGCCTGGAGAAAGGCAGGGGCACAGTGGCCCTGGGTGTGGATTTCAGCTCATTTGAACACACACGCCCCATCTCCCTCCCTTTTCCACTCTTTATGCCCATGTCCATGCTCTCCTGCACGGACCATCCACTGTAAAATGCAAATAGCACAATATTAGTTAGTTTCTGAATATGCATCTATGTTTGCTAGCAAGTTTCTTCTGTATTGCATTGATATTTAACTGGATTTATTCAAAACCCTGTTGCTTTCTCTCATACGCACAGTCCAGCCGCCTCCCAGCCCTGTGGGCTTCAGCAGAACTCAAGCTTACCAGCAGTTAGAGGTAGCTAGAAATCAGGTCAAGTCTCTTTGATGGGATGATATTTTTTAAAAGTATCCTGGTTTCAGCTGGGATAGAGTTAATTTTCTTCCTGGTAGCTGGTGCAGTGCTGTGCTAAGGCTTCAGTCTCAGAACGATGCTGATAACACACCACTGGTTTAGTTGTTGCTAAGTAGCATTTACCTGTTCAAAGACTTTTCAGTCTCTCATGCTCTGCCAGTGAGGAGGGGCACAAGAAGCCAGGAGGAAGAAGAGAACAGGACACCTGACCCAAACTAGCCAAAGGGGTATTCCATACCACAGCACGTCATGCCCGGTGTACAAACTGGGGGTAGTCACCTGGAAGGGACCAATCGCTGCTTGTGTTGGGCTGCGTATTGGTCACTGGGTGGTGAGCAATTGTGTGTGAATCACTGCTGTTTATTGTTTTTTATTTCCCCCTTTTAGTTTTATATTCTCTCCCCTTGTTATTTCCCTTATCATTATTATCATTATTATTACTAAGCTAAAGCCTGAGTTGAGATATTTTTGTACCAGGAAAAGCAGGTTGCCCTTCACAGAGTTACAACTAGTCACCTTTTAAACTTTTGTTCACAAAAGGGAGAAAGCTCAGGGTATTGCCACATTGTTAAGATTAGAGAATTTGAGTGGAGATTTTTGAAATCTCTTTTCTTTATGGGTGAAATGTATAAAGAAGAGTTTATGATGGCTAGCTAGCTACTTAGAAGGTTTAGTAACATACTCATTAACCTTTTTTAATCCTTACAATATTGCTTAATGAAGACTATTATCAGATCTATATCCTGGTAAATTGCAGTTCCTTAGGATGTGAAATGTGTTGGAAAGTAATATTCAGTGGGAAGTCCTGTTCTCAGAGGGATCGTATACTTAATCTTACAAAATCTGGGTTGGTTGGTTGGTTTTGGTGGTGGTGGTTTTTTTTTTTTTGCAATACCCTGGCAGCTCTTCACCACGTGAGAGAAGACAGATTTCAGACAAGCAAATAGCAGGGTTTGTCATAAGCATATTTTAAACCCATCTGCTCAGGGGTGGGATGTGAGAAGCAGGGACCTCTTGCTGAGCCCTTGCCACTCTTTTGCAAGTAAACGCACATTGTGTTTCGTGAGGTACTTCGCTGCTCTAACTCTCCGTCTCCCTGTGCAAGAACTGAGACAGGGCTTTGCTCTCTGAAGTGAGACTTTGGCAGGATTTGGTTGCAAAATAGTGACCTTGCAAATCAGCATGTGGGTTGTAACCCACCCATCAGGGCTGGACAGAGCTCCACTGAAGGATCTGTTCTGTATTGAAAGGAAATATCACAGGACAAGAAATCCATATGAATATGAAACATCTCTCTCTAACAGATCAAGTGCAGCTTGTCCTGTATAGGTAAGTGTATATATTGGCAAAGCAATAATTTTTCTGTTAGCTTTTATGATGATGCCAGTTGTTCCTCAATAGCTCAGTGTTGTTCCCAGAACATCAGCAGTTAGAGCATGTGATCTGCCTAATAAAGTGCCTTTAACATTAGAAGTGCATCCTCAGCCACATTAGAACCAGCTCCTGGGGAGAGAAGCAAAAAATCCTGGACTAGCAATCAGGAAAGCATCCCAGGTGAGAAAGTAAATAACTTATTGGGTGTCTGAGACTATTTGTCCACAAATGTCCTTTTTTTTTATTTCACCTGGCTTTAAATGCATGTTTCTGTTACTGTGTTAAACAAGCCTTCCCTGGTGCAGCCTTGTGCCCCAGGGCACAGGTGGGTTTGGATGAAGAGGGTGGGTGCTGTGTCTGCAGGCGTAGCAGAACCCCTGTACCAGCACTGCCCTGCTTCTCTCCATGTGATGCTGGGGTTCCCCACTCGGAAACCAAGACCCGACACTACCAATGGGAGAGAAGCACTCCTCAGTGTTTCACCTACAGGGTCCTTGGGAGTGGGATGTAGAGACTGAGCCTGTGTGCAGGGACAGTGAAGTAGTTCCCACTTCAGATGAACTCATGTTCAAAAGGGAAATGCAGAAACTGCACCTGCATCTCCACTCAGTTCTCTCTGGAGGCTGCTCTAAAAACATTAACAAAACAAGCTGTCACGATTCTTCAGCCCTTCAGAGAGACTGTTACAAGGAGCAGCTAGAAAGCAGATTGTTAACAAATGACATTGTTTTTTTTTTCCTTTTCATTCTTTAACATGCAAAGAGCTGGCCTTGACAGATGTTTGTTACTTCTTCTGGAACATTTTTTCTTATAGAATCATAGAATAAGGTTGGAAGCGACCTTAAGATCATCTAGTTCCAACCCCCCTGCCATGGGCAGGGACACCTCACACTAAACCATGTCACCCCAGGCTCTGTCCAACCTGGCCTTGGACACCGCCAGGGATGGAGCATTCACAGCTTCCTTGGGCAACCCCATTCCAGTGCCTCACCACACTTACAGTTAACAACTTCTTCATTATATCCAATCTAAACTTCCCCTGTTTGAATCTGTTACCCTTTGTCTTGTCACTACAGTCCCTAAGGAAGAGCCCATCCCCAGCATCCCTACAGGCCCCCTTCAGACACTGGAAGGCTGCTATGAGGTCTCCACGCAGCCTTCTCTTCTCCAGGCTGAACAGCCCCAACTTCCTCAGCCTGTCTTCATACAGGAGGTGCTCCAGTCCCCTGATCATCCTTGTGGCCCTTCTCTGGACTTGTTCCAACAGTTCCATGTCCTTTTTATGTTGAGGACACCAGAACTGCACACAATACCCCAGGTGAGGTCTCACAAGAGCAGAGTAGAGGGGCAGGATCACCTCCTTCGACCTGCTGGTCACACTCCTTTTGATGCAGCCCAGGATACGGTTGGCTTTCTGGGCTGCAAGCGCACACTGAAGCCGGCTCATGTTCATTTTCTCATCAACCAACACCCCCAAGTCCTTCTCCTCATGGCTGCTCTGAATCTCTTCTCTGCCCAACCTGTAGCTGTGCCTGTGTTTGCTCCGACCCAGGTGTAGGACTTTGCACTTGGCATGGTTAAAGCTCATGAGGTTGGCATCAGCCCACCTCACAAGTGTGTCAAGGTCCCTCTGGATGGCATTCCTTCCCTCCAGCGCATCAACTGAACCACACAGCTTGGTGTCATCGGCAAACTTGCTGAGGGCGCACTCAATCCCACTGTTCATGTCAGCAACAAAGATGTTGAACAAGACCGGTCCCAACACCGATCCCTGAGGGACACCACTCATTACTGGTCTCCAGCCTGACATTGAGCCATTGACCACAACTCTTTGCATGTGGCCAGCCAGCCAGTTCTTCATCCACCAAGTGGTCCACCTATCAAACTGATGTCTCTCCAATTTAGAGACAAGGATGTCGTGTGGGACACGACATCTTATCATCAAGTGGCTCCCCGGTATGGGAGCTAGCAGGTCCTGACTTACATGCTTTTAACCAAACCTGTATATGCAGGAGTGAAAATTTATTATGATTACAAAATCCCAGGAGCTGTAATGTGAACTGTGCATTTCCAGTGCATGTTTGAAATGTGACAAAAATGTATTTTAAATCATTCTCCTTTGAATTATAGTAAATTTTTTTGGTGTTTCATAGATGCAGCAGCAGAAAGAAAGGAAGGATTTATATACTGTGCTTTTAAAACAACCTAACAAATGGTTTTGAAGGCCCTGAACTTACTTACTTAATGTACCAAGAGGAGCTAAAAAGGCATATATTTCTTTCCTTGTGCTTTTGCACTTCAGTGCTTACTCTTAATTTTAAACTGAAAGGAAAAAGAGAAAACCACACTACTTGAGCTCTTCCTTCTTACCATGGGGTAAGAAATTGCCCCACCAACATTTCCAAAATCCTGCATCAGGTAGAGGTGAGAAAAGCTACCTTTCACATAACATAGATCCCAGTGCCCAAACTATTTATTTTAAAAGATACCATTGTTATGGCATATCTAATGCTATATATTCTTGATATTCATATAACTATTGATCATCCTTGTGAATCAAGACTTTTTTTAATCACCTTAATGAATTCTGTTTCACTGATTGTGTTCTTCATTCTGTCCTGAGTCAGGGAATACGGAAAACAATTTATTATATTGTGGAACATGCTACTAGCCCTCACTGGAATCATTATGCACCTGCGTTTAACATCATAGCTGGTGGTAATTATGCTTCCTGTGTCCCTTTCAGCTTCTCAGAGGCTGTGGATCTGGTTCAGGTCTTTCCATCCCCTTCGATTTTGTAGTTTATTTTTCCTGGGGTTTCATGGTAGTTTCCCACAAAAGACTTGGCAATCCAGGTGCTTTATCCCAGTCTTAAGGTGCTTTCAATGATAACATTCTTTAACGCCAAAGTAAGCAAGGAATGATACAGAAATGGTTAAAGGGTATATAATTATGCCAATAAACTTTGCATATGAAAAAGATTGGAACCAGGCTGTTTTCCAGTTTGATGGCCACTTCCAACTCTCTTTGAACTTCAGCCACCTCTATAAATGCTTCTGAGTGTGTGGAAAAATTAGTGCTGCTTCATAGAATGATGGAATGGTTTGAGGTGGAAGGAGCTTTAAAGCTCGTCCAGTTCCAACCCGCTGTGACAGGCTGGGATACCTTCCACCAGACCAGATTGCACAAAGCCCCTTCCAACCTGGCCTTCAGGAGTTAAGAGATAGGACTTGCCACTCTTACAGCTTGCTGCTGTGGTCCTGCAGGCATGGCTACATGGAAATTTGCTCTCCAGGTTTGTATTCTGCAGCCTGTGTCCTGTGGCAAAGCATGCTGGTGCTAAAGCAAGTGCCCAGCCTGCACACACGCATGTACTCTTCTCCAAGCCATTTGCCCATTTTGCAGGCATTCTGGTCTTGAACAGAAATTTAGACCAGAGTAGGATAAGGCACAAGGCAAGGTAGGAAAGCCACCACAGGGATCTGGGAAGCAGAAACTCAGCTGGGTGTTGACCAGTGTATGAAGTAGTAAAACAGTTGAAAGCCCAACCAGCCAGTGACTATGAGCCCAAGATCTCAGGTCCTCTTGGGATCATTGATAGAGTATTAATTGAAGCCAGTCATCTAGCTGATTTTTACCCATTTTGGAAGAATGCACTTGGCTCCTAAGCATCTCCCTGGCTGCAGGTGCCCCACTTTGCTGCTGTGTGTGAGTTGCCATGTACCTTCAGACCCATCCTCAGGTACAGCAGCCTAGGACTGCAGTTTATACAGCATTTCTGCCCCAGAGCCAGGGTTTCTATTGTGATATCGCCTGCATGATTTCAGGGAGCTGAGAGATCGTTACAGAGAACCTCTCCATTGCACTATCTGCAAGCTGGTGTGTGGTGAGTGGCTAGACAGCGCCAGGGTGGTTATCTCTGTTGCAAGCAGTGCCACAAGAAACCTCCCTGGTGTGGCACAGTGAGCAACATCGATGCTCTCATGGCATGATTTTCCTTGATACTGGTACCTCTTCCATGCTCTGCTCCCTCCTGCCACTTCCATCAACGTAAAAAGTTGTTACCTGTAAGAAATCCTTCAGGCTTCTATTGATTCTCTTGATCAGCAAGATCAGCACCTTGCAGGCTTTCCTTGAAGTTAATCTGCTCCTTAAGTGACTCCTGTGCAATCAGTATTTTCATCCGTATGGCCATTATTTCTTGCTTGCAGTGCTGTGGGTTGCCTAAGGCCAAGGTGAGGGGCTCCCCATGCACTGGCTTAGCACCCAGCAAACCTCAGGCTACCCCTGCTTACACAAGCAGCAAGAAAATACAGTGAAATCTGATAAATTAGAGAGTAAGAGATGCAGAAGCAACTGAAATATTTATAAGGAGACATGTTTCCAGGGGCTTTCTTGGTACCTGGCAGGAAGAATATCAGGAAAAGATCGCTGAACGTGTGAGTGCGAGTGATGGAGATCTGTGCTTGGTGACATGGAGGAAACCTGTAACAGAAGGTGGGAGGTGATCTTTCTCTTTTGATCCTTTATATGATAAATACAATAGAAACTTTCTCCAAAGCCAACTTTAACTCACCTGCCAGCACCCAGCATGCTAACAGGTCTTCATTTACTTACTTTCTCCTGACACGTTTTTATTCATAGATGTATTCATATGTGCACACCCTGCATTTGCCCTCCCGGGAACTATTGTGTGGGGCAGATACAGTTCTGCCTCATTGGTATGGACTAATAGGGTCATGGTTTTGTAATGTGGAGAGGGTTTGAGTACAGTTTTATTTTTCCTTCTTCTCCCTACCCCCCTGAATTTCTAGCCCTAAAAGTAATGTCTAATGGTTGTGGGGTTTTTTGCGTGATTATTTTCTAATATGATGTACTGGCTGGGCTCCTGATAATGCTTCATGAGTCTAGCATGATTATGATAAGGCAAGGAAATGAAGAGGCATGCCTTAGGTAAATTAAGATCTTATATGTGTATTAATAATGTCATTATTATTGTCTTTCCTAAAAATAGAAGTGGGTCCTAATCTCTTGGTGCTGCCTCAGAGGGAACTTTTTGAATAAAAATCAGACTACAGGCACATACAAGCAATGAGCCATGTGTGCTTTGCACAGATTTGGCTTTGCTGTGCAAGTAAAATGCCCTTTCTGTAGCTTTCATGGATTTGCCTTGCCACAAAGGGAGCCTCCTCTGCCTGGTGCCCTCTTGTCTCTGAGCAGCTGAGCTCCCTTTGAGGAGGCTGGTGTATGTTTAATACCGTTGGTTTGGTTTGCTGTCTGGCACATCAGTGTCAATCCCTTATGTCTGTCATTATTTCACATCAGTATTTCCTCAGTAAATCACCACAGGTCTCTCAAATCGCACTGGGGCTATAATAAAAAACAGGGACCAGCTCTGTTCAGAAGCAAAGAATGTGTTTCTGCAGATGCAGCCATGCACACCCCCAGATTCTCTGGAAAGAGAGAAAATTCTTCTGATGTGCTGCTGCACAAGACGCACACAGGCTGGTTTCAGCCTGCACCGAAGCAGCAGTGTCTCTGTTCCCTGCCCATGATGGGGCTGCTAGAGACACTGCCATCACTGCCCTTGCTGCTGCTCCAGCTGCTGCTTCCACCTGTATGAAAGCAATGCTGATGCATCCAGGCATGCAATAGGAAACATACTTCCCTGGGCTGAGCATTAGCATGGGAGAAAATTGCTAAATAACTTACTGAATAATTCTTGATTTTCAGAATGCAGAGCAGTATTCCTGTCGCTGCTCGTGTGCCTGTTGAAGTGCTGTTTCCCTTATGCAGTTCCCAAGATCAAATTAATACATTTGTTTTCAGTGTAAATGGATGTAAAGCTGTAGTTTAAAAAATGTGGCTTTTGCTTTTTGTTTTCTGCTTAATAAGGTCCGTCAAGCCAGTGCTGGTCTCGTAAGTCACAGGAAGATTCGTCATTTTATCATTGCATTTAGTGAGAACTGCCTTTCAGCATGGTGAAGCATGTGAGACAAAACTGTCCTTTTAATCTGTTAATAAGATGGATATACAATTTACATACACTTCAGATTTAGGATGAAATTCAAACCCTGCCATCTGGGATGATGGCCATGTCTGACCAGGATTGAGCTATGGCAGTTGTGCAGCACAAGCACGAGAGATGATGGAAGTGTGGTAGGACGGTGAGGCTTGAAGGCTGAAATTTGGAAATAGAGGCAGCAGGAGTCAAGGCACTGGGACAACCCTCTGTGATCCTGTATAAGAGTCCTATGCCTGCAATGGATAAAAGTAGTGTTTCATAGGTCCAGTTGAGAATAAGACGATTTTTGTGAGGACGTGATGATATATCAAAAGCTTCTTTCCATTACGTCATGAAGATTATTTGCTGTCTGGTAAGTAAGCCACCAACACGGGGAGGTTAAGTATTGTACAAAGTTTAATATGAGTATTTATTAATTTATTTACAGCCAGTTTTTCTAAGAAAAAGTGTGGCTTCCTTTTTGTTCATACCCATGTTGCCTGGAATTTGCCCCCATCCCCCCCTCCTGCTTCCCTTAGTCAGCCAGCCCCTGCCTCAGCTCAGCTCCATTCATGTTCCATGGGGAAATAGAGACTCCTCTAACTTGGCTGAAAACCTGGGGATCAGAATCTGCTTTTGCACTTGTACGGCTTCACGTAAGGTAAGCCACTATTTGCCACCTTCTTGGCCATCTCTAAATTACCCTGATCTTGTCCATTGCCTGGAAGTGCCAGCAAATCTGCGGTCTGTTTTGGTAAGATACTGCCTTGTGCAAAATGAGCCTCTCCCTATGGACCAGTATGAACCTGCTCACTGTATGACATCAAGTGGACTTATAAAGAAAGTATATTT
The DNA here is from genome assembly GCF_034315485.1 of Pezoporus occidentalis. NCBI lineage: Eukaryota > Metazoa > Chordata > Aves > Psittaciformes > Psittacidae > Pezoporus > Pezoporus occidentalis. Next base: position 4,649,568 of record NW_026915877.1, read on the forward strand.
GAAATACAGTCTGTCACTATAATTCTGCAGAAATTACAGGGTTAATTTTGGCCCATGTTCTTCAGAGCAACCCCAGCATACTAAATGTGATGGGAGGAAGCGCTGTTACCAGCACGGTATGGGGGAAATTGAACACTGCAGCAATGGCTTGGAAAAGATCAATACCAAAGGGCAAACATTTCCCTAAATAACCATGCATTGCAGTAGTGCTGGCACCAGTTGGACTTAGAGGATTTAATTATCAAAGATAAGCGGTGGGTGATATTTCATGTTTATAGTTTGCAAATTTCTTTGTCCTTTTCCTTTTCCCAGGCAGACTGGAAGCATTTGAGCTGGTGTTTCACCCTGGAGTCAGTAGTTCAGGTTTCCAGTGAGTGTGAATATGCATAAATCAGAGCGAGTCGTGTTAAGAAAAAATGTGTTAAAAAAAAAAACAACCCTCAAACAAACAAAAGCCCCACAAAAAAACCAACCAACCAAAACCAACCAACTATCCACCAACAAAAAAAACACCTAAACCCAACTTCTCTATAACTTTGAAAGGAAAAGGGATAAATCTGTTATGAGAAAATGGGTAGAGCTGGTTGCATACATGAATTTGAAGTTTCTAGACTAAAGCCCTGGCTGGCAGGTGAGCTGTGCAAATGAGGAAACCTGCTTCTTCACAGTGCACCTGTGCTGCTCTATGGGTAGAAATACCAGACAGCCTCGGATGCAGTATTTGGGTTTCACATTAGTGTTATCTTCTGATCTAATTTGTTTATGTATTCCTAATTCCTGCCTTGCCATAATATCGAGTGGCCATTTATTTTACCCCAAAAAGGTGTTATTTCTTTGTGAAGACAGCCTAAATATTAAAAAGAGAATTTATATGTCTCTGGAGAGCAAATAAATCAAATTCCAGGTTCATTCGCAAAGGATGGAGTCTCATCATTCCAGTTCAAACACTGAGCAATATGGAACAAGCCTAGGCATTCATTCACCAAGGGCTTCCTTGATTTATGGTGTATTTCTGTACAACACAATACCTGTTTTTCATATTCTTTTCTCTCTCAGGGTCTCCTGGAGAAGTAGTGACTTTGGGATGGATATTGCTGAAGGCAGTCAGAAAGTTTGCATATTTACCCCCTGCTCCTCCTCAGCTTTGATAGGACTTCGACATCAGTTAGAGCCTCTGACGGTCAGAAATGACTCTGAACACAGTCATACTCACTTTGTGGTATTGCCTCTGCTTACTGACACTGGGCTTTCTTATGTACTGGAAGAAAGAAAATATGCACAGTAATTTAAGTAAATTAACTGGCATTGTTCACTGGAATTTATTTTGAAGGTCAAACTAAATTAAAGCTGAAGGAATCTGCTAATGTAACTGTTGCAGGTGATTTGCTTCTTTTTCAGTGAATTCAGAGATAAGTGGTCTCATGAATATTGCATGAAAACACCTCTAGTAATGGGTTTTAAATGATTTAATTTTGAGAAACAGCAGTTTAGCAGAGCAGCCTTATTTCCATAGGAAGGTAGCTCAGCAGCGCAGAGCCCTCGGTTGTGGTGCTCCTGCAGCTGAAGCCAGGCCACCTTCAGACACAAGGGGTACCATGGAGTGTCCCTCCTGTGGGACAAGCTGCTCAGCATTGAGGCTTTCCTATCTGCATTCAGCAGATAAGGATTTGACGATCTATCAAGGCTTTCCCTTCCTGGAAAGAGGTGTTTAATAAGTGAAGATTCATATTGAGTCTGCATAACTCAGGTTGTGAAGAGCAGCGGTACTGCAGCACCACAGCCGTGCTGATTGTATGCTACCATTTTTCAACATTTGACTTGGAGCTCTTTACTTTCTATTTAGCCCTGTAGTGCAGTATTAATGAAGAAAAATAAATTATGTATTAGATTTGGCACCAATTCTCAAATTCCCATTAAATATTGCTCTTGGTACTTGAGTGATTTGCATTAGTGCAGTGGGCACCGGGTGGATGACAGGCTTTGGGTACAGATCCGACTTGAGTCTGAGCAGCACCTTGCGTGTCTCTGGCCATTTACCCAGCTGCCAAAAGCAAACAGTAGTGCTGCCTTCCTGTAGACACTTGCAGGTTTTTAGGCAAGAAGGGATCATTATAGTAAAGGTCAGGCTAGCTAATACAGTGTAGGCTGGAGGGCATCAGCCCATTTTTCCTGTATTTGAGTGAAATACATTTTAGAAAGCAATCAGCTCTTGATCTGGAGAACTAGCACTTCAGTTGGAAAACTGTTTCAGTAACGAATTGCCCTCAATTCTGCAGGTGAGCCTATTCACTGCAGTAGTGTTCTTCTAAATGCTTTTTAGGAAATGTGCTGCCCCAGCATCTAATACTCCAAACCTATTCTTGCAACAGATCAGTGCAGTTTAAATCATATTACCCTCATTTGAGTGGAGTCTGGGCAAAGAGGGATTTCACACACACACACACACACGCATACACACACACACATTGTTTTGGCAAGTAATTTTGAGTCAGTCCAAGTCTGACTCATGAGTTCCCATGTCCTGCTCACTTTAGTTTCTTCTGAGAGCTTAAAAATCTTCACATGATTGGCTGTTCTCACAAGATAGGGAAAAGTTGATTCTTTCATCAAAGAAATGCTGAGACTCAATTACATGGGTTTAAAGCCCAGTTAGGCAGTCCTGGTCCCACAGGTCAGAGTAGGGGCAGTCACCAGCCTGGGTTATCTATCTTCCTGTTGAGCCCAGCCCTCCTCAGTCCACCTGCAGAGGAGAAGGGGGTGCTCTGCAAGTTTCTCTTGGCTTTATGGGGCTGTTCTTTTGCACTGATGGTGGTGGTTATAAAATATGCATGCAGCAGCATAATTCATGGTGTCTGGTGCTAACAGAGGAAGCAGGAACAGCGAGGAGCAGCCCATTGTACATGGCATTCCCCTTTGCTGTCCCAGGTGGCCTGCCCAGCCCTTCCTTGATGGGATAAGGCATTTTTCCTTCTAAAAAGAGTTCAAGCAACTAAGAATGCTGAGTCCCTTCCTTCTGCCAGAGACAGCAGCCACAATAATTAGCCACACTGCCTTGAAGGGCCTGAGTGGGCACCAGATGCTCTCTTCAAAGCAGGCTGCAAGTCCCTGTATGTTTTGACATCGCAGTGCTAGGGTTCCCCCAAGTGTTTTGGGGTCCTTTCTTTGTTTGCTGTTGCCTGGCTCTATCTCCCTCCCTCAGTTCCTCACGCTCCCTTGGAAGCATGCCATGGCATCCCCAGGGAGCTAGGCATCCCCCAGGCTGTCTGCAAAGGCAACTGGGCAACCGCCTTCAGTGCGCTGCTGACCCATGGGACTTCAGCACCCATTTCTCAGGGTGCAGCTTCATGGGAGCAGATCCTGATGAACCCACAAAGGCACTGTCCAGATCTCACCTTTTTTTTCTGTGAGCAAATCAGAGCCACACAAGGCAGTGCATCAAGGGATGCGACACCAGAACTATGCTCCGTGATGGGCTTCTGAACAGCAGATCTCCTCTGAGATGAACACAAACAGGACTGAAATATAACTCAGAATATTAATTATTTTAATGTTATAAAGTCCTTTCTGGTACTTTGTTTTTTTTTGCTCAGCACTGTCAGGTCACACCTGGATAGTGTGCTCTTTTTCGGTCCCCTATAAAGAAAAGAAAGATGTGGACAGGCTGGAGAGGGTCCAGAGAAGGGCCACAAAGATGATACAAGGACTGGCAAGCTGTGTAAGGAAAGGCTGAGAGAGCTGGGTTTGTTCCGCCTAGAGCAAAGAAGGCTCAGGGAATCCTGACCACCATGTTCCAGTATTTAAAGGGTGGCTACAAAGAAAACGGAGACTGTTTTCACAGGGAATCAGATGGAAAAGACAAGGGGCAATGGGCACAGGTTAATTCTGGAGAGATTCAGACTAGGCACACGAGGGAAGTTTTTCACACTGAGAACAAGCAGCCATTGGGATAATCTCCCCAGGGAAGTGGTGGACTCCCCAGTGTTGGACACAAGATCCGTCTGGACAGGGTGCTGGGCCACCTAGTCTAGGTCGTGTTTTGCCTAGAAACATTGGACCAGATGTTCCTTGAGGTCCTTTCCAAGCTGGTATTCTGTGAGTCTCTGATTTTGTACATGGTACGAATTTCATTCAGTGGCAAGATGACCGCTGAAGGCAGACTGGGACTTTTCTGCAGGGTCCCACTGCTGCCGGCTGCCCAGGCACGCTCTGTCCCACTGTACTAGTTGGTTTTTGGACACCCTGAGGTTTTTCTTCCAGAAGTATTGCCACTTCGATGCTTTAGATGTCTGATTTCTTCCTTGAAGGCTTTTTAATATTCTAGTCAAACTGACTCTGTTTCTGGCTCTGGTTGGTGCACTACAGTGTCGTTTGCGGACGTTCTGTGACTGGGATCAGTAAAGCCCTTGTTTGAACACATGAAACACAATATAGTGTGAAGAACTACAAAAGATCACATCACTGGGTATTTTAAATGGCGCTCTCAAAATACTTTTGACCTCAATTCCTCAGTCTTAAGCTCCAGCCTGTAAAATTAGGGGAAGATAAAATCTGTTTGCCTCCCAGGAATCTGGTAAAAACCAATTAGGTTTTATGAAGTACTCCAATAACATAATGACAGGCGTGACAGAGGAACATGGGGGGAAATCTATAGTTTTCTGTCTGGAATAAATTTCAAGTTATGTGCAATAACTAAAGCCCTGGGCAAGACATTGAACTGGAAGGAACTAAAGCATTGAACAAAACGCTGCACAGAAAGCCAGAAGTGGAGGAAAAACCTGTCACAGAGTATTATAATTAAAAATTAGGTTGTAGTCCTGTAGAAAGAGGAGGTGAAGCAAACTCAGGTTGTGCAGGCAAGTTCAATTCTGGCATTTTCTAATAAAATGCTTAATTTCATGATTGCATAAGATCTATGTGCCAGATACCATCTCCCTAGGGGTGTAGTTCCCACCACCCCAATGAGGGCAAACGTGGGGGCCCGCACCACCCTGCCCTCCTCACCACACATATCCAGCCAGGACTCAGGGCAAGTGACTTCCCGTGTGTTTTAATGGCTTTTATCAGCATACCCTGTGTCCTATCACGGAGAAGGAGCTGGAAGGAGGTTTTAACATTTGTCAGCCAGCATCCTCAGCTGAGAGGATGCTGGATACCTGCTTGGCACCAGTGGCTGTAGGGCACTACGTTCTAATATGCAAGCACCGCTTAACACTCAGTAAGTATCTAAGGAACAGACACAGATTGTTCTTTGTGGTTGTATTTTTTTATTTTCCAGTGCTTGATGAAGCTTGAATGCACTGTCACAGTGGAAACAGTCACAGTCTTCATGTTCCTGTGCTGAACCTTGCCTATGAACAGCAGAAAGGATTTAAGCAAATAAATAAATAAATGAGTTTTCCGGGAATGTATTCTACAAAATTATATATATATGAGTAACAAAATATATATTTTTTTATTATATATAAAATAAAAATTAAAAATATATTTGTATTTTTTCTTTTTAAATGGCTCACCTCCAGTGGACACTTAGCACCACCAATCGTGAATTCTGTCATCAATTAAAACTGTCTGACTGGTGATGCAGTGAAAACTGCTGACAGGATGCACTGGCAGGTTGAATAATGGGGCTCTGGACTGAGCATGGAGCCGGTAAATGCGGTGACCAGCACTGAGCTTTGTTGGGCAGCTGGAAGCCAGGAACTCAGGTACCAGGATAACCTATAGGGTGTATATCCTGCCCTGACAGGCAAGTGGTTTGGTAAAACTGATATACAGTCTTTTATTGCTGGTACAGCAGTTGTTTTCTTGGCTCTGATTTACTACAAACTTACCCTTAAATCTTCCATAAAATGTGATATTAGTTATTGGTGTGACATTATTTCCTCAGGAATGCTAACAGAAGGTGTTGAGTGAGGAGAAAAAAGGAGCTGAAGGATGCTGATGCTGTAGTAGAAATGTCTGCAGGAATATTTTGAGCAGCCTAAATCGGCACTAGAGGAGAGAGACTTGCACGGTCATGAGGAAGTGCTTGCTAAGATTAATAATGAATCCCTGCAGCAGTGGCTTAAGGGAGCGTCAGTCTCCATACAATTTTTCCATGGCCAGTGGACTTGACTGCCAGTGGATAACACCCACTACTTTTCAGCTGGTAAACTGAGGCATGATGTGTAAGATTTCCTGCCTTCTGTAGGCTTTAGAAGTTGCATCCCCAAGATGTGTTACATTGGGACCCTTCCAGGCTAGAGAAATGCTGAAAAATGCATGTTAGATATAAATTAAACATGGGAGGCTTAAGTTGCTGTTATGTTAAACTGAGCATGATCCGGAGGAAAGCCATGCCTTGAATCAGATAAAATGTAAATGGGCAGCTTCTCCATCTTGAATTAAGTGGCTTAGTACAGATATCTGCTAACCAGCGCCAGCCTGTGCTCTTTTTCAAGCTCCCCTAAGATCAGGTTTACAACCGTGTTTAGCCTGACTGATTTTTATAGGTATCTGGATTCTTTTTCTGATACTGACTTAAGACCAGAACACAGGGGATCAGGGATGAGGCAGTGGCAAAGCAAGCAGGTTACAGGTATAGAGAAGCAGGATAAAGAATTTCCTGCAAAAATGGATAACCCTCTTCTTTACCTCTCCCCTCTTCTCTCAGCAGCTTTGGTCGCAGGAAAGAGCACATATGCTCTCCCTATGAAGAATATATATATATATATATATGTTTTGGTGGGTTTAGCGTGTGTGTGATTTTTAATCTGACTGTGAGGAACGGGGTGTGAGTGCCCTGTTGCTGACCCAGCAAAGTGCTCATCCTTTCTTGCTGGTACCCATTCTTGCAGTCCATGGGAGAGCTGCAGCCCAAATAGCTCCTTCAATCCACAAATTCACAAAATCCAACTTAGGACAGAGCCTGACTTCCTCCATAAAGCTTAGGTTTTTTCCCCTCTCTTTCCTGCAGACTTTTCAAAGAAACCTGCCCCGTGCCTGGGTTCTCATCCACTTCTCTCCCAGGTTTCATAAGCAAATAAAACTTTCTTCCAGAAGGGAGACCTAGGCTGGTTTATTTAAGATGTGATGGGAAGGGAACAGTTTCCAGACCTGCCTGCACTGACATTTCAAGCAGAAATAATTGGGTCTACATTCCAGCAGAAACAGAATAAACTGCACATTTTTTACAATCTGTTAAGTTTATTTGGGGAAGAATTAATGATTTGAGACTTAGGAAGTTCATAAATGCCTACAGATGACCTGGGGTCACCTCTCTGGCCCTGAAACTTTGAAAAAGCGTTTGTAAGGGATCTGGAGACTCATACACTTTATTCTTCCTTTGTAGCCTGTGTGAGTCTCTTTGTTCTGTCAAATGTCACTGCTCTGTCTCACAAACTTCAGTATGAGCAGTGGAAGGGTTGAAAGAGAGTGCAGGAGTCCAACAGCAACAGCAGGAAGAGGAGACAGGACAGATCAATGGAAAATAACGATCAAGTGCCTTGGCATCAGTGGGCAGTGAGTTGGAAACTGGAAGGGGTTTACGTGTACCATAACAGAAATGGATGATATTTGTGGAGGTCACCTGCAGTGCTCCATTCTTTAATGGAATACAAGCTCTTGTAATACACTCTTCTTACTATGGCTTTTAAATATTCCAATAATATTTAATCTCATGCAAATTGAGGCTACATACCCCTTCTTTTCCCTGTGAGCAGCTCTTCATTGTATGATCTAATTTAGTGGAGGGGTTATAATAGCAAATTACTATTCAGGCGCCTATCTGCCTCCCCCAGCAATCCCTGCTCCTGCACTTGGGTCAAGCCCCAGGGATAATTCGAGGCAGTTACTGACCTCAGCACTTAGAAATGTGCTATTACATGGGAGAAAATCAGATACAGTTCTGGGGTTCTCTAACTCATTACCTGGTCGTGCTCTGTGCTGTGCCATTGATTTAATGTTCTGGAGGAATGCAGAGACCTCTGTATTAGACTGCAATTGCTTCTTTAACTGCCAGGCCTGAGACATCTCGACTTAGCATTAAAAACGAAAGCCTTGCAATTTGGTATGTACTTCCTGCTCTTCTGGATGTTCAGTGAAGAGCAGGATACAAATTAACCTCATAGAGCCTGAGCAGAAAGTAGTGCAAGGGAAGGCTGGTGCTGATGTTGCTGATAGAAATTGTTCAAAAGTGATCACATTTTAAAAAATAAAAATAATCAATAGTTGCAGCTGCCAGTTTGTATTAATGCTGCATGGTTTGTCTTAGCTTTTCCCCTTTTGCTCAGTTCACTGCAAGAGCTTTCGCTCTAACACCAGAACATTTTTTTCATTCTTGTCTTCACTGCAGTATGTTGATTTAATTACAGTGGGTTTTTTTCAAGATTCAGTGGTAGAAAGAGGCAAGACAAGCTGAAATGCTGCAATGGAGCAGACCTCTTCCATTCACTCCAGGGATGAGTACAATACAAAGCAGACAGTAGGACATACTGGCTTCTTTAATTGAGACTAATTTACTGGAAGAAAGACACGCAGCGCAGTGACCGCTGCCACACTGCTTGGGGCTCCCCTCTGCTCCCAGGAGCAGAAATCCAGTCACTGCCTTTTTACACCATTTCTTGTATTCAGCAGTCCCATAACCATCTTCTCACTGTCTGTGTACTCTCCTGCAGCTTGGGGTCTCCTCAAGGTTGCTTGTCTTCACACCGAAACCGAAATAATGAAAAACTATAAGAACAGGACAGAATAATTGGAAGGGACCTACAACGATCATCTGGTGCAACTGCCTGACCAGTTCAGGTCAAAATACTAAAATAGGGTTTTTTTGTTGTTGTTTTGGTTTGGGTTTTTTCCCTTGTGTTGATTGGTTGGGATTTTTTCGTAAGGAAAATCCAGGTATTTCTTCACTAAGTTGCTTCCTCTGTTTTTTTCTGCCTCTGCCAGGACTCATTTTCTCCATAGTGAAAAGAAAGAGCAGAAAGCAGAGATATTTCCAGCCATCACTGAGGGATGAACTGGCCACTGCCCCAGTAGTGGGGGGAAAGGTTTTCCAGCCTCAGTACCAACTTTTGACAATAACAGTATTTTATTGTCATCATTTACACTTGTTTTGTAGGAAAAATGGGGAAAACACTAGTTTGCTAATAGCACAGATGGGAAATGTAGAGACTACTTGAATGCCTGCCTCAAACTAATAGCCATTTATTCTCTGGAGAAAAAGATATTTGCTGCATTTCAGCTTTAACTGTTTGTCTGAAATGAAGATTGATTTACTCAACATAGTTTTCTATACCTTGCCAGCTTTACCTGTGCATTTTGGTGAATTATTGCTCTAAACTTAAGTTAGTTACATGTGTAAGCCATGCTGTCATTCTTTTGTGAGACTACTGTAGTCATTTCTTCCATTTCAATGTGTTGGTTTGAAGGTGATTATTCCTCTCCAGTTCTAGTACTTTGAATTTTTTCTTACTGAATTATACATTTTTTTTTCCTTTTAATTCCAAATTATTATTTCAGTTTATCAAAACATTTTAAATTCTAGCTTTGTCCTCAGTCTTCTTGCACTGCCTCTATGTTCGATATTGTCTGTAAATTTAACAGACCTGCTTCACCTTCTTCATCCATAGACCCATGGCTTGACCTGGAACCAAGAGGACCTGCTGCAGACACTTGGTTATTGATCTCTCCAGTCCAGCCTTGAGCCTCTGAATCTTGGCAGAGACACCAGCTGCAGCTTTTCAAGAACTCACACAAAATACACTGCACTTTTTAGAGGAAAGAAAATATTTCAGAAACCGTGACAGCTGTCAAAATTCAATTTGTGATACTGTACGAGGGATGTTGAGCACAGTGCCCTGGAGAAATACAGACCTGGTGATGCTTCCTGCTGATCACACACGTACATCCAATGCAGCTCCCTCACAGAGCAATTTTATCCTCGGTGAGCGTTGCTCTGGCACCACTTCTACTCTGAAACTATTTTGAGTTCAAAATGTGCAAGACCATCCATGTGATACCTTCATATGCCATGGCAGGACACAGTGGTTCCCAGCAGTGTGCTCTGCTGGGCTGAATACTCATACGCAGGGAGGAGCAGAAGACATGGGATTTGGTGACAATCCTCTCAAACACTGACAGAGCGCTTGGCCCTAGTGCCTGGAGATGGCACCTGTGTGCCCACTACTCTGGGACAGATCTTTACTGCATTTCCCCGGTTGCTTTATTGAGCTCATGTATATTCTTATCTTCCCTGATAGGCTGTGAGGAGTCCCACGGGGCAGAAAGGGTTGGTATATGCAGCATATGAAGAAACACTTCTTCTTCTTCTTTTTTTTTTTTTTTTTTCCCTCCTTTGGATGTTGGTCTATGTGTGATCTCACAAAGCAGCAAATGGGCATTGATTGTAAAGCAAAGATTTCTAAGTGCCAACGCAAAAGTATGTGCTGCAATCAAATCAATAGCTCTGACCACATATTCAGGGCAACCTAATGCCTCTTTCAGGCAAGTAACACTGCCCTTTTAATAGAAGCAATCTGAGGGGAGCCTTGGCATGGCCAGCAGCTCATTTAAAACTGCAAAAAGAGCAAGAAAGCAGTATAGATGGGGAAAAAAAACCCCACACTGGAAAAAGTACTCTTTTGGTCAAGACTCTATTTTGACTAATATTTTTATCATATTTGTCAAGACAGGATTTTAGGGCTTTATCATATTAAAATGAGATAGGAGAAAATATTAGTGAGAGAGTATTTGCTGTGAGCACTGGTGAGAGCTGCAAGACACCTTCGGTCCTCTCCAGAGCCTACAGCAAAGGCTGCCCTGGCTCGACACCTCCAGTGCTGCTGCTGGGCTCCCTGCCTGGTCCTTTTGCAGCCATTATTTTCCAAAAGGAAAATTCATGGAGTAAAACAGACCTGAGTGGGAAGCAAAAACAGCAGCAATCATTGTATCAAGGGACCTGTGTTTTTCAGAAAAAAATTGGTTTCTCAATCCAGTGGAAACTGGATTAAAAATATTCCAAATTTGGCAAGTGGATATAAAGAATTCAAAATTTGCCAGGTTTTACAGTAATTGTAAAAGTGACATTAGCTTCAGAATAGTGGGGGTGAAATTATGTTTGTGTCCATTTGCATTTGACAGCTCGAAGCCTTGAAGCCTGATTGCAGTGATTTAAGCCCAGCCTATAACTCAGAACCATGCAGCCGCTCACTCATCCCCCACCACACCCCTTGTCCAGGCAGGATGGGAAGGAGAACAGAAGCAATGTAAACCCCATGGATTGAGATAAGAGCAGCCCAGTAACTAAAGTATAATATAAAACTACTACTAATGATTATGATAAGAGACATAACAAGGGGAGAGAATATAAAACTAAAAGAGGAAAGGACAAGAAACAATAAACACAAATGATGCACAACACAATTGCTTACTACCTGCCAACCAACACCCAACCCGACCCAAGCACTGATCTGGGCCTTCCCAGATCTGGGCCTTCACACCAGTTTATGTGCTGGGCATGACGTGCTGTGGTATGGAATACCCCTTTGGCTAGTTTGGGCCAGGTGTCCTGTCTCTGCTTCCTCCCAGCTTCTTGTGCCCCTCCTCACTGGCAGAGCATGAGAGACTGAAAAGTCCTTGATCAGGGTAAGTGCTACTTAGCAACAACTAAAACAGTGGTGTGTTACCAGCATTGTTCTCAGACTGAAGCCGAAACACAGCACTGCACCAGCTACTAGGAAGGAGGAAAAAATAACTGTTCAGCTGAAACCAGGACACTGATGTTGCTACAGATTAGTTGGACATAAATCAGAAGTAGCTTCTCTGAAGTCAGCGGAATGACAAGTGCCTGAAAGCTGCCCAGGGTCTGGGAGCAGAGAGAGCTCTACGTGCGGACAGGCCCCCTGGGAATATGCCCTTCCTCTCCAGAATGAGCTGTGTAACAGATAAGTGAACAAATGTTAGTTGTGACTTATATCTTGGAAGACAAGGAGATGCTGATTGAGCTTGCTGTGCCATGACTGCAGTTCCTGGCTTGTGAGCCCAGCCACCAACAAGTTCATGTGCAGTATTTTTGCTGTCACACAACATGGTAAGCAACAGGGTTTCAAATACTGTCATGCTGCTGTTACGGTGGTTTTCTGCTCCACGGGGAAGAAGTGAGACCTAAAGTGTGGTGTCTGTCGTGAGGAGAAGGCTCAGAAATGTATCTCTGGGCAGCAGCTGGAGATGCCAGTGCCAGGGGGATATTCTACCCCTTCCCAAAACTATTTAGGAACCAGCAACACACATCTGCATTTTCCTGCTTTGGGTGAACCTTCCTGGCTGCAGTTGGTGGCCTCAGACTTCAGAAGGGTCAGAGCTTCACTTCCAGTTTTCCCTCTTAGCCTTCTGATATTCAAACAGACAAATGTGACCAAGATGGTATGACCATGAGTGTATGGTTCAGTTGAACGTCACAGTTCAGAAGGGTCTTCTGAATATTATGCAACCATAATATTTCATGACGCTTGTATTTATATTTGACATCCTCTTTCAACACACAGTTTTTTCTTTGGATTTACCCAGTATTTCCTGAAAAAACAGAAACAAATTCATTACTTGGGCACACTAACACTAAATAACACCCTGCAGCAGGGTGCTGGGACTGTGTCCTGTGTGTCTGTTGTAGGTGGCCTCCCACAGTGGCTAGCAGTGCTTTCCTATTTCTGAATTAGATTTTCAGGCAAGAGGCAGGGCTACAGGATGTTTACACTGGCAGGGAGTGAGCTGGGAGACAGAGGGCACAAGGCTCCAACAACCTTGAGCAACCTGGTCTAATGGAAGGTGTCCCTGTCCATGGAAGGGGGGTGGAACTAGATGGTCTTTAAGGTCCCATCCAACCCAAACCATTCTAGGATTCTATGATTAATGTTGCCCTCTAACATAACTAATGCTGAACTCATCCGTAGCTAGTGTCACAGGATATGGATGTTAGCCCAGCCCATTCGCAGTCACTTTGAGGAGTAGCAAGGTTGCTGCTCTGGACTCAGGAACTCAGCCAACTCTGCAGTCATTAGTGGTGTTTCTGATTTTGGTGTGAATTTGCTTATGAACAATTTTGATGAATCATGGTGGAATTTTCTGTTCTGCAACCTAAGAATATTCCGGATATCAATTTGAATTTGAATTGGAAATCCCCACATGGGTTTCCTGAGCGTCTTTGCATCTAAAAACCGTTTCATTGCACTGCCAGGCATCACTGCTTCTTCCTATGCAAGTGGCAGGGCTGCTTGTATCAATGGCTGAAAAAAAACAAAAATCAATCAGTTTGTGCTATGGAGGGGAAAAGAGTGCTCTTGGCTTTTCCTTCCTAACTCTGTAGCTGCTGAGGTCTGGGCTGAATTGAGACGCAGGCATGAAGTGAAGAGCATCACGGACATCAGGAGGAATTAGAGGTTAGACACACTTAGCTTCTGGGTGTTTTCACTTTGTCCTGCAGCTGTAATGTAATGCAATTAGCAGGGACTCGCATCACTTTGGAACTCATGGCTGGGAGGAAATAACTCTTCCCAGGGCTTTCCTGTGAGCAGAGTGTTCTTGTCACCAAGATCATTCATATGATGGAGGACATTTTTTTAATGCCTATCATTTTCTTTTCCACTCACATGATTTCCTTACCCCATCACGGATGACAGAACAAGCACATTGTCAATCTGCTTGTCTCCCCAAGAGCAATAATAATTTTGATTTTAATTTCAGTAATTAGAATGAAATAGCTCCCCTTAGACTGTTGTAGTTCTGTTACCATAACATTGTGATTAATAACAGAAAATCTTTGCCTACTGCTAGCCTATAGACAGGAGAGGCGAGAGAGGCCAGTCTGGGAAACCAGGGAGAGCTGGAGGAAGAAAAAAGCAATGTTGAGTACAAGAGAGAGGAGGCTGGAAAGCACAGACAGCCTCTGTCCCAGGAGGACTCCACTAGTGTTGCACTGCTTAGCCCTAGCTTGGGATGAACTCCACCTAGCCTTTGTATTAACCTGGAGGGTGGAGGGGGATTAACAGACATCATACACTGCAGGAGAGAAAGTAAGGTAGAGGATCTGAGAGATCAAATGTGAACAGAAAATAGCAAAGTAGAGTCATTTTGGTAAAAGTACATTCATCTTGTGAAAACAACAATAAAAAATATTCTGAAACATAAATGCAGTGGCAGGGAAACCCTAGGAAAATAATGCTGAGGCAATAATGGCTAGAAAATTAGGTATGATTGTGCTTTATAACCTGGCTAACAATGCAAATTGTCTCTGGGTAGCCTCCTGCTGCACCACTGGGGAGCAGATGGCAAGTGCTGGTGGGCACCTGCCCCTGAGCACCAGGAGGAGGAAGAGTGCGTGAGGAGGAAAGGATCTTCAGAATACTGTCAGGACACACTGACAGGAGGAAAAACCTACGGCTCCTCACCGGGGAAATGGAAGGGTTAGCATGGAAATGCAACAGCTGCATGGACCACTAAAGAAAAAGACCAGGTGGGAAAACATTGTCAGGTTTGTACAAGCTATTATAAAACTTTACTGAAGTTATTACAGAAATGTGGGATGAGCCAAAAGAATTAGTGTATTACAAACAACTCAGCAGTGATAAGGATGCAGAACACCACCTCTCTCCCCATGTGGTAAAACCCATCTGTTTGGGTGACTAAGGTTTATAGGACAGCACTGAAAATGTGCCGTAGGGACAGGCGTTTGGTCAGCACTAGGGGTCAGGGGCCACGCCATGGAGTTACGAGCTATTTCCACTTACTCTCATTAAATTAGTTGAATTGACTAAATTTTAAAAGTCTTTTCCCATGACTGCTCATGAACAAGGAGCAGCTATGTCCATGTGGCCCGGCTAGCTGGCAGCTCAGATAACCAGGCGACCTAAACCATACCAAAATCTAGGTATGCTTATGCAGCGTGAGTTCTTGTTCGGTATTTTGTCATGATAATTTTACAACCCCCTTGAAACCAAACATTTAAATTACATTATTCCCCTTCTATTTTTTTTCTTTCAATCATTTAAAAATCCCCAGCGGCCAAACATTCACTGTACCCCAGACACAATTTCCAGGTTAGGGTTTTGGGTTTTGTTTTCTTTCTCTCAGTTTGAAAATGTTTACTTGTCTGAATTTTTGGACTGAGTTTTTAGTCGCCTGCCCAGCCCAGGCAGGGGCTGTGCTTTGTGGCTCTGCTGCATGAAAAGGATCCTGCTGTTGTTCTCCCCTTCTCTCGCCCTCCCTCCCTGCTCTCCAGAACCTCTCACACCTGTCTTTTTTGAAGACTGGATATGAGCACTGGACATAATATCACATTGGCACACATGTAATGGCCAGGCACAGACATAATGACACATTCATGGTCCCACTTGTGCTTTGTTTCTGTCTGCAAACATCCGTTATGTGAGACTTTCCCACATCAATGTAATTTTCATGTACTTGCGCCACATCTTCCTCAGACCCAGGCTTGGGAGAGCTGAGTTCGTCATGCCTTCATCCTACCCAGCTGTGTCCCCTGCTCTGCTCCTCAAACCAAAATGTAGGTCAGGCTAACTTTAAACCATGTATTTTCCATAGACCTGAGCTGATGAACATTGCGGTTGTCTCCACTGATGCCTCACAAATAGTTACAATTGGCTCTTCAGTTATTTTGCTCCTGCTCATCACCTGCGGCCCCACCTGAGATGTGGGAACACATCCACTATTTGCAGAGTGATTAAAAATGGCTGTTAGTGACAGAGAAATACCCAAATCCAACTATTTTTTAAAGCCCCTATTCTTGTTACTTTGACCTTGTGACCCAGAAATGGGATAAAAAACATGCGTGGGAAATGTGCACGGGTGTCACACAATGGCTGCATCACCCAGCCCTTCCACAGACACATGGAGAACAATTGCCAGCCTTCTTGCTATCATTTTTGGTAGTTCTGTTGGCGGAATTTTTTGCTCTAGCACACACACATTTTGAACCCCCGCCACTGTCTCTGCTGATGATGGGTCTTCTTCGACCTTTTTGTTTCTCTTCACCATTTCCTTCTGCCAATGGAGCGAGGTGAAACCAAAGCAGGTGGAAAAGGTTGCCCTAGCCCACCGCATGCTGCTGGCCTCATCCGGCTCCTGCGACGGCCAAAAGTAAAAATGAAACGGAACACAAAGGAGCGGGTGCCGCACCCCCCCTCCCATCCCAAGGCCTCTCCTCTCCCGGCAGAGAGGGAGCACCGCGGCGGGGAGGAGGAGGAACGGGGGGAGACCCGTGTGCGAGCGGCGGGGAGGATGATAAGGGGGAAGAAGGTGACGGCCGCTCCGAGGATGCAGCGGGCAGCAGACCAGCCGGGGCGCTGGACGGTACTCGGGCTGTGCTGCGCGGGGGGCGGAGCGGGAGGCGGAGCGCGGGGCGTTGAGCGGGGGGCGGAGCGCGGGGCGGGTGTCGCCCTGCCGGGGCCGCGCCGTCGCTGCCGCCGGCTCCGCGTGGGTGGCGGCCGCGCAGAGCGGTGGCCCCGCGCCCGCACAGCGGCGGCGCGGACCGGGTTGTTCCATTCCATTCCATTCTATTTCATTCCGTTCCGTTCCGTTCTGGGCTGGGCTGTGCCGGGGCCGGGCGGGGCGGGAGCAGCGGCGCTGCGCTGCGCGGGGCGGTGCAGCGCGGAGCAGCGCGGAGCGGAGCATGTCGGCGCTGCGGCGGAAGCTGGGGGATGAGTACCAGGTGGTGAGCACCTCGGCCAGCGGCGGGGGACTGCCCCCGCCCCGGGCGGCCCCGCGGGGGAAGCGGCAGCGCTTCGTGGACAAGAACGGGCGGTGCAACGTGCAGCACGGGAACCTGGGCGGCGAGACCAGCCGGTACCTCTCGGACCTCTTCACCACGCTGGTGGACCTCAAGTGGCGCTGGAACCTCTTCATCTTCATCCTCACCTACACCGTGGCCTGGCTCTTCATGGCCTCCATGTGGTGGGTGATTGCCTACATGCGGGGCGACCTCAACAAGGCTCACGATGACAGCTATACGCCCTGCGTGGCCAACGTCTACAACTTCCCCTCTGCCTTCCTCTTCTTTATAGAGACTGAGGCCACCATCGGCTATGGGTACCGCTACATCACGGACAAATGCCCTGAGGGCATCATTCTTTTTCTTTTCCAGTCCATCCTGGGCTCCATTGTGGATGCCTTCCTCATTGGCTGCATGTTCATCAAGATGTCTCAGCCGAAGAAGAGGGCTGAGACCCTGATGTTCAGTGAGCACGCCGCCATCTCCATGCGGGATGGCAAGCTCACGCTCATGTTCAGGGTGGGCAACCTTCGGAACAGCCACATGGTCTCCGCACAGATCCGCTGCAAGCTGCTCAAAGTAAGTGCTGTCCTTCCATGCTCACCCCACTGGCACTGCTGGTCCCCCGGGGATGTCCCCACTTCTGCACTGCCCTGGAGCCACCAGCTTTGTCGCCCCTCACTCCTGCCTTCGCATCCTGTGGTGCTCCTTGGGCACCAGGTTCACTCTCAAGTGATTTACCAGCAGCCGTCTAGGATAATGGTTATAGTCAGACCTGGATTTATATGCATATTTTTATATTTCCATAAAGTGCTAAATTTCTCTGCCAGATAAATACTTTGCAGCTCCAGTTCCTTGGTGTGCATTTTCAAAGAAAGCTGTTTGCCTTTCTGGCATATTTCTGTGCTTTCAGGCAGTGCTGAGTCCAGTCAGGCAGAACTTCATTGATATGGGCCATAACTTCACGGAAAGCAGGATGTCAGGGTTAGACATTTACAAATCCTGCTAATGGCCCTGTATGTCTAGGGAAAATTAAGTATTTGTTTGAGGCTTGCTACAACAGCTGCATATCCATAGGGCATATGAAATAAGGGTGGTGTGTGTGGAAGAGGATGGCTTGGGGGTGATGTTTGGTGCATGCAGAGCACCCCAGTTTGTTTCTGTGGCTGGTGGGGTTTGTGGGTGTCCTGCCCTGGGAGTGGGTGCACTGCAGGGGCAGGCAGGGTCCCCTGCCAGGAAAGGACCCCACTTGGAGTGCTGCTCTGACTTTGTCCTTGCTCCTCTGGCTGCACGATGCATAGGAATGCTCATTCCCCCCCCTCTGTTGTGCCTGGATTTGGGCAGTTTTGCTTGGGGGCTTGCCATCTCTTGGTCCAAAGGCATGTTTCTGATGGGAGTCTTGCAGGCGGGATCATTGTTGCGTTCTCAATGAACTCGCACAGCACCCTAAACAGGAGGGAGCCACTGGCCTGAAGGAGGGGCAGTGCTTGCACTCAGCAAGCTGGGGTGGGAAGAGGTATGTAAAGAATCCCCATCATTTCACTTGTCCCCTTCCTGCCAAGCCTGGATGATTGTGGTATCTGGGAACTGACTGGTGAGAATGTACTCACTGCCACTGACCTGGAGGTGCCTGTTCCTGTGCTTTCCTTTTTGAATAATTAGCTGGGATCTCAGTTACGGTTTTCCCTGGCGTGAGCTATCCTTGGTTGTTTCCTTGTGTCAGAAGTTCAGCTGGGTAAATTGAATGATGTGCAATTAGGCTGGTAAGTAATCATTCTGTCTTTAGAGGGTACCATGTTGACCCCTCTGACTGACCTGTCTGAGGAGGCCATCCTGACTAGAGAAAGGTCAGGACGTCATGTTTAACATAGCTCTTTAATAGCTTTAAGTTGGTGCTTAAAACTTAGTGTGGCTCCAAAAAAAAATCCTGAACTTTAAATATGTGAAAGAGCAGTTTCATAGCCATCTTTCTTCTGGTTTTGAGCAGGCAGGGCTGAGGTTGGAAAGGTGGAGGATAATAAAGGTCTAAAATGTGTCTTTTCTGTGGATGCAGTTATGGTTGGCTCTGCTCAGCCTCTACCAAATGTCTCTGCATGGTGCATCCTTCTGCTGCTGTGGGGGAGCAGTGCTTGGCTGGGCCTCCTGGCCATAGAAAAACAAGAAGGGAAAAAAGAGAATTGCAGCAGGGAGAGTCGACCCTCTCCCAGAGGGTGCTGCCACACACGGGCAGTTCTTCTGTCTGGCAGGGGTGTGTTGCTGCTTCAGTGTTCCTGCTTTGATTTGCACATAATCTTTATTGCAGGTTTGTTCCAGAACTGGAAGGGCAGAGTTAACTGCAGGGCTGCTCACAGCAGGTTATTCTGCTTGTAAAACCTGTGTAAAATTGGAAATCCCAATATACTCTGTTTAATAGTTTTTTTTTCCCTGGTTAGATCATGCAGGAGAAAAACAAAATATTAAGCCTTAAAAGTGGCAAGTTAGTGCAAAGACTTGCGCAGTTTAATATTCACTTTCTTTAATGAATCTCCAGGATTGTAAAGAACTTGAATGACACTTAGAAGCTCTGTACTCTCCTCCTTACGTTACTTTGAGTCAAAAGAGTCACCCAAGGTAATTTCTTTTGTGTTAGCTTGAATAGCAAAATGGTCAATAGTATGTGCCCTGCCTTGGATAGTGTACTGCCTGTAACTTGGGGGGAAGTTATAAAGACATACTTGGTTTGTCTGTAACATTTTAACTCTCGATCTTTATCTCAGTTCCCTCAGAACAGAAGCAGTCTTACTTTTGTAAATGACTTCACATCTAGGTAATGTAACACTTGATTTTACTGCGGCTGTAAACTCTTAGGGTTCCTATAGCAGCCCACCCATTTTTAACCTTTCTTCCCCATCATTTTCTTCTTCCCAGCTGTAGCTCGTGCCTGTTTCTCTGGACTTTGCTGCGTCCATCAAGAACCACATTGTCTTTAAGTCTCCTTTTTCATGACTGTTTCATCTGTTAAGATGTCCATTATATATGGGAGGTTTTTTGCAATAATAATAGTTCACTCTGCTTCTTCATCCTCTCCTGTGTGTTGGTAGGGGATTTTTGGCTGTTTGGTTCACACTAAGATTTTGGGGCAGGTACTGCTTGATGTCCCTTGGAAAGCATCCACAGAGGAGGTTGGACCAGATGATCCTTGAGGTCCCTTCTAACCTGGTATTCCATGATTCTGTGAGATGTGATGTGAAAAGGCAAGACACTTTGGACAGTAGCAGTGGCAGATGAAAAGCTAACCAGAAGAGCCAGAAGGCAGAACAAGCAGCAATTTTAAAACCATATATTTAAAGGACTTTCCCAAACCACTAGCATTCTTACTAAAGCTGGGTGCATGCAATTGTGCTTTGTTGGGTCTGACCCAGGGCCAGCAGTTTCCTCTGTCTCAAAGCCAGGCCAGGTGCATTTATGTCCCCATTATGACCATGTCGCCCAGATATGGGCCAGCCCTTGCCTTCTGTGGGGCTAGAATGGTATTTTAGGGGTGCGGGATGGCTGGTAGAAGTAGTTCTCTCCCTACAGCTGCTCCTTGCTCTGCTTAATGGGTGTTATTTGGTGCTTTGCATGTGTTTTTTCTTTTTTATTGGAAAATAGACTTCTCTCTAATAAGAGAACAAACAAAACCCCGCAGGCAGGATATTTATGCAGATGTGCTCTAGATGTTTCTTGGCTCTGATGTCTTTATATAAAACTGTATGGTGTATGCTAGAATGGGGTGGAAGAGACAGGTGTGATAAATCTGAATTTTCACACAGAAAAATTAAGGCGTGTTTCTTAGCCAAAACTTCAGGGCAGTGAAGCACACGATTGTTTGTTTGGGATTAGGTCTCCTTCAAATCCAGCCACCATTCAGGGAATATGTTAAAAATAGAAACCAAGTCCTAAGCGAGGCACATAATCCGGTTTTGCTCTGTCTGCTGCCTTTTGCTTTTAGGATCCTTTTTTGCTTTTAGGCTCCCTACAGCTTCTGACCATCAGCCGTGGCTGCCCTCCTCGCTGGGGGCTGCCCTGTTGACATGTGGCATCCCCCCTTCTGCAGCAGCCAGTGCAGGGCTGTTTTGTGGGAGTCATGGGGCTGGGTTTCTCTAGGAGATGTTGGTGTCACTTGTAGAAGAGCTGTTAATCTGGAGGTGATGGCTGTGCTGGTCCCTGTCCAGTGAGGCATCTTGCCCCACTCCTGCCCCCTTTCGTACTTAATACATCTGAATAACAAGGAGAATGAGAACAGCAGAAGTTAAGGGAATGATTATGCTTCTTCCTGCAAGCATAATCATGCTCCTGTTAAAGAAAAAAACAGCCTATTTCAAGTGAGTCTTATTGCTCAATATTGGAAGTTTGACATCAGCTGAAAATGTAAGGGGTGATGGATATGCCTCTCAAGTGTCAGAGTCATAAAATCACAGAATGGTTTGGGTTGAAAGGGACCTTAAAGACCATGCAATTCCAACCACCTACCACAGACAGGGACGCCTTCCACTAGTCCAGGTTGCTCAAAGTCCTGTCCAGCCTGGCCTTGAACACTTCTAGCAATGGGCCACCCACAACCAAGTAGTGATTTAACACTGGGTTTTGGCTGTGTTTGATGCACAGCAGTTTGCCAAACTTTTGTTGTTGTTGGTTTTTTTTTGTTTTTTTTTTTTTTTAAATCTGAATAGCAAATAATGGAAAATTCTGTAATAAAAGTAATGACTGGGAAGGGATATAATGTTCTGTTCCTGCCTATTCACATCACAGGGAGAAGCAATAAAAGCCAGAGTGGGAGCATTTGGGCAGGGCTGTGCTGGTTACAGTGCTCCTTATGGACTGGGGATGTGAAGCTTGCAGCAAGGCGCAAGAGCCAGAGAGCTGAATCTGAGGTTGCAGCTCCAGGCATGATTTTATGGACTTGTTACGTAGCTGTCAAATTGTGGTTTACAGCTGCTCTTACCAGGCAGCGATAACTAACACAGTAACAGCATCCCCTTCTCTGGGCTTCTGTTGTCAAAAGGACAGCAATCCAAAAAGTTCCCTGGAGGACTGTGCCCAGCTGCTGTGGGGCTGACAGTGGTTGTTCTTAGTGCTGGGGAGCTCTGTCTTATGGAAAAGCTGCTAATGAACCTAATTGCTGCCACTTTCTGCAAGGAGAAATGGGAGTGACCTTGGAGGTGGCTGTGAGCCCTCTCCTGTGATCACTGTGTTGCAGTGTGGATTTGTTGAGCTTTTGGGTATCTCAAGGGGAGATACCTTGTCTGAGATCTTGGGCAGGGGACCCTTTATGGGTACACCACTCTGGGCACCCATTGTACAAAGGTTGGTGTGCAAAGCTGGGTGAAGGGTAGGCTGGATGTTCATCTCCCCTTGGTGGGTGATGCTGCAGGTCCATGCCAGAGCCATCACTCAAATCAGTGGCCTGTGATTTTCACAGAATCATAGAATGGCTTGGGTTGGAAGGGACATTAAAGATCTAGGGCTTCTATGCTGGTGAGCTGCAATTGCAGTAAGATATGTATTAGAAGTAATTCATCCCTGCTCAGCATGTCCAGTACTAGGTTTCCACCCATTTCATGGCCTAATGGCTGGACCGGGTTTTGCCTCATGTGACAGGTGGTACAGAGCTCTGTCAGGGATGCAGGATGCTGTTGGGGTGCCTGGGTGATGGCTGCTCCAGTGGTGATATCTCTCTCTCTGTGTCTCTCCCCTCGCTGCCCATCCAGTCCCGCCAGACCCCAGAGGGCGAGTTCCTCCCACTTGATCAGCTGGAGCTCGACGTGGGCTTCAGCACAGGGGCCGACCAGCTTTTCCTTGTGTCCCCGCTTACCATCTGCCATGTGATTGATGCCAAGAGCCCCTTCTACGACCTCTCCCAGCGCAGCATGCAAACGGAGCAGTTTGAGATTGTCGTCATCCTGGAGGGCATCGTGGAAACGACGGGTGAGTAGGGAAAGCAAATGCTCTGTGAAGCAGATGTCACCTTGCAGGTCTTCCCATCCACGTTTGAAAAGTTGTATACTTCAGGTTGCCCTTTAATTCAGTGACAGTCAAATTTTGCAAATGCTTTGAGATGGCCTCACTTGTTTTTTCCTACAAAGTGAAAATGTTCGAGGGATTTTTGGCAATGTGTCTGTTACCAAGGTGATGCATTTTGGCGCTCCTGGCAAGGTGGAAAAACTTTCGCTGTGGTTCAGTGGTGTGGGGATGCTGCAGAGGGGTCGGTGTGCTATGCACCCTGTGGCATTGCCTGGCAGCCTGTGATGCTGCAGCACTGGCATGGGCTGCCAGCCGTTCAGAATATTCAGAGGGGAATATTCAGAATATCTTAGATTTTCAGTCCATATGCTGGTTTCCCAGCATTTCCTTGCTGTGCTGCTTTTCTAGTGCAGGAGGCTACTTCTGAGAACCTCTGGCTGCAGCATTTTCGTAACTCAGCCTGGTATCAAGAGGGACTGAGGGCAGCAGGGGTTGTTTGCCTGCGCTCTTCCAGAAACACTGCTGATATTTCAAGAAACACTCCCTGATAATTCAAGAAAAACTCTCTTGTTTTCTCGCTCATATAAAGATTTTTGGGCTGACATGCAGACAAGAGGACTCCAGGTGTTTGTGTTTCCTCTTTCCTAGCAGAAGTGTTTTAAAACACAAACAATTGAAGAAAAGGTACTTTGTAAATAACTCCTTAGAATTTCAAAACAAAGTGGTGTGTGTGTATACTTTTGAATATGTTTTTGCAAATATTTCTGGCTTAGAAATTACATGCATACCACCACCAACAACAAAAAAAGGTATTTTCTGGATCTGTAAAGCCTAACTCATATAAACTTGCACATTTTGGGACCGAGTTTTATAAGATGAGATGAATACTGGGTAAAGTAGAGCAAAATGTGCTCTGTCTTGATAAAACATGGGGGGATGAAAGGGTTTTTAAGTTAAAAAAGTCTTTAAATATGTGAGTAAATGAGGGAGGAGGAGAGTTTGGAGCTGGAGGGCAGCTGGACTGGAGGAGAATCAGTATCAGTGATAGCAAGAACATGTGAATATGAAGATGGAGGTGGTGAGGAGACAAAAAGTCTTCCTTCGTGGCACTGCCTTTGGCACAAGCACAGGGGTCTGTATAAGCTGCAGCAATTCTTCCTGTTGGTTTCTAGCAGGCAGCTTTCCCTGGCTCAGGGAGGGAAGACAGCACCACACACAACGGAAGGTGCAGTCCTCCCTACAGCATGTCCTTTTTTTAAAGAGGGGAAGGCTGGATGTTTAGTAAGTTAAAACTTGCAGAAAGTCAGGACCCATCTCTCTATGTTGGTGCTCTCAGCAGATTCTTTAGGAATCTGCCCTGTCAGTCAGTTGAAAGCTAAAATGTATCTGGCAAGACAGCAGTCTAGCTCTGGGAACATGCAGTGACATACCTATACAAACGTGGGCAACTTGTGTTTAGGAGTGTACGCAGTAGATCAAGAAAAATGGGGTGTGTTTCGCATGGGTTATGTACCTGAATACCTCTGCTAATGCAAAAAATGGATTTGATTCAGAGGTAGTTTTCTGAGAAGCTAAGCATGGTGCTGTGACGTTTGGCTGCTGGAGCTGGACTGAAGATCAGGGGACAACAGCCTCAGCATTGATCATATGGCTGTGCAAGACAATTTTCTCCTCTTTGTGGAAATAATATGTTGCAAAAATCTTCCATCTAAGCTATCTTAACTTAGAGTTTGCATCTAACAACCCACCACTACTGCAAGATAGAAGCAATAATTTGAAGGGTATTATTAGAAAGATAAAACTGTTTCCAGCTTGCTCTGTTGGATGTTTTGTAGATAAATCCAGTAAGAGACTCAGTCTGCTTTCTTCCTTCTTGGTGTAGGATAGCCCTTGCTGTTGTGTTTATGTGATGCCAGCCAGGGGTGCAGTACAAGTCTGAAATGTCTGCTGGCACGGAAAGAACAGAAATAACTTGAGAAACCAGGGTGCTGGTTTTGGTTAGGTGTAAAAACAATGTCTGGTGTTGTTTTTTTTTTGTCTCAGGAAGTCAGTGAGTAGGTTATACATTTGAAAAGGTTTTTCCAATGAATTTCAATTGTGTTTGTCTGGAGAAAGAGCAGTGGTGGTACTGGGGGTGAGTCTGATGAATCTGCATGTAGGTCAGGAGAATCCTGGGGATGATGAATATATAGTCTGTAGGAAGTAGGTTGGAGGAAGATTAATTAGACTGTGGTTGATTTGCACATTAAGCTGAAGTTACAGGTGCAAGTGTTTGGTCTGAACCAAATGGGAGAGGGTTTCTAGGATTTTTTTTTTGTGTCTGGTCCAGTTGAACCCAGAAGAACCAGCCAGAAGTCAGAGCCAAGGCTGAGCGGAGAGGAAGGTTGAGTTATGTACAAGATCATTTATGCTGCTGGTATCAGCCTAGCTGGTACTTCAGGTACCCTGCCTGCCTTCCAGGTTCTGTCTTGGTGTGGGATAAGCTTCCTTACATTTTGTGTTCTGAAATACAATTACAATGTTCTGTTAATCCTACTGGGAGCAGCATTTATTTTAAGTGAAACCTATGCAGATGGGACAGCAGCCTCCAGGGAGCAATTCTTTTGTACAACCCCATTTTTATAATGGGTTTCTCTCACATCCCAGAAGTAAAAGAGACCTTTAATGCAGTGTGTGTAACTTTCTAACTTTCAGTCTATAAAGCTGCCTTTGTAGTGGTTATCTCTTACCCTCCTATCAATGAAAAAAATCATCATCATTTTGTATCATTAAGTTGAATTGAAATGGAATTGGATTTTGAAACTCAGAAGACTGTATTTCAGTACTAGAACATGATGAAAATGGATGAATTTGTACAGTGATGGAGTGATGGAGTTTTGGCATTTGGTTTCTTTCCAAAGATGAGGTGCAAAAGCCAAAGTGAGGTCTGGTAGCGATATGTGCTCTTTCCTGTGCTGATGTCGTGACGGCTCTATCCTTGTACTGCCGCAGACCAAGGCATCCTTCTTTGTTAGGGCTGGGAAACCCTGCTTGTGATCTATATTTTGAGTTTAAAATTGCACACCAGCTCTAATGTTTCCCCATGAAAGCAGTTGATTTCACTCAGGCGTCTTCAGTCCCAAGTGGGGAGCTGTGTATTGAGCACAGCAGCAGTTTTAGGATGAACATTCTCCCAGTGCCAGATGTGCTGTTTGGCTCCTGTGCCACGTCTCCTGACTTGACAACCAGTTCAGGGGATCTCATAAAATAACATGGCTTCTGCACATAGTCATTAAGCATCCTTAGAGACAGCCAGTTTTCTAAAGTTGCTGTCTTACTTTATCTTTCTGTAAGATTGCCATGAAGAGCATCAATACCATAGAAATAAATTGGTTTCTTACCCACCCCAGAAACATGGCACAGAGGAATTGCTGTGTTTGCTCCCCACTACCATATTCCTACAGCAGGTACCGCAGGGAGCTGCTGCTGCCTGGGCTGCCTGTGTCTTCGCGGATGGGAATTTGTAGCATATTTAGTGGAAAAGGCTTTGGTATTCATCCAAGTTCTTTAACTTTTAGAGATTTAAGAGAGAGCTAGGTGCTTTCAGCCTGCGCTCCTTGTTTGTTTCTTCAAGTAAATTATTTCCTGTGTCTGAATTGTGCTCAGATCTGCAATATCCTTTGTAAAGAACCAAGCTACTCATAGAACTATAGAATCATAGAATAGTTAGGGTTGGAAAGGACCTTAAGATCATCTAGTTCCAACCCCCCTGCCATGGGCAGGGACACCTCACACTAAACCGTGTCACTCAAGGCTCTGTCCAACCCGGCCTTGAACACCACCAGGGATGGAGCATTCACAACTTCCCTGGGCAACCCATTCCAGTGCCTCACCACCCTTACAGTTAAGAACTTCCTCCTTATATCCACTCTAACCTTCCCCTGTTTAAGTTTGAACCCGTTACCCCTTGTTCTACCCCTACAGTCCCTAACGAAGAGTCCACATATCTCCTCTGTCCTACAGAGATCTTCTGCTCCCATCATCAAAATCGGATGGCAAGCGACTAACAATAAGTAACAAAAAATACTTATTTCATGGTATACTGTTAACACTTCTTCTCTCTGTACTGACATGACAGAGGCAGCCGTTTGTTAGTCTGGAACTGAAGGAGGTAGAAATACCTATGAAAAATAAAAGCAGACTTCTGGTTCAACAGAAAAATAAGAGAGAATTAAAGTCATTGGAAGGATCAGTGGGGTGGATTCAGGGATCTTGACATGTTTTGAAATGTCTTAACCTTGAACTACTCTATAAATCATGATTTCAAAATAGATGTAGCAGTACTGGTGCATTCTGCAATGACATGGGATTGTAGAGTGCCATGGGAGGTAGCGTTTGGGAGGCATGTCATGGTGGTTAGATTAAGTCAGGACAGTACAAATTGAGGCTAAGCCCTTTTGAAGGATCCTGTTTAATTTGCCATTTTCCATGTTATTCTTGTTCCAGTCTTCTGCTGTCACTGTGTGGTGCAGGCTGGGGTGCAAGTGCCTTACAAATTAGGAAAAGAATTAGAAGGTATTGAGTATTTCTCACTTTAATATAGCCATTGGATTTATAATAAATAGAAATTTACGAGTCCTAATAGCATTTGGTTTGAGTCAGCCCTGTCTTTTGATAGAAACTCAGAGCCTCTTGTTTTTCTCTAGCAAGTGCTTATGAAGACTTTTTTTTCCTTTAACTTTGTTTTTCTCTTTAATCGGTTGACTTTTGATATGCAATGTTACCAAGGGGTTTAGAGAATTAGTAAATATATACAATAAATTTTGTTTTGACTGTCTGCAGAGACAGTAAAGATTTTTTTTCTGAGAAGTCTTAACGAGTTGTTTAAGCAGGATCTTCTTGCTTCTAAATCCCACTTGACTGATTAAAATCACCATTTCTGATGCCTTCTCTCATTAAATCATATAAAAATGATTTCTCATAGATGCCTCCCAGCTTGATTAAGATAATTTACTGTCTCATCACTGAAACGTTAATTTCTGGAAATAGAAGACTTTTCCTTATGTTTCCCTTACCCTCCTTAATTACATACAGCTTTTAGGTTGTTGGGATAATAACACGTGGAAAGTGGGAAGCGGACCTAGCACATCCCTAGAGGAAAGGAAGCCAGGGTCTGCTGATCCCTTCTGGTCCTTCCTGGGGGTAGCAGCAGGGCTGAGCTCAGCAGAGCCTGTCTCCTGTTCCCTCGCCTTCCCTCACCTTCCCTCACAAACAGATTTTGTTTTAGGGGCCACAGATACTTGAGGTAAGCATTCATGGATGGCTCCTGGCTCTTTTAATTTGTATGGCCCACAGTCTAAACCTCCTGCATGGGGAGTGCTCTGAGGTTACGCCCAGCACCAGACCCCAGAGCTTTCCCTGGGAATGCCCAAGGATGCTCAGGTCTGGCTCTGGGGTTTGCACTGTTTCCATTTTTTGGAGTGTCAGTCAGCAAGGGGAGAGTTTCACAGCTGAGATGTTCAAATGGCTTTTCAGAATCTGAAGATGGTTATGATTCATAAGGGTAATTGGTAACCATTTAGGATTATTTTTGATATATATTCAACCCCTCCATTATTATGATAACATATAATTTTGAAGAACACTCAAAGCATTTATTTTCAAAAACTATTGTCCTGATTTCACATTATTGTGATGGAGGATTTTAAGCTCGGTTGTCAGCAAACCTTCACGATGGTGTTCATGGGGAGAACAGGTTTTGACTGTTATGTTAGATTCCCCTTCTGGGGCTTTACCTCTGCATGCATTTAGGAGCATGTAGCTTTTTACAATTGCTGTATTATCCTGTGACTTACTGATAAGCTGCTGAAATGGCTGAAAAAACTTGAACAGTTAATAAGAACCTGAAATATACAGAAACCTGGCAGGAATGGTATATGCATCCATTTTCGAAACTCATTAAATGATATTTTGGAAAACTTTTAAGATCATTTTCTGATTAAAGAAATCAAACAGCCTGCCAGGCTTTCTAATTAAATAAATAGTGATGAAATCAAAGGCATATTCCACTGTTCTTTTAAAAATGTGAATAGCTTGAATTATGTAACTGTGGGTCTCCACGGAAAGATTTCCCTCAGAAACAGATGCAGGGGAACGATTTCAGAACTAAAACAACTTGAGTGAATAAAGAACTGTAATACAAATCTGAAGACTGCTGTGATATAGATAATTTCTATAGCCATTTAAAGATGTTTCTCCTATGTGTTATTCTCGTGGTCGCTTAGCTTTAAAGAAAGCTCAGTACAAATTTAGCACCTTTAAAGGTAGAACGTATAGTTGTTCTATTTTTATCTTACCATATGTATTTTGGGTGGGGTGTGGGGTGTGTGCAAATGTTGGCAAAGTGTTGTGGGCAGGGGACAAAAGGGAGGGAAAATACTCTGGAGTTAGTGGAGGAGCTAACCAGAATCAAAATATTGCATCAATCAATGGTTGGTACAGTTCATGAATTATACCTAGGTTCATCTTCTTCCTCTCCTTCACTGTCTTACTAGCTTTTGTGACGAGGTCACAAAAGCTAGTAAGGTGTTCAGACAATCTCATTGTATTGACAGGGCAGAAATTTGGATAGAGAGGTAGAGTGAGGAACGCAAAGGTCCAGCACAGACTCTTGCAGCATCGTGTGTACTGGTGTTGCTTGACCTTGGATGGGCCCTTGCTCACTCTGGATTTGCTGCCTGCATGAGAATGGCAGAAAGCCACCTCTAGCTTGGGTTTGATGGAGCATGGACCTGCACATGTGGTGTAGACCTCTTCATTATGTTCTCTGGCAAAGAATGAGAGAGTCCTGGCCTTCTGCATTGGTGGGAGGGGGCCAGAGTCTTGGGAAACCCAAGCCAGCTTTCACAAGGAATAACTCAGTGACTGAATTTGCTTAGAAACCATCACTCTGAACCACTTCTCTGCAAAATATCACCGATTTGAAACATCACTGAGTTTGGAAGGGACCTCCGGAGGTCATCTGGTCCAACTCCACTAGTTAAGCCGGGCCACCTAGACCTGGTTACTGAAGACGATGTCTAGACAGCTTTTGAATATGAGTTGAGACATCAATAAGGTGTGTTAGATGGGAAGTGACAGCAAAAAAATAATTCAGGAGTTCTGCGTCATGAAAGTGGCTTTTTTTCTTTCTCTTTTTTTTTTCTAAGTGTAACCTAAAAATGATACAAAACTGATTTAAAAATCTTGTGGTTTTAGCAGTTCAGCAAATCTTTTTCCAGTGCTGCCATTATAGAAAATATCTGTTAGTGGAAAAAAACAGTATTTGGTGGTCAAGGAGGCAAACATGCTTGTCGCTAAGTGATCATGTGCTGAAATTTGGACCTTCATGGCTCAGATACCTGCTGCCCCTCCTGCAGCTGCTACTCAGGTGCAGCACAGCCAAAGGGCCCAGCTGGACCAAAAAAGGGAAAAAAAAACCCACCCCATTTTTAAATGCTAATGAAAATATAGCAAATGTGTAGTGGTTTATGTGCTGGTTCTAAGGAGGCACAACTGGGAGTGAACAGTTTTGGTAACTACAACCCTTATATAACTTGCAGCCGTTGAAATTTGGGTAACACATCCTTCCTCCTGCATAAGACAGCAGTTTCCCACAGTACTGAGCTTCAATGCAGAAAGCTTTTGTGGATCTTTCTCCTTTCTCCCCCTGAGATCTCTTTGGAGATATATGAGAGAAAAATGATAGCAGTTTTAAGCTGGAGCTCGGCAGGAGCTTTCCCTTCACCATATATATAATCTGAATAACTGGTGATTCATCAGAAGTCATGTCTTTGCAAAAAATACTTGTTCGCGCTTAATCAAACAGAATACATTCTCCTTGAGCACTTCTTGTGCTGATCTTGTGCCGTGTGTGCTGGCACAGACGGGCCTTGTAGCATCAGTCTGCTCATGTAGATCAATATTTTCCTTGAATAAGTATTGGAGGGCTAAGCAAGAGCTAGTAATCTCTGGGAGAGTGACATGTGCAATGATTGAGAAAACTCAGAAGCACTAAAACTTGATCTCTGATACAAATCTGTGCCATGCCTCCAGGAAATCAAATGTATCTAAAGAGGAAAATATGAATACCAGATTCCCTGAGAGCATGGGAACTCTGTCCCTGCTGCAGCTGGAGCCGTGTGGGTTGGGTTATGGGGTGCTGGGGGACAGGATCTCCCTGGTGGGGCTGGGGAATGGTGTTCACACATGCCAAGCTCTGGCAGGTTGAAGGTGTTGTGTGAGTGCTGTTTGGAAAAGTGTGGAAGATGAAGTGCTTGAATTTCTCACGGAACAAAAGCAATGTGGTTGTGAGGAGTGTTGCTTTCTCATGCTGCAGTGACAGGCAGGGAATGCTTCACTCCTGTAAACTCACCAGTGGGCAGGGATGTGGAGCCACTGCTTGCTAAATATAGACCAAAGTGCTCCTCTCTGAGAAATTCATGAGCGATTAAGGAAACTACAGTGCTCAGATTGTTTTGTTTCTCATCTATTGTTTTTCTAGTTAATAAGCATAAATTGGAGGTTTTCATTTTATTCATCCTCTTACCATCACTGCCTCTTCAAATGAGTTTTATAAATGATTTAGTGATTATTTTGTATTTCTGGACAGAAAAAGGCTCTGGCAGTAGCCCTGGTATTGGAGTCACAAGGATGCTGTTGTGGATCTGTGAGAAGATCGGCTTGAAGACCTGTTCAACTCACGTACGCGTATGGGTTGTGCCAGGATCTGAATTTGAGCCACCATGAATCTGAGGGACATTCTGTTTAGCCAAATGTGGAAGTGGAGCATGACATATCTTAAATAAGAATGTTCCTTCAAAATAACTTGAACAAAGACTGAAACTACTAGTCTGAGAATGGCTATTTTTATCTTAGTTCAGGAAACATTTTAAATGGTGAGGCACTGGAACAGGTTTCCCAAAGAAATGGTAAATGCTTCATCCCTGGCAGTGTTCAAAGCCAGGTTAGACAGAGCCTTGGGCAACATGGTCTCTAGTGTGAGCATAATTTCAGTGACTGGTTTTGCCATGTCGGTATTTTCTAGAATAGCTCATTCCATGGTATTTCAGTATGGGATTGTCCTCAGATCTCCATTTAGTACCAAGCAGTTTCGCCCTGAGAAGAGGAGCTCCTCCTGGGCTGAGCGCTAAATTTATTCTAATTTAATTCAAGCCTGTTCCTGTTGCTGTATTTGTGCAGAACAAGTATGTGTCAGGAGCTGTAAATCCCAGTGCCCAGGATTCTGGGGTGTTGACTCCCCAGTGGGACTTGAGGGGGGACAACTCAACCCCTTTGGTCCTGGACAGCCCCTGAAATCCCAGGTGAGGTCAGTGTAAAGGCTGGAGGCATTTTCTGAGTGGCAGTGCTGCAGGAGGGACCACCCTGGAGATCAGGCTGGGGTTTCCAGCAATGATGTCGCCTTACAGGGAATTTAATGGGAAATAAGTGGAAAATCTTCACTTTTCTATTGATGAAGCAAATGTATTCCTGCTGCGAAGAGCTGCACTTTTTAGCCATTTACTCATATATTGCATCTGCATTATTTTTTCCTCTAGTTTGTTAATAGTATTGAAAAATAAACTATAAAAATAGTATTCTTGCAGGCAGTCAAGTTCCCTCCTACTCAGCAGCTCTATTCCTCTGCCTCAGAAGGAAATTAAGTCCATTTGACCTGATTTGCTCTGACAAATCTATTTTGGCCCTTGCTTACAACCTTGTTGTCTTCTAGCTGATGAAAATTGTTTGATTACTTTGTGCAGTGTTTTTCCGTGATTTGAAGTTGGCCTGATGGGGTATAACTACCCATCCCCTGCCTTCCCCTTCTCCAGCATCATGGGCTCTGCCTTCACCGTTGTTCAGCTTCTGAGGCAGCGGAGGAGCAGAGGGGTGGCAAATCAGCAAAAGGATTTCATAATACGAAAGGGTGAAAAGCAAAACTGGAAATACCAATAGTTCCTGGGAAAGGCTTGCAGATGGTAGCCAGCTTGGTGAAGCCCTTTTAGCTTGACTTCAGTTTGTAAACCAGGATTAATTAGTATTCACTGATGCAAACCAAGGGGTTAGAGCAATTTGTACTTTGCAGTCTTCCTTTGTTTCACATAACCAGAAATGCTCATATTTTCCAAATTAAAAAATTCCTGCCTTTTATTGCTTGCTAATTCTGGACAGACACTGCTGAGCATCAGCATCCTTCAATCTTCATATGGCTTTTTTTGCTGTTAAATCTTATCTCTTATAAACCCAAAGATCTTTGCTTTTTTGCCTGAGAGGTCAGCTGTGAAGACACAAAGTGCTCATTACTGAGCGCTCCCTAGCAAGACCTAGTATTCAAATCCTAACTCATTCATGTAAATAAGCACAAACCTCTTCTTATCCTTCCACACAATTAGCTGTTTGAACATCTGTAGGAGCAAGAGGCTGTCCCAGGAAGGTCTTATAAAGTGACAGCAGTCAGATGAACCATTTCTTACCTTTTCTGTTCGGATGCATTTGGTCCTCGTAGATCAAGGTTTGTAATTTGCTGTTATCTTTGCAAGCATAGCTGTTGTAGCTTACAGTTTACATCATTCTGTTTGTCATAGTATATACACACAAATTTCAAGTAAACTGTCCTAATTCAGAAGGGCATGTGCAGGTGAGACCATACTCTGTGTTAGTTAGGCCCCCAGCCCTTTGGCATACAGCTGTACTATCATAATATTAGTAGGGTTTTCCTAAATTTAGCGTTCATACAATGACAAAGAGTGATCTGCCCACAGATATTGTAGGAGGGTTTGTGTCTGCGCTGCGTGGAGTTTCCTTAGGTTTTTCTTAGTCAAAGAGCTATCAATCAGGTAGCAGTTTTCTTTTAAGGGTATTAGAAGGACGTGATGGTGGAAAGGGGGAAGAAGGGAGCCTGACCTTCCAACACCTCCTACATTTGTTATGTGATTTCTCATTGCTACTGGGAAGAGTGATAGTGCCAATTTAATTTTAATATTAATGAGAAACTTCAGAAATACTCTTTAGGTGTTTCCAGGATGCATCTGAACTGTCAAAAATGCCCATGTATGCCCAAGAAGAAAATAAGTGGTTCTTCTCTATGTGCTTTGGTTATTAACAAGGACTTTCAATTCTCTTTAACTTTTGCCTAATCACTTATGTGGACATTTTAGTTCAGTAAAAATTTTATAGGTATTTTATTCTACATTGAAATTGCTGAAGTGACGGGTTTCAACTATTAGTCTAAGAGGCTCTTGCTGCTTTTTTATGCTTATAAGGTCATTCTGTTGGCTGATACTGGGCCAGATCATAGTGTGATAATGTAATATAATTAATATATCATATCAGTATATATGTAACATATGAATAAGTATGTAAGTATAGTAAATTCAGTACTGTAGAGAGGTAAATGAGGTGGTACCTCTGGCTGATGCACAAAGCTGTGGTCCGCAGCACATAGTGTATTTAGTGTATTTGGTATTGGCAGGTTGCAAAGGGATGCCATGTCCTAGTGGCAGCCTTTTAGCTGCTGGTGTGTGATTGCATGTGCATGTCTGTGCCATAGAAACAAAGAGCACGTGGAAGTAGAGGTGTAGGCCTCTATGGCCTCTCACCAAAAAGATGGGGTTTTTTTATGCATGTCAGTTATGTGAGTTGAAAGGTAGAGTGCAGAGGAAACCTATGCTTTTAAACATCTTGGTTAACCTCCAAGGTAGAAGGCTCTTGTGAAGGTCTGTTTCTTCCATTAGGTGCAGAAATACATTTTCTTTCTTGATTTCCAGCCAAGTCCCTTAAAACTTGTTCTGTTTTAGATTTTCCTCATAGCAAAACCTTGATATTGAAACTATACTAACTCACAGAAGTGTCAGGAAAGATTAAAAATGAGATTTAACACCCCACCCTCCCCACTGTTTCAAATGTTGCAGACATGCCAGTCCTGTCTGCATGTGCACTGCAGCGCAGGAGGGTGATGTTTGTTTGCTAGGACAGGGCCTGCCCATCTATCTACATGCTGTTTGCACCCAAGCAAACCCAGCATCTCTCATAACTACTCAGTCAAAATCAGGCCATGCCTTAGAGGCAGGGAAGGAATGCCCAGAGATACCTGAAGTTGCCACCTTCTTCTGAAGGGCCACCCACCCGCCCCTATTTTTAGCTTAGTGGGCGTGACTTGGTATGGTTGGGAAGGCATCAGATAAAGTCCCAAGACATTGGCAAGTGCTTTAAAATAATTTGAGTACTAGTGAGAATTCAGCTTCCAGGACTAAGTAGGAAAAAGATTTGTGGTGCCAGTAAAAGATAATTGCGTAGCATATTGTTAATAATGTCTCCAAACATATCGATAATGCACGTTGCATAAAGCACTCTGTGATATTTTCTGTATATAGAATTGTAGAATCATAGAATGGTTTGGTTTGGAAGGGACTTTAAAGATCACCTGGTCCCAACCCACCTTCAACTAAACCATGTAGCTCAGAGCCCTGTCCAACCTGTCCTTGAACAATGCCAGGGATGAGGCAGCCACAGCTTCTCTGGGCAACCTGTGCTAGGGCCTCACAAGGAAGAACTTGTTCCTCGTATCTAATTTAAATCTCCCCTCTGTCAGTTTAAAGCCATTCCCCCTTATCCTATCCCTACAGGCCCTTGCAAAAGTGCCTCTCCAGCTTTCCTGTATGTATCTTAATTTCTGCTTTAGGTAGAAATAGTTTATTTGGTGGAAAAATACATAGCTAGTGTCTAGAGTTTATTTCATTCTGGAGGAAAATAAAATATAAGTAGCTGCATTTCACCCTTTTTAAACTCAGCCTAAGCTGCTCCCAACCTAGGCTCTTAAATGAAATGAGAAAAAAGGGGATGTGGGTCTTGCCCTTCAGGGCTGTTGCTTCCCTGTGGGAAGGATAGAGAGAAGAGTCCTCTGGGATGAAGAAGAAGGGGAGGAAAAGCAGGCAGGACTGTTTGAAAAGGCAGAAAGAATGAAATTAAATCCATTAAACTTAGTTAAGGTGAAGAATTTTCCGCTGACTCTGTTCCCTGTTGAACTGCATTTTATTAATCATGGACTCGTCCTCGTTGCCCTTGAGAACCCATTCTGTATAGCCTTTTAGCTGGAACTCCCCAGGAGGATGGTGGAGCTTGGGTCATCCTTTATCTTGCAGTGCCTTTGCTGGGACAGTCCCGGCGAGGATGCTGGGCATCCCCTGGGTGAGTCATAGACTAAATGGATGGCCCACTGCCCATTTCTCTCTATCATCTGAGCTCAAATGAATCCCTAGAGCTGCCCTGTTCAAATAAGAACATGCTTCTCTTTGGGAGGGCAGGCAAGATCTGCAAGTGGGAAATAAAATCTGCATTCTACATATCCTGTATTAGTGTTTGGAATTCCATTTGGAAACTATTTCAGTGCTGGAAATGATGAGTGCTGATCATGGGGCTCACAGAATTAAAGTATGTCTTTGAGATACTTAGCTGGGAAAGAAAAATAATGAACCAGTGAGTGTTTCCTGATCGCTGCTGGGAAATAAAGAGAGATTTACTGTGGTGTCTCAGGAAACGAGTACTTTCTGTTTGCCACAAAAATCCTGTCTTTTAGGTTTAGATTGCAATTATTTTTTATGTTTAACAGTTGAGTTAGTTGTAAAATTTCCAAAGGCCGGTTGCACAAGGAGAAGGTTTGGAGTCAGCAGGTTAGTTGTGAGTGTGGTACTGAATGCAGTGTATGGTTTTTCTGTTTTAATGCACAGTGTTGTTTTTCACCATTAATTTCCTTCTCTGAAAAGAGAGCTTTGTTTGTGTTTGTGACCAAGGGAAGGTTTGTGTTTGGTATTTATATGCCTGCTGGTTTGATACCCTTTAAGATGTGTCCCAGATCATCCACCTTCTGCTAAGCATGGTTTTCAACACCAAATATTGTCTTTTTGACTTAGCACAATACTGCTCATTCAGTATTAACTTTCCCCCGAGTTCTCTGTTGTCTGAGATACCAGCTCACACAGCAAGCCAAGCAAAGGAAATGTTTTGCCGTGTCAGACAAATCTCGTTTTAAAAATCTGATGTTAATAAATTTGTTTTGTGCACCCTGTGAACACCTGTGCACTGTTTACATGTAAGCTAATGTGTCCCACAGGGGAGGAAACCCATCAAATTTTTGTTCCTGTTCGGTTCGTAATCTGAAAATACACTTACAACATGGAAATCAGTTGCTGCTTAATGCTGACATGAATCTGCTCACGCTGTGTGCAGGGCAGGGTGTATGCATCCTCTGCTTGCACATGTGGACATCTTCTCAGGCTGCAAAGCAGTTTTCGAGTTCTTCTCCCCAGATGTGCACCTGCTGAGGCAGGGGATGTGCAGCAGGCTTGCTTCCTCCTGCATATTCACAGCTCCTGCTGCAGCTGCTGCCCTATGTTTCCTGCAGTGCTGAGCTTCCTCGAGCAGAAGGACATTCAGACGCTGCTCACCACAGCGGGGAAGATGTTACATGTGCATTTTGCCCTTTTAAAACAATCGTAAATGTTCCTGGGGTGACAGGCACAAGCTGCATCACAGTTTGCTGGGGTTTTCCATTCTGTAAATCTGCAGAAGGCTGGGGAGCAATGGCAAATTTAGGCTATACTCAAAAAATCAACTTAGCGTAAATCAAGTAGTTGAAAGATAAATACCTGTCACTCAAATTGTAGAATATTAATTTTTCTTCCTTTACATGGAATAGAAATGATAAAGAAATGAATGCTGAGAATGAAGTTTTTAGTAAAATGAATAAATCATTGTTCCTTGAAATAGCATGTGCAGTTTTCTGTTTCAATAGTGCGCCTTTAGGCAACTGGTTTGAAACCATTTGCAATTCATCTGCCCAGTTGGTACGCTGGACTGGAGTGACATTTTGCATTGCTTCCCAGGGATTATTCTGGGTTTTTTGACTGCAAGCCTGTCACAAAGCAGTCTGTTCTGATGTGCTTTGTTTAGCCCAGCTGTAGTGTGGGAGTGGTAGTTGTTTCGTTCCTCACCCCATAGGCAGGGAGACTGCTGCTGGCACTCAATGCAATTTATTGCTGCTGATGCTTGGTGGCAGGGCAATGACTCAGGGTGGTACCCAACACACATCAAGGGTGTGTTTAGGATGCATGGTCAAGTGGAGGCATAGTACCATTGGTAGCGGGTTCATATTTCCTAGAGTTAATTTATTAGAAAGAGGATAATGTAATTCAGGGGAATTAGGAGAATATGATAAAGTGGATGTTTGACACTAAGACTGAGGTTCCTTTCTTCATACTGCCGAATATTTTAGTGTAATTATGAATTATTTACTCATAGTTTTAGATATTCCTTAAAAGTACTGTGTGTAGTGAACTTATTAAAACTTATTAAACTTATTAAATGTAGTGTTTTGTGTCCCACGTCACATAGATGTCATTTGAGGCATAATGGTTGCACTTACCTGGAGTTACAATCTCTTTATTACTACATTGTTTGTTTCTTTGCTTGTTTCATGTAAAAAAACCCTCCAGAGCTAGGTGTCCTGGTGTGTTTTCTGCATGGAGAACAGCTCTCCAAAAGCCCATGATTGGTTTCTGCACCACTATGCTACCTCTCCTGGGAGGCAGGGTCTGTTACAGCCTTCAGTGACAACATTGCAGTTCTGTCTGCCTGCCCTGTATGAGGCTCCGGCACAACCTCCCATGCTTGGGGGTTTCTGATGGTTTGCTGGGGCTGTAGGAGGTGGTGATGCTTGAGGGTTGCTTGACTCTGTTGAACATCTTGTGCCAGGCAGGGGGTGTTGGGTGCTGCTCCTGGTGTCCCACCAGGACCCATACAAAGACTCCTTTCCTAAGCAATGGCCTGCAGAAATGAGCCTGAACCTTCCCTGTTCTCTTGGCTTTGCCATACATAAAAGATGCTGTGTCTTCTTCCTTTTTTATTTTTTTAAGCCATTGGCTTTGACAACAAGGCTAGACCTGTTGGTGTCCTCATGGCAGCAAGTGGTGCATGTTTTTCTCTTTTTCTCTCCAAAACTTGGTGAGGAAAAAAAAAGGAAATATCTTCCCTTTTGAGGCATTCTTTACTGTCAGAGGGGTGAGGCCCTGGCACAGACTGCCCAGAGAAGCTGTGGCTGCCCCATCCCTGGCAGTGTTCAAGGCCAGATTGGACGAGGCTTTGAGCAGCCTGGTCTAGTGGAAGGTGTCCCTGCCCGTGGAAGGTGTCCCTGCCCATGGCAGGTGGGTTGGAACTGGATGAGCTTTAAGGTCCTTTCCAACCCAAACCGTTCTGTGATTCTGTGATATCCAGCTCAGTGTATTTTGAAAGGGAAATCCCAGAGGCCAGTGCCTGTGGGATGGCTTGTGGGTCATCTCAGCCTCAGGGATGCCCAGGGTTTGGGTCAGAGCTTGAAGCATCAGGAAATGTGTTTTCTCCTTCAGACCTGGAAGAAGTGGTGAATCAAAGGAGGAAATGGAAGCTGCCACATTCTGTGGCAAGTAAAGTGTATTGGCAGTCCTGCCAACACGGGGAATTTGTGTTTAACTGAATGCTGAACCCCTTGGTAATACTGGGAGCTTAGTAATCCTTACTTACTTTCTTTACATTTATAAAGACCTACATGGACTTTCCTTTTGCAGATTAATATGTGTTTGTCTTGGTTTTTACATAGCTTGGGGGGGGGGGGGGCAAGAATGTTTTTTGTTTTGTTTTGTTTGGTTTTTTTTTTACAGTTTCTTCCATTTTTTCTTCTTTTTTATGTTGTTTTTTTTTTCTAGTTTCTTGTTTTGTTTTCCTCCCCCCCCCATTTTTTCTTAATTTTTTTCCTTCTGTTTTTTATTTTTGTAACTTTTCTCTTTCCTCTTTTGTTTCTTTTCCTTTTTTTTTCATATTTTTCATATTTTCTTCCTCCTGCCCCCCCCCCCCCTTTTTTTTTTTTGTTTTCCCCTTTGCCTTACAGCTTAATACACGGTATTCTTGATTTTTGCACAGCTGGGTAGGGGGCAGAAATGTTTTTTTTCCTGCGCTCCGTCACATTTCTGTAATCGGGAGGGAGCAGGTTTTCCTCAGAAGGTGTTCAAGCTATGCTGAGAAAACACTTTTGTGGCAGTGGCCGATATTTCTTAGGCAAAGATGGGGTCTCTGATCCCCAGGCTGCTGTGGAGCAGCGAAGTGAGGGGGAGTGCTTGGCTTTGAAGAGAGTGTTTTGTCTGTTGTACTGAAGTCTTAGCTATTATTTTTATGTGAGAAATGATTTCCTCTTGTTAATTAACATGTCAGATCAACTGGCCATTCAGACTCCATCTGGATTGTTACCCTCAATAAATTATTAATGATATTGTCAGTATTTTTTATCAGCAGCCAATTGATACCTCCCAAGTATTGTTTATTTATAGTTTAAATTATATTCAGCAGGGTACCTGCCTCTGGCAGATGTTCTGTCTGCTCAAAATGTGAAAAAAATGCCCAGTTGGCTTCTCCATG
Organism: Pezoporus occidentalis; assembly: GCF_034315485.1. Taxonomy (NCBI): domain Eukaryota; kingdom Metazoa; phylum Chordata; class Aves; order Psittaciformes; family Psittacidae; genus Pezoporus; species Pezoporus occidentalis. The sequence goes on from NW_026915877.1 coordinate 4,689,763, forward strand.
GATACCTGTTACTTGTCCTGGATACCTTAATGCTCACTATTCTTTATTTAGAGCACTGCACAACGGGGGCAGGGTTACTAAACATTTCAGCTCCCATTAGGTTGTTCCCAGGTGTTTCCTCATGTACTTGGTCACCTAAGGGATAATGAGTTTCAATCGAAGAAAAAAAACATATTAAATACCCCTGAAACCTCTCCTATCTGTATTCCGCAAGCCCTAGAAGAGGCACTTCTAATATAATTTCTGTGCTCAGAGTGCTAAAGGGCACTTATTTTTTTCTAAGCAGCTTATCCGGGGTTTGCTTGCTCTGAAGTAATGTGATTTACTGTGCTGTTCAGATGGGCTGAGGTGCTGCTGGGATGTGTGCAGGGGTGGCAGGTGTGGATGGCAAACTGCTTTTAATGCTGACAACTACAAATAGTGTTTACGGCAAAGCTCCCCATCAGCAACCTGCCTGCTAGATTTGTTGTCAGTGCAGAGGTTGCTTGTCAAGCCAAAGCTTGTAATCACCAAGCAAAAGGAGTGTTTAGATGAAATCTTAGTTGCACTAGAAGTAGCAGTGCCCTGGTTCTGCTGACAACACAGGCATCCGGATGAGGAGGGATGCAGTGCCCTCAGCACTGGTCCACTAAATACGGTTATTTTGAGAGACCATAGTTTGAAGCTTCTTCCCCAAAACCTCTCTGTGAAGGTTTGTGTGGGGAGTGGCACAGATAGCTCTCTGAAGGTGGCACTCCTTACTGGAGGTGGAAAACTGGTTTAACCATAGTATTGCATTTCCAAATGGCTTAAATGGCTTTATGGTGCAGTCATTGTCATCACAAAGCACCAATGCTTGTTTATTGCAAAAGACTTCATTGGCACATCATCTTGACTTCTTCCTTGTGATGAACTCTGTTTCTTTTGCTTTTTGGAAGTTTGAAACCTAAGGGACTCTATGGGGAGCATGCAGGGAGCAGGGTGTGTACTTGCAGAGAGCATCCAATCATCAGTAATATCCCAAAGCAAATCGGCCTTACCCAAACAGTTGCTCGCAGCAAACTGTAACTGGGTTACAAAATGTGGGGTTCATTTACAGAGGAAGAACCTCAGGAAAGGTTTGCTCTTTCATCCACAGGCAGAAGGACAATTTGCAGCCTACTGCTGCTGCTTCCTACTGGCTGCAGGGCTCATGTGGTTTTAATGGGTGACATAAAAAAGTTACAGTTTCTGCTTAAAACCTTTGTACATGTCTGCTTTGGTTTCATTTGTCAAGCAAAGGTGAGTTTTAAACAAAAGAAGACAGCTGTTTTAGCTGTGTGTGTTAACAAAATCAGACCTTCACTACTTTTAACTACCTCGATGATGAAATTGTTTGGCAGGAAGAAGGGGAAAAAGCCTGTCGTGGGTGAAATGCTGTTATGTTTCAGGAGAGTCATCCAAAATGTACATCCAAAGACCATAATTAGGAGCTTCTGAATCTAATGGAGGGGAAACCTGTGCTCAGCCTGAAAACAGCCCAGAAGCTCTTCGAGTGCTGTGGGCTGTGGGTAGAGCCCTTCAGGCTAGGGTTGGGCTGACAGGAGCAGCCTGCAGGCACTGTCTTTATGGGGGCTGGCTGGGGGCCTGCTTGTGGTGGGCTCTGGCACCCTCCCTTTAGGGGCTGTTCCTTCTGCATCCCTTCCCTGCTCTATTGGCTTGGCTGTGTGGGGTTTGGAGAGAGCAGCTAGGGAAGCCAGAGATGAGGAGGACAGCCCATGTGCCCTGCCCTGGGATGGGACATACTACTCCTGGACTGCAGGCTATACTAGAAATAAGAGGTCCTGAGAAAACTTGCCTTTATGATTATCTACAGTGGCAGCACTTTTGATCTGTCCTGCTTCTGGCATATCACATTAAAGTGAGCAGAAGAGTTTAGGGTCGGCTGGATTCATAGGGGTGCAAAGAATTTTTTTATCTGTGTATGTCATCACAGTATTAGTAGCAGATGCTGGGGATCTTGAGAACCGCTTCCTTCTTCGTTTGTATTATTTATTACAGATTAATCATTCCCCCCCCCCCCCCCCCCCCCCATATTTATTAGCTCTCTGTGGGTCTTCAACATATCACTTGTGCTGTAGATTAATAAATCATACCCCCCACACACTGTGAACCCGCAGTGCCCAGGTAAGGTACTACTGTGGGGAGGGGAACACCACACACCAGGCTGCCAGCCCTGACTTTGACAGAACTGTCAAACCTAGTACCAGAAAGCACATTTACCCTCTTCTTTCAGTAAATTCTTATTTTCTGAATCAAGGTTAGGAACTTTCATTCCTGTTGGGAGATCTGCGTATTCACGGGCTCTCTTCATCCCTGGTAGGGTCACAAGAGTACTTCAGCTATAATGCTCTGCTTCTAGTTATTTATAACTTCCCAGTCAATTACCTTCTAGGACTGGATTTTCTTCATGCTTGGTCTTTGCTTGGAGGAAAATATATTTTCACAAGTTGGTAGACAAAAAAATATTTGCATTCGGTGGATTATGGATTTGTGGTGCAGAGCTGCACATTCCCTGGCCAGTACATACAGCTCTCTTGGTAGGCGGGAAGTGGAAAGGCAGCAGAAGAGGTAGAATTAACATTGCTAAGAGATTTATTTTTTTCCTTAATCTGACCTGATTTCAGTCTCCTGTCACATATGACTTGATAAAAAGTTTCTTAATTGCCTGAGGATCTCTAAATACTGAGAGGCATTTCATATCATGAAGCACAATTTCCGGTGTATTTCTGTGGCAAGATGTTTAGGAGTTCATGGAATTCATCTCGGAAGTTCCAGAAAAATTCAGTTTTCTTAAAAGGAAATTGTCTGATATCTAACAATTTATTTCTTAGTGGAAGTTGAGAAGAGCCTTGCGTATTGTTTGGTATTCAGTGTCCACAGTGTAGCTGCTTTTTGACAGGAATTATTGTTTTGAATTACTTATGTGAAGAAAATACACTATGGGACCTTTGTGTGCCCTGCTTGGCGCACATTGCTGCTGGCAAGTGATTTATTAAGGGTCTTTATGCAATATATTGGTTTTTAAGAAATAAATATGCAATGTGCCATGCTGTTCCTAAGGTGATGCATGACTGTAGGGCCTTCAGAGCAGTATTTGATCATTGTACTGTAACTGCTGTTGCATTCACAAACAGCAGTGAATACAGTAGTCAGGTTAGGTGCCTGGTTGTATGTTAGATGTGTGTTCTCTTTGAGGCCATGGTCTTCCTTGAGCCCCAGAATGTGGACAGTGGGGGTTACTTTCTGCCTTGTAGCAGTGGGAAGCCAGTCTGCTTACACAGCCTGCCTGTTCCCTGGAATGGACATGTCTCCAGGATGCTTATTTGACACTGAAGTATTTCAAAACAGATAAAAAGTCAACATTTTGGGGATTTGAGCAACCTGGTCTAATGGAAGGTGTCCCTGCCCATGGGTGATCTTTAAGGTCCCTTCCAACTCAAACCATTCTACGACTCTACAATTCTATGTATTATTTGCATTTATTTCTTTTTATCAGCCCTTACAAATGTCATTGTCCAGAGCTCCTTAGACAGGTCTGTGCTATAAAGCCTCAGGATTGATGATACTGAGCTTTTCTTTGCAAAGGGTGCCTGGACTTAATGCTTAAGCTATCGGTATATGTGCTTGGAAATAGGATAACCAGACACGGTATTGGTATTTTGTGTGTCAGGGAGCGCTACTTTCATGTAAGGACACAAAATTCATTGCCAGTGTTGAGGCATCTTGGTCATACAATCGTTCCTTGAATCTTTATCATTAGTGACAAAACATGGGCATGAGGAGTCTTTCTAGGAAAGAAATTGAATAAATCTCTAACAACAGAAAGTATTTTAACATAATGGGTAGGGCACATGTATAAAACAAATCCAGAAGCTGAATAAACAACAGATGATTTCCAGCCCAGGACTGCATGCTGTCCACCAGTTTCACACCGATAACGCACTGAGCCAGCTTTAATCTCACAAACAATAAATCTCTGGATAAACAGACTTCATAGACTGTTTTACTGCCTTGTGGCAGAATTGCTTGTTTCTTGTGGGTTTTTGTTCTGCCAGCTCCAAATGTGCTTGCAAAATTTGTATTTTCAAGAAACATTCTGCAGAAACAGAAAGTCAACTACTTGACATAGTTAAGACAAAGAAAAAAAAACAAACCCCCCAAAAAGCTGTGTATGATATGCATTAAATACCACTAGCAATCACACGGATGCATGTGTTGATGACAGGACATTCATCAAGAGGTGTGACATGCGCTGAGGTTTTTGCAGCCCAGTGAAAGCACAGGGAACATCCACAAGGGTGCAGATCTGCTGGCTCTCCCCATAGCACCACCATGGGATTCCTGCATGCTGTATGGGGGGTGCAGCGACTCTGTGTCCTGCTCAGCTGTGGGGGAAATACACCTAAATGTACTGAGGGCTACCAGGGGAGGGTGATTAGCAACCTTCACTTTTTAATATACATTGTCTTTAGTCAGCTCTGCCCCTGCAGAGCCAGCGTGCTTCTGCCAACTTAAAGTAAAAATGGAATTAATGTCCTATGGTTGAGCTAAGCAAATGATGTAAAAATCCTACTTACCTATTAAAAAGGCAAAGGTTTAAAAAAGTAATCACCCCTTTAAGTCATTCACCCTAATGGGCTCCCCCAGCACAGGCACAGAAGCAGTTATTTTTGTCAGAGAGGTGGTACTGTGAACTTCAGAGAGGGCATTGGGTTGGTGGCCAAGTACATAGCAGTCAGGGCTGTAAGATACCTGAAAAATGGTCAGAATGTCCAGGAAGGACAAGTGCTGCCCTGCCCGGCTGCTTTTAGCTTGTGTCTGGAGCTGGCCTGGGGGGGCTCACTTTTTGGGTAAACCTCTGGACAAGAGATGCTGTAGTTGCATTTATCATTGCTGCAGTGGGAGTTAGTGTCTGCGTCCCTTCCACAGGCTGAGAATGGATTTATGGAATATTTGTGGGAGTGAGGACTTGAAGGTGCTGTGGAGTCCCATGGCTTCTCCAACGTGAGTCAGGTAGACCAGTCCTGTTGGGAATCGCCATGTGTTTATTTCAGGCAGGTCTAAGGAAAGGTCAAACATAAATGCAGAAATAAACATAGTAAAAATGAGCTGGCCTCTTGGAACAGCAATTTTTCTGATAAGATTTTCTCTGCTCCCCATTAAGACATGGATCTGTGTCTGTAGTAGGATGATTCAGGACAAGGCTGAGCACTCCCATCTCCTGCATAAATAACTGAGGACACAGCGTGACTAATTGTTTGTGATTAAGGACATGTGTACACCATGTCCGACGAGGCTGTGCTGTGTTAAGGTCCTTCAATCATTCTACCAATTGCTGTTAGCCATTTCATAGTTTTGTGTTCTGAAGTGGCTTCTCCAGCAAGCCCCACGATGCTTTCCCTCCCTTCTGCAGTGTTTTTGGTGTAGGGAGGATGTGGGTTTCTGGCTGTTTTTGGCTTCTGGGGTGCTTTTGGGATGAGAGTGAGTAAGAGTTGGAATAACTTTAAAGTTAAAATTATGACCTCAGGGTGTAGGAAGGTGCAAGGGTAATAAAGATGGTGCCTGGACAGAGCTGTGAACCAGCAATCAACTGCTGCATTTGGTGCTAAATTTGGTTTCCTTTCCATATTGAGAGCTTCAGACTGATGTTCTCAGCCCATCAACTGCCTGGGCTCTTTCTCCTGGTCATCCCCCTTTCACCTTTGCTCCTGGAGCTGTAATTTTAGTTCCTCCGTTAAAAACCATGTCTGCAGAAGTTCACAGCTGCAGTGATAAATGCTATAGCAGCACCAGAAGTGCAAGATCTCTAATTTAGGAATCATTACCCCAGATAAGAAGGCAATAAAGAGGCCAGAATGGGTCCAGTGGTAATCCAGCTGCAGGGTGTGTCTGCAACCATGGTGAGCCTGAGAGGCTCTGGCTCCGCACCCTTTCATCATGCTTAACGTGCTTTGTGAAGTTTCTGTGTGTAATCAAAGGAATATAGAAACACACAAAGTAATTACCGAAAATTAACAAGTTACATGATATGTAAACGGATTTTTGTTCTGTGTTTTGTTATTCCTATGGCTAATGATATGAGAGGGAAGGCTTTAATTTCAAATACTCCCAAGTTTTTAAGAGGTGAGTGACCAGCAGCAGAAGATTGGGTGTCCCACTGAATTCTGCCCAGTTACTGATTTAGGCAAAGAATATCCAATGAAGCTGTTTGTTTGAGGGTACCCTGGGGCCATGGAGTAGTTAATTGTTAGTTAGTAGGTAGCTGGTGTCATCCTCTGAATTCCTCTCTCTCAGAGTTTTGCTGCCAGGTTGAAGCTTGAATGTGCCGATAAGTATTTTGCTGATGAAGGGAGAAAACGTTATAGGAAAGAGAAATGAATTAGGAGAATATTTAGAACCAAAAGGGGGGCGGGAGGGGGGGAATAATACACAACTGAATTGCAAAAATATTTTTCTTAGCATAAATGTGCCCAGTTTTGGTGCGCAAAGAGCGTGCAGATTGCTGTGCTTCTGAAGTGGCTTGCTCTGGCAGTAGGATTTATTGTTCAAATAATATTACCATTACTCCTAATGGGAGATTGTTTCAAAGTGGTGCTATTGATGGTGTCATTTGGATATGAATTTTCTGGTTTCTCATGATAGCCTGCCTTTACCCTAGCTCACCTGTAAAAACACAACTTTTTTCTTCACCTCCTGTCTTTCCAGGAGAACAAAGTGGAGATTCATTCCTAAAGAAAAGCTGAAACCCTTGCTTCATACCAGGACTGTGTCAGGGCAATGTAGAAACAGCCTTTTGGCATCCAAGACAGTAATGTTTTCTAAGAATGATTATCTGTGCCTTAGATTTTAAAGCTGAAATATTCCAGGAAGATTTTCATGTCTGCTGGTGTTTTTAGCTTGTGGGTCAGAGTTTGGGCTGGTTCTCTGGGACCTGGGCATCAGGCTGGGATAAAGCGTTCAGTGGGGAATGGGGGTTGCTTTGCTGCCTCCATGTGCACAAGACACAGTTTGGAAGCTGGGAAGTGTAGGGATGTGAGATTTATTAGCATCTCCCAAAAGATGTGGGGCAGGTATAGGAAGGAGAGTCTCTGACGGCTTTTACTTTGTGGTGGCATGCAATTTGTCGTCATTGCCCCCAGGATTTCCCATTTAAATAGATTTTGCCCTCAGGGGTAAATACTTACAATGATCTTTCTGTGTCTAACTGTAGATGGAAGCTTGTATCTCCATCCCTTGGTGTGCATTATTACCAGGTCTTTTCCAGCAAACTGCATAACGCATTGCATAGAAACTATTCTTCAGCAATCCATGTTCACCCACAAGTTGCTCTTTGAAATACTAATTTACATGAGTTCCTTTTGTGAAAAAAACGTTGTGGCAAGTTGGGCAGAGTTGGTTGCTTCCATTATTTTATGTAACAGGCAAAGAGCCAGACTGAGATTTATGCAGGGATGTGTCTTCTCAATAGTCTGTTGGAAGTTTCTGGAGACAGTTTGAGCACACTAAGCTATGACAGCAGTAAACTGTGAGCATCCTTTGAGGTTTTGGGTTTCCTGCCCTCACTTCAGTACTTGTGGCAATACATGGCAAGGGGTGCTGGGGTGATGCTACACCATGCTTGAGGGGTGAGTGTAGGTGCCATGCCACTGGGTGACCCATGGCTGGGCTCGTAGTTTCCTTGAACAGATTTCACCTGCCTTTCCCTTAATCTCAATGTTGCTGAACATTCTGTCTTGCCATGACCAAGCCAAGTGTATCTCACAGATTTTGCTTCTGAGACAGGTTCTCAGAATTAGGTTTTTTTTTATTTCTTAGTTCCTTGTCTCCAGTTTGTCACCTTCCATGTAAAACAGAATTTGCTCCCAAGTATTTTGTGTCTCAAAATGGCAATTTCAGCTCTTGGAGATGCTGATATCTAGAATATAGAAACTTCACTGGAACCTGTGTGTCCTTTCGCCCTGGGGTGCCTGTGAGCTGGCCATCATGTTACAGCCATCAGGGTCTGAGTACCGGATAGAAAGCAGACCCTAGAGGCTCCCTCTGACTATAGCTATCTTCCAAACGGCCCTTCAGGGCCATATTAATTATTCATTCTTTTTTGCCTTTTTATTTTGTAGCATGACACTTCACTTACATTAGCCGCAATCATCTAATGGGACGCAAACTGTGGTGCTAAGCATATTCACAGTGTTTCCTGGAGATCCTTTCCTCTTCCTCATTATGCTGCAGATGCATTAAATTCACACGGTACACAGTAATGGGGATGAAATTTCCCACAGTGGAACATTGCTGACTTAATGTTGCGTGATGAAATAGCCCAGATTTATATTTAATATTTTTTTTTTCAAGCAGCCATCGCAGTGCAAGATTTCTCTGCTTGTGGCTGTTTCTCTCAGTACTGCTCAGCAGCCAGATCTAGGCAGGTTTTTAAAGCTGTGGGAAATTCACATAACACTTTAGACTAAATACCACATACATAATAAAAAAAATCATATTTTTCTTTTTTTTTTTTCCTTTTTTTTTTAACCTGAAATAGTTTAAGCCTTTAAAACATATCCAGCGAACATGCCTTGAGATGTTGCTTGATCCATGATGCCCATCTTTGCATTCTGTGATTGTGTGTATATATTACCAATGGGAACGTGTTACTAACAGTAGCATTAAGGTAAATTATATTCTCTGGGTGCTGTGGCTCAGGGGACCTGCTCCAAGGGGAGGAGAAGCTCCTGCAGAAGGCTGAGCTCACGTTGTAATTAATTCATCAGTGAAACTCTCTGGAATCAAAGCTCTGTTCTGAGAGAGGCTTCTAATTGAGAGTAAATGGCTCATTAGCGTTGAACAGATCAACCTGAGAACATCAGTAAACACAAACAGAATAATTAGGGACTTTCAGGTAGTGTAATAATGCTTCTCTGGCTGCTGGGATTGCTCCTTGTGAATACTGAGGTGGGTAGGGTGCAGGTGCTCGCTTTGGAAAAGATGGATTTTGGGGGCTTGAGTTGTGCTGTGTTGATGTGCAGATAGGGTAAGATGGCCATCTTCTCCTACTTGAGTCTCTGCAGCTCTGCAATGGGCAGCTTCCCCCCTGCTGGATTCCAGGAAGGTACATGGAAATAATAGGCATGAGAACTTTAGGGGAAAAAAAAATATAAAATGAGCAGCAGCAGCTGCTATACAGAAAATTAATTTTTTTTTTAAATATATATATGTAAGAAAAATATTAAAATGTGAGATAGTTTGTTGTTGATAATGAAGGGAGGAGTAGGAGACTGAAGTGAAGAGCCCAGCACAGTGGGATGGAGCAGACCTTTGGGCTTTTCCAGTGTGATGTGAAATGATGCTTACACTTGTGGTTAGTGCTGTGTATGCCCCCCATGGCAGGGGGCTTGGAACTAGATGATTTTTAAGTCCCTTCCAACCCAAACCATTCTATGATTCCGTGGTCCATGAAGTGCATGTCCTTGTTGCAGTTTATGTGAGGGGCTGCAGCAGGAAAGCAGCAGCAACCCACCAGCAGAAGACCCCCATCTCTCTTGTTGTTCTCGTGAACATTACATCTTGCAGACAGAGAAGATGCACAGAAAATGCACAAAATGGCTTTTCATACCTCAGTGCACAGAGGACAGTAATAGATTAAAAAAAAAAAACAAAACAAGACTTTTTTTTTTTCTTTTCAAATGGAAGGAAGAAGAAGTGTAACGCTCTGGAGAGTAGCTGATCACAGCAGTTCCTGATAGAAGCCAGAATTTTTGAGATGTGGCTGGTCTTGTTGTAGAAAGTGATTGAAGTTAACAACTTTGCTTTGTATTTGTGCAGATTTAACTGGTTTTTCTAAATGTGCATAGGGAGCCTGACATTAGAGATGAAAGTCCTTCTGGGGGAGAGAGAGAAAAAGAGCTGCATATCCTGGTAACGGGCACTGGCAGCCAGGAAGAGGCATCCTTGAGGCCTTCCAAGAGGAGGAGACACTTCTGCTGACTTTGAGTGGAAAAAGGAAGGTTTTTTCCCCCAGGGGCTGCTTGACACCCCCTGCCCCAGCCTGCCATCCTGGCTGCTTCAGTGTGGGTCTCTTCTTCAGCATAAAACACACAACCCAGGGGAAAGCAAACAGCCACGCTCCAGTGTAGCTGTTAAACCAAGCCCTTCTTCCTCACCTGAGCAGCAGCAAAAGCTCTGCTTCAGGTTTTCCACTAGACCAGTCTGCAGGTTGCCCTCAGCTCTTTATTTTCTCTAACTTTGCAGTTGCAGAGCAGGCTTTTCCCTCTCTGAGCTGTGGAGAGGAGCTTGTTTTGGCAGTGCTTGTGCCTTCAGTGTGTCATGGCATTGCCATGGTTTCAGGTGATGAAATTTGGCTTGCTTTTTCAAATATAGAACCACAGAATGGTTTGAATTGGAAGGGTCCTTGAAGACCATGTAGTTCCAACCCCCCCGCCACAGGCAGGGACCCCTTCCACTAGACCAGGTTGCTCAAAACCCATTCTATCTTGGCCTTGAACACTTCCAGGGATGGGGCAGCCACAGCTTCTTGGGTCTCTTCCTGGAAGAAAAGCAGTACACTGACATTTAGGTTTGGAAGTGAAAAAGAATACCATAAGAAATTCTTAAGGAAATGTCAAAAATACTGACCTGCTTTTGAGATTTTCAGAAAGAAAAGTCATGGTTTTCTCCAAAATGTCAAAAAGGGCCCAGACTTACAGGATTTTACACTAGCTTGGTGAGAGTTATTAGCAGTGCAATTTAAATGTATGGAAAGGGAGTTGTGTATAAAATTAGAAACTCCTTACAGGGATGTGGTTATTTGTACAGTACAGTTTTGAGTTGCAGCTTATTTATTCTCCTGGGGTGCACATGTAGGCAACAAGTACGCTGCATGACATCTCACTGCAGTATGTATAGTCACTAATTAACCTTTGCTGACTGGTGTAATAGTCTTACTCCTGTGTGCACCACAGGAAATTATTTTCTGTTATATGATCTTCTTCATACTTTGTATATAAACCATAACGGAAGATGGGGCCATATGAAGAAAACAGCATTCAATAACTCTGAGCCTTATCTGCCTTTCCTGCCCTTGCATAAGGAAATGTTGGTCCTGTTTTATTTGGGATTTTTATCTTAATATAGGAGAGGTTTGGTGACGCTGCAGATGAAGAAACAGCTCTGAAAGGTTGTGCATCTGGCAATATGAAGGTACCTTTATAATCTGTGGAGATCAGTGAAGTGTTATTTCCAAGGAAAACAAACAAACAAACAAACAAAACCCACAAAATTACCAAACATATGAAGATGTTTTTTCAGAAGTTTGTCTGGAGGGAAGCCCAGGTTTAGCAGAGTAAGAGCTCAGTAGGTTGGGGAGGTAATGCTAAGATGATGGGCTCACTGAAGAGGAAGGGGAAACCTTATATTTGGGCAGGCTGATTTTCACATCTCAACTCTGTGAAAAGACCCAATCAGAGGCAAGAGAGTGTGAATCTTTCTGTGCTCAATGCATTTAAAAGTGGGATTTGTTATTAAGAAAGCGTGTTGCGTGGCTTCATGTGGCCAGCATCTATGTGATTGTAGCTACAAAGCTCTGCATGTCTTTCTCTGAGGAGTAAGGGGGAAACAAAGTAGTTCCATGTTTTTTCCAGGAAAAGCACCTTTTGTCTTCCATCTTCTCTCCCTTAAAAATCATAATCAGTCATCAGGTCAGGGCTTAGAGACTCTTCTTGGACATGGACAAGCATGGTGGTGTTCTGCTAAGTAAGCCCCATCTTCAAAGGCTGAAAAAACAAGGTTGCAGGCAAGTTGTTTCCCTGCTCTCTGTAGGCAAGGACTGCTCAGATGGGAAGAACAAAACCCAGTCATGTCCCGCTGGGTGCCTGGGGCTCATCATGGCTCTTAGGAAAATTAAAGCAATTGCATTCTGGGTAATTAATGCTAAAGAATGTCCTTTGAAAGTACTGCCATTTCAACTTTATATTTTAGCAGGATTTCCAGCTGGTCAAACTGAGCAGAGCCTGCACTGGTTTGCCTTCTAGCAAAGGCAAGAAGTGGTGTGCACGGGTATTTTGGACTCAGTTTAGGTAGAGGTTTTTGCACTGGAAGTACAAGCTAGAACATCCTTTTCCCTTCTCGCTGGCAGCTGAGAGATGTAACACCTGATCAAAGTGAGCGCAACAGATTTGTTTAAGGTTTGTGCAGAGCCTGTGTTGAAGCGTGTGCAACATGCCGGGGGGAGGGGGAGAGTAAGCTGGAATGAATGTTGATTGCCCTCAAAATGTAAATAAATAGGTGTTGGGTTAGATGGATATGCTCGTACATATACCTGGAACTGCTTGCATCAACACCACCAGCAAATTACTTCATGAGGACAAGAAAATCCTGATTTTTAAGATGCTCTCCTTTCTAAAGTTCATGATTATTTTGAAACCTCAGAGGCATTTCTGGACCTATATAGAAATATGGGTGTTGTGAAATCTGAAATTGCTGCCAGGAAATAAATCCTAATGAAAAACTGTGTATTTGCAGGGATATACTGCCTGGTTTTTCACTCGTCTTCATGCAGCTGTGTTTATTTTCTGTGGGAGCTGCTGGGACTAAGAGCACTATTTAAAACTGCTTATTTTTGGTGGGCACCTGGCTGGGCATTGGCTTCTCCCACAGAAGCACCACATTTCTCCCAGCCTTTGCACAGATGCTCTTCTTGCAGATCACTTCTGAAAAGCTGTGTGAATACTATCGCTCTTGCGGCTTTGATGTAATTTAAGTCTAATTCTTGACATTATAGAACAGTACAGATAATTGATGCTGGTGCTTGGGTCGCTGTAGCAACCTGTGAGGCCGTGATCTTGCCCAAGAGGCATTCAGCACTATGATGAAGAGGATAACTTGTTTTCTAAATATGTATCATTGCATATGTATACGTATCTTGTGCATCAAGGTGTTTCTGGTTTCTTGAAGAGACTTTTCCAGCCCAGCCTCCAGCCTGACAATCATTTCCCACAGCACTGACAAAATTGATGCATTTCATCCCTAGGAAATTCTGTGTGCCTGATGTGTTTGCATGAAATGTTTGTCAGCTAAAACCAAAGACTGTGCAGCATATGCTATGTTTAGTTCAGGGGATCTTGTATTAAGCACTGTGCATTAATTTTAAATACGTGACAGAAGCTGTACCAGGCTGGTTGATGCTTGTGATGGAGCTGGGAGCTATGAATGTTTCATGTGCAAGACAGGCACTCTTAGTTGCAGGACAAGAGCCATAGTTAGAAAAGCTGGGTTAAACACCACGTCAGATGTTGTCTGTAGCAGAAAGGAACAGAACAGTCCCTACAAACTGAAGGCAGTGGTTTAGGGTTGTTAGGGTTGCCAGTAAGACTGCCCTCTTCTCCAGATCTTGCTCTGGGTTTGAAGTAGGCAGCCGCTGTCCCAAAATGGGAGGCCATTTGCCCCCATCTGCCCTCAATTTGGGGGTCACCTTCTGGTTTCCAGCAGCTGAGTACACCTGTCATCCCTGTATCTAGCTCTGGTATACCTATGGGGTACATGTGAGTGCTAGGACAGTCAGTGATCACCATAATTTTTAAATACTAGTACACCAAGAGAGGACAATGTTACATGCAGTTTTTTCCTCTTTTCTGGGTGGCTCGTGGTCTGTATGGGAGTATCTCACATTGCATTTTCTGTTTGAAGCAGCCATGGTCAGCTGGGGCTGCAGGTTGGGAGCAAAAGTCACACCAGTACAGGAGCAGGATTGTTTGAAGCAGTCCTGAGGATGAATTGATTGCCTTGAAATGTTTAGTGCTGCAAAGATATTCAATAAATTAATACATGTGTTAGGCAAACAACACTAAGTAAGAAAAGTTCATTTCCAAACTCAGTTCCTTGTTGCATTTCATCTTTGTATTGATACAGTTCATAGAATTCTAGAATTGCTAGTGTTGGAAAGGACTTTAAGATCTTCTAGTTCCAACCCCCCTGCCATGGGCAGGGACACCTCGCACAAGACCATGACACCCAAGGCCCTTTCCAAACTGGCCTTGAGAGCTGCCAGGGATGGAGCACTCACAACTTCCTTGGGCAACCCATTCCAGTGCCTCACCACCCTCACAGTAAAGAACTTCTTCCTAAAGTCTAACCTGAACTTCCCCTGAACTTTCTTCCTTACATTTAACCTGAGTTCCCCTGAGCTTCATACCAAATGGCACATTATTTTCCGCTTAGGAACTGGCTGTCAGGTTTATGGTATATTTAAAACACATCTCTCGGCCATCCCCAGGGAGCCTTTTTCCATACCATGGATGCAGGAAAAGAAGCTGGAAAGGAGGAGCTGGTGCTGCAGTGGGTCTATCTATAATGCCAGCACCGCTGCCAAGCTCCCTCTCTCTCTCAGGCAGCAGTTAGAGGACATCCATGTAACATGGAGCCCAAAACTGTATCAACTATGTGGCCATATTGTGTAGCATCAGCAAATGGGACTTTTCCATACAAAGAGAAATAGTTTTTCCATCCCAGGAAGGTAGTCTCTAAATTCAGATTTTTTTTTTAGGTATGCCAAACCCCTGAAGATTAAAAGTGCTCTATTTTGGTGCTGAGCAGCATATGGCTTGGTGGGTGTTTGGAGAAGCATAGGGCTGCTGACGAAACCATGTATTCAAAGGGAAGGGTTGGGTTTGTGTTTCTTGCCTCATAATTAAAGTGTTCTCGTTTGAAGAGGGTAATTTATTTTAAATGTGGGGGGTTTTCCCCCCCTTTTCTAACTGACTGAGGGGCAGACTTCTCTCATGTTCCACTGTAGCTGTGCATTCCTGAGGCATTCTGTGACCACAAACAATTTTCTTCTGATTTGACGAAACAATCCTTTCTTCCCGTGTCTCTGCCCACACATCCCCAATGGACAGTTACATTGTGCTACAAAATAAAACGCATTTTTGGCCGTGTTTTGGAGCCAAAACTCCATTAATTGCAGAACCCAACTTTTTAATTCTTAGTGAAAAAATGGATTTGTAATTTGAATTTGAAGAAAAATCCAGCCTGGAGGCAGCTACCCTGGGTTTTTCTGTAAGCTGTCAGTGTGATTCAGGCAGTTTTGGGGCTGAGCGAAGTCACTTCTGATACTAGTAAGGGAAGAAAGTTATGCTGATATTAATTCAGAATAATTGAGAACTTCTTGCTTTTAAAATTAAAGGTTGCTGCTGGTGGAGCAGGCATGAAATAAGACAACATGAGTGGTGATTTCATCCCTGTGAAACCATCCAGAATGCCGACGGTTGCGGTCCCAGCTGCTGGTGCTGGCTGTGAGGCTTCCCAGCTGCCACACGGGTGGTGGATCTCCATGCACGCACAGAGGAGCCGGCTGAGGTTCCACAGCCGTTCCCCTCTGCAGCAAACCCCCTTTTGTTTGGCCTTGCACAGGCTGATGCTGCAGCCCTGAGCCTGGTGACAGTGGGACTGTGCCAGGTGGGACCCAGCATGATGCTTCAGCAGCAGGAGCTGGGGTCTGGTAGAGTCCCAGGGAGCACTGCCTTCCTTGCAGCCAGGGAACATGGTCATGACGGTGGAGAAGTTCCGGCATCAGTGGATACTGAAAGGTGCATTTTGTGATAAGTGTTTGTTTTTATTTTCAGAAATGATTTCTCCTGTGATAGGAGCTATGCATACACTAATGTTAAACAAAACACTTTTACTTTACCAGAGCTTGAAAGAGTTACAGGGTTATTGAAGATGTCCCCTTGTCAGTTGCAGTGTGTCAGCAGCCATGCAGAATTTTCTTGGTTATGCAACATGTGGTACCAGGGCTGGGTCTGGAGAGGGTGAGGGCATTGAAAATATTATCAGCTAGTAGTGTGAGGAAAGTTATCATAGGACTGTGTTATCAGTAAAAATTACAGAATACTTGAGGCTGGAGGGGAGCTCTGGAGAGCATCCACTGCACCTTGTCAGGGCATGGATGGGTAACTCTCTTTTATGCCAGAGTACCACTTCATAAGTATCAACAGCTCTGTGTATGAGCATCCTGTAAATATCCCCATCCAGGTAGAACAGGTGCATCACCTCTCCCCATTGCAATCCTCCTTTCCTCTCATTATTCCTTTCCTCCTGCCTCTTCCTCTTGCCCCTTCCTCCTGCCAGCAGAGAGCTGCATGGGAATTAAATACTTCCATTTCGGTGCTGTGACTTCTTATTCAATAACATCCCGGTAGGAGGGAAATGATGCAAAAGCAGTAGTGTGGCAGATGGCTCTGCAAAAAAAATCTGCTCAAAGAAAGGAGCTGAAGGGGCTGAAATCAGCCTTGACGCACTCCTGCACGTAGGTAGACAGGAACGGATCAGTGTTTTCAGAATAACATGGAGGTTCTGGTTTTAGGGAAAAAAAAAACCAGAGGTAATAAAAATACCGGTCCAGATTCTCAGATAGTGTAAATTTCTGTCACTGCAAGAAATGTGCATTAGACAGTTTTGTTCAGATAACTGCACTTCTGCCTGTTTTGTTTTTGTAAAAAGAATGGAAAATGCTGCAGAAATCTGCCGGCTGAGCACAGAAGGGCATTGCTGAGGGCTTCAAGCTCTTCTTTTCTCCCCATTTTTTTTTGGTAAATGACTAATGCAGAAGAGGGGAGGTTAGCTCACCTGACAGTAGCCTGCTGCATTCCTCTACATGGGAACATTATTAGTTTCTGCAGTTGTTTTACAAACTGATTTTATGACGTTTTCGAAACCTGCTACAACTTGTGCTAATGATGGGTAGCTGTGGTCCTGGTGAGCATCAAGATAACCTGTCTGCAGCATGTCAGAAAACTATGTGTGTATGAGTGATTAAAAATTGTCCTGAGAAGAGCACCAGTTGATAAGAAAAATACCTTTGCTGTCACTGCTATTTTTTTAAGCGTCAAGATAGCTCCTGGGAGAACAGCACAGTCTGAATAAACTAGGAGGTATTTATAGTGCGGGAGCATAAACAATGTCTCTAAATCGGGTAGCGGAGCAGAAGCCTGGGGTTGCTATTCACTGTGATAAGAAATTAGAATGTTTAGCATAAGACTGATATCTGACTCTTGCAGGAACGTGTGCATTGTGTTCCTTGAGCCACTCCGCTCCCTTGGTTTCTTTTAGCAAACATGCTTAATTTGTTCAGTCTCTGACCCCTGTCTGTTGGGGCAGTTTCTAGGTCTCAGTAATAAATGATGAGTAAGCATCAAATGTTCTAGAAAGGCCTGCTGCAGATTGACATTTCAAGAGAAACAGTGCTCTCACTTGACCAGTTGGCTGCTTTGCTCTGTTCTGTGGTATGTCCAACATCCTGAATTACTCATCACCCTCAGCCTGTCCTGCTGTGTGTGTATTGAGGGGGTGCCTGAAGACATGGGTGAATCTCCATGCCAGTGTCTCTCCAGTGGTATTGCAGGCTCTTGGGCAACAGCAGGCTCTCCATGTCTTTTCCCCTTTTTTCTTCCTGCTATGCAAAAGGGGCGCTGCTCTTGAGGAGCTGATCCATAGGGCTGCTGCTTTGCTGTGGGTCTCATCCCAGTACCTGTTTGTGTCATGGTCTAAGAAGCCAGAGATCAGTGTAAAGAATAAAGTAGGCAGCATGAGGATGTTCACTCATTCCAGAAGGTCCTGGCCAGGGCAGGGTGAGCAGGTTGTGTCTCATGTCTTTCCCTGATCCCATGTCTCTGCTAAATGGCTGCTCTGTCACTGCCTGCATCCTGCCACCTCAAACAGCCCCCGTAGCTTCAGGCAAGGCTTGGAATTTACACACTTCTGTTTCAATGAATTCGTAGAGCACCTTTTTACAGTTGGCACCCTTAAGACTCTTTTTGTCTCTTGTATTTCAGGAAATGCTTTTTTTTTTGTTTTGTTCTTTAACAAAATGTTTTTTTTAATTGAAACATTGCTTTAACAGTGATCAGCAGCGCTAAAGGCATAGATGGCAAGGCGGATGCCCATCTCCCTTCTACTAAACAAAATCAAGCTGCAAAAGTGCCAGTGCCTCAAAGCAGACATTGACAGCAGACAGCGGCAAGGGCTGTCAACCACAAACTGGCAGAAAGTTTTATTGTGGTTCAAACCATCGTCAGTTTAATAAAAAAATACCCCTTGAATTATGATGGGAAAATGTTAGTGCTAAGAATAGCTGTTCTTTCCAAATAGACGGGAAGTGTTGCAGTTTAGACACCACGCTTTCTGCCTGCTTAGAAACCCTTCCATCAGGTTGCGCATTTCTCAGCCGTGCGTAGTACAGCCTGTCATTTTAACTTACATTAAAAAATAACGTGGCAGTGAACATTGAGCGAAGATATTTGAAAGCATCCTTCACTCAGAGTTTGGTTTTTGACCTCCCATTTTCTGGCTTATCAGAGAGCTCGGACATCTGTTGGCATTTCAGATACAGAGTGGCGCACAGGCCAGATGTTAACATCAGGATCTCACACTGTTACTTAGCTTAACAGGATAAAACCACTTCTGGAAGAGGAGAATTTGCTGTGGAAATCGTGCAACTCCTTTTTTCTACAGCAGTCAATCTCCCCTTAGTCCTGCAGGAGTACAGCATGAGTGTGGTATACTTTTATATCAAGTCTCACATCAAGCTTTACCCTTGCCTTAGACTGCAGTTGTAAATTAGTTTAATTTTTAGTAATTGGTTTAACATTGACGGGTGATAAATTTTTAACACTTATTTTTGAGGCTTTTCAGATAAATGGCAGGTAAATACCCCCTGAAATGAGCAGTAAAGCATTTGAGAGAGGGCTGGGAGAGCCACCCGGCAGCACAGGCAGCCTCTTGGGACCCTGCTCAGGTCCAGGCATTTTAACATGCATAGCTCCTAAGAAGGAAAAAAAAAAGGAAAGGAAAAGTAATAAAATGTAAGCATATTTGTGCATTTTTGTCACCAACTTCTGCTGGAGGATTTCCCTTCGCTCCAGTCCTGGCAGGTGGGATGACAAGATGCCCTTTGTGGGGGCATTGGGATGATTGCTGTAGTGCCAAAGTAATTATCTCTTTCCTGATTGGTTAAGATAAGTTTTCCATGTTTCCATGTTAAGAAGGACACCTCCTGGTGTTCACTGCGCCCAGCCCTTGGCCAGCAAATTGCAGCCCAGAAACAAACAAAAAAGATTTAAGGTGAAATTTCTGGCGTTACCTTGGAGAGAGAAGAGAACCATATAACCTTTGTGTGCCTAAATTGCTTCTGAAGACTTTGGGGAGGGGGAGTGCTGTTAAAAGCTTAGTGGTGACCTATGATTTGTCAGCAACTTCTATAATAAAATGCAAGGGGGCATATAAATAACAAGCATGCCTGTGATTTTTTTTTTTTTTTTTTTAATGTGTATCACAAGTTCTTGCCTGAATACAGCCAGCTCCAGGTGAGTACTTTAGAAATCTGGAAATAATCTGAAGGTTATTATAGGGCAGAATTAGTCAAAGCACTTATTTACAAATTCTTTTGTCCTCCATCTGCCCCTTTATTAAATCAGGAAGACAACCCTTGTTCCTTGGGATGCCTTTGCCTTTATGAGGAACTAGTCTTACCCTGTTGCAAAGCTAGAAGCTATGAAGATAATTAATGGAATTACCAGGATTTCAGAGGCTGCGGGAGTCTGCCCCCAGCATCATCCCAGCGGCACCAAACCTCTTCTTGTGTTGCGTGTTTATCAAGCAAGCGTGCTGGGAGCTCGGGTCCCTGTCAGCTGTGTCTGAGTGTTTGCATAACCTTGTTTCTCATTGGTGTTTCCTGGAAATGAGGTACTGAGTACAGAGACAGTGAGAGAAAAATAAAAGCTTAACAGCCTGCTGCTTGGCCAAGGGTGGAATAATTGCATCAACTTTTTCAGCTCAGCTAGGGCTCTAAAACCAAGAGTTCTACCTCATTAGAAATAACAACTTGTAATTAATAACTTGTAATATGGCAGATAGATGCATTATTCTCCAGTGATAGCACTTGGTTCAGACAAAGCAAATGCTGAAAGGAGAAGGCATGATTATTAAAAAAAAAAACCAAAAAGCAAGACAAAGCAAAACCCCAACACTTTCATATCAAATTGAGGAGAGAAATCCATCAGTTTAACCTGTGCTCATCCTCCAAGGCTGCTCTGCTGTGTGTTATTTAAGGAAGTTAATGGAAAATTTTCCTAAGTATGCATGGCTGGAATTTTCTGGTGTTATAGACTGTGGCATTATGTGTTGGACTCTACAGAGGGATTCTCGGTCACTATGGGTGGGTGTAAATGATTTAATTTTATCAGTAGCAAAATTTCAGCTAAAGTCCAATACTCAAGCTCTCTCTAAATTAGTTTCAGGCTCTGCCTGTGAGGAGATACTCCCAAAACTTCGCTCTTTTCTTCCTTTAAGCTCATTCAGTTGAAAACAGTCAGATTCTGTTTTTTGCAGAGGGAATATAATTCCTGAAAGCAGGAAGACATGATCTGGGTAGGGGTGGTCCCAAATATGCAATAGCGAGCATGAAAGTAAGGGGTATTCAGACAAAATAGCACTCCTTGCCTGCTTAGGAGCAGTGCTTCTGGGTGGCAGTCTTTTCCCTTGGACATAGTGAGCAAGGGTTTAACAGCTTCTGTTTCTGAATAACAGGGGTTTTATTAGCTCTTTGGTTCAGGTTTTATGCTGGAATATATGCATAAGGGTACCTCATTTTCAGGTGTATTGTTGTGATTGGTATGCAGCCAGAGCTTTGCTAATGTGCATTGCAATTACCAGCCATTAACAGCTCTGGAGAGCACTTTGTGGTGGAAGCTTCTGTTAGGAGCAATGAATGAAATGCATCGAAACCTTTTACTTTGACAAGTGGATGGATTTTTAATTATATGTAGTGCATACAGTGTGTTTGCTTCCAAATGAAAGTTTAAAATTTATACCACAAATGAATATTAATAATATAGACAACTCGGTAAAATGTTAACAGGCCTGTTAACATGATGAAGGCATCAGGCTGCATAACCTGATGATGAATAGCTTCTTAGTGGAAACAAACAAAAAAACCCACAACTCCCCACTACCCCTCCAGAAAAATAAAGCCAAAACAACCCAAAACCAAAAGAACAAAAAGCCTTTCATACCGATAGGAGGAGAGGAAAACTTATTTCCTGACATTAAAGGCCTGATCTATTAGAGGCTGTTGGGCATGGGCCCATGCAGACCACAGCGTGCAGTCCCACCATAGATGTCCATCCTTGAAGTGGCCTGGCATGACTACCAACCTCCTGCTGGTTTGTGCATCTTATTTTTGAGACATCAGAAAGAAACTACATCTGCAATAAATGAAAAGCCTTTATTTGTCTGAGCATAAATTAATGGAAAGTAATTCTGAGGAAGGGCTGTTATTGGTGAGTTGCACCCAAGTGCTCCTGCTTTTTCTATGGGAAAATACCCACTGATTTTTGGTCTGGTGCTTTCCTGTCCAGGCAGACTGTTAAGACACAGCTCATGGTGCAAGTAAGGGAAGAGCCACACTGTGGGCAATGCGTTTACCCCACCACACTGATGCTGTATGAAATGCATGAACCTGCCTCACCTGTGGTTAGATTTACCCGTGCTGTGAGAAGCAGCAGAATGGCTTTTGGATGTTCTGAGTGAGATGAGATGCTCCTGATGTGGGATGTATGCGGGCTCTAACAGAAGAGGGACATGAATCTGTTGAAGCGAGTCCGGAAGAGGCCACAAAGATGCTCCAAGGGCTGGAGCACCTCTCCTATGGAGACAGGCTCAGAGAGCTGGGCTTGTTCAGTTTGGGGAAGAGAAGGCTCTGGGAAAACTCTAAGGAGCAGCTTTCCAGTGCCTGAAGGGGCCAACGAGAAGGGGCTTTTGACAATGGCCTGTAGGGATAGGACAAGGGTAAATAGCTTTAAACTGACAAGGGGGAGATTTACATTAGATACGGGGAAGAGGTTCTTCGCTATGAAGGTGGTGAGACACTGGCACAGGTTGCCCAGAGGAGGTGTGGCTGCCCCATCCCTGGCAGTGTTCAAAGCCAGGTTGGATGGGGCTTTGAGCAGCCTGGTCTAGTGGAAGGCATCCCTGCCTGTTGCAGGGGTGTTGGAACTATATGGCCTTCAAGGTGCTTTCCAGTCCCAGACATTCTGTGATTCTATGTACACCGTGTTTCTGGCCAGCAGCCCTGAGGACTCTGCCTCTCCCGAGCACTGCTGCCAGCTTTAGCTCCCCAAGGAGGGAGCACAGGCCATGCGTGAGGACACTTGCGAAGAGCTGATGCTTTTTCTGCACAACTATGTGGATAATGGCTCCTGCCATCAAGTGCCTTATGTAACTCCATTGTTTCTGCTATAATAATACAAAGGAGATGGTTATAGTCAGAGCTGTTGTCAGCTGGCTGTTTGAAGCATGTAATAGCAGAAAAGTATTGCATAGCTTATAGCTGGGATTCCAAGGCTTTGCTGAGAAAACAGAAAGGGAAGCGAGAGCCAGGGAATGCAGCAGAGCTGGCAGAAAACCTGAAAATTGATTTCTTGTCCAAGGGCTTATCAGAGCACGTTAGCACCTCTTAGCATCATCATCTTGGCGTGACAAGTATTCCCTATAATGACAAACATATTAGTTGCTGCTGTTTATCCTGAGAGGCTGTTAAATAATTTGCATACTTGGTTTTGTTAGTGGATAAGATAAATTGATTTTAAAGAAATTATGTACCTGCAAATACTTCTTTCTCCATTGTGCTTACAAAGGGTTCCATCAGTGGAACAAAATGTGAAGCTGATTTTTCTGAGATTCAGCTAATAAATTTTTCGATAGGAAGCAGGTATAACATTCCCTCTTTGAAAGCCTGCTGGCAACAGCAGGCTTGGGAGGTGGCAGAATGATAGATCAGAGGTAGAAATAGCCCTGCAGCACAGCAGCTGGTGGGGATGGAAGAGGCTGACCAGGCAGGTCCTGTGCCACAGCATTGCCCTGGGTATGCAGCATCGCCTGTGGGACCTCATGTGGAAGCAGATGGGAATGGGGATGTGGGTGCAGGTGCCAGCCAGTTCTGTGCACCCATCTGCTTCCCCGAGCCCTGGCAGTGTTCCTGACAGTGTGTTCCCCTCCACCTCCCTTGTTATGCCCCCCACATGGCATTTTGATAGCACATCTCTTACCATCTCATTATGGTAAAAATAATTGTGGGGAATCCACCACTTCCCTGGGAGGATTATTCCAAGAGCAATCAGCCACTGAAATAATTTTCCCCAGGGAAGTGGTGGACTCCCCAGTGTTGGGCACTCTTAAGATTTGTCTGGAGAGGGTGGAGGGCCATCTAGTCTAGGTCATGCTTTGCCTGGAAGGGTTGGGTCAGATGATTCTCGAGTCCCTTCCAACCTGGGATTCAATAAAGCATAATTATTTTATCTTTTTTAGTGTTGCCAGTGCAAAGCAAAAACCATGCAAGGGATTTCTACCCAACAGTCAGCTCTTTGCAGAGCAGTGTTGCTATGGCTGGTGGTGTTCCCATGCGAGCCCTCTGGTCATGCTGGAGGTGCAGCTCACCCACCTTGGCAAAGCCGGCAGCACTGATCATTATCAACTTTTCTATCCAGAGTGATTTGCATTTTAAGCAATATGTTATCTAAAGCACAGGCCACTGGAGTTAACCAGCCATCTGCTTCACAGGCACTGTAGACCCAGTTCCATTTGCATACGTTATTAGACGCATTTGTTGGCTAATGAGGTCTCCCTCGGAGGTCAGGTCTGAAGAAGCAGAGAGGGAAAGGTCTGAGCTTTGGCGGCAAAGGTACAGCTAATGAACAGCTGCAGGGTAAAGGACACAGATGGAAGAAGTACTCACTGTAATTACCATTTTTCTTAAAATTGCGGGTTTGTGTTTTTTTTTTCTAAGCCCATTAGATATGCGATTGCTTGCACTTCACATAGTAAACTGAAACACATGGTGAAAATACACTATAAAGAATAAACTACTGTCCTGTTGGAGGCTGTGGGTGGGAGGTAGGATTGCTTGGTCTTAGGGTATGCCCCTGCAGGCATGTGAGCTAAGGTGAAGAGCCCTCAGGGGGTGTGGGAGTGGTAAAAAAAGCCTGGGTTTATATTTTTCTCCTAAAACAGAAAACTGAGGTTTCTGAGGTCTTGTGAATACTCAGATGTATTAGCAGTAGAAACTGCTATGCAAAACTAAAACTTGCATTAGCAGTAATGTAAAGCATCATAAGAATGTATTTTTCTGGCTGTATGTCACCAGGCACATATCCATCCTCTGTTCCCCCTCACTACAGCCCTTCTATCGTTTTTCTTGTGCCTTTCAAAGTTTCCTTTAATTTTATCTTGACTTGAAGGCATTCTTGCCAGCTAAGCAGAGGATGTGTTTGCAGAGGTAGATTTAGCTTCCTGAAAACCAAATGTCATGTTTCTAGTTTGCTATACTAGGATAAAATGGCAGGGTAATGCTATTTATAGATCGCTACAGATACTATAAAAAAAAAAAAAGAGAGGCAGCAGCAGAATTTCTAGAAACCTCCAGCAGTCCATGGTCAGCGTTACCCTCAGGTTTCTGGTGTCAGGTGGGTCACTGAGATGGTCAAGTCCAGGTGCTCAGGAGGAGGACTTTTCTCCATAGTGGGAGGCAGTGGGGGAAGAGGAAGGGCAGTGTTGTGCCTTTTAGTCGTGTGTCTTCCCTGCTAATTTTTTGAAGCTTGAATCTCAGCCTGGCAATGAGAGCAGATTGCTGGTGAAGCCCTTAAAAAGGAATAAATGTATTTCATAGGTCATAATTACTGCTCACTGGTGAGTCAGAATGTGCTGACATCGGCTTGGTTTGTGCATATGAATGCATGACATGGAGGGTCTGGTTTTGTATGCATTCATCAGTAAACTTAGTTTATACTTTAAGATCCTGACAAGTCCAACTTTACACTACAATTAGCAGCTCTTGCTAATTTAATACCAGGGTTATCAGTTAGCCCTGTATTTCCCCTTTTTCAGCAGCACCTTCAAAAGTGTCCATAATAGTAGATGCGAATTATTCAGTTACACTACTTCCTGTATTGTTGACTCCTTTCACCTTGAGGATGACAATAACTACTGTATGTTAATAGGTACCATATGAGAATGGCTTTTTCTTTTATACATTTAAAAACATAAAATGTATTTTGTATTGAATTATGAATATTGAATATTGAAATGCTAAAAAGCCCCTGTGATTTATGTGCATCCACAATTGACTATAACTGGTGAAAGTTTTTTTCCCTTGCTCATTTCAGGGATGACGTGCCAAGCCAGGACTTCCTATACTGAGGATGAGGTGCTCTGGGGTCATCGTTTCTTTCCTGTTATCTCCTTGGAAGAAGGATTCTTTAAAGTTGATTACTCCCAGTTCCATGCAACGTTTGAGGTCCCAACCCCACCATACAGTGTAAAGGAGCAGGAGGAGATGCTGCTCATGTCCTCTCCCTTGATAGCACCTGCTGTGAGCAACAGCAAGGAGAGGAATAACTCGGTGGAGTGCCTGGATGGTCTTGATGAAGTTGGCACAAAGCTACCTTCAAAACTGCAGAAAATAACTGGGAGGGAAGACTTCCCCAAAAAACTCCTCAGGATGAGTTCCACCACTTCCGAGAAGGCCTACAGCATGGGGGATTTACCCATGAAACTTCAGCGGATCAGCTCGGTCCCTGGGAATTCGGAGGAGAAACTGGTGTCTAAAACCACAAAGATGATGTCAGATCCCATCAGCCAGTCAGTGGCCGACCTGCCACCCAAGCTGCAGAAGCTCTCAGGTGGCGGCAGGATGGAAGGGAACCTTCCACCCAAACTGCGAAAAATGAATTCAGACCGGTTTACATAACCTGACGGGACTTCCAGCTTCATTTAGAGCTTGAACTGGCAGTGTGGGCAGGAGAGCAGGTCCTCCACCAGCCGTATGTGTGCTAAACTCTCTGGTTCTGGTGTGCCAGGAGGCAGCAGCTTCCCCTCGGTAGTGGTGGCTGTGCTGTAAGTACGAACAACAGGGTGATTGGCGAGCTGATGTTCATTGGCATGTAGTATCACAACACGCATGCAATAATAGTGTGCAATTTTTGCATATAGTTTTATGGCATGACTCCTGCTATATTTATACTGTATATTCTGAAAAATGTGGGAAGGGGTGTTCCTTTCCCCTGTATTTCTTAAGAGTAAGTAGTAGGTAAAACATGCAAGTGGGTAACTTTCAGGGTGAGTAATAATTTGATTTGAAAATGCTTATTTATTTTTTTTCCTGATATGGATTGTGATGCTTTGTTCAGCAAAGTAGTTATACTGCATGTCTTTTTTTTTTAAAGAAGGTATATTGGTTAATTCCTAACACCAAATCTGCTAGCCTTAAATTAACTGCTGGTTTCTGTTTTGCTTTTCTTGGGATTTCTTTTTTGCATCTAGGCTACCAAAAAAAAAGAAAAAAAAGTATTTCATAAGACATTGTTTAGGGAGGAAAGTTGTATTAATAAGCCTAGGCAAAACACTAAATAAATGAATAAAATTCACAGTTTAGATATAATTAGTAAAAATTTTTTTAAATCTTTGTGATTTGTAATATTTGTGCAAGAAAACCATTTAAATAAGCAGGATGTGCTTGATTTCTCATGTTGATAGAATAGCTGAACATGAAATTAGCTGAATGTCTCCATGAAGCCAAGCAGGCATTTATTCTGGATGAGCACCAAAGGTAGAGTCACAATTCCCCCTACTTCTGCAGTGCCCGGATTTTGCTCATTCTTGCTTTGATGGCCCAGCTGGGCCAGCAGCGATGCAGGTGGTGGTCGCTGAGCTGCGGTCTAACAGCCAGAGCTGTGTGGAGTCGCGGCAAGTCCCAAGCCGGTGGCATCGTTCCTTATTGCTTTCGCTATGGTGAAAATAATGTTTAAACACGTTCCTAACTGAAGTTGACCCTGTGGGTTTCAAAATGAGTAATACTTTGTATAAATGTTTGGTTTGATATCCTTCTGTGCTTGTGTTTGGGTTTCCTTTATCCATCTCGTTCTGCTTGGGCAGGGTTGAGTCAGGATGAGTGTCATGCAGGTGCCTCCATCATCTTGGCTGGAGCATCCCACGCCCCCTGGACCATCCCCAAAATGCCCGAGGTAGGCTGTTGTGATGCCCAGAGTCACCCGTGGTCTGTGGTCTGTGTTAGGGGACCAGGTTGCAGTGGCTTCCTGGGGGCTCTTTTCTGGAGGAGGAAATCTGAGTGAGGTGGAGTGATGGGTGGTACTGTCAGAGAGCCCAGCACAAAAGCCACCACAAGCAGCGGCCAGGAAAAGGGCTCTGCACGACATCATCTGTATCTAAAAGCCTTGATAGCCAGGTGGTCCTGGACATGGACACATGGGGTCAGGAGGTGCATGCACAGTCATGAATGGGCACTTCTGACTCGTAGGCTCTGGACCATCCTGCATGAATGCTGACACTTGCTACATAACTGGTAACAACAGATCCGATGATCTTTGAGGAAAAAAATAGCTTTTGTTATAAATTTTGGCATGGAATAAGAGCTTGGAAACTCAAACCTAAAACTGCTGGAGGGTTGGCTCAGACACCACGGTGACTCTGCTTTCCCTGGAAGTTGCAGTGTATGACTCGTCAGTTGTACACCCAAGGACTTTATACTAATTTCCAAAGTTTCTTGTCATCATTTGTCATGATTTCTGAGTGGCACTGCATGCTTTTTACACCTTTGGCTATACTTATTCTCTGCACGTTGTTGTTGAAGGGAGGAGTGTGAGTTGCTCCCTGTGTGCTGATCCTGTGCTCTACATGTGTGGTGAGCAGATTGTTGATGTGGTGAGATAAAATCTGGACTTGTTTTCCCCCGTTTACTAACATTTCCTCAGGTTGTCTTGTAAAATACCACTGATTTTTGTACCACGTGTAACTCTTGTACCAGTCCTTGATTGACAGCAAAAATAGCCATGTAAAACTGCCAGGTGTCAACATTAAAAACACCACCAAGTTCAAACCAGAGAGCCAAGAATGTTAATCAGCATGGTAAATGCTCACCCAAGTGATGAGTCCTGCCAGCAAGCTTGAGCAGATCAGTCTGGTTTTGAAAGAACGGTCTCCAGCAGCTTGTCCTCTTTCAGAAACTACTTTGGTTTATTTGGGGTGGGTGGGAGACCACTGCCTCCTTCCCAGGGTGCTGCCAAAGCGTGACCCAACCAACCCACTGCCTTTCTGTGACATGGCAGTTAGACTAGATCAGTGTAGGTCCCTTCAAACGGAAAATGTTCTGTTCTGTTCTGTCCTGTTCTGTCCCCTTCTGTCCCATCCCACTCTACCTTACCCTACCCACCCTACCTTACCTTGTTCTCTTCCCCTGTGCTGCAGAGAGTTTTGTGTCTCTGGTTCAGAAGTGCAGGTGCAAGGTGGGGTTCCCTGGAGGTTGCCCATGTTTGCAGAGTTCTCCTGCCATCAGCTTGGGGGATGGCTCATGGCCCAGTTGGCTTTTTTTTATAGAAAGGTAAATGTGACATGTCCCCAGACTAAGGACAATGGTGTTTCACCAGTCCTGCCCTGGGACCACCAGCATTCTCCCTCCCAAAAACCATGGGGGATGGGGAAGGAGCCTGGCTTTCCGTGCCTTCAGCAGGGAGGGTAGCTGCTCAGCCTTCAGGAGAGCCAAGTGGCATTTTTCTTTGGGAAACTTTGGGTTTAATCTTTGTACAAGGTTGAATTACGTAGTATTGGTGTGAATGTATTCTACAAGTCGAACGTAAAGTAAGTGTCAGGAAGAAGCGCTGTAGCTGTAAAAAATGTTGGCAGTCTGAGTGGCTGCAGCTTACTCAGTAGCCTGTATGAATATATTGAAAGTATGTGAAACACTGGAGAAGTAGCCTCATTTTTATTAAATTAATGCCATAGAAAATAGTTATGATTAACTGAAAAGTTTTTTTTTGTTTTTTTTTAATCAAAATATGCACCTGTCCTTGCTGGATGCAAGATTTCCGAGGCTTGTGGCTTGTATTGCAATGCGTTACATGTGTTAAGGTGACAATGTATACATCTTTCATTAATGAGAGTGAAAGTACAAACATGGATAATAACTTTCTTAAGTTATTTATTTTAGGAAGTTACTTCTGGTTAGTATTTCATTTTAATTTATGTGGCTGTGTTTTAATTTTTTTTTTCCCCAAGTAACATTTTAGCCAACTCTAACACTTAAGATAAGAAAAAGTAACTGTTTGATTGCACAGCCGGTCTGTGTTCTCTACTGCTGAATTTATGCTTGAATTACATTGTAAATTGTACATACTCAAATTAGAACAAACTAAATGCATTTTCTGGCATGCAGTCTATAACTGTATAAATGTACAAGTTTATTTGAATTATACACAATAACAAACTCTTGTATTCATTAATACTGCAAGCTCAGTTTTATCTAAAGCTATATTAAACTTTGAAAAATTGTTCAGTTTAAATGTGTTTGTCTTTTTTTCCCTGTCCACTTTTTATCACTTTAATAAATGACAATGTATCCAAGCTATCTTAAGGGCTTCTGATTTCACATTTAATGTATACAAAAAGCCAATCATCTTAATTGCTCTTAAAAGCAGCAAAATAAACCCCGTGTTTAGTCGAGACGTGTTTCCGGGGTCTTTGGAAGTGGTCTGGCTAAGCCCAGCCCCAGTAGCTCTGAGGACACATGCTCCTTTCTAAAGGGGAGCAAAGAGCAGAGCCCAAGGTATGTGCTGGGAAGAGGTGATGGGCTCTGTGATTCAGGCAGCCCCGATACGCCTATGTCCTGCTGAGCTTTATTAAGTTATGAAATACTGTTTCCTCTGTAGCAGAGACTGGGGAGCTCGCTTTCCCTTTGCTTTTTGTCGTTATCTCACCCACCCACCCCAGGAGCTAAAGCTTCAGAAATCAATAGAGGTTCTGAGATCTCTCCCCATTAACAGACCACACCTTCCTCTTTGTTTTTCACTATAAATTGCCCCATTGGTGGCTGGGCATCAGACTCAGGGTGAGCAAAATATGTTCTCTGGAACGGCAAAAGAAGTGTGATGGTAGCTGACTTTTTAACTTCTTCACCTCAGGTGAAGGTTACTACAGCGTAACTGTATTTTGGTATTCTCTGTTAAATGCTTGCCTTGCTCTGGGTCCCAACCCTGTATAGGTGGTCCGCACTTGCCGCCAAATGCTAATATATGTTATACATACTATTAGAAGTGATGAGATAGTAAAAGTTGGAGGTCTCTTTTGTCACACATCTGTTTTCCATCCACAGTTTTATTCACAGTTTTATTCTCAGTGTTATTTCCACATCCTCGATACAGCATAGCTGGGGTCACCTGGGCGTACCTCTATCGGCCAGTGGATATCCCAGCTTGCAAGGTGCATCCCTGGGGAACCGAGGAGCCATCCTGCTGTTGCCTGTGTTAAAAATGCTGCCACTTGAGGTGTTGGCACTGCGCTTCGTATGATTGAATTACGGTGTGTGGCAGAACAGAGGTATGACAGCACAGGTCTGTATCCATCATCCCGCAGCACGGGGTGTGGGATACAGTTGGATTTGTTTCCTCACCTGTGGCTGAAACAAAGGGAACTTGCGTTGCTTACTTGGAGATATGAAAATGACATTGAGGGTAAGTTTTAAATATCTACATAGGAAACATATCTGACAGGGAGGAAGAGCAAGACAGAAAGAGAAGCATCCCTAGTAAGAGCTGAAAAAGAAATATATTCCCATCCAGTGCTGGGACAAACGAGAAAAACCCCTTTAAACACCTTTAAAGGAGGCTTGAGGGCTTTTATTCTGCCCACTGCAAGGCAGGGGGCACTGTCAGGGAGGAGGGGGAGCTCTGTGCCCAGGAAGCCCGGCAGCAGCCTTGGCTTTGCAGCCCTTTGAGCTGTGAACCCCATCACGGGTAGGATTTATGGATCAGGTCACTGGTGAAAGCAGCTACATCCACATATCTTTTAAAAATATTAGATGGTGGCAACAGGCGGCTCCTGAGCATGCTGCAGTTCACAGAAGCCACCCTGTGACGGAGCAGGAGCAGGAAGGGCAGCGTTTATGTGCGATAAATAGAATCACCACTCAGATAGATTCAAGATGATTTACAGTCATGCTTCTCACATTTCCACTTTACAAAAAGGGGGGGGGGGGGAGAAGTAAAGACTGAGGAAGAGAAAGAGAGGGGAGGTGAGAAAGGAACACATCCTTTTATGGCAACCTAATTTTTCTCTGTGGTTATTAGTACTATTTAGCCTGAGTGCAATACTGGTTCTGTTAATCTGTTTACACTACTTCCAAGTACTCTAATTGCTGCAAAAAATGCACTTGAATTATTATTCCCAAGACAAACATCTGTGCCTCATCCATCAGATGCTGGACAGCCCTTGCAGCCATGCTCAGTTGTGTCTGCTCTCCATCACCACCACTGCAGCTCACTGGGGGATGCCTGGGCACAGCACCAAGATGCTTCTGAGGCTCATGCCCTCTGGAGCCCAGGTGAGCTGCTTCTGAGGAATCCATCAGGTTTGTGGACATAATTGGCCACAGAACTGCAGGAACAGAAGGGGTGAGCTATCCCAACCACCTCTGCTGTTGGGGCTCCCACCAGTTTTGCTGCTGGGGATGCAGTCTGAGACCTGACAAGTGATGTGGTCAGTGAGCATCACACCTGCCACAGCCCACCCAGTCAACTGCAGGAAGAACAATGGGCTTGGACCCATGAGTAATGGACCATCACTTGTGGATGGTCAGGCATCTAGTCATTCCCACCTGGCTGCCCTTCTTCATGAGCAAAACAGGGAAACAGGGTTCTCCTATTTCACAGCTATATATATTTTGGCTGTAGACATTAACTACCTATACATCTCCTGGATGAGACTCATGACTGTTTCATCCATCAGAGACCCCTATCAGGAACATACACATGTATCTGCATAGGCAGAAAGGCTCTTTTGACCCAAGTCTTGTCACCATGTAGAGTCCTCCACCATGCCAATAGGTCCATGAGCATTTTCTCACTATTAAGCCTGTCTTACGGTTATGACAATTAGACAACTCAGAGAAACCACCGAGGCTACCATCACTCTCCTCCTGTCAGGTGGGGGATGATAATGAGGTGTGACCACACCACCACACATGACAACCAGTTACACAATTTGTCTTTGAAACTGCTTACCAGCCCATGTAACGGGGTCCACTACCTCCCACCAGAGCTAACACATCACCACACAGCAGCTGGCATTTCAGAGCCCATTGCTGGTCACCACCGTAATGGGCTTTGCCAAGCTGGTGGAGGACTGAGGAACAGTCTGTGCAAAACATGAGGGTGAGATGTGCTGGTGACTGCAAATGCCGTGGGCTTAGCTGAGCATCATATATCCAGATACAGTAAGACAATATACGGGTAAGGAAACAAACAGTGTGCACATAATAATTACATATAAATTAAGAAAATATATAACCATTGATGGCTGTGTATTCATAATATTGTGGGTAACAGCAGTCAAGACAGCTCTCTGCTAAATGAGATTTATTCCTCATTTCAACTCTCCAAACTTTTACATTCATTTCTGTGTAAAATGTCTGTGGGTCTAGATAAGCTTTTTGGGCACTGCCTTGGGAATCAAGTCTTTGGACTCATTCCACACTATCTGTGTGAGATGGAAAGCTCATGACAGATGGACAAGTGTGCAAAAGACAGAAAGCGAGGGAGAGCATAGGCATGGCAGCATCACTCGCTGTCAGAATAACCTCAGGAGACTTTTCTCTTGGCATCCTCCAGTCATTCCCTGGGAAGGCTCCAGGCATCATTTCCTTAAGCGTTCTTGGAGCCTTTGTCAGTCAGAAAAAACAAATTAATGCATGTCCCAAAATAGAGAGAAAATTAAGTCCTATGCTGGGATGTTGCTTGGGGTCATAGAATCATAGAATAGTTTGGGTTGGAAAGGACCTTAAGATCATCAAGTAAGTTCCAACCCCCCTGCCATGGGCAGGGACACCTTGAACTAACTGAGTCACGTCACCCAAGACTCCATCCAACCTGGCCTTGGACACTGCCAGGGCTGGAGCATTCACAACTGCCTTGGCCAACACATTCCAGTGCCTCACCACCCTCACTGTATAGAATTCTTCCTTATATCTAACCTGAATTCCTCCTTATATCTAACCTGAACTTTCCCCGTTTAAGTTTGAACCTATTACCCCTTGTATAAACATTACATTAGTCTACAAGATGGAGCTATGCAAAATGTTTTATACTAGTTGAAATTATTGATAAATTCACACTTTTAGCAAAATTAATTTAATTTAGAAGAGAAGGCTTTGGGGAGCCCTTAGAGCAGCCTTCCTATGCCTAAAGGCGGCCAACAAGAAATCTGGAAATGAGCTTTTTACAAGGGCAGGTAAGGATAGGACAAGGGCAAATGGCTTTGAACTGACAGGGGACAGATAGAGATCAGATGTCAGGAAGAAATTCTTCCCTGTGAGGGTCATGAGGCGCTGGCACAGGTTGCCCAGAGAAGCTGTGGCTGCTGCATCCCTGACAGTGTTCAAGGCGACGTTGGACAGGGCTTTGAGCTACTTTGTCTAGTGAAAGGTGTCCCTGCCCATGGCAGGGGAATGGAATGAGATGATCATTTGTGGTTTAGACCCAGCCAGCAGCTAAGTACCACGCAGCTGCTTGATCACCCACCCATCTTCCTCTCCTTCAAGGGTGGGATGGAGAGGAGAATGAAAAGAATGTAAAGCCCACAGTTTGACATAAGAACAGTTTAAGAACTAAAATGATGTACAATATACTATTACTACTACTAATAATGGGAATAATAATAAGAGAGATACAAAACTAAAGGGGTAATTTAAAAAAAAAAACAATAAACAGCAGTGATGCACAACACAATTGCTTACCACCTGCTGACTGATACCCAGCCTAACCCAAGCAGCGATCTGGGCCTTCTGGGGTTTATACACCGGGCATACGTACTGTGGCATGGAATACCTCTTTGGCTAGTTTGGGTCAGGTGTCCTGCCTCTGCTTCCTCCCAGCTTCTTGTGCCCCTCCTCACTGGCAGAGCATGAGAGACTGAAAAGTCCTTGATCAGGGTAAGTGCTACTTAGCAACAACTAAAACAGTGGTGTGTTATCAGCATTGTTCTCAGACTAAAGCCAAAACACAGCACTGCACCAGCTACTAGGAAGAAAATTAACTCTATCCCAGCCGAAACCAGGACTTGATCTCTAAGGTCCTTTCCAACCCAAACCATTCTAAGATTCTATGATGATTCTGTGATTAGCACTATTTAGTGCTGCTGCAGGACTACAAACATGAGTGGATTCTCTCAGAATAGGTCCCTCCTCCTACCTCCTTCAGAGGAACAGGGATCTCACTTGGTAGAGCTGGCAGCCCTCAGCTTTGCTCTGCAAGGCTCAGGGAAGGAATGCTACTGCTTAGGGAACGTGAAACACAATTTAAAATGTGCACAAAGCATTAATGATAAACATTCAAAAAACACAATGTCCCCTTCCTATTATGTAATTTAGAATTTATTAAGCCTGAACCAACAGTTTCTTTGACAAGACCTATTCTTAATTTTTATGTAGTATTCCTAAAGTATCTGTTATAAAATTAGGGTGTCATGCCAGGTCTATCATAGGTCCTGCACAGTGCAATGTTTTATAAGCATTTACAATTCCGCACGCACACACACACACAATACTTGGCTAGACCATAGGACCTCCATACAGATACCTTAATACTGCTGCATAATTTATGTATTTTATATTATATTTTTCCTTGTGCATACAAACTTAGTTTGCTTAGCCCTCAGGATATCTATGTGAGGAAATGGCACACAATCTAAGAAATGTCAGATGCTGCTCTAATAGTTCAGTGCAAAAGTTAATGGAGCAGAAAGCCAACAGTGAAAGAATGTTTTTAAGTGCTTGTAGGTCTAGGTGTTGTGAAGACAATTTATTGTCTTCTTAAATCCAGACATCAAAATCTTAACCTATAAACAACTGGATGTGCACAAAAAAATAAAAAGCTGATTTAGCTTAGCTGTCAGTCCCTGTCCTCTTTATTCAGGCTGCCTTTTCTTTCCAGCAGTAAGGGAGTTGAAAGTGCTCATGTGCTCTCCGAGCACTGCACATCATTCTGCCTTGGGCTTAAAACCTTGCATAGTAATAAGATTATGAGCCATTTGCTGCTTTCTGCAGAGGCTCATTGGGAAGGCCAGTGACTCGAGGCTCTGCGAGATTTGGGTATTGAGTGGTTAAAAAACAGACTATTTAAACAAGTGAGGAAATGAACTTGCAGTCAAACAGATGCATTTGAAATTTTTCCTAAATAAAAAAAAGGAAAAAAAAAAGAGAGTAAATGGGTAAATGTCAAGCACCAGCTCTTTTACATATAAGTCATTGCTCTGGGAAGTAATGATTCTCGTGTTTCATAGGAAAAACAGATTTTTTTTAAAAGAAAATATATATTTTAAGAAAAATAAAAGAGATGATAGATATTTTTACATTTTCCTTGTTACCTCCCTCATGGATGGGGAGTTGGGCATGCAAACATACTGCTGCTCTGGATTAGTGTGTCCTAATAGTGGGGATTAGTTTTCTGTCTTGCTCCTCATTGTATTGAAGGTGTGGAACTCCAGGCAGGACACTGAGCACAAAACAGATTCTATTTCATTAAGACCTTTGTTGAAAATGAAAGGAAAAATACTCACACTGGGTCCACAGAAGGGAAGAAGGCAAGCAGCAGTTGGGGCTTTTGCTCTGGCAGGATGTGCTAGCATGGGCGTCTCAGGTGAAGCTCCTTACTTTTGTATTAATAAGCAAATATGAATGTAATTATTGTTATGGTAAAGAGTTCAGTTAGACTGGTTAAGTCAACTGCCGTAGGACTCAGGTTGCTGCTGCTTCCATAAATAGCTAATCTTTGCATTAAAATGGAAGGGATTTAAGAGATGAAAACTTGAATTACATATCTAGCCCTCTGCTTCAGTGCCTTTTAACTAGTTTGGAGCATATAGACTGCTTCTAAAGAGTGCCAAGAAATAGAAGTAACACAGATAGGATATTTTTAATGAAAGCTGAGCTTCCTTACCAAATTTTTAGGAGCTAGCATATTACAAATAATTGGATAAATCACTGTTCTTCAGGATGGAGAGCGAGACAGCAGGCATTACCCCAGGCTCTGCCTCAGGGCAGGCTGCTCACCCTATCCAGCCTAACACCCCCACTGCGTGACTAACAGGAGCTTTCCATTTGAGCCATAAGTTTTCCAGAGCTGGTTTGCTGTGGAGCAAGCACATTACAAGTAGTCATTCTGAAATCCCATTAACACACGCCACCCTGCTGGGGGCTGCAGAGGGAGGTGGCTCCTGCAGGCTGGCTGCAGCTCTGCAAACCTCTGAGCATCCATTCTTTCACTGTATTCATTCTCCGCAAAATATTCCTCTAAAGCAGGAGGAAAGAGCTGTAACTTAATTTATGACCTCTCTTCCTGCTCTAGACTTGGCTCTTTTTTTTTTTTTTGTCTTTTTAATAAGGCTGCAAGTGGCTGTATTACAGCTTAAACAAGACACTGCAAAGATCTCTTCTTCCCTATCCAATGAACGTTCCTCCTGAAGGATGCCTTGTATCAGGCTTTACATTTTTGCAACATCTGGGTAAAAGGTAAATAAAGCTTTCAGTGACAGCCGCAGCTCTGAGGAGCAGGAAAGCAGAGCTCTCGTACATAGGGATCTGAACTGGCTCCAGGCTGCAATGGCCACCCTCCTCCATGTGTTCCTTGGGTCTCATACATATGAATTCGTATATGGGATCATCGTGGTGGTTTTCTTTGTTCCTATGGTCACCAGTGGATGATTAGTGCAAGTAAACAAACCTGGTCTGGCACACAGTTGGCTGCATCACCCATGCATAGGTGTCAGGGTGACTTACAGATGTAAACGCCTTTCTCCAGACTTTTTCCCCTCGGGTGCATTTGATACAGAGTGTAAAGTGCTGTTTAATAAGGCAGCCTGCTTCCTATTCCATCTTGTAAACCGGTTTTGTGGAAATGGACCATTTGTGGATTATCCGTTTCTATGGAGATAGATTGGAGCAAATGTGTTGTGGTCCTGGCTGCCTTCAGCTGCCTGTTTTCTGCAAGGTCTCCAACATCAACAGTAAAAAATACAGCATCTAATTCTCCTTAGATATCAGCTGAGACTTATGGACAATATCACAGGTTTAAGCAATGCAAAATCACTGTGGCAAAACTGCATATGAAAGTTAATAATAATCACCTTCCTGATGCCAGGAATTCCTGTATAAGAGAGAAAAAAAAAAAAAGTAAAAGGGTGTTTTTCAATTTTGGTCTTTTAGAGCCAGAAACATCCTATTGTCATGGACAGACCAGAAACTGGAAAATCCATAGGTAGCCTACTCAGTAATAAAAAAGGGGGCTGATGCAGACATGAGTTTTAAAAGCTGTAATATTGGAGGGAAGGGGGGGGGGGAGGGAGTTAATAAGAAAAGGGATGTATTTTCTAAAGTATTCCCCTTTTATCCTTATATCTGAAAAATGCCATTTCCAAATTTGGTTCCCACATCAGTAGGCAAAGGCTAGAACTGCTGGTGGGAGCTCTACACCCACCAGGAGAGTTTTATACAGTCTATATGGAGTCAGATTTAAAAATGGAAACACTAGTCAAATCCTTATACACCTGTAAACACCACCAGGAGCTGAAGCTGTTCTTAATGTTATCATCTAAAATCCTGGAATGCAAGTTTTGCTGGAATAAAACCAGAATGATTATTCTCCTATCATGATTCACATCACAACTGGTAGCCAGAGCAGGTATCATCACGCCTCTCCTAGATCTTTAATATTTCAAATGCATATTTAGATACCTCTTCCCTGATAGGAGAAACCTCAGCACAGCACTCAGGAGGATTGCCCTTTGGATTGAGGTAGAATTGAAATATTTAAATGTGTTACACTTCCAAATGCTAGCTTACTGCTTGTCTCACTTGTAGAAATAAGAAATAAATAATTAAACAACGAACTGCATGACTACTCAGTCCCTGAAGCACTAAAGTCGTGGACTGACTGGAAAACTATAGTTTCACAGAGCATAAGAGCTCACTACTTTGGTGTCAAGTGTTTGTTCTTACCTGGAGTTAGGTACAATGATGAACTCTACCACTTAAAGCCCAAAGCTAAAGCAAAGCAGCAAACAAAGGCAGCATGCTGGAGGAATACCTTCACTTCAGATATGGCATTTTTCACCAAAGTTACACTTGCTGAAGATTCCACACACAGCAGACATGAGGTACAGGTTTCTTGGGGTGTGTACTATCTAGCCAGGCTTTAAAATTTAATGTTTAAACTGTTTGATGAAGCATTTAATTCTGGAAAGTTTAGATGTTAATAACAGTTGTAAATAAGCAACAAGTATTAAAATTAATACTCATCTATTCTTAGTGGCAGACCTGGGCCCAGTGCAGAGATGTTGGCAGCATCTTTGACACATGCTCACAGAGATCCTTTCCTGGCTTCAAATCTGGTGGACATTCTTCATCCCTTTGTAGGTATTTCTCACAAATATTTTGCCAAGACCTTTTAAGTTAACATTATCATGTATAAGTTAAATATTCAGGGCAGGAATGTAGGCTCTGCCTGGGAAAACAATGTTTAGTAAAAACTCACAAATCTTTGTTAGACTCCCTAAAACTCTTGTCCAGTTTTCTTACTTTCATCATCCCCCATGATCTGAGGAAAGTGATAGAAAGTACTTCATTTAGAATCATAGAATAGTTTGGGTTGGAAGTTACCTTACAGATCATCTAGTTCTACCCACCCCCTGCCACAGGCAGGGACACCTTCCACTAGACCAGGTTGCTCAAAGCTCTACCCAACCTGGCCTTGAGCACTGCCAGGGATGGGGCAGCCGCAGCTTCTCGGGGCAACCTGTGCCAGGGTCTCACCACCCTCACAGGGAAGAACTTCTTCCTCATATCTAATCAAATCTAATATTGTCATATCTGATGAAACACTGTGTATTTTTCATTTTTTTCTGCTCTCAATAGAAACTTCTGTAAGGTGTATTGCTATGCGCAGCCAGGCCAATTTGAAATGTCACTGTTTGTAAAAGCACTTTTCCCAGTATTTTGTGGTTTTATGTAGGTGGTTGTGATTAGAATTGACATTAATTAGCAGAAATGCTAATAGACCAGATGGATTATTTAAAAGGCATCGTGGAGGAGCAATAAGCACAGTACATGTGCTTGTGGAAAAGTAGGAATAAGATTTGTTAGCTATGTATGTACGACCTACACGCTACAGCATTTAAGAGACTGCTGTAATGTACCTTATTAATAGTACAGAATTTTAGCACACATCCCTCATTTATGGGTGTGAATTTATCCTCTCGCAGTACTGGCACCCTGCCCTTGACATATCGCACACTGCAGCATGAAGCGCAGCAATTAGGTACCAGCCTTCGACTGGTGCAAAGCTGAAGGAAAAGGAGAGAAATTCAAATGTCAGACCTTGCAGTGGCATTTAAGGCTTAATTTCAGACTTTTTCTCAGCTGTGTAACCGGGAGGTGGGTGCTGACTGCACTGCAGCTCCTGTGTGCTGTAAGACAGGCCAGAGCTGCATTCCCCTCAGTACCAACCCAGCCACCCCAGGTACTCCACTGAGTTCAGGGACTTCATTACCCAGCCATGGAGTGTGCAGCCTTCAGCCCCATGTCCTGCAGCACTTGGTGGGCATGCCAGTCTCAGGGACCCCTCTGCAGTGGCCAGGCAGGGCTTGTTACTTGCCACCTGGAACCCTGAGCTGCCTCCTGGCCTTAAATTACTGCCGAGACAAGCCGCCCTGGCGTGGGAATGGATGGAGCCAGCCCATCCTGCGGTGCCATGGTAACAGCTCCCCTTTTTATCCCTGGTGTTTTCCATTTTGTGTTTTGAAATTAATTATTCACCCTAGAGTGGAAACAAAAAGGAGAGTACCCGCCCTGGTCCCACGGGTATCCAGGAAGAAAGAGCTTCCTGGGGTTCCCAGGGGAGATCAGGATTAAGGAATGATTTTTCTGTAACCATTCTTCCGAAACAGCAGTTGGGGGTGCACTTTGAGCATGCTAATCATCTCCATTTCCCTGTGAATCGAGATATTTTTATAACTAAATCCTTTTATTAAGGATTTGCTACAGCTGTGAAAAAATATCAAACTGTATTTGTTTCTCAGCAGCGAAGCATCTCTGAATCATAGCCAGGTTCATCTGGGGTTCTGATTTCCAGGTCCCATGGGTGTCTGTAGGGATCCTGCTGCAGCAAGAGCAGTGTCACTGCAGCACAATCACTCTGACTTGCACCTCACCATCTCACTGGGGATTTTGGTTTTTTGCATCGTTGTCATTAGAAATCCTTGCTGTTGCTGCCGAGCTTACCCAGCTGGCAGAGCACTGGCTTTCCTGTCTGATGTGCAATCATTAAGTACTGTTTTGGTGGGAGGCTTGGGGTAAGGAGGTTTGCTGGCTTTTCTATAGTCTTTCAATTTTCCATTCCTTAATCCATCCTTGAAAATGGCATTCAGCCTCTTTAATAATGCTTTAGGGGATGGCAACATGAAAGACACTTCAAATTTATTTACCAGAACAATTTGGGCTGTAGAAGATATACTATATATGGTGCATACTGTATCTATACTATATACTATATCCATATACTGTGCATGCAGTCCTTAATAGATTTAGTGTGGAGGACTGAAAGAAATAGAAGCCATAATAACCTGGCTGACCGTATTTGGTCCCATGAGCAGCTTTTAGAAGGGTCCTGAAAATCAGTGCACTGCAGGACTGCACAGGAAAACGCTGTGGTGTGGAGAAGCAGAGCAAAAGGAAAATATCCTGATGGCACTAGGCAAACATTTAAGCCAAGAAGACTTTGGCTTTCCATGAGTGAACAATGTGCCAGCTATTTTGTAGGTTAGTTTTATAATTAGTTGCATAAAACAGTACTGGCTAAATGGAAAACTTTGCTCTTAGCTAGTGTAAGGTGGCTGGTTTTGAGGCTATCTTTGTGGTCTAGAACTTTTTCCCTACTCTGAAATGCAACAGGTAAAGCTGCTGTGCTGTAGTTCTCTGCTTTTGCCCTGAGCGGGGAGTGGACCAGTATGGGGATGCAGCGGCATAACTTTCTGCAGCTCTCAATCTCCCAGTGCTCTCAGAGGATTTCCAGCAGCACTAAGCCTGGTCCTGGCAGACCCCAAAGGATGCCACCCTGCTGCACCCCAACCGGCCCAGGGCTGGGACAGCACTCAGTGTAAATCCACTCGTTGCTCTGTCTGTCCCACCATGCACACTGTCCTCTAACACCCAGCTCATGGTTGGCCTTGTCATGCAGGCAGTCAATGCCGGTCCTAATGTGTATTTTCACACCTTGTTGCATGTCAGACCAGAAATGAGGAGAACAAAACTTTGCTGAATCAGAAGAAAATAAAAATACCCCAAGACTGGTTGGAAAGAGATTAATCTGATTTACTACTGCGCAAACTTGCCCTAGGAGGAAGGATGTTCTTGTATATTCATAAATGACACTCTGGATATTTTAGGGAATCCTGCTCTTACATACCAGGCTTTGAATCCTACCAACAAACATGTATTATACAATTAGGAAAAGCTTGCATAATTGTAATGCATACATGAAAACAATGTTGATTGTTTTGTAAGATGCATTGTTTAAAGGTCTAAAAATAACACACTTGAAATACCCTGTGTTCATCTAAGACTATTTTATGTTGGCATTATTAATCACACTACTTTCTAATCTGTTAATTAAAATTTTAAAAAGCAGCTACAAATGCCACAGGGTCCTACATCTTAAAGGTCAGCTACATTTCCTTAGGAAGATCCCCAGAAGTTTTGAGATGTATTTATATTTTGTCTTTATAATTTGTGTGCACATACTAACTGGGCATCTGTGCAGGCATCAGTCTATATTTATGAGTATGTGCATAGAAAGACATCAAAACCCTATTAATACTGCTATATTAAAAAATGTATTTTCCGTGTGTCTACAATTATATTTAAGAAAACCCCCTTTCTCGTAGATGTTGCAGTACTATTGACCTTAGAGAAACAACAAGAAATCCTTTAAGAGTAAAGCTGCCACAGTTTTTCACTGCAGGCACCTGTCGTGCCTTGAGCTAGCTATGCCTTGAGCCAGCTGGTGGCCCTTAGCCCTGCTGAGGGACCATCACTCTGGAGGATGGATGAGATAGGAGCACTAAAAAAAAAGTTTCTAAAGCTTTATGAAGTTTAGAAAATGTAAAGTTTCAGGTTATAAATGAAGTTTCTGAAGCTTTATTCATTATTCTAAATTTTAAATGTTAATTGGAAGAGCACCATCGCTGGTTTCATTGGTACTGGACTGTGTTTGGGTGTCATGTCACTGCCGTCCCTGTGTCACTGCTCCATCCTACAGATATGCATGCAGTGGCAGAACGTGGTCACCCCTAACCCAGTACAGCCCAGGCCACAGCCTTCTGGCCTGGCTTTGAGGATTCAGGGTTAATAAAAGAATAGCTAAAAATTGTAAAAGTCCCAAAGATAACAGACTTCAGTTGGCTGCAGAAGCCAAGGTTTTGGTGCTAAATTCATCCAGTTTCAGCAGCAGGGGATGTGGCATATGCATGCGTTTGCTTTGGGTGATACTCAGTTCATTTCAGCCATAGAAGAAATCAGATGCTAAGCAATGAAAAAAAAAAAAAAAGAGAAAGAAAAAAGAGAAAATAATTGTGTCCAAAGCTCACCAGGGTCAATCACCGATCAAGGCCATAATCAGTAAAATTCTCTTTTTGTCACCAATTTAGAAGTCAGTATATTTAGAACAAGCAAATGCTATATTCCAGAAAAACTATGTAATCAAGAATAAGCAAACAAAGTGGACTTTTAGGAACCACAATAATTCCTATGAGATTTTATGAGGAAGCAGCGCCTCCAGTTTTATTTCTAAAATTGCACCAAGAGCTATGCATCTGTTGCAGGTACGTCACCGTTAATTCAGGCTCCTTCCTTTTTCATTCTGAACTAGCTCTGCTGTTTGGTTTTGCATTAGTCTTTTTTGCAGCAAGAGTGCCTGTGGCTAAACCCCTCCACTCTGCGGCTGCATTTCCAGACCTGCTCCATGGCAGAGCCCACAGGTGGCCAAGCCCACAGCCTGCAGCACCCGTATTTCACCCAGCTCTCCAAGCAGCAGCACTGACAGAACACAGCCCCATAAGCTAGGGTGACCTGAGCTGGCCGCAGCAGGGCTCTCTTCTATGGCTTTCCTATAGAATGGCAGAGCCCCAGGGGACCTTTGACATCTCCCAGAGAGATGCAGGCACCATGAATCCAAATTTCACAGTGGTAATCTGCAGAAATCCTACTAACTTCAGAATTAAGAGCAAAGAGATTTCAGGTACTTACATTAAAATATCTTAGGCTTTGACTATCTCCAGTGAAGCCACTGGAATAGCTAAACAATATTAAGCAGGAGCAGGTTTCAGTCTGAGAATCCACAGGATGTAAATGTGTAGATTATATCCCCTTTGTTTCTTCTGTATCCCTGGAGGACAGCTCATTGAACCATGTACTTATCAATAATATTTGATTGTTTTCCAAGCAACCTCTTAGACTTAATCACAATCATTTACACCTTTCAAAGAAATGGAAGGCAAGCTTTTATTCTCTACATTGCAGTAACAAATGGAACTTTCCATTTGAGAGAAATTTGGGCTAGAGGCAATAACCCTTCCAGACTTAATTAATGTGCCATTAATACCTTTCTACTTGCATATTGCGTACACACCCAGAAAGTCATTGCTCTGTTGTCACTGTCGAGTGGTACAGTTTTCAGGGACTCTGTGCTTATGTCACAGCTCTAAATACCTCCCATGCAGCTCCCAGACGTCTCATTTTACTCACTGGAGTCACTTCATAAGCCTGTGCCATGTCACGCACACAATGTCAAGTCTAGACTGGATACCCCACAAGGAGGGGAATGTCAGTGCTCCTCTTCTCCGTGTGATAACATTGAGCGCTCACTTTTTGCTGTGGACTGAACCATGGCACTGACATCAGAAAACAAAGCTCAAGAGGGTCTAGAGTC
Source organism: Pezoporus occidentalis (assembly GCF_034315485.1). Classification (NCBI taxonomy): domain Eukaryota; kingdom Metazoa; phylum Chordata; class Aves; order Psittaciformes; family Psittacidae; genus Pezoporus; species Pezoporus occidentalis. Next base: position 4,733,856 of record NW_026915877.1, read on the forward strand.
ACCCGACAGGTCCCAGCAGTACTGGATGAGGCTGGAGGGGTGATGCCAAGCATCACCGAGGGCTCCTGGGACCTGAGGGCTGAATGCAGTACTATGCCAACCCCCTTTGCTGAGCAGCTGGGTCCAGCCCTTCAGCAGGCAAATGTATTCAGTGAGGTCACAGGTTCATGCCAAGGAAAAGTCACCTGGAGAAATGAATTCTTCACTAAACCACCTTGCTACCCCCTCCCAACGTAGTATTTTTAATCACTTTTTTATTTATTGGAAAAAAACTCTCCTGCAAAGTAGCATTAATTGGAGCAATAATAAGATTATGTAAAGGGATTTGTCCATGATTTGAATTATCACCACAGTGCTGATAGCAGCTGAAATCCTGTAATGGCAATAACTTTCACTTAATGATCTTTTCATTAGGCCCTGCTGAAATAGTGAATTCAGTGTATCACAGGGCAAGATAAAGAAAATACAACCACCAGCTCAAAGAAATAAAATGCTGGTAGGCATATGGAGATTAGCAAGCTTTTTTTTTATATATATGCACACACACACATATATATAGTTTTACATATATAAAAATACATCTATATACTTACTTATATATATAAACTTTATTAATATATATGTATATATATATATGCGCATTGTAACACTGTGACCAGAAAGAATCTGGCAGTGTAAATACAGGAGGCCAGATGCATAAACACATAGGATTTCAGCCTGAAATAGCTGATTCTCCTGGAAGAGAAAAGTATACCACTGCAATTATTTGGGGGCCCACTGTGATGGAAATGACTCCTAAGCTACAGAAAACATAAAGCACTGCTCCTGCTGTGGACCTTTTCCCTGAGCCTGGCTGCAGCAAGGGGTTAGCACACAGCCAAGCAGTTTGGGAAAAATAAGGATCATTTCAGGAAAGGGGAAACAGAAGGTGGGAAATGAGGATCACTCCAGTCTGGGTGGGGATTCAACCCTCTGTCTAGTCCTGAAGAGAAAAAAATCCCATCAAGGTGCTGCCAGGAGATATAGATCATCCAAGGGAAGACCCTGACTAAAAAACTTACTGGACAAATGAAAATGAAATCTCACCAATTATTGACTTTTAGGGGAAAATCTTTGCTTGTTTGAAAGGTGTTACTACAGTTGCTCAGCAAAATAAAGAAGAAACACACGAGTTATGAAGGTCAATGTGTCACATCCACCCATATGCCACTGTCAAAATGAGAACACCTTTTTATAATTAGCTAGGAGAACAAAGTGTCACAGGTACAAGGTGGACAGGTCCCATTTCTCAGCAGTTCCCTGACAATGCTTCATCCCTCCACCCCCTTGTAATTAACTCCATCGTGGGGAGAGATGCAGGTGATGGAGGGGAGGAAGAGGGAAGAGGCAGAAACAAGTGTCTCCATTGCCAGGCATTAATTAGTGTTATAAATAGTAGAAAACCTTCACACCTCTTTGAGGGAGGAGAGAAAGCTATTGCTGCCCCTGTGGGCTTTTGCCCACTGGTGATTTTTCTCTTAACCTCCCTCAGCTTTGAGAGTCCTGAAGAAGATCCTGGCACAGCAGCACTCAGAATTCCAGCTGTTTCTGTAAGCACTGGCAATTAGGTATTTATTGAAAAAAAGAGTGTTCTGCAAATTAAAGTCAAAGTAAATACAAAACAAGGTATGGTGGTATTCCTGAGTACATTTTACCCATAAAATTCTCATTCGAGTTTGTGAAATATGACCAATTTGTCACATTTGGCAGACAAAATAAACCAAAAGAACAGTATAACTGGACAAATAGAGAGGGAGAATTAAGAAAAAAAAAAAGAAAAAGAAAACAGAATTAAAGAAAAAAAAAGGACAAGAGTTTAATTTCCCCAGGCTCCCTCTGCATCCCTGGGAGATGGGCAGGCAAGTGGGCAGGCAAGAGTACAGCAGGCACAGGCTCAGGGCTCATAAGTTAGATTTCTGCCTCAGTTGCCAGCTGGAGTGGTTTCTTGCTCTCTGTTGAGTAGGGAACCAAGGCAGACTCGTCTCTCAGCACTGCATTTAGCCTGCACAAACACCCATTAACAAAATTAATTATCGAATATTCCATTATGTTCAAAGACTAATAAGTTATCTGCCTGTCCCTGTAGTGAAATAACGCAGCCCTGACCTGCTAGCGGGCTGGGTAAGCATTCAGGACTAGAGCGGTTTCTCCCTGCCAACTAAACCACGCTGCTGTTTGGAGAAGCATGACAGTGGCCAGGCACTGAGCAATTGCCATGCTTCACCAGGAAGAACAGAAAGCAGAGTAAAACCCAGCCAAAGTGTGCCTGCAGGGAACCATTAGATAAACTTCCTGTGTAATAAGCACGAAAGCTGTGCTATATACATATATAACCCTTGAGCTGACATAAACAATAATTTTTCTGGATAGACCTTCTACGCAAGTGCCATAAATATGAGAAATCAATAAATAAAATAAAATGGTCATGGCAAATGTCTGAACTGCAGAGAAGCAGCAGACATAACCTGCAGCATCCCCAGGCATTTTGAAGATGCTGGAGGACACATTGCACCTCAGAACAGATCAGTGTGATACATGTGCAGTGTTTGGGTAGAGCCTGCCGTAACTGCAAAGGGATTTCATACCCTGTCACCACAATGGAAGAGCTGTACAAGTCTCTGAAGTGTGTATGTACACAAAGAATGTGGAGAAAAAAGCTGTGCTTTCTGGAACAGTTTTCAAGTCTTCTTTTCTGAAGGATTTAAGTGTGAACACTGTGTCTCCCGTGGGAAGAGTTCTGCTGGATGTCTAGAGAGAAGCTTTGAGGGTATCTTACAGGGTTCAGGCACGTGGTGTGAAATGCAGCTATCAAACTACTCTACAAAAAAGGCTTTCAGTCTTCACTGGATTAAGAACAATGCCTCCCACCATACTTTCAGACCTTTGTCTCATAAACTCACGTTTTATTTTCCTTTATTTGCCCAGTCTTTCTGTAGCACTCTTAGTTTATTAAACATGGCATCTATAGAGACTGCTAGAGTTTTAATCTATGTACAGGGATTATTTTTTACAGTTCTGTAAGAAGTTTTCTTCCCAGACAAAAGCTGTTCTATCAGGGCAGCAATTTTTTTAATCATCTGTGGAATCAGAAGGTTGAAAAAAACCCATAATAATCAGTAAACACTAATGAAATTAGTGGTGAAATAAGTTTTCCCAGCATTACCTGTAGCAGGTAATCAACCCCTAAAATGTTTCCATAAATGAGTTTAGAATTTGTATGTGCTAGTCCTAACTGAGCTTATACCACTCAGTGGATAGTTTGAACTCTAAAAAATCCTGAAACACTAGAAAAAAAAACCCAGGTTTAAACTTAATGCTAGCTGTGGGCTTGCACAGCTTGCACAACTGCAAATGCACTGCAAAGAATCATGACAGAAAAGTTATGTTACATGTAATTACCGGTAATGACACGTAGTGGTCTGAATTCTTTACATCTGTTGAAATCTGATGACGGTATCTTCTGTACAGGTTTATAGCAAAGGGAAGAAATGCAGCTGTGTCCCAAGTGTATGTGGGACCTGGATCATGCAGGGTTCAGTTTGTAACTAGTGGGGCTAGTCATAGGGCGAAAACATTAAGCCTTATGAAAACATCCAGCAGAACTATCTTCCCACGGAAGACACAGTGTTCACACTTAAATCCTTCAGAAAAGAAGACTTGAAAACTGTTCCAGAAAGCACAGCTTTTTTCTCCACATTCTTTGTGTACATACACACTTCAGAGACTTGTACAGCTCTTCCATTGTGGTGACAGGGTATAAAATCCCTTTGCAGTTATGGCAGGCTCTACCCAAACACTGCACATGTATCACACTGATCTGTTCTGAGGTGCAATGTGTCCCCCAGCATCCTCAAAATGCCTGGGGATGCTGCAGGTCATGTCTGCTGCTTCTCTGCAGTTCAGACATTTGCCATGACCATTTTATTTTGTTTATTGTTTTTCCTCAGAGCCATAGTTCACCATTTCTGTATATGTTTTACCTGATTAAAAATCCTGGAAGAACAAATAATTTTTAGTGTTGGTAGAAGTCTCAGGCTTAGTACGTGCATTGTAAAGGTTCTTTCTTAAAAAAGATTATTAAATTATTTCTCAAATATTATTTCAATAATTAAATTATATTAAGTTATAATTTATATATTTATATACTATATTTATTATATTTATTGTATTTGATTATATTACATTATTTATCAAATTATTTATTAAATCTTAATTCAACTTATTTCTTTTCCTTTTAGTTAAAAACATTCACTAAAATGTATTCTCAATAAAGCAGTGCCTAGTTGCTGCACTGACTTGCCTTGCATATATAAAATTCCCACTGAGACAGGCAAAGCAGAACAAGGCAGAATCTCTGGCATGCAGGAGCAGTGTGCAGTACAGAGGTCTATACAAACATTAGTAAAAAAAAATAGTTTCTATTTTCCAATTTAAAGAAACCTTGTGGTATTCCTTGATTATTGCTTAAACAATGCTGCTGAGGATGGCTTCTGCTGAGGATGGGTGCAGCAGTTTGGTCATGCACACAAGGACATTTAGAATAAAGTGTGCCTTCACAACAGCTGAAGGTGTTGGGAGCACCCAGGATTCAGCACCCGGCAATAACCAGAGAGGCATGCAGATGGAAAGAGAGGGAAGCAGTGTGATCTGCACCCCCTTGGGGCAATCTTAAAAAAGCTTAGCGTTCCCCCAGGCTTCATAGAATCATAAAACCATAGAACAGTTTGTGTTGGACAAGACCTTAAAGACCATCCAGTTCCAACCCTCTGCCATGGGCAGGGACACCTTTCATTAGACCAGGTTGCTCCAAGCCCTGTCCAACCTCGCCTTGAACACTGCCAGGGATGGGGCAGCCACAGCTTCTCTGGGCAACTTGTGCCAGTGCCTCACCACCCTCACAGGGAAGAACTTCTTCCTAATACCTAATCTAAATCTCTCCTCTGTCAGTTTAAAGCCATTCCCCCTTGTCCTATCCCTACCAGCCCTTTCCAAAAGCCCCTCTTTAGCTTTCTTGTTGGCCCCTTTAGACACCAGAAGGCTCCTCAGGGGCACCATAAGGTCTCCCCAGAGCCTTCTCCAAGCTGAACAAGCCCAGCTCTCTCAGCCTGTCTCCATCAGAGAGGTGCTCCAGCCCTTCAGAGCATATTTGTGGCCTCCTTTGTACTCCATCAGGTCCACATCCTTATGTTGGGGCCCCAGAGCTGGATGCAGTTTGTTTGCCTTCCCCATAGGGTGACCACTTAAAGAAATAAAATGAATTTTTCCTAGCTGCTAGTAGAACATACCAGCAAAGGTGCCACAGAAAGGGTATTTCAAGTTCTGCAAGGCTGATTCGCTACCCTTCATCTGAAAGGTATATTTTAGCTGTAAAGGCACGACTGAGCAAAAAAAGGTGTTTGATAATCTTGTTTCAAATGCACAGTAATTTCAGCGCAATGTATGATAAAAAATGTTTCAAGAAAATTACAGGATTCTCACAAACCCATTACAAGTCCTGCAATCCTTTGCTATTACTGCACATGAATAATTTTGTTTCTCTGTCAGAGGAAGACATTATTAATACGATTGGCATCTGCCTAACATCCCTCAGTAAATTATCTCCAAAAAGTATGGGGCTAACACATATTGTCCTTGTTTTTTTGTTAGCAGAAAAGTGATTCAGTAAGGGACAGGTGTATAAATTACAACAGCTGGTAAATATGCTGTTAAATTTGGTACCCAAGCTACCTAAAAAGTGTTGAAAACAGCTATCCTTTAATCTAACCTTGGCTATAAGAGCCCAGCCCACCCAGCAAGCAGGAACATCACACACTTCCCACGTCCTTCCAAGGAAAGAATTTTAGGTACTTGCTACAGATTGTACCTTCAAATTCCAATGTGAATTTCGAAAACCTTTTAATTGCACGCATTTTCCACCAGTACTTCACATGGATGAGCCAAATTCTTTAAGAAACCTTTTTGCATTTAAATAATTATTTCTTGAATGAGACAACAGTGGTCTTTTATTGTTGTATCATTGTATTTCAAAGGGATATGAGCTACACTAAGAGATGAACAATCTGGAGCAAGATGTTCACTAACAATTTACTCAGTAAGCAAAGACTGCAGATGGGAAGGCACATCAGTGCAGGAGGGAGAGAAAAGATCTGCAGAACTTGAGACCCTGAGCATCCCTATCCTGTGACTCTGTGTGGGTGACGGAGACCTAGAAATCATGTCTATCACTAGGACAACAGTGTTTGTCTACGCTTCAGGAGGTCAGTTTTAGAAGTGACTCCAAATAAGTGCATTGGCACAGTAAGATTTTACACTACAGGAGGTAGAATAGGTAAAAAAAGGAAATCTGTTAAAATGTGAAAGACAGAGTGTGGGATCTTGGGCTGGTGCAGGGAGCCATGGGTCAGAGCTGCAGAGGGAGGCAGAGCAGATCCTCCAGTACCTTAGGCCTGGACCAGATGCTGAGCACTGCCGTGGGAATGGGTGATTGGCACCCAGCACTGAGTCCATTCAGGAGATATGATGGAAAAGATTGCTTTTAAAAATATTCATTGCTTGCAACTTACTTAAAAAACAAAAACAAAACCCCAAACAAACAAAAAAGGCACAATAGTAGTTTTTCCACTCTTTTCAGGAAAGGCTCTTCTCCATTAGAATGTGCCATCACATCCCCCCTGGTACAGAACAGACCCTCCTTCACCTCTGTGACCCCTGCCTGCTCCCGGGACTGCCCAGCGCCCACAAAGAGCTGCCCATGTGCCATGCAGCAGAGCTCTGGCACCATGCCCAATACCTCACCTAAGAGGAACACATCCAGCGTCTAGGGGGGAAAAAACAACAGCAAAAGAGAGAGAATTTAAAATATCTGACTCTGCGTCATTAATTTCAGCTTTGACTGTGAAACTAATTAGCAAGGTCCTGAATATCAACAGCTTCTTGGGAAAGGAGCAATGCTAGTAAATAGCATCAGCTTCCGTATATGTATTACTAACATTATAGTTACATACAATACATATAAAATACATTCTATTTACTAGCATAATGATGTCAAGCATTTTTTTTTAAATACATAAAACCATATATATATGTGTGTGTTTGGGTATGTATGTGTATGCATATATCAGAAAGGGCTGTACTGAGCTGACTCCAATAATTCAGTAACAAGAAGTCACTGAGGGGCAGCCACCCAAGTCATGCAGTTTTAACCCCTCATTATGGGATGGCAGAGCCCTCCCCTCAAAAGCACACTGAGCCTTTGTATTTCTGCACTATGGTTTCCTGTGTTTATTAGGGCAGAAATAATGAAAACCTAAAACCCGATTAAGTTTAATAAGCTTTTTTTTTTCTTTCATGAGAGCTTGCGGACACATTAACTGCCAAATTATAGATTAATTCTGCTCATTGAGCTGCAAATGTTTTGGCAGAAATAAAATCTGTCCTTCACAAAGAAGGGAGAATTATTCTTCCAACAGGTAACTTAGTAATGATAATACAAAAATAATTTAGCTTAATGATCTGGAACTGCTGCCTTTCAGGAGCTCTGCTGGACGTACAGACCAAGTGCTTGTGGGCGGGATGAGGTGCTCAGAAGGGACGAAACTGTGTTTTCTGTTTTGCAGCTCTCTCTCCCTTATGGACTTGGGCTCCCAGCAGGTCTAGGGCAGAGGCAGGGAGCAAGGAGTTTGTGCTCTCAGACGGGAACAAATTTGATCAACATTATTGCCTGAACTGCTGAGGAAACCACTGGCGCTTCTTGTCCCTGAGCACCACCGAGCCAGAGCAACCGGCAGCAAAGCCACAGGCAGTTTACTCCTGGCAAATACTGCTGCAGCAGTTTGGAGCATTAGAAACAGTTTAAGCATGTTACAGAAAGAACTCTGACTCCAAAACCCGAGGACCCAATGCAGGAAGCGGCCTGGTTCCCCCAGCACTATCCTGCTGCCTGGTTCTCTGTGTGCAGAACATCTCTTGCAAGGGAAAAAAGCAAGAAAACATCTGTTTCATGATGTGTACCACAGGAAAAGCCATCTATCACCTGGAAGGTGTGAGCCAAGCTGGGGGGGGCTGCCACATGACTGTCAGAGGACAGCAGAGCCGAGAAGTTCAGGGATGTGCAGCTTCACCACTCACTGGTATCCACCAGCCACAGGCATGTGTTTCTCAGACAGGCCCCTCTTATTTGCTTTGCTTACTTAAAGCATCCCTAAATTATTAATGTATTTACAGCAAGTGAACTATAAATAAAATCTAGCATTGTAGAATACTTATCTTTTATTCAACTATTTGATCACTCCATTTTATGCAGGTTTCCTTTATCCTCTGTGTACATCTAGGTTGTTTTCTACACCCCCTAAATACATTTAGGTTGATATATCCCCCTGGGACATAATGTCCCTGCAATACAGCCATTAGTTACTGTTTTCTTACCAGGTCTGTTCAACCTCAACTCTCTGGACATGCCAACCACAGCGTAGCCGCTGGTACTGGTGGGAGGGTCTAAGAGCAATCCAGCTTCCTTAAGTTCCAACAGCATCTCTTGCCCTACAAAAAACCAATATGGCAATTGGAAAAAATGATACACCAGGGCCTGCTGCTGCTATATTTAGATTCTCCTGCTGCTGTTTCTGTTGTGCCAGATTGAATTTATTTCCACTATATAACCATTAAATTGATCTATGTGGACAAAAGCGGCATTGCGGTATTTTAAATAAACCTTTACTGCCTTTGCTCAACATATAAGTGCTGTGTTGAAGACAGCCATACCACACAGCATCTGCAAGTACCTAGTCACATAAAAATGCAGGAACATAGACAACCTTCCTTTAAAAATTATATTCCCACCTCATTCCCGGAGCCCTCCCTTGCACTGCCCAGTATGGATCAGCTCTGGGGTAGGGTTTTCCTTCTTTTCTTTCCTTTTTCTCCCTAGCAGTATTGGTGCCCTGACCCTCCGCATCCTAAACTGCATTTACAGATAAAACTGTATATAATCTACTTCCTTAAGAGTGTGTCATGATCAAGCCAGGCTTATCTGGCACTGAGAGAGAGCAGGACTAAAAGGGAGTTACTGCTGGTTTGCTCATAATGCACAGCACAGGTGATGCCACCAGACAATAAGAAAAGTTAATAATATTTTTTAATCCACACATTGCTTTGTTAGCTTATCACACGGAAATCCTCACATGATGCAGATGGCTCCTGTAATAATTTGGAAAACAGATAAAATTCAAGCCTGATGTTTTGCAGATGAAATCTGAAGTCCTCACTTGAACAAAAGTTCGCTTTACTTTAAAGAAGCTTGTGTAGGTGCAACGGGTCTTATATCTGCTGGTAACAATTCTGGTTATGTACACTCTGATATACATTATTTACTGAAACAAAAAGGGACATGGCATATACTGAAACTCATTAAATTGTAGCACTACTTCTAACCCAGATCAAAGAGTTTAAGATTAAAGAGAGACTGGCCTCTGCGTTATTTCACATTAAATCCCAGGAAAGTGGACTATTGCTACCGTAGTGCTGTGATTGGGCTAACGAACTGAATGAGCAAGATGGGAGCAAGAAAAATGGGGAAAGGATTCAACTGATGAACTGAAGAAGGGAAAAAATGTATGGAATAAAGGGAAAGAAAAAAGGGATTGCATCATGGATAAGTCGTGCCAAATGTCTCTTGTGCTTCAAGATTAAAGATAGGATGATGGCTGGATAAATGGGGTGCTGGCTGCACCCCAAACACCACTTGGGACCCAGTGCTGGAGCAGGAAATCAGGTCCCAGGGCTACTTATCACAAAGCAACGACCCAAAAAATGACTTGGAGACTTCCGTGAAACAAGGAAACCCCGGAGCACAGTGCTGCAGCATAGGGCAGCAAACAACAGCCACTGCCCAGGAAAAGGAGATGTGAGGTGGTGAGGGAAGACATCACCCTACAGGGACCTGCAAGAAAGCAAGAGTGGAAATGTATTTGCAATTCAAGTATTACATGTATACACAAAATGCTTTTTTTCCTGCCCCTCTGAGAAAACCGTAAAACACCTGGTGCTGCTGAGCTGAGTGTGCTCAGGGCACCAGAGGGATGACCTGCATGGGAGGCCAAGGAGGGTCCTCAGGCTGTTCCTCATGTTTACGCTGCAATCTACTGGTGCCTTTTTGCTGGTGTTTGTGCAAGGGTATGTACATGGTTTCTCCCATTCTTTCACCCAATGTATTTTGTCATTTACAAAAAGGACTCTGAAGATTGCATCATTCATATTCTCCAAATAAGCAACAGCAAAGGACTAAATTTTCAAAGAATCTTCTGATTTTCATTCAATTCATGCCTTCAGATTTCCCCAGAGCACACTGCAGCCCTTATACCCTACCTCTTATTGTAAGTTACTTATGATAGCTTTCTCTCACATAGTTTTCCTTTTTTTTTTGATTATGCCATTTCCAACAGTCTGCTCCTATAAAGAGCCCTTCTTCCTGAAGTAGCATAATCAAGAATCCAAAACATTGAGAATTTTATTATTTGTTTTCTGCCTTCAAAATTTACTGACACAAAATAATAAAATAATGAAGCCACTCCTAATATAGTTATATAAAATTTACTTCGGAGTTTTATCCTTTTTGGTTCAGTCTCTCTCTTGCACACAAAAATTCCTGTTAAAGTGGCTTTAGAGGACTGCATTAGGACAGGTAAGATACAGGGAGATGGACTCATCAACCCTGTCCTCTCAGTAAAATTCATTAGCAAACCAGAACATTAAGAGCCATGACTTTCTGGTTACTGCAGGGAGCAGATACCATACTACAGGCCACATAAAATTACAGCCCATTTACTCCACTGATCATGTTTGATTTTTTGAGAAGTCTGAAGCATGTTTTACAGAATTCTTTTATACCATTATTATTTCATAGGGAATAAAAAAAAGGGACTGGAACTGTTTTACAAGCATAGCTCAGGGCTAACATTGCACTGGCCTAATTTACATTTATTTACAATAAAATCTTGACTCACAGGGACAGAAGTGGCTGATGGGGCTATCCCTCAGTGCAAACCCCAACTCACACTGCAGATGCTCTTGCTGTCCCCAGACCTAAAGCTCCCCTGAGTTCAGAGGGATACAGAAGACTCCACTAGCCCTACAAGCAGACTTTGCTCAGTCTGCATCAACTCCATGTTGAATTTCTGCATGTAAAGAAATATTTTAGGGACATGGTTTAGTGGGGGACTTGGCCATGCCGGGTTAACAGTCAGACTCAGTGTTCTAAAAGATTTTTTCCAACACAAATGATTCTATTCTTCATGCTGACAGTTAAGGACTATATGGACACTCCTTTTCAAATTAATTCTACTATGAAATATACCACTGGGAATCACAAAGGTTTCAAACACAAAAGCTCTTGCAGCAGTGAAGCAGCAGCGCTGTGTCCTTGGAGAAACCATCAGCCAGATCCCAGCCAGCAGAGCCAAAACTACCAGAGCAGTCTATCCATTTCCTCTGTTACTGAAGGTGGCCAACATTCAGACAATTTTAGGGAAAGGTAAAAATTATGCCATTTTGCATAGAAAACCTTCCAAACCTTTATTTCCATTTCTTGTGGCACTTTTTTTCTTTTCTTAGACCTTACAATAAAAATCAAAGACAATCCCCAAATCTCCTCAGAACAGCTGAGTTATGTTATGTATTTATAGTCATTCCCATGGTATAAATGGAAATTTTGATGACTGCTTTTCCTCCAAGTATATACATGATTCAAATTCTGGAAGCATGCAAGTGAAATGCTGGAGTTTTAAATTTTCTTTCCTCGTCCCCAAAATACAGCGCAGAAGAAGGAGACAGCACCAGGCAGGAGTGGGTGAAGGGACCCATAGTGGGGTTTGCTAGGAGGAAAAATCTGTGCAGCCCCTTTCCTTGTTCCCCAAACCTCCTTCTGACCTTCCAAAACTCATTACAAAGTTTGTTACTATAAACCCCTTAGACATTTTGCCATGACTTGACCGGAGCGGAGCTGGGCCAAGGAGCTGGGTGGAACTGTCTGTACCAGTGCAGATGCTGCTCAGGCAGCAGGAGACAAAAATTTTCTCTTTAAAATTTCATGCTGGTTAATTAGGAATGAAAGTGGTGGGAAGTGCAGAGAGGTTAGTGCCAGGCTTCTCCCAGGGAGGCTGGATGGTGAGGATAGGTGGTTCAGAGGAGCATGAATAGATGGTCTGATATGGAGACTATGGCTGGATACTCCCATTGTGCAGAAACCACCCATGCGGACATCCTCAAGGGGCACAGATGCAGTTGCAAAAAAATGCTGAGAGTACAGAGGGCAGTAACTGGGATTTGAGCAAGCCTTTAATGCTGCATGCAGCCATTAAGACAGAGAGGCTTTGTTTCAGGTTTGGTTAACAGCCTTTGTAATGAATTACTGCAAAATGCAGACTACTGTACTCCTTTGCTGAAAGGTCAGCTCCGTACAGCACAGCTAAAGAGCAGAGGACATTATTACACCTGAATACTGTTCCTAGCTTTAAACTGCCTTTTCATCATTCTCAATCACATTCTCACCAAAACACCATCCCAAACTGTGGCCAGCCCCTTGCTCTTGCTGGGAAGACACAAGCCCAGGGAGTCTACCCAGTGTGGTGGCACAGCCAGACGCCGCAACTAGCTGTGTGACCCTAAGGTGCTGCTTCTGCAAGAGAGGCAGGTGCCCAACCAGACAAGGTCTGTTCAATTCATCCCCAGATCTTAACTGGATTATTTTCGGATTTGCATAATTAGGCTGAGAGGTAAATACCTCGCATTACTTAAATGGATTTTATCTCATGCTAAAGACAGAGAGAAGTCTGAAGCAAAGGAACAGGTTTACTGGGAGGCAGTGGAGCCAGCCTTAGAGCAAGGGCACCTTCCCCAGCAGTGTGCCAGCAGTTGCTCTACTCCTCAAAAATCACTGCAAGAAACATCATTAGGGAAGAGCTTCATACTTACTGCCAGGGAACGCACTGGCCACTGACTAACAAGATCATGACTTCGTTCTGTATATCAGTTAAAGAATGAAAACTTGGTTTTGCCATTTATTTACTCTACAATGTTCAGAAGAGGGCAAAGTCCATCCTTGGCAGTCAGGCTGGGTTGCAGTCCTACACTGCAAGGAAACATTTATATAATTTTACATACAAACATACAGGGACAAAGTATTTCCTGGTAAGGATGCAGCAGTGTGCTAATGAAATTGAGCATATGGTTCAGCTTTAGTAGAACCTATTTAACCTAAATCTCTGACTATCCAAGGGCATATCCAGTATTGATCAGAATAGGTACTAATTGCACCCAGTGGTGACCACAGGAAGGAAGAAGCCATATTTCTCCTGAAAAGACTTTCTTTCCATTATCATTGGGTATACAATTCAGGAATCCGCTTTTGCGTATCTGTTCAGCATAAGAAATGACCTTCCTTTACCACCTTCCCCTCTGAAAACCACTGAATATCTCCCTTCACAGTTTGGCCCTTCTGCATTTTTCCCTGGAGAGGTTGAGGTATGACTGTAAATATCAGGTGGAGGCAAGCCCTAAATCCCAAATCCACGCAGAGGTGCTGATGTAGGGAAGTGAAAGTTCACATATAGATGCAGATTTTAACTTTGCACAAGGGCATCAGTTTCACTCTAATAGTGAATCCAAAGGAATTAGGTACTTTCAAACAAGAGGAGATTTCCTCTGAGACATTCACCTTCTCCTTTTTGTTATGTGCTTTAATTTCTTCTTTTCTTACGTTTCAATACTTTCAATATTGTTGTGATTTACACACAACGAAAGCATTCCACAATCAGTGTCACATAAAAACTTTCACTGTGCTCAGAGCATGAGTTATTTCCATGAAAATAAGGTGCCCTTTAAAAATTATAACTGAAGAAAAAAAAACCATAGTGAGGTAACCAGTAGTAGTGCAATTAAAGGTATAAAATTCCGCTCCACTGTATCAAAATACAACCATGCAACACTGATGGGTATCCTGAAATATGACCATTTAGGGTTGAAAAGTTAAAATAATTGTGTCTAATTTCTTTTATTCTTCTCACAGCTTAAAACTGATTTTAATGGTGGAAAAATTAGTGTAAAGTTCCTATATGCAAACCTGTTCAGGTACAGGATGACATTCCTTGCAGCAAGTTTCACACTGAAACCTGAGCATAATCTTTACAGGAGTCTAGGAAGCCTTTATGTGTGGATTAGGGAAAATAAAACTCCTGAATGAACCCTGAAAATGTTTTCCTATGTGGGTATCAGTGGGAGAGGGGGCCCTGGGCTGCACCAGTGGTGCTGCAGAGGGGAACTTCACACCTGGAGTAAACATTCAGAAGCATCACTGCTTAATAACTTTAATGACATTCTGTGCCTGAAAAAGCAGCCCCTGTAGCTTTATGTTCCCATCTCTGGAGCTGTTTTTCCTGCACTCCATGCTTTACAATCCTGCTTACAAGGCAGCAGCTGCACTTAGTCCTTGACAGACCTCCAACACCAGCCCTCTGCAAACCCATCCGAGCTGTTTTGACAAATAAAACTATAACAAAACCATGCCCAAAATAAGCCTAAACTGCTATTTTACATAGTGCCACTCCAGCTTGCCACACCAGCACTGGGCTTTGCAGAAGAATGATACATCCAACTGACAAAACCGCAGCTCCCCTCTGGTGTGCGCATTAGTTTTCAGGAAGGCTGCAGCAAACACAGCACTGAAATTTCTTAGGGAAAGCATAATATTTTTGGTATTACCAGAAAGCCATCTAACAAGCTTAGTTAATGATCTGGGTGATGTGACAGGAACAGCCTCAGTCAGATTCACACAATGGTTGTTGCGCTGTCATCCCGTCAGTACTTCAGTACCTTCTGGTTTAATCGTGATGGTAAATGCTGAGAAAGGCTCCTCAGCAGCGACCTTTGTCTGTGATCTCAGGTGCTCAGCATCCCTGATTTCTACACTATCTCCTCAGCCCCTTCCTTCCTTCCACCCGTGTTTGAGCAGCCAGACTCCAAGTACAGCAGGCAGCCAGCAGAACTGATACGCAGTGGACAGAGAGCCAAAGAGCTTACACTGCAAAATTTTAGTTTAACAAACGTTCTCAAGGATTTGTTTTTTACCCACCAGAAACAGGCTTGACCTCGAGGGAGCCATTACATACCTGGCTCACTTTCACCACTTACGTGTGTGCTTCCCTGAGGCATTTCCTTTAGATTTCCCTCTTTAACAGCTTTTGACCTGGGGCAGGAATGCGGGGCTTGAGCAGAGTGAGGAGTTCATTGTGGGTTTTATGTGAGTCATATCTGGAGTGTGAAGATATAACTGGAAATTGATCTTGTTGGCCAGAATAGAACAAATTTGTTAAAAAAAAAACCCAAAACATAGGAACTTTTTCTAGTTAAAAGGTTTCTTTCTACCACTTCCTCGGGATAGTCTTAATTACTTCAGTTCTCGGGGTAAAACTGGCATCAAACTTGTCACTGATCCCAGCATGGCCAAGTGTCACAAGGGAATTTCAGCACAATTTCTCAATAAAAGCAAACTTTGAGTGGTTTATTGTGAAAAGTAGGTCTGTTACCTAGAAAGTTCAAGAATTAAGATTATGTCACAGATAGTTCATGAGCTGGAGTTTCCTGCATGTGCCCTGTTATAGCCTCCTTTGGGAACCTAAGATGGCTTACATCTGCAACAAATATTTAAACCTCAGTGTACATTTTGGACTTCTCACTACCAACTGCAAAGATCTCTGTTGTGACTTTTATTTTTCCTCATTTACAAAGCACATTAATATACACTATTCCCTATTTTTATTTACAAGATACAGGAGCATCCAAATTTTCAGGAATGGTCTGTAAGTTTTAGTAGAAATAATAATTACTTAACAAGCCTATTAGAAGAGTTTAGCATTTTTTTTCTTTACCTATTTCCTTTCCCTGTGGAGCCATGAGGAGTAAAGCTGACATTAACCACTCATCTTTTTCCATCTACAAGTAATGGATCATTGAAGAACTTAGCTCCATGAGATCTTTCACTTCAAAGGATGAACTTAAATCTTCTGGTTTATTGGTCATTTGCATCTACTTTGTCTGCTCCAGTTGCACAAATTATATCTAATTGAAATAATTTTAGGAAGCTATTATATCAGGATGCCTGGAATATTAAAAGGTGATAATGTATGAGGCCAAAGCCTATTTACTTATAATTTCAAGCTCTATTAGAAGCATACAAACAGAACTCATTTCTTTCAGGGAAAGCAATGTTCATTTGCAAATTTTAACAGAGCCTGTAAGTGTCAAACAGAAATTGAGTGCCAGTTGAGAAGGAAAAGGATTTTATACTGAGGACTTGTTGCTGAGCTAGAGCTGTCATGGAAATTAGACCAGTGAAGTGAGAATCTGTGTGGTACTGGTGGCAAGTCTAATCCACTGGGTTTGCCAGTGATCAGAGAGAAAAACTGGGAGTATTAACAATTTGTGTAGTTGCTAAACAATACTTTTTTGGCTATAAAACCAGCGTATGTAAAATTACAGAACCCTGGAACATTCAACACCAGATAGAAGCAGTTATGGGCTATGCCTCAGCAGGCTTGCATCACAAAGTCTAAGCAAGTCTCAAAGAGGTTACAAAGTAGAGCAGGATCATAGCACCCATTTATAGGTCAGATTTTTGAAGTGGAATAGTTTGCAAAATTTTTGGCTTATAACAAAAGATGAATTATTGTCGTGGTTTAAACCCAGTCAGGTAATTCGTTCGCTCACTTCCCCCCCTTTTCTTGCCCTCCCCCTGCTCTCGGAGGGACGGAGAGGAAAATCGAAAAGAATGCAACTCCCACAGGTTGAGATAAGAACAGTTTAGTAACTAAGGTATAACACAGATCACTACAGCTACCACCAATGATAATAATGATAAAGGAAATAACAAGGGAAGAGATACATCATCTCACCACCAGCCGACCGATAACTCACCCCCCCAGCCCGACCAAGCTCTGACCGATACCTCCTCCAACCCTGCAGTCTCCCAGCCCTTCCGGCTAACTCCCAGTTACATCCTGGGCATGACGTGCTGTGGTCTGGAATACTTCTTTGGTCAGTTTGGGTCAGGTGTCCTGTCTCTGCTTCCTCCCGGCTTCCCCTCCTCCCTGGCAGAGCATGAGGCTCACAAAGTCCTTGGCCAAACCAAAACATCGCTTGTTATCAGCTCTGTTCCCGAGCTGAAAGTCAAAACATTGCACTGCACCAGCTACCAAGAAGGGGAAAAATGACTGCTACTGCTGAACCCAGGACAATTATCTAAAGGGGTGCCAAAAGGAAGCTACCAGAATGATTTCTAAGCTTACAAAACCATCTTTGTTATGAAAGCCTCCTTGATTTTATCCAAGGGAAGGCAAACAGCAGGAAGGCTCTTCAGTTTTGCAGACAAGAACAAGACAATGCAACGGCTACAAGCTAGATAATTCAGAACTAAACTACAGATAAACATTTGATACCAAAGGTAGTTTTCTCTTAGTAAATCATTCTAACGCATGCTTTTTCTAAAAGAAGAAATTTAATGTCACGACTTGGAGTGCCTTCTCTATGAGCTCACTTTTCAGAGAGAAATTATGGCTTTCAGGAGGGAGCAGGTGAGGTGACTAAAGCTAGTCAGAGATTCTGGCTAGACCACAACAGGCTGCAGCTCCCATGGGCTGGTGCTGGCAGGAGAGACAGATTGGTGTGAAAGGGGTCCTTAAGATTCCCCAGGCAGGCTTTGATGGTCACATCATCAGCTCACATCCCTGGAGTAATAACAGTAATTTGAGAAATAGCTCAATCCAAGTACTTTCAGACTGCTGCGTACATGCCATTCAGAGTCCTACAAGGTCAGGAAGGCTTTGAAGTTTCTTGGTTTGTTATTTTCTGAATTGTTTTTAGACTTTTATAGAAATTGGGGGGGGGGAGGGAAGGGAACAACAACCAAACCATTCAGAAACAATAGGTTGAGGAGATCCCCACTCCCCCCCCGGCCCTGCACTTCTAGTTTGAATATTTACTTTCCTAGTTCACTCTTATCAATACAATGATTTTGTTGTTGTTAATTTTATTTCACCTCCCCAGAAGCATTTTGAGAAAGAGGGACATCAGGACAAGATGGTCAGCAGGCACATAGGCTGTCATGGTCACCCAACAGTGAAAGGCAGAACCAGCTCCTCATGGAGTCAGGCAGAGCCAAAATGAAAGAAACTGCTGCGTTATTTCCTAGCCCAAGAAAGATGAAGGGTTTCTGCTACCATGAGATATTTTGGGTGGGACCTGCCTCTTACTGAAGATGCAGTGAGAGCAAAGCATTTACATAACTCAAAATATAACAGACCATACAGCAAACCTTCAAGGCAAGATTACTTTCTAGAGGGAACTTTATATGAATGCTTTAAATATTTATCACCTGGTTTATTTTAGACATTATCGTCATTAGCAAAGTCTTTTGATGAGAAGACCTTGCTTCCTGCAGAAGACAATGTAGCATGCAAAGACTTTTTAAAATTAGTAATTTGCAGGAGTGAAAACGTCAAATTTTTTTATTTTACTTTTCATCATGCTATGAAAGAAAGTGGTACTGTTTCTGTAAAACAACTGCCCACACAGCACTTGCTAATGTCATAGCTAGAACAGTGCATTAAATTCTTTTTTTTCCAGGGTATTTTGCAAGTATAGACTGTACAAGCATTTATTAGAATTTCTATGACTTGCTGAAAGTATGCATTAGAAAAAGATTATTCTAAACTGAAATGTAGTACTGATAGTACTCCAAACCACACAAGGTATAATACAGAGGAGGAGATTTAACCAAAGAAACATTGAACTACCACCTTCAGAGAGGGGAAAACACTGACAGCAGAGAGATATATCTATCAGACTGATACTCTTAAACTTGTTATTTATTTTCCATTAAACTCTGGTTATTTGAGATGGCCACTGTTGGTTGAGGAGTCATTTAAATACTTCCATTCTTTCATGTATATTAAAATGTTGATGAAATATATATAAATCGCTGTCATTTTTCTTCCTCTTTCCCCATCTCCATTATGGTAAACATTCCTTTAACTCATAGATTTGAGATCTTCATAACTGATTATTCCCTATTCCTCATTACATTTTCTCCTGTCTTTAAACTTCAGAACATTATTAAATGAAACACTTAAATGACTGCAGAAAAACCCAGAGTCTGTTTCTATAGAGACAGGTCTGTCTTGTTACACTGAAGGGTTCGTAACAAGAAGAAAGAAGGACAAGGCATCAGGACAATGAGCAGCATTAAATACACTGGATAACTATAATCCACTGATCTTAAAGATAAGTAATTAGTGAATAGTTGTTTGTAAAGAGGTTGCATAATCTAGTAGCTTTGCCATTGGAATCCTGCTTCTCCAGGCAGAGCAGGGCACCATGTTCCACATCCACGTTTCTGCTGCTCCTTGTGTCCCACAAGATGAGAGACAGCTGCCCCCCACAGTTGAGGATCAGCTTCACCATGACTACAGTCAAGGGATTGGAGTAGGTTTAATTGAACTGGAGAGTAGCACTGACTGTGACCATTAAGAGAAATACCTTTACCCCAAGAAACCTACTCAAACCCAAGCTCTAGGCTTCAGTACTCAAGCTACATTTCAGCTAGCATGAATAATTTAAGCTAAAAACTGGCACGGAAGCTCAGGTGTATGGACACACTTCAAACTTTGTGTCCTGGGTTCAGCAGTAGCAGTCATTTTTCTCCTTCTTGGTAGCTGGTGCAGTGCAGTGTTTTGACTTTCAGCTCGGGAACAGAACTGATAACAAGGATGTTTTGGTTTGGCGAAGGACTTTGTGAGCCTCATGCTCTGCCAGGGAGGAGGGGAAGCCGGGAGGAAGCAGAGACAGGACACCTGACCCAAACTGACCAAAGAGGTATTCCATACCACAGCACGGCATGCCCAGGATGTAACTGGGATTTAGCCGGAAGGGCTGGGAGACTGCAAGGTTGGAGGAGGTATCGGTCAGAGCTTGGTCGGGCTGGGGGGGCGAGTTATCGGTTGGCTGGTGGTGAGGTGTTGTATTCTCTTCCTTTGTTATTTCCTTTATCATTATTATTATTGGTGGTAGCAGTAGTTATCTGTGTTATACCTTAGTTACTAAACTGTTCTTATCTCAACCCATGGGAGTTGCATTCTTTTCGATTCTCCTCTCCGTCCCTCTGGTAGTAGGGGGAGGGAAAGAAGGGAGAGAGTGAGTGAACGAGTTACCTGACTGAGTTTAAACCACGACACTTTGCCAGCGGTGTGAAAGCTCCCTACTCCAGAAGGCACTTAAATCATGCTATTTTGAAAAGATTTATTTGCCCTGTTTGTTTTCAGGTCATGAGCTGAGGCTTATATTAGATATTTGCAGATAATTCACATTCCATTTCAAGACCATAAAGTATCCACCGTAGAGAAAAGCAGTTACAGTTATACACTATGCATATTCTTTAACCCTTTAAGAAAGAAGAGCAGTGATTTATCTAAGCATTATTCCACAATTTCTTGTTACAAATGTGATGTATTTTATTTGTAGGACTTCAGTAATACCAATTAAAGTATATTTCAAAAGCTATAGAAAGTAGGGAAGGATTTTTCTTTCTGTTGCCGATTCTTAAAAGGAAGAGTTGTTGTATACATATTCCATATTATTATCATTTAAAAAAGTGAAGAGGCACAATGCACTTAGAACAGCAGGCATTGTCATTGTGGCAGCGTTACACCCCCAAAGCCTCATTAAATACTATTTCTGTAACAGATAATAAAATCATAGTTTTGTTCTTACTGCCCATCACGGATATAGCACTCACTAATTAGTTCAGCCTAATCATTAGGACCTTGCCACTTATTAAACATTTCTACTTCTCCCTTTCGAATAGGGACCACTAGCTCAAAGTCCAGAGCTGTCACCCGCAAACTCTTTCAAGCTATTTTGAACCAGTCTCGAAAAGAAAAGTGAAACCACATGGGGAACAGAGGGGAACACCCAGGGATGTTGCAAGTATTTTTGGCTTTATTCATTTAAATGAAGCCACGGCACTTTGAAGGCTGGCAATGGCCCAAAGGGCTGAGGTCTGTAGCTGGAGGGACTGGGGCTTTTTGACACCAGGGGAACGGATGGATCACAGCAAGGTGCAACAGAGATCACAGACACATGTCTAACCATTGGTCCATGATGGGACTGCAAGCTTTTATATCAAAAAAATCATGCAATTCTCTCAAGAGCATAGAGGCAGAGCATGTAAGAGAAGCTTCGAGTTTATCAGCACCCCTTGCACCAGCTGTAACTTGCTGCCTTTTTAAATATGAAAAAGAATGGACCAGGATTCCTGCCATCAGTGCACAGAGCAAGGACACACTTGGTCCTAGCAATCCTGGCCTGTTGCCATAGAAACCACCTTTCATAAAAAGGACAGGGTTTAATGTCCCATTAATGTGGAGCACCGTGCTGAATTGTGCTTGTTTATACAGGGACATATTTTGCATGGGATTCAGTTCCTGCATTTGTGCACTTCACTAGATTCCATGTTATTGCTTGGAAAGCTGTCCCTGCAGCACCTAGCTCAAATGCCATCTAGGGACCCTGACTGCAATGACATTTATATGGCAGGGGTTTCTGTTTCCTCTGGCTTGTCACTGCAGCAGACCTGAGCACTATGGATTAACACACGGCAGGGCTAGAGCAGTGGTACAAAAATAAATGGTCAAGTTTGCATAGTCAAAACATTTAGCAAAAGCTAAGTGATCCTCAGCCTTCAGCAGCCACACAACAGCTCCCAGGCTGTCCCTGTGGGCAGCCTGTGGGTCTGCGAACCACCACCACCTTTGGGTGACAGGCAGTATGAGACTTGGTGTGTGAAAACAAAAAGTGCTGGGGCAGGAGAATTAACAGCTCTAAAAATACTGGAGTTATCAGTAATCATAACTCTTATTCAAGAAGCAGGCCATGTATTGAAATTACACAGGTGTGCTAGTAAAGTAAAACTTAAGAGATCCATGTATAACACTCTACCTCAAAGATCTTGCATGTATAGCTCAAGTAGGTCTCCTTGGATCCCTTCAATGTTCATGTTTTGTATTTTCTGCTGGGCCATGTATATATCAATGCAACATTCTGCTCTTTTGTCAACAGTTAAAATTTGCTTAAAGAATAATCATAAGCCTAGGAAATGAAGGAATATTATTAGTCTGTTAGCACCAGTGAGAATAAAAGTTACAGTAGTAAACACTGCTCTTAATTACATCTTCAAATGGCACACAATGTTTTGCAAAAAAATATTACTAGCTTTTTCTCTTTTTAGTTATGACTACCATGTATCCTACAATCTGAGGATGGTTTGCATTGGAAGGGACCTTAGAGATCACCTAGTTCCACACCCTTGCCATGGATGTGTGTGTTCACACCTTCCACTAGAACAGGTTGCTTGAAGCGCCACCCAACCTGGCTTTGAGCACTGCCAGGGTTGTAGCATCAGCTGAGCCTTCCCAAGAGGAAGGTCCCAACCTTCAAAAGAGTACCTGTAGGATGTATATAAACCATGAAGTCTGTTCCTTGTATAGGTCCTTTGAGGGAATCTCAATACTTGCCTGCTTCTTCCCCACCATGCCATCTGCCACCATGGTGGAGGGCTCCCCAGAGAGGTCCTCTAGGTCTCCAGTATCAGTTCAAGTGGCACCAACCACACCGTGCCATTCCAAGGAGTTTATTCATGCTTTATTTAGAGGTTATTTGCCTCTGCTGAAAGTTTTCCAACACTGTGGAACGTATTTCCACCCTAGTTTTGCCTTTGAGAAAATAAATTATGACTTAATATAATATAACTTAATATAATAATGACTTCTTTGACTCGGTCTTCACTGGCAAATACTCTGACCACACCACCCAAGTCCTGGAAGGCAGATGCAGGGACTGTGAGAATGAAGACCTTAGGCCCACTGTAGGAGGGGATCTGGTTTGAGACCAACTTAAGAACCTGAATGTGCACAATTCCATGGGACCTGATGAAATCCATCTGTGGGTCCTGAAGGAGCTGGCGAATGAAGTTGCTAAGCCACTGTCCATCTTATTTGAAAAATCATGGCAGTTGGGTGAAGTTCCCGATGACTGGAAAAAGGGAAATGTAACCCCCATTTTCAAGAAGGGGAAAATGGTTGACCCTTCTCCTGGAAGGCATGCTAAGGCACATGAAAAACAACTAGGTGGTTGGTGACAGCCAGCATGGCTTCACTAAGGGGAAATCCTGCCTCACCAATTTGGTGGCCTTCTATGATGGGGTTACAGAACTGATGGACAGGGGTAGAGCAGCTGATGTCATCTACCTGGACTTGTGTAAAGTGTTCGACACTGTTCCACACGACATCCTTGTCTCTAAATTGGAGAGACATCAGTTTGATAGCTGGACCACTCGGTGGATAAAGACCTGGTTAGATGGCCTCACACAAAGAGTTGTGGTCAATGGCTCAATGTCCAGCTGGAGACCAGTAATGAGTGGTGTCCCTCAGGGACCGGTGTTGGGACCGGTCTTGTTCAACATCTTTGTCGGTGACATGGACAGTGGGATTGAGTGCGCCCTCAGCAAGTTTGCCGATGACACCAAGCTGTGTGGTTCCGTTGATACACTGGAGGGAAGGAATGCCATCCAGAAGGACCTTGAAACGCTTGTGAGGTGGGCTGATGCCAACCTCATGAAGTTTAACCATGCCAAGTGCAAGGTCCTGCACCTAGGTCAGAGCAATCCCAGGCACAGCTACAGGTTGGGCAGAGAAGAGATTCAGAGCAGCCCTGCGGAGAAGGACTTGGGGGTGTTGGTTGATGAGAAAATGAGCACGAGCCGGCTTCAGTGTGCGCTTGCAGCCCAGAAAGCCAACCGTATCCTGGGCTGCATCAAAAGGAGCGCGACAGCAGGTCGAAGGAGGTGATCCTGCCCCTCTACTCTGCTCTCGTGAGACCTCACTTGGAATATTGTGTGCAGTTCTGGTGCCCTCAACATAAAAAGGACATGGGACTGTTGGAACAAGTCCAGAGGAGGGACACAAGAATGATCAGGGGACTGGAGCACCTCCCATATGAAGACAGGCTGAGAAAGTTGGGGCTGTTCAGCCTGGAGAAGAGAAGGCTGTGTGGAGACCTCATAGCAGCCTTCCAGTATCTGAAGGGGGACTATAGGGATGCTGGGGAGGGACTCTTCATTAGAGACTGTAGTGATAAGACAAGGGGTAACAGGTTAAAACTTAATCAGGGGAAGTTTAGATCAGATGTAAGGAAGAAATTCTTTATTGTTAGGGTGGTGAGGCACTGGAATGGGTTGCCCAAGGAACCTGTGAATGCTCCATCCCTGGTGGTGTTCAAGGCCAGGTTGGACAGAGCCTTGGGTGACATGGTTTAGCGTGAGGTGTCCCTGCCCATGGCAGATGGATTGGAATTAGATGATATTATGGTCCTTTCCAACCCTAACTATTCTATGACTCTATAAATTAAAACCTAGAATCAAGTCAAATGCCACAGGTTTTGCTGCCATCTGTATGTAAATTCAGCTACAGGTTTAATTTCCATCTGCCCTTCCCAAATATTCACCCTCTAATTTTCCTACCATTGTCCTGAGAGCTTTACCAGGAGCTTGAATACTGAGGCTGCAACCTCAGTTTGTCTGGCTTTTATTTATTTGAAATCATTAAAAAAAAAAAAAATAAAAAATCTGCTTTCAAACAAGTTTGCTGGGGCAATGAGTTTCACAACCTCATTACAGAGGATGAAAGAACCTATTCTTCCTCTGAATCTTCATTTTGCTTCATATGAATTTTATGTCTCCTATTTCTCATATTATTGCCTTCTCTGTGACACTAGTTTTTATATCGTGCAAGCTCATTTCAAGTGCCTTTTCTGTCATTTTCTCAACTGAAGAAGCATAGTCTACCTGTAGAAGTCATTTCATACTCTAACAAATGAGAGAAAAATGACAGCAATTATAACTCCTATAGTCATTTAAGCCCTGGATGAAGGAAAGGGGTGTCAGGATAACACTTAAAATATAGATACAATTTCAATTTACTTATTAGGACGGGAAAGAACAAGAAACACTCTACTGTTGACTTATTGTACTGCCCCTCTCCAGCATAGAGCTTCCAAGGACTTTGCAGGATCCTTGCCTCCCAGTGAGGACAGCCCCAACATACCATTTCCAATGGGACAGGCAGAGCCATGGTTAGCTTTTTTGAAACTTATCTTAAGAAATAAAAGGGCTGCAGTGACACTATGTCACTTCCCCACTGCCTATTCCCTTCACAGTATCACAGTATCACAGTATGCTAGAGATTGGAAGGGACCTCGAAAGATCATCTAGTCCAATCCCCCTGCCGGAGCAGGAACACCTAGATAAGGTCACACAGGAATGTGTCCAGGCGGGTTTTGAATGTCTCCAGGGAAGGAGACTCCACAACCTCCCTGGGCAGCCTGTTCCGGTGTTCCGTCACCCTCACTGAGAAGAAGTTTCTTCTCAAGTTTAAGTGGAACCTCTTGTGTTCCAGTTTGTACCCATTACCCCTTGTCCTATCATTGTTTGCCACTGAGTAGAGCCTGGCTCCATCCTCGTGACACTCCCCCTTTATATATTTATATACACTAATAAGGTCACCCCTCAGTCTCCTCTTCTCCAAACTATAGAGAGCCAGCTCCCTCAGTCTTTCCTCATAAGGGAGATGCTCCACTCCCTTAATCATCTTAGTTGCCCTGCACTGGACTCTCTCCAGCAGGTCCCTGTCCTTCTTGAACTGAGGGGCCCAGAACTGGACACAATATTCCAGATGCGGTCTCACCAGGGCAGAGTAGAGGGGAAGGAGGACCTCTCTCGACCTACTAACCACCCCCCTTCTAATACACCCCAGGATGCCATTGGCCTTCTTGGCCACAAGGGCACAGTGTTGGCTCATGGTCATCCTGTCGTCCACTAGGACCCCCAGGTCCCTCTCCCCTACACTGCTCTCTAACAGGTTGTTCCCCAACCTATACTGGAACCTGGGGTTGTTCCTGCCCACATGCAGGACTCTACACTTTCCCTTGTTATATTTCATCAAGTTATTCCCTGCCCAACTCTCCAGCCTGTCCAGGTCTCGCTGGATGGCAGCACAGCCTTCTGGCGTGTCAGCCACTCCTCCCAGCTTAGTGTCATCAGCAAACTTGCTGATAGTACACTCAATTCCCTCATCTAAATCATTGATGAATATATTAAATAATACTGGTCCCAGTACTGACCCTTGAGGCACTCCACTAGTTACAGGCCTCCAACTAGACTCCGCCCCATAGACTACAACTCTCTGGCTTCTCTCCTTCAGCCAGTTCACAGTCCACCTCACTACCTGATCATCCAGACCACACTTCCTCAATTTAGCTGTGAGGATGCTGTGGGAGACTGTGTCAAATGCTTTGCTGAAGTCAAGGTAGACCACATCCACCGCTCTGCCATCATTCATCCACCATGTTTTTTCCTCATAAAAGGCTAAGAGAGTGGTCAAACATGATTTCCCCCTGGTGAAGCCATGTTGACTGCCCCTCATAACCCTCTTATCCTTGATATGCCTTAAGATGGCACCAAGGATAAGGTGTTCCATCACTTTCCCAGGGACGGAGGCGAGGCTGACCGGTCTATAGTTACCCGGGTCCTCCTTCTTGCCCTTTTTGAAGACTGGAGTGACATTTGCTTTCCTCCAGTCCTCAGGCACCTCTCCCGTTTCCCAAGACTTGGTAAAGATGATGGAGAGTGGTCTAGCAATGACTTCCGCCAGTTCCCTCAGCACCCGCGGGTGCATCCCATCTGGACCCATGGATTTATGGATGTCCAGATTGCTCAACTGGTCTCTAACCCATTCCTCACCGACTAAGGCAAACCGCTCCGTTCACCTGACTTCGTCTAAGGTCTCAGGGGTACAGGGCTCTTCAGGACTGCCTGCAGCAGAGTAGACAGAGACAAAGAAGGCATTCAGTAACTCTGCCATCTCTGTATCTTCTGTCACCAGGGCACCCATCCCGTTCATCAGTGGGCCTACATTGCCTCTGGTGTTAGTTTTGTCTGCCATGTATTTAAAAAAGCTCTTTTTGCTGTCCTTGACCCTTCTCGCCAGGTTTAATTCTAAGGCAGCCTTAGTCATCCTAGCTGCCTTCCTACATCCTCTAGCAGCAGCCTTATATTCCTCCCAAGTGGCCAGCCCCTCCTTCCATGACCTGTAAACTCTCCTCTTCCACTTGAGCACACCCAGCAATTCCCTATTTAGCCACGCAGGTCTCCTGGCCCTCTTCCTTGACTTCCTACATGCCGGGATGCTCTGATCTTGAGCTCGGAAAAAGCAATCCTTGAATGCCAAGCAACTATCTTGGGCCCCTTTACCTTCAAGCAGCCTTGCCCATGGGATTTCCCCTAGCAATTGCTTGAAAAGGCCAACGTTTGCCCTGCTAAAGTCCAGGGTTGCAATTCTACTTGCTATTCTACTGGTCCTACCACACAAGATCCTGAACTCCACCATCTCGTGGTCGCTGCAACCAAGGCAGCCCTCAACCCTTACTGCTTCGACCAGACCCTCCTTGTTAGTGAGGATGAGATCCAGCAGCGCTCCTCTCCTGATCGGCTCATCCACCATTTGCAGGAGGAAGTTATCATCCATACACTGGAGGAACCTCCTGGACTGCGGCTGGGTTGCTGAGTGGTCCTCCCAGCAAACATCAGGGAAGTTAAAATCCCCCACGACGACCACGGCCTGTGACTGTGAGGCCGCTCTCAGCTGCCTGTAGAAGACCTCGTCAACTTCCTCACCCTGATCTGGGGGTCTGTAACAGACACCCACAACAGTATCGCCCCTGCCAGCCTGCCCCTTAATTCTCACCCACAGACTCTCAACTCGCTCGTCATCTGTCCCTGGACAGAACTCGGTGCATTGTAGTTGCTCCTGCACATAAAGAGCAACCCCACCACCCCTCCTGGCTGGCCTGTCTTTCCTGAAAAGGACATAGCCCTCCATGACTATATTCCAGTCATGTGAGCTGTCCCACCACGTCTCTGTAATTGCCACCAGATCACAGTCTCCTGACTTAACACAGGTTTCCAACTCCTCCTGCTTATTTCCCATGCTGCGCGCATTGGTGTACAGACATTCCAGGGAGAGAGCTGAGCACACCGGTTTCACCCTAGGATTATAGGAGGCCTTCCATTCGGTAAAGGCAGATAAGATGCCCTTGTTATGCAGATGCCCTTGAAACGTCACTGCAGCCCTTTCATTTTTTAAGATAAATAAGTTTTTAAAAAAACGACCATGTCCCTGCCTGTCCCACTGGAAATGGCATGCTGGGGCTGTCTGCACTGGGATGCTTCTCCCTTTCCCCATGATTCTTGGGGTGTTGCATTGTTAGGTCCCAGGGAGGCATGGGCACAGACAAGATGGCTGCATGCTTTGTCTTGAAAAATAAACCAAGATGGGTGGAAAGCAAGCTTTTCTAGGCTTAGCTGTAGTACCTGCTGCAGTGCCATGTTTTAGAGCTCATTTTCTGGGGACCTCAGGATTAGGAGCAGTTTCTTAATTCACTTTATTTTTTATGTAATTATTGTAATAATTATATATTCAAAACTAAAGTGTCTAATCTTTACTCTTTAATTATAATATTTGTTTGCCTCTAGAAGCTCTGCCCCTGACCTAGATGCTAAATAACACCAATCTGGAGAAAGCTAAAAATTGCTGCCTTATTTGCCTGGGGGCTTTGTTTTGCATAAGGGTATTTCTGCATCAAATTCAGGATCAGCAACAGGTGGCCAAATTCCCTCCTGTGAGAACATAAACACTTCATAATCCCAACGAAGCAAATGTTCAGAAGGCAAAACCAGGTGGAATATGAATACAGCAAAGTGGTAAATTATCAGTGGTGGACTTGGCAGCACTGGGTTAAAGTTCGGACTCTATCTTAGAGGTGTTTCCACATCTAAATGATTCTATGATTTGATGAAACTTCTTTAATAAGAAAATAACGCTGATGATATGTCCCTCAAAAAAAAGATTTTATTCTTACACTCAAAACCTAATAACTCTCTGAAATCTATGGGACAAGTCTGAAGCACTAAGTACAATTCCACAGGAAAGAAAGAAACAAATTCAAAGCTGGGCCAGATTTTCCCTGGAGTCAGCCTCAGCTTTCTAGCTGGTCCCAGAAGTACATATGGCTGTACCACAACAAGCTCATGGGTGCAGTTTTGGGGATTCTGGCCCCCTGGGGCTTTCTGCAGCTAGAGTCAGATGCAAATCCTGAAGAGCAGGGACCAAACAAACAAACAAACAATAAAATCAATGCTCCCAAACCAGTTCAGGAACACAACATTAAAAAAAGCTCAAGGATCTCAAAAACACCATTGTCCTTCAAAATTATGCTGGAATGGCTTCTGGTAACAACTGTCTGAACATAGCAGTGCTATAAGACAAGAATACTGCACGCTTGCTCTATATTCCATATTATTCCCCCATCTGCAAACATGTCTTTAAAGTATCTGGGTGGCTTTGCTTTCATCCCCTATGGCTGGGCACCAGCTCAGAGCCAGTCTGTGGCTGCACAGGAGCTCCCCAGGCCCATCAGCCCAGAGCTGCTCTGCTCCACCTGACACAGCAATGTTTTATTAATAGCTGTTTGTTAGTGAAGTTGCACACTGTGAAGCAGGTGGGGAAAAAAAAAAAGCAAGACAAAGGCTGTTCACCTGCACGGCCCTGGCTGCCAGGAGTCTGCCTGCTTACGCAGGTATTTCCAGGTGCAGGGGCAGAAGGTGTTTGCACTCAGTGGTCCCCAGGCTCCTTGTGCATCACACAGGGATGTGTCTGCCAAGATCAAAATGAGTGTGCTACAGCATCACATGTTATACAGGGTTAGGCTTCACTCACACCCACCTTCCAGGTCTTTTCCAAAATAAAGAAGTCTATGGCTCCATAGAAAATAGTAATATAATGCAAATAATTGGTCAATTTAAGAGAAAATAAATTTAAGAGGGGAACACACAAGCTTAAGTACTCTCCCCAGTCAGTTCAAAGGCCAAGGAAAGATTTTTTAGTTGATATTCTTCCCTACAGGAAGATTCAGGTATTTGCATTATCCAAGAAAAAATCCCTACATTTGGTTATTCTTAATAACACATTTCTATGAAAGTTAATGTTGGCAATTTGATATAGGAAGTCATTATAAAGCTGTTTTTCTAGCACCAAGATGAGTCACTTCTTCAGAGAGTGACTGCCCAGCAGTATTATGGACTGGGGAAAAGATATTTTTGGTCATTGCAATTGCTTCCCTGCTGCAATTAGAGATAACCAAAAAGGACCGGCTTTCCCAAACAAATCCCCTAATCACCAGGCTTTGTCAGGCAAAATGTAAAGTTTGGCATTAGGACTGTTGGGAGATAGTAATAGCTGTTTTCATCACAGGAGAAATATCAGAGGCGAAAACTTCACATTGACAAGCAACTTGGCAGGCATAGAGGCTGCAGCCCCACAAAGGTAGCCACCCCTGTGGCCATAGACCTGCTGGGACATCCCCAGTCCCTAAACAATTTCTTGCCTTCAAATTCAACAAGATTGGAAATGGCCATTTCCCAACACTAAGTAACATCGCATCAGGTTGCACTTTATTCCAGCTCAGATCCATGGGGGAGAAGTAACAAATAGGCAGACACCCCACCTAGTCTGGCTTTGGAAACATGGCACTCTACTGGATAATTAAAAATAACAAATTTATAAAAAAAAAAAAAGAAAACCACCCCCCCCAAAAAAAAACCAAAACAACAACAAGAAAAACACAAAAAAACAAAAACAAACAAAAAACCTCACCCCAACAAAAAACCCCAAACACCACACAACTTAAACACTGTCAGTATTAGAGATGTGCAGAGACTGAGGGGGGCAGAATTCATGGCCTGCCCATGGGTTAAAATCTGAGCATTGTTGTAGGTGGAATTAGGTTGGAATTTAGCGAATGTTTTTGCATAAGAAACGCAGAAAAGCTGGGACTGAATGTTTCTTTCAAGCCATGTAAAGCCTTGAAATTTTATGGAAAATGGTATTGTGGGAAATATTTCTCCCTCTCTCCCCAGCCTACAATGCTGTATGTAATTACACATTAGTCATTATATTACTCTAATATAACCAAGTATTGCCTTATTTAAAAGGCAGCACAAAGGCAAGCTCTGTTGAAATGTTGCCACTTCTAACTGCAGGAGTTATTCTGCTAATGAGGAACTGCCATGGAATTTCTAAACTGGTAACTTACTGTGGTTATTTCTCAGTTAATGTTGGTCCACAATTCTATTTGTTACTGTTTTTATTTTTAGATAAAAGCCTTTCTTTAATCCTGTAGGCAGAGAAAAAAAAAGTTCATCTTTGCTACTCTTTAAAGAGCAGTTCTGGAGGTTGTCACTTACAAACTTGGCTGCCAGCACCCTGAGGAAACAGTGTAGTTAATAAAATCACCCTTAAATCTCAGCTCAGGAATTTGCCAAACTAGTACCACAGTGGCACAGAGGAAATAAGCTGCAATAGATTTTATGAAAAACATCCTGAGAGCAGCAGCAATGCCTTTAACAGCTCCTACTTCAAAACTGAAGATTAACTGAGATTTTTGAAGTAGCTTTTTCTTGGGTTTTAGTTTGCTATTAAAACCAAACTAACAAACAAACAAAAAAAACCAGCAAAACCAAAACCCAAAAAAACAAACCAAAACAAAGTCTCCTGAAGAGGGAGGAAAGCAGGAAAAGGCAGTTAGAGAAACCTCCACTCTTCCTTGCAATGACTGAAATGCCTCTTTGCAGAAACCTGTACTCAAACCTAGGTCTGTACATGTATTTAAGTTTGCTCATGTAAGTGCATATGCAGGTAGCAGTCCATAAAAAGGCCCTGGTGAGAGATTGAACTTTTCATAAAAAGTACATTGAAAACCACCTAGAAGTAGACTTCACATTTATTCAAAAAAACTCAACCTGATACAATTCATTGTAAATTCAACTGTTTCTGTGTTCATACATTACCAAGTCTAGACTGCATTTTCCAATAAAGGGGAGGAAAGGAGTCTGTGTTACTATAAGCACATAGGAGAGTTGAATATGCTCCCTCCGAGCCTTTTCCAGTTCATCTGTGCTGAACCCTGCCAGCACCCTCATAAATTCAATTCATGATTTTATTAATTCAGGGAGAGAGAGAAGCAAGAAAATAACCTCTCTCATTATACATTTTATAACAGTTTTCCCAGTGCACAGCTAACAAACTAACTAGAGATTATTTGAGGTCAAATTAAACCATAATTAGATCTTTTGGAATATGAAGACTAGATAGTATTATTCAAAGTATTCTCAACATTTCTACTGTGGGGACACATTGCTTGTGGAAATAATATAATTAACAAAGATTATAAAGTATGCTACTAGGAGGTTGAAGCTGCATGATGGAAGCCATGGAAAGTAGCTGCCTCTGCTCTAGCCATAGGACAATAACTGCTTCACTTGCAGGTTTTATTGCAAATACTCCCCCCCCCCAATCATGCCATTTTTTTCTTAGTGCTTATGTTGTGAAGCAGTTTTATAACTGTCACCTTAAAGCTCCCTGTTTCTAAAGCAGCTGTATTTTCTTTTTATTAAAGTTTTTAAAGGGAATTAAATTAAAACCAGCCTGGCAGACCTGTGCAATGGCATACCTGTTGCTCATGAGAAAGGCTGTTAAAAGATGTTAGGCAATAGTCTACAGTGTTTCACTGAAAAAATTCTGTAGTTTAAGGTGCCAGCTTTCCTTCTGTGGTCCTCCCTTCATTTGATTTATTCATAAAAACAGCATCTTTGTCCTTTGCTGAGGAAGGGGGAGCTGCCCTAGGAAGTCATATTTACTGTAATCATCTGCATTCATTTTCTTGCCTACATTTTCCAGCAGGTGTCCTTAATAACTCATTGGATGCATATGCAACTCATTAATAGGAAGAGCCCTTGGTAACACCTAGTATGTCACCTCTCATGCCATGGTCTCTAGAGACACTCTCAAATTCGTACAAGAGATTTCTCCCCTCTCCTGAGTGTAATCCCTCAAACTACATAATCATTAAGACAAGGTGTTAAAAAACAAACCAGGAATGAGAAAAAATACTCGGCAGCCATTAAATGAAAATACTTTAATTAAGCAAAGAAAGTGGCTATTATTGGAAACTCATTTCTTATTTATAAGCAGCATAAGATTTTAATAAGGATAAAGTCAGCAGCTGCCTAACTAAAACTAAGCCAATTAGGTCAAATGAGACCAAACCACACAGTGCAAGGAAGAAGTACATCTTCAGCATCTTATGGGTACCAAGAGCTTTTAAAGCTAGCTTGAAATCAGGAAAAGGAAAAGCTACAGAAAGCTGCAGAATTGGTGGCATGCCCATCCCCGTAAGGGTTGGGGTCTATTCTACTGCTGATTTCAGATATACCAGCTCTGAGATCACTGTCTATTCAGGGGATGGCTGAATTTTGAGCCAAAGTGTTTCCTTCCCACATTCTTTCCTCCTCTAGGCAGTTCCTGCAAAGGGAGGGCTAGCCTTTCTTTCTCCAGCCCTTGCTCAGCAGCAGGGAATGGGCATCAGCTGAAGCCTGCACAGATCCTCAACAAGCACAATGTCTGTACCCAGAGAAAGCTTCTTTCAGCTGGAAGGAGCACTACAAATCAGCCTTTTTGTCCTGTATATTGAATTAGCACAGACCATAGGAAGAGAACCTGGCTTTCTGTGGCACACAGGGTTTGCCTTTGGGAAGGGCAGTCTGACTTTCCAGGTCCTGATCCAACACAGCAAAGGTGCACAGCAGCTAAAATCCTGGAGAAGGGAGTCCCAAGTTGTAGGTGATGAAATGAAGGGCAGCTCTGGGAACATCTCCCACAATCAGTGCAGGAGGTATGACCTCTTGCTCTACAACTGCAACTAGGGTGAACTCATCTAGCAGCTTCTGTTCCATGCCCACTCCAGACTAGCAGCCTTTTACTACCTTCCCTAAACCAAGGCTCAACTGCCTCCCCACTTGCCCTTCAACCCTACATAGGCATAAAGCACATACACATACCACACATGGCACATACAGAGCTATCATTAACTACCTTTGCAGTCTGTATGCAGGAAGAAGCAAAGTACTTCAGGACCTGATTTTCAGCAATTTCAGGCTGAAATTCAAGCCATTTTACAAAATGCTAGCCCATCACCAGTTTTCTAAAGAAAGTGCTTTATGTCTAGCCCATACAAAGCTCTTGTGAAACTACAGAATATTTCCGAATGTCCATGTCCCACATGTTATACCATGTCTGTCTCCTCCCATCTGGCACTTGTTTGGTTCTCAGCCTTAAAACTTGCTGCTGGTGGTACTAGTTTGTTTGATCAGTCACTTTCCTGCTCTACCTCCTCTTTGCTTAGAAAGACCCAATGTCTATTGTATATTCCAGTAGTACATTCATGTACTTCTAAGATTTTTCCTAACACTTGAGACTTTAGGCATCTAAACACTATTCAGTGGTCTAAGTGTCAGAGCTCTGATTATGAGTAACTTTGTGGATAGGGTTTGTAAGGAAAAAGCTATTTCAACTGCTTATATTAGAAACTTTAATAATCATATATTTCTTAAATATTTTGTGTCTAGGAGAAGATAGCCGCTTAGAAAAGAATAAACAGAGGAAGAAGGGTTGGGACCATCAGCAACAGCTTAAATAAAGTGTAGAATTCAGGCTGGTCAGACAAGCTTAACAAAGAACACCAGCAGCCATGGAGAAGCTGGGTTCATGGAGCTTTGGTTTAGGGTTAAGGTAGTGAGCTGCCATCCAGACTTGAAGCCAATGATGGCACATGCTGATTTACACCAAAGAAGATTGTTACTGCTTTATGCAAGAAATTATCTGCTTAACGACAAAATCACATGCTATTAGGAGTAATTTTATTCCTTTAATAATGAGAAAATTAGAAGATTAACCAAAGCTCTCTATGTAGAGGTACTAAGAGTTCATCTTGCACATTATGTGGGATACAGTTCATTAGTTGCAACTAGCTGGTCTTAATCTAAAGGATAATACCCTTTACACCCTGCAAAAATTACAGTTTCCTTTATAAGATCTATTAGCTTCAACCAATAACTACTAGCCTATTACCTTCATTTTTTAGATGGCAAACTAAATATAAATGAGGCAAATAATAGCAGACTACATCAAGTTTCTTGGTATTTTAACTAAGTCCTTCTGAAGAGAGATGCTAAGCTGTTTCGAGCTTCCATGTTTGCTGCTTTTGTAGCCATCTCTATGTGTTCAGTGTAAAATGGAAATGGTGCAGAGCTCAGATACCACCTTTGACCATGCATGGAAAAAAACAGCATGAAGGTGGGAGCAGAAGTGGAGGAAATGGGAAAGTGAAAACATTGTGGGCATATAACTGCAGCAGAAAGCACAGCTCTAGAGCTTGAAGAAGCCCCAGTGCTGCACACTAGTTGAAGCTGAAATCCAGGAACACACATACAAGGAGAAACTGCATTCTCCCATTTCACCTTACAGATAAGGACCTGCACCTGCAGAATAAGAGAAATCTACGACAGGGAAAAATATGCTGGTGATAGCTTTCAGGAAATCATTTTCAAAAGTACAGAATAATTCAGCTGGAAATGAAACCAAATCCAAATTAAAAGCAGCTAACAAAGAAAAACACCTCATAGTTTAGCACAGATCATGGAAAGGTTTTTCACCAAGTTTGAAATAAAGAAATAAACCACCTTGCATTAATGCAAATTCTCCAAGAGTTGAACTATACTAACTTCTGAGCAATTATTTCATGTCTGTTGATGATTTTTTTTGATCAAAGGGAGCCCAGGCAGAAGGTTTCCAAAGACATGAAAATGGAGGGATCAATATACATTTGCAGATTGTATTAAAGAAGTCTGCTCCAAGTTCAGCTGCATTTCTTCAGCAGTCCAACCCCACCATGATAATTTCATGGTCAGAGAACGGCAATAGTACTTCGCTGTGTCCTTTGCTGCTAGGTGGGAAGACAGGGCCAGACCCCTCCTGAGGTGCTTGGCAAGGGGAAGTAGGAAAATAGAGGCATGTGAGAACGATTAGGCATTAGGGGAAAATGACTTTCTGTGAAGGAAGTAGCCAAAAGCCAGGACAGAAGGACCATCTGGAAAACAGAGAAGGCACTGAGCAGCCTGGTACTGCTGGCCTGGCCTTGAGAGAGGTCAGATCAACTACCTCCAGGGGTGCTGCCCAAGATGGGTGATTCTAAGGGGTTTTGCTTGGTTGTTTTTATTGAAACAGTCAATGAGCTGATTTTTATCACCAAAATCAGCCGCCTGCACAGGACTAAAATAAGTTCCCAAGATCTGCAGTTCCCGCTCAGATCCATGCATGTCAAAACATCATAAAGCAACATTTTTCACAGTAATACATACATAACAAAGCAGAAAATCCATTAATAGAAAAGGCATTTTATCCTCATTTAAGTGACTAGACATCAATCCATGTATCACCCTGAGTACCAAAAAGGGAGACTTCAGCACATGGCTAATTTCAGGTTTAGGTTAGCGGCAGCTCCCATGAAATCAGTCGCAGAGCTCACTTGGATTCCTCCATCCCCATGTGCTCTCACTAGTGGTGGAGCTCACGACACAAGGTTTTCACTGCAGTTAGCTCCACACTTGCTTTAACCTCTTCTGGTACTAACAAGCTATCACGTTTGCTCCAGCACTGCTGTCATTCGTACAGGAGATATTCACCAGGAGTCATCATCCTCTGAATGAAAGGGCTGTTCTAACAAATAGACTCCTAAATATTCTGCTGAATAACTACTTGCTAATGAACACAAGCCCTTCCTGCATTTCCCAAACTAATCTAATTGCTAATATTCCGCACCAACAATTGTGTACATGTGCTCCATGCCATTGTTGTTTGCAATATGCCTTAGTATAATACAAAATCCAGGAGCCAACCTAGCACTACAAGTATTTGTGAGCAAGATTCATTGTCCAGAGTTAATCGCTGAGAAAGACAAGGTAAACAAAAACTCATTATAGAAGCTGCTTACAGGGAATTTGAACATGAAGAGGATAACTTTATTCCTTTTGTCTCCTAACAACATTGACACCTGGAGAAGACGGCAAGTGAGAAGCAAAATAGCTCCTCTCTTGGTCATCAGCAGAGCAGCTCTCCCTCTGAAGCAGCAGCTCAGACAAGTGAGAAAGGATCCATGGCAAGACCCCACGATATTCACATCAAATAGTTACCAAAAAATAACTTCAACATGAAAACATGAAACCCAGCTTTTATTTATTTCTGCAACTGGTGTGAAGAGCATGAAATTTAAAAAGAGGGAGAATATATGCAGGTTTACATTTAAAAAAATGGACATGTAAGTAGTTAAGACCATTTTAAAACCCAAGACATGTCCAAGAATAATTCATCCAGTGTTGCTATCAAACCTCAATATTGGCTAAATTAATGATCTGCCCATTTTGTTACCCTAAGTAGCCTCAATCACAGAAATAAGTCAAATTGCTATACAAAAAAAAGATGTGGATCATTTAACACTGAGATAGTTATTTTAACTATTGATTAACTATTTTAAATACTTTATCTATTTAAACTATTTTCTCCACAGCCACATTAACCAAAACCACAAACCCAGAAGATTCCTTTAGTACCCAGGTCTGGTCTACATGCATGACTTTTCTTTTTTTTTTAAAAGCTCTATTAGCATGTAAATCCAAATAGTAGGGAAAGTGATGTAAAACATCCATGAATTACAGGGAATACACTTTTGTCATGTATTTTAGAAATGGAGGATTATCCAAAACCCAAGTCTCTGTTCTTGTAAGTACATCTTAAGATCAAGGGACCAAATATTGCTGCAAAATTAGAGAAATCACAGAATGTGATATCTCAAAAGTAGCCTGACTCAACAGTAAGGGATTAAAGCCCTTCTGGGCTAAAGTAATTACAATCCAAGTAGATTCTGGACTCTTAGATACAAGAAAAGATAGAGCACACAGGAAGGAAAGCTTAGGATTTTACTTAGAGATGAAGGAAGGGCATTCTATTTGTTTTTAAAGCCTGTAAACTGTCCAAAGCACCTTTATTCAAACTCATAAGGAATATTCAACTGTATTTGCATTGCCTAGAAATTAAAGTTACAATCAATTTCCTTCTTCCCCCTTCTAACTAAGTTACCCTGACCGCATTCATTTTAGGTTAAATCAAGGTGACCAAGACAGTAAGTGCCCTCAAAGCAGGAAAAACACTTGTATGAAATAATCAGAGGTCCTCAAGGTATCTTGAATATTGTCTCCAGAGAGATACTAGATATTCTAGACAGCTAATGAGTTTGTACGAAGGACCTCGAATCAAAACAATTGCAAAAAGAGATGACAACACCCAGGTCTGCATGCAAATATAGCTTTATCTGCAATGCAGATAGCTATTTAGCATCAGATGGAGATTGAAATGTACTTCAACAGATTGAATCTCCTCTAGCCTAAACAGTGTTTTCATTTTTACATGAAGCTGGTAATTATGTTTTCCACTTATACCTGGAAATTTCAGCAAACATTCTAGACAAGCTATTTTTGATTGGAATGATTCCATATGCTGCAAAATAATGAGGTTTTTTTTTTGTTTGTTTTTGTTTTCTTGTTTTTTTTTTGTTAGGAGCTATATGTGTGAAGATTAAGCAATTCTTCAACACAACTTGGGGAATTCATATGAGCAGCTGGATTTATCTGGCACCACAGGTTGGAACTACTCAAGGTTTTGGAAATGTATCATTCACAGGCACACTTCTGGTCACAGACACATCTATGTGAATACTTAAACTCCAATCAGAATCTGAGAAAACTAAACCAGTAGCAAATCCTGCAGCCAAAGGGACCATGGGGCAGGAAGGGCACCAGGATAACCCCCCCACCTCCAGCAGCTGCTCTATCCCACAGGTCTTCATCTGCACCTCGGAGAACTCCAGCACACCCTCAGTCAAGTCACTTCCAAACCTGCAAAGAGGCAGGCTTGGGGTTCAAAGATGAATTTCTGCTATCAGGAACAGTTACACGGGTTTCCTTAATGCTGCAAAGACTTTTTAAGAAA
The DNA here is from genome assembly GCF_034315485.1 of Pezoporus occidentalis. Taxonomy (NCBI): domain Eukaryota; kingdom Metazoa; phylum Chordata; class Aves; order Psittaciformes; family Psittacidae; genus Pezoporus; species Pezoporus occidentalis. The sequence continues at coordinate 4,773,041 of NW_026915877.1, forward strand.
GCAGGGCTTCTTGTCATCCTGCTCAAGTATCTTGGTAGTAATTCAGAGCTCCAATTATGCTCAAGACAATGTCAATCACAGAAAAAAAAAAAATTAAAAATACAATTATTGGGGTTGTGAAGCAGGTCCGCAAACACGGTGCCAAAAATAAGTTATACCTCAAATTACACTATAAGCCTCTCTTAGCTCTAACACAACTTCTTACATGAGCCTGGTTCGGTTTCCTGAGCACTTCCAAATCCTAGTGAGGCACACAGCATTTTTTTAATAACAAAAAAACAAAACATTAGAAGGGTTTTATCTCAAACATTAGATAAGATAGAAGAGCCACAAAAGCAAAGCTTTTGATGCAAAAGAGAGCTGTGTAAGCACAGCACCCTGCCACTATGGGATCACTTCCTCACATAGATCTAAGGCTCACAGAACCTTCATTATCACCCAAGCAAACATAAACCCTCAGCCAAACACACTCCGGTACAGCATTGAGGAAAACACCCCTTCACTGCATGGTCAATTGCCACAGGGCCAGGGAGCCCTACTCAGGGCAGACAAGTCCCACAGGACCAGGCTAGCTGCAGATACCACCAATGACCACCACTCTTCAGCTCCAAAGCCACACCAAGCAGAACCAAGCCCCTTAACCAAGCCCCTTTAACACCACAAACCTACCTGTTCCCCATACCAACAGCAACTGTACCCAAATAAAGCCCAGCTGACCCAGCCTACCCCACAGCCTGATTTTAAATGGGGATATGTGCTCCTAATTAGCATTTCAGCTAATTAGTTAATGAACAGTAACCCTTTTGTGATCTCCCAGGAATTTGCAGAATGCAGCTACCACTTGCTTGTCTGCTCTTGCTGCAGGCTCTTATGTCTACAAGGGTTAACACTACAGTTCTGACATGGCCTCTACAGGCAGTTTTAACACACTCCAGCCATACTTTTTCTTCCTGCTCTTTTCCTTCTGTATCCAAAATAGTGGGGATGCACTATTTTAACCCCAGGGACAGGTGTGTGTGGGGAGCCTGGCATGTGCAGGTTCCATTCGAACAGATGGAAAATGGATTGAGCTCATCTGAAGTAAAAGGTGAAAAGAGATGTTTCAAAGTGTTTGCTAGTTGATGTGCTGGTATGGCAGGGCCAGACCCAGGTTCACTGACTGCAAGCACGCTGCAGCAGTGGCAGATGATCAGAGCCCTGCAGCTCCAGCCCAAGATGCTGATGATGGCAGCTGTGGTGGTCCCTGAGGTGTGAACAGGGATGGTACCACCCTGTCTATGCTATGCATGAGAATACCATGAGCATGAAAAATGAAAACCAGAAACATGGGGTATGGTGACACGTTCTTCAAAGCTCTGTGTTTTCACTAAGGGAAATCAGACACCATCTCAAGGCTGAAAGGTCAGAGCAGCACCGGTGACTCAGGCAAGGCTGGGTACAAGATCTGCACAGGCAGCAAGGGAACATCATTTACATTCAGTGTTTTCTAGAACATATTATCCCTCTGTGAGTCGAGCAGTGCAAGTCAGATGCTGGAATTTGTGGCTTGATGGCATTCCTACATTTCTATAGCTAGGAGAAACCCTGAAATACATCGTCTATCATGGGAAGCCAATTACAGACAACTTAGAATTTAGATAGCCAAGCATTTTGTAATCTTTCCTTATGTCTTTCTCCTGATGGGTCATAACTTAATTTTACTACATAAAATATTTTTGAGTAAACTAACTTAATTCATAATACCTCTCTTTCCAGTTCTTCACTTTTGATACACCAATTAAGCAACCTTACCTCATAATCCTGAGCAATATTTTTTAGCTTGCATCTTATTAAGTACATTCATACTTTCCAAGTACAGTCCCTATACTCCAGGGAAAACGGACTAAGATAGGACTGGAAGGAGAAAATTAGAACCAAGAAGCTCTAAGCCATGAACATATGAAATATCTAAATATCATTAGGTATTTATAACTTTTTTCTCATTATCTATATATGAGAATAAGAGGGTTTTACCTTTATAGAGAGTTTTTTTGCATATGGTTGAATCACGCAAAAATGAATAACAGTCCTGTTTCCCAAAGGAAACCCAACACCCAAGTGGAGAAGAGTTCTTTCACATAAAGAGTGCCTTTCTGTGTTGGTCTCACATGACATGTTCTTTCATTCATAATGCAGAATTATTCATAGCTCTAAATATAACCTTGTTTCATTTGTTATGCTTGAGCTGCCAACTAAAAACCCCAAAGCGCAGCCCCTGAAGCTGAGCGGTTTCTGAACAGGAACCACTGTATCTGTCACCTCCTCCAGGAGCACAGACCCATCAGGTCCATCAGCCAGTGATGGTGGTCACTGGGCTCCCTCCCACCCTGCTCTGCCCTGTTGGGTGCCAGGCTGAGTGTTCCACGGGGCTGCAGTCCCTGTCAGCACAGCTCTGCCAAGAACTGGGATCCCTGAGTCACAGCTGGGTTGTTGTGTGCCATAGTGGTTGCACTAGACACCCTTTGCTCCAAAGCAGCAGGTAGGATGGAGGTGAAACAACAGCTCAGGGAGTTAAGGGATGAAACAAGACCTTGATCCCAGCCCTTTCCACCAGCCCTGGCTACGCTGCTCTCAAACCTCTTCCACATGAGGGGTACAACTACAGGGTTTAATAACACATTTTGCAGTGGTGGTGTGTATGGCAATGTTCTGGTCTGTGTGGCAAAGGGCCACTCAGCATGAGATCCCTGCTTCCCTCTGCTCTGTTGCTGCAGGCTAGAGCTAATTTGTTCCCATGGTGGGTGCTGGTTCTTCCAGCCAGAAGTGTAATACATCACTACTTTTAAGGTAATTTTCAGAACAGCTACATGATGATGCATGGGTTCTCTATTTGCCAATGCTAAAAGGAACATTTTTAAGCTTGTATGTGCTCAGCAAGGGCATTGGTGTGCCACTTGGCATTGCAGCAACTCTTGCTGAGGCTGGTGTCACCACACAACCTTCAGGGCAGGGTACAGTCAGTTCAGTTCCTTAGCAGCACAGAGAGGTGAGGAGCAGAAAGGGAAGGATGGCAGGGCACCTGTGGCTCTGCCACCATCTGTGGACAGCATCCACCGTGATTTCCAGTGCCATCCAGCCATAGTTGAAGCCAACTTTAGTCTTTCTCTGCACCAAAACAGGGAGGAAAAGAACAGAAAAGAAAACTTCAGCTGACTAAACCTAGTGATACAGAAAATTTTGCCAGTATGGAGAAATCCAGGCATTGCTGTGACTGAGCAATAAAACTGAAGGATGCTGGCACAGCTCTGAGGTGTGCTTTGCCAAGGGGGCCCCTGCAGTAGTGGTGCACAGTTAAATTTTCCTTTTCCAGCAACTTCTCTGAGGATTCGTGACACAGATGCAGGAGATGACTCTCCCTGAGCAATAATGACATCCAGGAGGTGTGTTAAATATGTGTGAGGCTCCACCACTGAGCACTAAAGAGGCTGGAAACAGAAACCAGAGTTTGGGAAGCCTCAGTGAAATTTTTAATTTATATCTGCAACATAAAAGTATTTGTTCTCCAGACAACAGTAAAATAAGTGTGTAATAGTGTAATTTAGAATAGATTTTATAGTTTCTGTTGACAGAGAAGAAAAATAATTCTCTTAAAGCATTTAATCATAATGGTAATAAAGATGAAAAGCAGCAAGCACTCCCAGAAGAGATCAATGTTCAATTTACCCAGTATTTGCAGAATTCACTCTGGGCTGTGCCAACCCCTGTTACAACAGCTTAAAAAGCAACAGTGTAAACATGGTGTTAGCAAAAAAACCAAGAGCACAGCCAAGGTTTCAGGTACATAATTAATGGATATAGTTTGCAAATGAGTATGTAAGATAAAGTGATAAAATCAGCATATTTAAACAAGAGATCTACCGCTGTTTTCCTGAGGAAGTATCTACTGATAGTAGGGATGAATATTAAATCACATGGATAGTAATAGCATTGCCTTTACTAATGACATATCCAAACCCAAAGAAGGACATCAATACTTGTCAGATTGTTGGAGTCCCATGGGAAGTTTTAGCTCTCTGCCTGTCTGCCAGAGCTCTATGCTATGGGAATAGAGCTCCACTACAGCACAGCACATGCACAGTTGCCTTCAGAGCTTCTACAAGGTGTTTGCATGTTTCCATTTTTTGGGAACTGAGGCACACACTGCAAATTACTAGTCACTGTGTAAAGGACTAAAATCTTATTTTGTCCCTTTAAATCTAGTATTTTTGCTCTGATCCCAGCTGGTACTTAACGAGGGTGGCTAACCAGTGCTCTGCTTTTTTATTTTTAGCAGATGCTATTCTTTCAGCTTTTGATTTGTAGTTTTACCATACAGATATCGTTACACTAGGGTACGATAATTAACATTTTAAAATATTTCTGCTTTGAAACACCTACCATGATTGACTTTTGAAAGACTCATTTTTACAATTAAAGAGTTGAGAAGTTAGCAATAATATTTAGCCCTGATAATGCCTTGTTCATATTTGTTCCAAACCTTGGGTTTAACCAGGTAATAGATGAGTACACTCATTTTTTTCTTGTGGAATATATAAAGGAAATGTTTTGGTAATTACCTATTATAAAAGAAGACTCCCATGAGCTACTGTTTAAATGATCTGAGGGACATCGAATCATTCCCTCTTTAATTAAACTCTTGACACATGACATATTTCACTTCTCTGTTACCCTTCAACCCTTCCAAGGCTTCCCAGTCTAGAATTCATAACTCTGGCAGGTTGCAGCTTTCTGCTGTGGGAGAATCATCCTGCATGGAGATCAGCCTCCCAGAAGATGCTCCTTACATTGCAACCTCATAATAATTCACTGGTTTTGCCTCCCACAAATGGAAATTACAGAGTACTCCTGTACTGCTTCACCAGAGAGGCTGCATAAGGCAATGCCTTCAGCCCTCAGCATCAAGAGTCTATGTGCCACCATACCAGTGGAATGACTCCCTTAATTTCAGAGGCTGAGGGCTGCACTGGTTTTGCGAAGAGAACGAGCCCCATGTGTACCAGGTCCTGGGGCTTCCCCCATTTTCTCCAAACCTCAAACATTGTTTTCAAAAGAAAGTAGGATGGTTCCTGTGGACATTTTATGTTTTTTCTACTCTGCCTCTTAAAAAGTTTCTTTAACAAGAAATTGAGGAAAAAACATAATCAAAAATTGAAGAGAAATTGTTTCAGGTATTGCTCTCACTCCCAAGCAGGAATCCCACCAAAATTTCTGGATGATGGCTGCCAGAGACAGCCATGATGGTTATCAGGAGCTATCAGATGCCAGAAGCTAGCAATTCCCACATCCCAAGTAATGAAACAACGCAATGATATTTATCGAATCATAGTGGGTTAAAGGTCATCTAGTCCAAACCCCTCTGCCATGAGCAGGGAGATCTTCAAATATAGCAGGTTGCTTCATCATCTTCTCTACTTAAATATCCCTCTACTTGTGTATATTAAGGATATATGCATATGTGCAATAGAAATAATAATTTGTATGTATATAGAAGGACTGTTTATACTTTTTGTTTGCATTAACTGTGCATGATGCTAGTGGAGTTAGTGGTAAATACAAAAGAGAACGGCCACCAAAATAAGTTACCAAAGAAAGAAAGAAATAAAACCCTCTAACCTCCATTATTTTAAAAATCAGAATATTTTAGTAAAAAAAAAAAAAAAAAAAAATTTATGGGTAATAAAATCAGATATTTATTGAAAATGTCTAGAGATTTAGATTTAATGTGTAGGACAAAATAAACTCTAAATCCCAAAAATTTGTAATCAAATAAACAAAACTTTTTAGTGATTTATGTTTCATTTCCCTGGAAATTTAGATATTTAGTTTTTAGATGGTCCCTGACTACTTCATTATGCCAGGTGATATAAATTCTTTTGGAGAAACTCCACTTTTAATGATTCTGCTCTGAAGTTTGCTTGCTACAGCATGCAACATGCTAATTTGTCCATAGCACAGAACAGGAGGGGAGAAACATCTAAACCATAGGAAATCATTACAGCTTCCTTCCCCTTGCTGCATGACTGAATAAAAATTGATTATGCTAAGAAACCCCATGGTATCTTAAACAGGCACATGTGTTCACCCTCTACAAGGGGTAATGCTTTTCTCTTGAAGTGCCCTGGTGGCTCAGCATTCCCGTCAAAACCAGCAACATCTCAGCCATGAGGTTACCCAGGGCAAAGCTGCCATGGGATAATCTGCTTCATGGTTCATGCCTGCTGTGAACTTGCAAGTTTCCAGAAGAAAATGAAACTGTATAATTTGTTTCATGAGCAAATATGTCCAATTCTATAACTGCATTTGATGTGGTGGTGTGTACAACACAGTAGGTTACATATAACATCACAGGTGCCATCATTGGGAATTTGCATCCTTCTAAGTTAAGTTTAATGGCAACACCTGCGTTTTGAACATTTTACATGCTTTCCTTTAAGCTGATGCCCCTAAAATAACATCCTCTTCTCAATCCAACCAAAATCCTTTAATGACACTGTAGGAATTCACCCAACAACACTTACCTCTGAGACACCAGCACCTGTGAAGTGGCTGCACATCATCTGCGAGTGGGACAGATGCATGTTTCCAGTTCTTGTCTAGTGTTTTTTTAAGTGCTGCATCTATCAAATCCATTGCTAAAATAAGTAGTGGAAAATCCAGGCATGTGCATTTAAAAGTAAACCTCCCAAAGCTTATATAAAATGAATATACATAGCTTAAATATTAAAGCATCTTCTTTAGCCTAATTGTAGCTGCATCAGTAAAAAAAAAAAAAATCTAATCAAACGATCTGGCCTTGATTAATTTTGATTAGTGACAAAGTCATTTAAAGCACATAAAATACATTTATCTTTGATTGCGGGAATACATGCTTTCAACAACATACTCCTCAAATCAGTGAAATATATTTAATAAGCAGGATCATCTCTTATGAACACATTAGCATTTTCATGAGATGTCATTAATGTCAAAGCCAGAGAGACAACACTGTACTAAAATATCAACTGGCCGCAATGATAAACCCAGCATAATAATAAGCTTTGAAAGCAATTAAAAGTCTTATTTTTCTAGAAAAATAAGATAGAGGCTGTTTTTCTTTAACCAAAACACCCTGGCCCTGAAATGCTGCCAAGCCAGAAAGATCCGTTTCTAGGCAGTGACAAGAAGACACACGGGTTTGGGCTTATGCCTTCACAATATGAAAACATTACCAATTAGCATTCCAAATTATTTTAACAAGCCCATTGATAGGATTACTCTAAGGGAAAGAAATAATCACTAAAATCCCAATCAAAGGGATATTGCTCTGCTACAGAACAGAAATTTTTTTATGTTTAGATTAAATGACTTTGTACTAAATATATTGTACTAAACATAATATTCGAATAAAGTGCTTTTTCATAGGAAAGGGATCAAAAAGCAGAAGATGGGTAGAGCCTGAAGATGATGACAGGGCACGCAGAGCAATGGCAAGATGTCACTACAAAATACTATCAACCACTCTTCCAGCCATGAATGTGAGGATAAAACAGTAGTTATCTAATGTCATCCAACATTAGCCGGCTTTCTCTCCCTGCTCCCACCCCACACATGCTAATCAAAAAGTATACCTGTTATTAGTGTAGTGCCTGATGACCCAGCAGTATTGTGTGGGCTGGGTGCACACAGCATTCCTTTCCCACCCCCTGCATTTGATTACTCCCATTTTTCAATGAGAAACCCTTCAGCTTTATATGCAGTTGTTTTTCCAGAGCACGACATTCAAGGTACATTCATCAAGGTACGAATCACAGATTGATGTTCACTCTCTTCAAGTGTTTTCAGCAATTCCTGTTTCTTCTTAGATAATTATTCATGAGCTGTGTTTTTCTCCTGGAGCTCATCCTCAAATGTGATCCTTCTGATGGGTCATGCAGCTCCACTATAAATTAGATAGAAGAAATCTGGTTTGCAATTTGTATTGGCGGCAGCTGAAATCTTCCCTTCCTCACTCTTTTGGTTTTATTTAGAGGCTGGGACCAAAATGGAGCATGCAGCAACACATTTAAAGGGGTTTTCTTTTAGCACAGTAGTGGCCACTTTTTGGTGCATGTTCACTAAAAACCAAAAATGTGACAGAAAGCTGGTAAGTACTAGCTAAGTAAGTAGAGTGAAACAATGGGTGTGGAAACAAAAGTGGTATCATGCTTATGTCCATCACACAAGGAGACAATACCCACAAGCTCAGATTTAGGAGTTTTATACAGCAGGATGCTATACCAAGCCAGACCTTGACTAAATAAAATATTTATCTTTTCCTCCCTGCAGAGTAATTCATATGATTGCTTACAGTATTCCAAAAAACACATCATCTCTGCACTAGTCCAGTAGTGGAGTGGAATCTCTTCTGGAACAAAAGTGACAAAATTATCTAAGCACAGAAAATTATGGTCACAAATTCAGCTAAGCACCAGCTGTTAGGTGATTATTGGCACTAAAAGTAGCTACCTGCAGAAAAAAAAAAAGGAAAAGAGAAAAAAAGGAAGAAAGCAGAGAGATTTATGAAAAAAGGAAATCCAAAATAATCTAAAATGAGTCAATATCATGAAGACACTCAATTAGATGAATGTTTAATACTGGCCACTGCAGGAAGGAGCACAGATCTGTGGGGCAAGAGACCATCTTTCCCTTGTCAGTGTGGCTTCCTAGGGGTGGACCTAGCTACCAACGATTTAAAGTTACAGACCCCTGCTTCTGGTGAAGATTTAGCATTATTCTTTTACAGTTAATATCTACAAGTTAAGTATTGACTAGGTCTGACCAACAAATTAAGCCAATAGATTGTGTTTTGCTATGATGTTAATAGCAGCCATGATCTCACACTTTATCCTAGGAAGACCACACCAGTTTGCAAGAGCAGCCATTAAGAAGAGGTGGTTGAGATCTCATTATGTCTCATTCACCTTATACTGTGGCACACACAGCACAAGACATTTTGTGCTGTAGGTACATCACCATTCGTGTGGTCTGTGCCTTATTTACTGTCTGTCATCACAGGCTGGTAAGAGAATTCTTTATTTTCCTATAGTTTTTCCTATTAACTCATCGCCGAGAACTAGAATAGTCCCAAGAATTAATGAATTTATTTCCTCTGTGAGATGAGTTATCATCAGTTTTACAGAGAGCAAAACAGAGGAACTCACAAGAAGCCATATAGTAATATTTACCCATGGACAAGCAGAGCTTAGGGTTAGAGCACAAGGGGAAACCTCATTTTGTGAAGCACAGCAGAAATGTGTGCACTTCTATCCATCATGCCCTGCCTTGTGCTCTTTTAGCTTTGGGAAACATTTGATGGCTACCTGCAGCAAAACACAGAAAATAAACTTGCCTAGGAATTGTAATTCAATTATTTTTATTTCCGGTTTTTAAACTTTAATAAATATGGGTAAACTCAATCTCAAAAATTATACATTGCAATTCCTGGTTCAGAGGACATTTTCATTAAACTGCAAACATCCCTCTCTGCGATTACCTGTTCCTGCTCTCAGAACATATCAGCCTGCACTGAAACAGGAAGAGTTGGGCTCTAGTCCTGGCAAGAGCTAGGGTTGTGGGATTCCAAAACTTCACCCTTGGGCTGATGACCCCAGCCCCTGGTTATAACCAGATGTTTGCTGTGCCAACTCACTGTGCCCTGAGTATGATCTGTAGCCACTGAGGCTGAACAGCTGATTTTACAAGTGCTTTACTGAAAGTTCAAATTTACACACTGATGAGAAATAAGCAGCTTGAAAACCTTAAATGTTGGTTTTAAATTAGTTTTCTATTTGGCTTCTCATTTAACCTGAATTTAAGTTTCTTTCTCCCCACTTTTCCGAAAACAACTGTTACACCGCTTTTATTCATCTGACAGCTAATTTTCTTCATTAAACAGCTTGTGTAGGATCCACTTATTTTACCTGTAGGAGCACATTGGCAGCACATGAGTCCCAGCTGCCCCGGCACTCCTCCCTGCTCCGCAGCATCTCCCTGCAGCCCCCACACCTTCCATAGCAGCAGAGCATTTGCTGCTGAAATGAGCCTTCCCATGAAGTACGAGTATTACTTTTGACAAAGCTGAGACGTCTCTGGACAAGACACTGCTTCTACTGTTATTTCCCCTAATTACAGTTATTTGGTCTTCACATGACAGAGCATTTAAGGCAGAAGGAGTAAAAGCAAAGCACGAGATGTTCTGCGGCTGATTACCCACTGCCTGCTCCTGAGCCTGGAAATTTTCTTCCACCCTCTTGCTCTTCACTGTCCCAAGTTTTTTTCTTTGAGAAAAAAAAACATATTTTCCAAATGGCTGTGAGCATTTAGAGGCTGATGATTTTCATCCCAAACCGTGTTATAGTGGGGAGGCTGCAATTTTTGCTCACAAAAGCCAAGCTGTTGGGGTTGGATTCATTTGAATGAGACTTAATAGGTTCAGGAAACAAGGAATATATTACTCTTTTACACAGTGAAGGCAAACCAGTGAAGTCTTCAATGGCACTTTACAAAGAAAGCACTAGATTTACATCCAGCCTGTTCTTGTTTTGCCACATGGGTTATTTCCTGGTAAGACTCAAGGGTGCATGGGCCCAACCATTATCTCATTAAATCTAGATTTTTTTTCTGTGTAATAAACACTCTGGTTACAAACTTTTCACTGTAATTAAATCCTTTGGGTGGCTGGAGATGAGCAGAGTGCAGCAGAAATCTGCCAGAGCCCCCCATCTCTGAAATCCTGCTATGATTACAGGGGAGCTCATCTGATGGGAAGAAGGGGGAAAAAGCTGCTCTCTTGATGTGCTTATTATTACTTATTTTCCCACCATAATGAAAGAGCATCTAACCAGAAGTCATAAACCCAGCTATTTATAGGCCTGTAATTAAACATCACTGAAAGTGTGAAGACACAAAAGCAGTGCCATCTGCCATGCATTTGTGGCACCATAAATATAGATGAAGAGCTGCCACCCCGTTTGTCCTTCCCAGAAAACTTATTATTTAAACAGCCTTTCTGTAGCATTGGAAGCACAGCACCTGGTCCCAGAGGTGCTCATCCCACTAGAAAGGCTGGCTGTCCATGCCTTTCATACACTCATCCCAAAGCCCACCCAATGCCTTTCCCATCGGCATGTGCGGTCAGTCAGGGGTCCTCTGCCGGGAGGTACCTTCACTGAATACATTGACACAGGGATCAAAGGGGAGTTTGTGATTTAAGGCCCGAAACTTCCAGCATCCCTCCACCAGCCTTCTGTGAAATCATTGCTCTAGTTAGTAACTAAAAAAAAAAAAAGTCTATGTATAGCACATTAGCACATTTGAAAAGTTATTTTAATCATGGTCAGATGAAATTCATCTGTGTTCCTCACTATAGAAAGACTATATTTGGCAAACTACAACACTGCAAAATAGACTTGAATCCCAGCATTTGGGATTTTGCTGAAGAGTGCTGGCTGGCAGGTCTGGGTCAAGCTGCTGGCTTGGCTTCCCTTCCTGTCCCCAGGCAGAGTAATGTCTGTAATTCCTTGTGCCAAACTAGAGAGGACTTTGACAAGCCATGGTCCATTAGCTTGTTCCAGCTTCCATGTCCCAAAGTACTGCAAATGTGTTAATGTCTTTCGGAAGCTGAAATCTGCCATTTACCCATGGTTAATTGCTCTGAATTGCAGCAGGATGGGGACATACCCTTGGGTAAGCAAGTTTGGATGGAGTTGTACAATTAACTGGACAACTGCTCTCCAGGGTTTTTTTCCTTATTATATGTCAACACTTTAATTAAAAGAAGTAGTTTTTAGCAACCTTAATATAACCTCCGAGACAAGACTAGCTGTCTAAAAGGAAGCCTGGCATTACTAGGGTGAAGGCGATCATGCTGTCCCCCCAGCAATGCCATGTGGGTCCTTGGGAAAGGGTGCCTGGTAGTTGGAGCAGCCCCTCTGCCAGGCTGAGAGCCATCTGCAGAGGTTGGGCTTCAGACCACAAGAGGCAAAGATGCTTTTGCTTTGCAAAAGTCACTTGGAAGGTCATAAAGGATTAGGGAGAGTGAAGCTGTGGCTGAGGATCACTGCTCCCATGTGGCTATTCCCATGCTGGGTCTTGGACACGGATCCTGCGTGAAAGAAATGACCTCTAAGGAATAAAATCTTTTAGTCCCACCATGGGTGCTGGCTGCTTACACCCAGCTCATGTTACTCCTGCTAGGCCTTTGGGAAGGGTTCTGTGTCACACTGAATTCCCCATCCCCCTGGCACTGCTGCCATACCCCTGTCACCAGCCAGGCCTGTGATGGTCTCAGAGCTGCCTGCCACTTATCTTCTGCCACCCTGGCTATGGACCAGGCACGGCGTAGAAAACTGCTTGTACACAGATAACAATGCCAAAAATAGCCTGTAAGTAAGCATGTGATGCCCTGCAAATAATTTTGAGAACTGCTCTTGAGAAGTTTAGATAAGGTTTAATTAGAAGTGAGTAATGCAGAAAATGCAGAATATGCAAGAGGGCAACTCCATCTTCCGCAAAGCTTGATGAAATTCCCATTAACATTCATGAAATAAAAATCTATCTTTAACATTGTGTAAGTCAAGTATTCCAGAGCCAAACCATACTCTTAGATACAAGGCATTTCAAGTGGAAAATTGGTAGTTCTGGATGGTAGGTTTTGCCCATACTGCTTTCCTTTTGACCTAGGAATATGGTGCTCCAGGGATGGGGAGACAGACTTAGCTGTTCTTGTTGTGCCGCATTTCATTTTTGCTGACCGATGATGAAGCATTCCAGACTGAAGAGAAAAATTACTTTCAAACTTAAAATGGAAATTAAAAAAATAAAATTAAAAGTTAGCCCTGAAAGAAAAGTATTACCCACGGAAAAGTAAGGGGTTGATACCCCTTAGACAGCTCCTGGTGAGAACAGAGGTCCTTTATTTGGCCAAATCTAGCTGGAGACAATAAAAATTGAAAGCAAAATTTGGTCCTCAGAGAACAAAAACTTTTCTTGCTCTTTATAAAACATGATCCTGTAAAACAACACATTTTTTTCAGTATGTGAAAAGCCTCCGGACTAGAGGAAAGAACACTCTCTTTTTAAGTTATGCCACCAGAACAAATTTAATGTTCAGCTATGACCATTAATAGTATTTATTGGCCCAAGGAGGTCTCAAACAAATTTCCAGGCCATGGAGCTGGCACAGTAACTCCCAGACCACTCCTCTGGTATTGCAACCTGCCTGCATCAGCCCTGCCTGCTCGTTGGCAGCAGCACTGGAACCCCTGTGTCCAGGGGCGCACAAACCAGGGGTGTTCCCACAAGAAACAGGCCATTTTCTTATTCCTTGTCCCCTTACATAAAGGCCATGAGAAATCACCTGACACTGGCCAAGTACTGACAAAGATGTCCTCCATGTGACGGACCTGGCCACTTATCTCTGCACCACTTTGTGCTGACCAGCAAACACCAGCAGATATGGCAGGCAGAAAGATAATACGAGAGCCTGTAACTGCAGACAGTGCCAGGACCTGTGAGTACAAGGGGTTGCAAAGATAACTTCAGCACAGCGTTTCTCATTCTGCTCTGGTTTATTCTGGACCCTTAACATCCTTTCCTTTATATTTATCAATAGTCTATACACAAAGATATGTGTAGGCAGTCCTGAGCTGCCATGGAGCCTGAAGCTGTGTGGGAAGACTTCAGACTAAGCTCTACTACTGACTATGGCATAACACAGGGTGAATTAGTATTTATTGCATGCGTTTCCAATTAATTTTTACTTAGGTCCTGAGTACTAGCAGCTGTAACAGCCTTGTGAGCAGTGAAAAATCACCCTGCAAGTGCTGCTGAACACCAGCCAGGGGAAAGCTCTGAAATTATGTTCTTTTGGCACACCTTTTTAATCCTGATTTATGTCCTTTACATAGTTATCTTTTCACCCATTTTCTAAAACCTTTCCTAAACACATGAAGTTTTGTAATTTTACAGGCTGCTGAGATTGCCTGCATCCAGAGCAAATCTGTAAATTACCATCTTGTGAGCTTGGCTGTGTTATTACAGGATAGTCTTATGCTTGGTTGCTAACAAAGATACTTGCAGGCAAACCCAGGGCTCTGTGCTAACAGCAGTAATGGCCCCTTAATATCTCTCTCAAACAATAATACACAGATTTATCTGCTAATTATTTAAATACTAGATGGAGAAGACCAGGCAAGCAATTCTGTTTCTAGTACCAGCCTGTAGCATCCCAAATAGTAGTCCCAGTTTTGTTCCTCTCCTCATTGATGTGAAGGCACAGCCTCAGTCTTTGTTTTTGCAAACACCTGTGACAAGGTCATACCTTTGCTTTGGGACGAGCAGATATATCAAAGGGAATTCTGAGGGTTTGGGGAATTTGAGGTTTCGTTTCTCACTGTTCCCAACCTCAGCAAGCTCCTTGGCAGGAGAGACTGCTGGTGCCCATCCAGCAGTATCTGGGGCCAATGTACCTTGCCACAGTCACCTCCTCGGTGACACCCTGCAGGCACACAGCCAGCAGCACAGGATCCCCAGGCTGCAGGCATGATGAGCCTTTCAGGGCAGACACGTAACAAGTGTTTTACAAACCAAAGATTTACATAACTGATGGTGAAAGTCAATCCAAAACCCATGTACTGCACTGAACACATGTTGGGAAGGGTCTGCAAAATGCATGCTGGCTCACCATGGGGTGCTACTAACAAATGCTGCACCTACTAGAGCTTGACTGCAGGTTGCTTGCATGCAGTGTTCAATTAAATCATGACGGAAAATGATGTTTGAGGAATGTTAGGTCAGTTTTCTGCTCTCCATTGATTTTAATCAGATTTTCTGCACTCACAGCAGCCTGTAACGGGTTGTCCTTGGCTAGTGGTGCAATGCATCCAGCTGCCGGCTGGAGCAGAGAAGATGAAGCTTGCAGCTGTATGCTGCCGGGGGCTGGTCCTTCCCTTCTTGGGAGATACTACAGCAGCTGCAGGAAATGCTGGGAGTTGGACTCAGTGGGTCCAAGCACAGGGGCTGGGGCTGCAGTGCCGCTGCGTGCGCACAGAGCAGAACTGCAGAGAAGCATCCTCTTGACAAAACCCCAGTGTGAAACCCGTATAAACCTGGCACTGTTTCCAAGTTGGTCTCTGGGTATAAGAGTGAAGAGTAAAAATGAAAGCCCTAAAGCACAGCATTTCCATCTCTGAGCTACTCGCATGCTAACCGTGCTCACGCTTAACCTGTTTCAAAACCTGAGCCCTTTAAGATAATATTTCCATGCAAATCAAGGGCTGTAATTACTCACTGGGGAAAGAACAGTGTTTTGTAAACACCCTATAGGTCTCCCCGATCAGACAGAGCTTATAAACAGTCAGGCTTTGCTCTGTTACTTCCTAAAGATACTTTTAATATGTTGGAAACATTTTCAATGTCACCTTAAAATCATATAGGAATTAACTTTTCTAATGCCAGACACTGAGTTGCATATTGTTTCAGATACCACATGTATTAAACATAAACAAACACCCCACCCTAACCAAATCCCAAACCAGAATGAAAGATCTTTCTGGCCCGTAATGGACGAGGTACATTCTTGTTATGACAGAGGCTTCAGGGAGAGGGCAGCCCCGGATGGGAGCCGCTCTGGCAGCGGAACCGGGCACCTGTCCCTCTGTGTCTGGATGTGCAGGCAGCCCTCCGACAGAAAATCACACCAAGTTTACATTTGTAGTAAATATGGCCTAATATTCCTAAGCAAATATATTTGATCTGCATGCTATCTCTGCTCCAGAGAGCCCCAAACACAATCATCCACATAATTTGCCCCTTTATTATGCAGATAAAGTTTAAAACTCCAGCATAGCCTTTAAAGCCTATGCCAAAAGAGAGGGAAAACCAAACCAACCCAAATGGAAGAACACAACTCCAAATTTCTTGAAAAAAAAAAAAAAGCTCTACAAATATGTGTGCATTTTGGACAGTCCTAAATTACAAATTCGAATATATGTCAAATTTCCACCAAAAAAAAAAAAAAAAAAAAAAAAAGAAAAAGAAAAAGAGAAAGAGAAAAAGAAACACCACCCCCCGCTCCAAAACCCTAAAAAAAATTCCTCCCAAGCTCAGGTTTTATAGTTGTGATCAGAGCTCCCCTTAGTGGGCTGCCGTGGGGCGACAGCCTGTAATCGGTGTCCCCATCAGCAGGTGAGGGACTGGCAGACTTGCCTCAGAGGGTCTTCTGACCCACAGGCAGAGAGGTGTGGTGGTGGGCAGCAGCTGCGGGCAGCCAGCACTTCAGAAAGCCCATCTTAATAACAACATGACCTGACAGTGTGCACTCGCAGCCCAGGAAACCAACTGTGTTGTGGCCTGGATCACCACCAGCGTGACCAGCAGGATGAGGGAGGGGATTCTCCCCCTCTGCTCCCCTCTGGTGAGATCCTCCTTGCAGTGCTGCATCCAGCCCTGGGGCCCCCAACATGAGAAGGACGTGGGACTCTTGGAGCGCCTTCAGAGAAGGCCACAGAGATGCTCTGAGGGCTGGAGCACCTATGGAGACAGCCTGAGAGAGCTGGGCTTGTTGAGCCCAGAGAGAGAGAAGGCTCCAGGGAGACCTTAGAGCAGATTCCAGTGCATATAAGGGCCAAAAAAAAAAAAAAAAAAAAATCTGGAGAAGGGCTTGTGACAGGATCTGTAGGTGCAGGACAAGGAATGGCTCTGAACTGACAGAGGGGAGATTTAGATTAGATATTAGGCACTGGCACAGGCTGCCCAGAGAAGCTGTGACTGCCCCATCCTTGGCAGTGTTCAAGGCCAGGTTGGACGGGGCTTTGAGCAACCTGATCTAGTGGAAGGTGTCCCTGCCCATGGCAGAGGGGATGAAACTGGATGAGTCCTAAGGTCCCTTCCAACCTGAACCATTACATGATTCTATGGTCTTCCAGAGTCTGCAGCAGAGGCCTAGGGGTGTCATCAGCTCCAGAGGGCTCCAAAGCCACCATGCAGGGTATTTTATAGCACGTACTCCTTTCTGAGAAAGCTAACTACACTGTCCCAATCCAGGTGGGAATTTCCTGTGCAGTTTATTCCAAACAAACCCATACATATTTCTGCTGTGAGACCCAAGAGTCAGGGGAAAATAAGTAAGTAAGTAAGTAAATAAATAAAGTCTATGTTGCAAACAAGCATTTAAAAAAATTTCTTTGGGTAGCAGCAGAAATACCAGGAGATGCTCACTATCCAAGAGCAGGGATGGATTCACAGTAAGGTAGCTTTGCCAAACATGCAAGAGGAAGCTTAAACCCACACAAAACATCATTCAAGTATACAACATAAGGGAAATGCCTTTGGGGATCAGGTTGCTGGGTATTACAAGTTCAGTTGCTCAACCCTGTGTGAATAATGCAGCATTTTCCGATGAACCCTCAAACAGGGTAAGGAACTCGTTCTGTCTCTGCTTGTGCTTCTTCCACTCATTTCAACAAATTAATAAGCTTCCTAGCACTAATAACCCCAAAACCATGATTCTTTCAAAAAAAAAAAAAAAACCAGCAAAAAAACAGGCACAGGAAAAAAAAAACAAATAAGTGTATGCAGTAGATACAGAATGATGACTCAATGACAGTCTTTAGTGTGTGGGATAGTATAAGAGCAGCAGTTGGTGCTTCCTTGCATATTCACTGAGGTATCATGTAACACTATTATAGAGATATCCCTCCTCCTCCAAATCACCAAATATGCTCAGGGTTGCTGACAGCATGGACAAAGCTGATACAAGAAGTTTGGCTGCATTTTCAGCTGAGAGAAGCTAGCTCCTGGAAGGTGATGGGGACTTGGAGGTTGGCCATGGCATGCTCAGTAGGCTCGGCTGTCCCATCTGCTCCCTCACTACCGTTTCCACTCACATATCCAATGCCCAGCCACGCTGTAGTTTATCTGCATTTAACACAAGACCCTATTGATTGGAAACCCTTTGTACTTTCTAATAGGCAGCCTCCTGCGGGCCCTTGTTACAGGGCTTGCTTTATCCTGCAGCTCCTGGGAATCAGTTTTCACAGACGCCTTATGCTTTAAAGTGAATTTCTGCCATCTGTGACGTCCCAACCCTTGTTCTTAAAGTAATGCTGAGTTTCATTGCCTGCCCATCCCATGTGCACATCTGAATTCTGCAGCCATTCCCACTGCAGGACCATGACAGTTCCAGCTGCAGTTTGGTTCTTGCCTTAGAAGTTAAATTAGGAACTCAATATCCCTCCCCTTGCCAGTTTTGGTGTAAGTTTCTGAGACACTTATTCTAATTCTGTCAGGAAAAGTTTCTTTGCTTTAAATTAGCAGAATATGCTGTAAGAAAGAGCATGCCAGAATTAAAAGGATAAAGGAGGGAAATTAATTTAGGTCTGCAGGCAGTAATGAGAAATATCTACGTTAATAATATATGTAAAGCCCAATAAATGTAATGATGTACCTACACCCATTGTGCTGAAGTGGGTTTATTTTAATCTCCCTAATAGGTCATTTCATGCCTGCTTTACCGCAGCCAGCCTCCCTTCCTGCCTTCCCTCTCATTCAGGGTACACTGTTCTCTTGCAAAAGGCTCTTCCTGTGCCTCAGCTCGATGCATTTATTATTATTAATAAAACCCCATATTTTGTTTGCCTTTCTGGCAGCATCATCATAGCCCTTCTCATTGCCCACCAGTTGAACCAGTGTCCAGGTACTGTGCCAGGGTTAGACCATGGTGTGGGCAGGTAACCAACTGCCCAGGGCAGCTTTGATGGAAGGGGAATTGGAGAATGGAAATGTGCAGGGGGAAAAGCCATGGTGAAATGATGCGAAAGTCAAAGGTGAGAGGAACTGAGCCAGGATGAGAAACTGTTCATGCAGAGGGGCCCAAGGGCTGGAGGGTAGGGTCTGGCAAACCTCAGTGCCCAAGCAGAGCAGTGGTCAAAAGCAAAGCACATCCTGAGCCTTCTCCAGCATGATCAGCATCGGTAGAGGACAGGTCTCATGCATCCCAACAGCTATCCAGTACCAGCAATGTGGCTGTTCCACACCACGCTGGCCCACTCCACACAGGCAGCTTGGGAAAGGTCTGGACCCTGCCAGCAGTTCAGAGGACTCGATGCAGTGCAAAGCAATGCGGAAAGAGGTTAAAAGAGCAGAGAAGGAACCTGGGGATTCTCTCCTTGGCTGAGCTGGGGTTGCTGAAAGAGTAGAGTGGTGCAGATGGGGACTCTTAGCCACAGGCTTTAAATGAACTAGCATGACATCAATGTTTTAGGAAAATAGACCAATTTTTTTTCTGAGCCAAGCTCATCTTCTGCACTGGTCAAGGGGCAGAAGGAAGATAAAAAAGAAAATAACCATTAAAAAAAGTCATAATCTGTTCATGAGTGGGAAAATAGCTGTAAAA
Source organism: Pezoporus occidentalis (assembly GCF_034315485.1). Lineage (NCBI taxonomy): Eukaryota > Metazoa > Chordata > Aves > Psittaciformes > Psittacidae > Pezoporus > Pezoporus occidentalis. The sequence continues at coordinate 4,792,491 of NW_026915877.1, forward strand.
CAAGTTACTGAGATTTTTCTGGGCTTTTCCCCCTACCTTTTCTTAATCTTTACTCATGTAAATTATGCTTTTTCTATAAGAAAAAAACCCAATAAAACATAAACAGTTTAGAAAGAAGCCAGGGATGGGTATTTGGATATTTGGAGCCAGTCACATTTTTCCCCTAATTCTGTATAGTATCACATTTAAAAGCACTTATTGTTATTATATTCTCAAGATCCTTTCCCTCAAGGCTCTTGAAAATCAAGGTGCTAAATGATACTAAAAAGTTTTAGAGACAATGAATGGGAAGTTTATCAATTTATAGTAGTGTAAAATATTTTCTTCTGTTAACAAATATTTAAATTTGTTTTAAATATACTATTTCCATGAACATGCCATTTGAGTTAATTACTTTACTGTAAATGCACCTCTTAAATAATTGCTAAACCTCAAGAAATGCTTTCAATAATTGACTGAGTTTTCATAAGGAAAAATGGTGTTATTAAATCCAAATTAAATGCACATTTGAGACACTTCACTTAGAGTGCTAACATAGCAAGCATTTTCATACTGTATAAGAAATAACTTTGGAGTTTAATGGCAGGAAACAGTCACTCTACAGTCATCTATAATCATCCTGTTTTCCTATTTTTTTTAAGGTCACATATATCAGAACGTTTTTAATGAATTGACCAGAAGTTTGTAAGTGATTTCACATTGAAGATGCCCATCATCCGGAGTGTTTGTCACAGGATTTTTGCAAACCCAAACCAGTGGGTTAGATTAGGAGGATCTGGGTGAGTTATTGTTCAAGGCTTTTGTTCAGTGATGAGCTGGGTATAAACTTGAGCCAGGCCAGAGCATACGTTTCCTGCTGCAGGAAGGCTACTTGGTTTCTGGTAAGACCGAGAAGCCACAGACCTGCCTCGCTGGCACTATGGTGGTCTCCCCGAGTGGAGGTGCCAGCAGGCCCCTGTTTACCCCCAGTTCCCTGCTGAGCCTGGGTAAGCTTAGGGGCAGGCCCTGTGTTCCTCGAAGTTCTCAGAGAAGTCACTAGTTTGGAAAAACTTTAAATTGCAACTCAGAGCACCTGAAGCAGAACACCAATTTTTGCCCTTCAGATCTACTTTGGCATTCTGTATTTCTCATACCTTGACATGCAGTGGTAATCTTAGCTAAGTCTCCCTTTGTGCATCTCCATTCCTTTCATTGCCCTTGGCCTTTGAAGTACGTGGTACTTCAATTCAGAGCAGCGTTAGCCCTTTCAGGAGGAGCCATAAGATCCAAGCCTGAGAAGATAGCATCAAAGACAATCTCAGCATTTTCCAGAGCAGACTTAATAAAAAGTCTGTGTGCTCTCAAAGTGAATATATTTGATTCCAAAAAGAAATCTGGACGTTAGCACTAGAGGGAGATATTTCCCCATGTACCTTGGATTCAGAACTGCTGAAAATCAGCAAAATCTAGCAGCAGAGAAAGAGTATCTGTAGTATTAAACTATGTTAATCAACTGCAATTAATAAGAGTGAGATGCAACTCATCGTAATCAGCTCCCATCAGTTGCCAGTGATAAAGATATTACCAAGCAACAGATAATGAGCTGATATTTAAACTGAATTACATTATTTAATGTATAGAAAGTTTCACAGTGTCTTACAGAGCAGACTGTTTACATGTTTATTCCAATGAGCAAAAGAACTTCAGTGTGAGATCCAAGCAACAGGAGCTGCCAGTGGAAAATGCCAGAATCAGTTGGCTGAAAGAGGTTAAACTGTCTTTCTACTTCTTTGCAGCAGCGGCACCCAATGCAGTTTTTCCTAAGATGTTATCTGAATGTAAAAGTTGCAGTGATCTGCTAAAGATGCTGATTACATTGCTACAAGAAAGGGATCAGTGGTAACGGCTTGCATAGCCCGTGCCAGCACTTGATGCTTGTGCATTTCTGACGTAGATGAGAAGGGCTTTTTAATTTCTCTCTTCACAGTCTGGAAGAAAGTCTTTGTGAAAATCTGTAATATTAGGGAGGGGAAAAGGGGGAGAAGTCCAGCAGCTTGCTCCTGCGCCAAGCTGAGCCTGTGATACAAGCACAGCTTTTGCACAGCTCGGTATTTCAGAAAAGTTGCATGAACTTGGAAAAGGAAAAATAATTTAAAAAAAGAGGCATGGACTAATTACAGCAATTTATAATCAGCAAGAAGTGGGTGATGAGCTCGCTGTGAGTGCAGGGAGTGGAGGGCCGGTTGAAGGCAGGGGATGCCCAGAGACACGGCGGCCGCATCTGCACCTGGACCTTTTGTACCTCCCAGCCCGGCCCGCGCTCCTTCCGAGGGGCGGTTGCTAGATGGAGCTGCAGCACCAGGAATGGGGCCTCCAGGGCACAGCCGCCCCTCCCTTCCCGTGCTGTCCTTCAGGACTGTTTTTATGAAAATAAATGGAGGCAATGAAGAAATATCATTATAGGGTAAAAGCACTGGGTACTATGAAAAGTTAAATAACACTTTTTCTTCGATGCCTGCGCACTGCTTGAGAAGAGACAGGCCCTGTCCTGTGCAATGCACGGCCGCCACGAGGCTCAAAGCCCTCCAGCCTTTCCCACAGTGTGAAGGAGTGCACAGAGATGAGGGTGAGCTCTGGGACTGGGAGCTGATGACACATGGCTGGCCAGACATGAAGATGTGTTTGGTGGGTGCAAAGCAGACAGCACCTAATAGAAATCCATCAGGAGGTGGTCTGTGAGGTTTCCTAATGACCACAGACACCGCTGCAGGAATCGCTCTGTCCAAGAAGGACTCTGTGAGGTGGGGTGGAGAGGTCATGGAATTAATGCCAAGTGGGAAGGTTCTGGCAGATAAGCCGCAACAGCAGGAAGCAAAGGAACACCAGGAAGCATGCTGAAGGTGACAAGGAGATGGCTGTGCAAACAGGCGGGTATACTGGGGTAAAGGCAGCCCTATGTGGGAGATGCTGCCTGCTCCACACCAGCAGCAATGCTCACCACTGCACGCACTAACTCTAAAGGTTATTGTGCATGTGAACCCAGTGCTGGTAATCACTCAGCTTGCAAATAAAGTAATTAAAGATTGGAGTCTCCAAGCATTGTGCACAAGCAATTCTCTGGAGTGGCTGCTGCAGCCTGTGACAATAGCACGGTGCCACCTTACTAACCTGTGACACCAGGCAGGCAGATCAATCAGTTGATCTCCAATACAAATAACGTGCAAGGGGGAGAAAAACTGAGGCTATAAAATTATGCAAGTATCAGTAAATTGATAACATGTGGCTGCAGTAGGGTTAGAAGTGACAAAAAAGAAATGCTTATTGAGCATAAATATTAATTTAGTAACAAAATGGTTTTAGACCAAGCATACTACGTATTACCACATCTGTCCAGGTTGCTACAGGGAATTCAGCCCAACTCAGCCATTGTTTTGATCAGGTGTGGAAAGGACTCTGTAACCTCCAAGTGGATATATCCACTGTATACAATGATTATTTTTAATCGGCCTGGTGCCTAAAATCCTCTCATTGTATTTCACATGTTTTTGCTTTCTTTATCTATTTATCTCCTTGAACATCAAAATTAATTACAATTGGTTTTATTAAAAATGATTAAATATTTTCTAGGAAATATCATCCTGGATCCACCCTCCTCACAGTCAGCCTGAAGAATGACAACTGGTTTGCACTAAACACAGCGGATGAATACACGTTGCTTGTCTGGGGATCATCAGGATTGTAGCCAGGTAAGCTTTCCCCTACCTGGCTACAGATTTGTGATCCACAGGCTGCTGGACTGCATTTGGCAAGAAAGAAGACCACTTAGCCTTTTCCAGCCTTAGCACTAACTAACCAGCCTTTTCACTAACTCTGGGTTAGTGAATAGCAGGAATAAAAAAAGTCATGGGGAAGTAAAGGTTCTGGTTTGTGAAACAGCTGCAGAATTGAACCAAGTCCAAACCTGTAGGAAAGATTGATGTTCACATAAACAATTACAGCTGTAGCTTAAGTGTTCCGTGATAAGCAATGGTACATATCAGCCTTTCACTTGCTGTTTCTGCAATAAAGTTGTTACAGCTACATTAATTAATCTAAGGGCACTTCTAAGCATCATTTTATCCGTCCACCTCTCTGAGGAAGCAGTACCTCTGGAGTTTTTCATAAAATAATAGCAATATAAACTCTCCGCTGTTTTCAGCTCCCTCCAAGACAGCTAAAAGAAGATGTAGCCCCCACAAACACCACTCTGACTGCGTTCTCACCCTGACCTCGGCATGAATTAATAGAGCCTATGATTTATTCCTTCCAAGAATATTCTTTTAAACAACACTACCACACACTTAGCTGGTGCTGCTTTGTAGAAGAGCATGCCGGAAAAGGTTTTGATGTATTTACATCACTTCTGTAAAGATGATTTGCACAATATTCACTGGAAGCACTCATCAGCAGCTTGTGGATGTACATGGGTGGCAGGAATTTGAAGCTCATGAACTGTTAGTATTTACAGGACTAATCATGATTGTAAATTTTTTTTTAATAGTGCATTTTTTTCCAACAGAAAAATGCCATCCAGACAAAATCAAAATGCAGTTTTCTCAGGAATCCCCCGGAGCTGCCCCTCCGGGCTGCAACCACAATCCCAGGTCCCACATGTGGGGCTGTAGTGCAACCTGGAATACCTGCCCCCCCCCCCAAAGCAACTTCCTTTGCTTGTTCAGTGTGGAAAAGTGTTTGGATGCAAAAGCCTTCCCAGGATGAATGACATATTTAAGCTTTGCCAGAGTGATTGTTTCAGACACTACTGATTTAACCAAAAACAAACAAAAACAAATCCCCACCACAAAACCCCTAACAAACTGCAGTGTTCTTTGTTCAAATTTTCAAGATGTATCAAAATCATGACTTCTTTCAAAAAATAATTAAAAAAAAAAATGAATAAAAACTTGGGTTTTCAACCAAGCCCACCTACTGGAAGTTCAGCCCAGCAACAGCTCCATTCCCAAAATCCAGCCCATAGTAGGGAGGTGGTTATGCCACCCGTGGTACTGAGAGTGCATTATTCCTAGCCATGAGTACATCTGTGTTAGATGAGAGAATACGCTATGCCACCGTAGTCTAACAGCCTTAGTTAGATATAGTTATTATTATAAAATAATTAAAAATATGACAGTGGGAAAAGTCCCTCTGTTGTGGATGTGCACTGCTCACTCCGGCTCCTCCCTGCTCTCCTGCACCTGCTTGCACCCATGGAAGACTTTTTCTTTCATTTCCATGGCAAACGCAGGGCTGGATTAACAAGGCTCACTTTCGACAGAGCAACAGCCCTCCAGTCTGCATGACGATACCGTTGTACTTTTAACAAAGATAATTGTTTTTTATTCTCCTGAGTAATGCGAGCAGCGTACTATGTATCTGGTACTGTCCCTGGCTGCCCATCAGGCTTGTTTCAGACACCCTCCTCCAGGATGAACTGGCCCCTGAAGGGATGCGAAGGGCGGGTATTAATGGCCTTCCTCTCTGGAGAGACAAGGAGGTTCTCCTCTCCCAGGGGATGTCATTCAGGAGTTGGTTTCCAGGTCTGTGAAGCCTGGATGTTTTATCATAAAATTTTTACTACTGAGTGGAAGCAGAGAAATAAAAACAGGGGGAGGTGAGGATCAGAAAATTCAGGATTATTTTTTAAAATAATTAAAAAAAGTTGCGCACCACCCTGCAGCTCCTAGGCTCCTCAGCAGTTAGGATTGCCAGCCTTTTTTTCCCTGTTCCTGATGGCAATTCCTCCCTTCCAGTCCCAGATAAATCTTCTAACAAACAGTTGTGCACCCATGCAAGTACTAGTACTCAGGGAGAAATAAGAGCATCCGAACAACTTACACTTAGAACATTGTTTTGCCTCCTTTTGAGGCTTATCATTTGAAAGAATTGCTTAACACATCTACTGACCCACAAGGGAGAAAATAGCAATATGAACTGTTAATATCTGCTTCTTCACAATGGGAACTTCATCCCCAAAAAAAACAGTTCTTTGGAAAGTTTTTGGTGGTTTTATTTTTCCGCAGTGCAGAGAAGTGCAGCTAGGGTTAGTCTGTGCACAGATGCTGCTGGTTTTGGGAAGCATCTGGGGATTCCCCTACACAGGGCAGGACATGGGAGGCAAATGCCCATCATGGGGATGGAGGCTAGGGAACTCAGCATGAAGCTGGGCTGGGCACCCGGTGGGGCTCCTGGCTGGACTGAGGTCCCCAGGGGCCGCAGCACTAGATGGCATTGTTAGACCAGTGTGCTGCTCAGACCCAAATTAGTGGACAATTATCCCTCTTCCACTCCTCCTTTTATGTGATGAAGCCGGTTACTTATAGCCTGCAGGATAAATTCTATAGGGTGCCTGACTCAGTCAGGGCTGTTTCTTCACAGGCTCTCTCTTCCCAGCTTTCACCTCAATCTGTCATACAGATTTGACACTGCATCGTTCCAACAGTGCTCAGAAATGACATGTATATAATGTGGAATATTGTGCACATTTACAGCCAGGATTTTTTCCCCTTAAAACATTGCTTGCTATATTCTGGCAGTCGTTGTTCTGGAAATAAAATAAAATTAAAGAAAAAAAAGTAGAGGGTTCTTTTCTTCCCGTGTATCAGTGACCATCTTAAAGGAAACTTTTATTTAGATGCTAATGCTATTCAGGACAAAGAGCATTTGATTTTTGTCAGAGGTTGTTAGTGCTTACAATTGTCCAGCAGTTCGACGCTAATTAAAGAGAAGACGATGCAGTTCAACAGCACACACTACATGCAACGGAGCAGAGGTTTTTTATGATTCTGTTCCATTAACATTCCATATTATAAATCAAAATATCTGGCATTTTTAGTTAAAAAAAAAAAAAGATAAATAAACACAAAAGAGAGTCCTTTTAAAAGAGCAACAAGACCAGTTCAGTAAGTCTGAGAACCTTTTTTCTCGAGTGGATTAAACAAAACGATAGCTTTGTTTTCCAGTACTGCCTCTATAATCATCCTTTTCCTGCCCTATAATAATAATCAGAGACTGAGTTCAATTATTTCATTCAAGAAAACAAAACAAAAGTCACAATTAAATTGGAATGACTTCACAATTCAGTTTCAATTGTGGGTGAGCATCTCTAATTTGATGCCTGGTTAAAAGCAGAATTTCAACAATATCAACAGCAATGCCTCCTTCCCCGATATATACATATGGCAAACTCACAACTATGTGTATACACAAGCCTGTGATGTACAGAAACACACACAGGTGGCAGAGATACTGACAATAACTGCAAATTCCTCTGAACCACATTTCTTGTGTGTGCAGGGTTTCTGAAAGCGAGTTACTTTGGCAGCGCAGCCTCAGTGCCCATCTCCGTTCCTCAGGCTGCTGATTTATTGGGGTGGCTCTGTTGGTGGTATTTTGTTTTCCCCCGCTCCATTTTGTTTGGTCATCTTCTGTCCTCCCCCCCCCCCCAATGTCTTTTGTGTTGTAGTTTGTGATTTGCAGCGTTAACTCCCACAGTCGTGCGGCACGGGCTGCACAAGCCCTTCCCGGGTCTCTGAGCAGATGCTAGAGCATCGATATTTTCCACTGTCAAAACAGGCATGTGACTGAGGGCTGGGGGTGCTGCAGGGGGGCAGTTATGCAGTTAACCCTTTGGAATAAACTTTTAAATAATAAAGAGTGTGTTGGGGAGAGATATTTCTTGTTAAGTCTCCTCCTGTAAAGGCAAACATGGGCTACACACGTGAACTTCACTCCATCCACCAGCACCCAAGTGCTTGTCACAGGGAGTGGATTGAGCCCAGCTCCGTGTGATTGCCGAGCTGTGTCAGGTCTGGAAAGAAAAACACCCTTAAAGCCAAGATTTATCATCACTGCTAGAAAGCAAAAGAAAGAAAAAGGACACAGTCACTTGTCTAATAATTGCAGTTTATAGGTGAAATAAAGGTTCTTATTCTGGTGGATTTTTAACACATGCTTTGTGCCAGCCCAAACACCACTCGGATGATCCCTGCAGAGCTCAGCAAGGTTAAGAAGCTTTCAAATTGAAATGCATTACTAAAGTCTTTCTTTTAATCTTTATTTTCAATAGTCAGTGCAAGATTCACAGAAAACCACATGGTTTTAAATTGTCAGGTTTTCTCTGTGCTAGTCGTAAACAAAAATAGAAACACGGTGGTTGCCCGACACCAGTGATGGGCACATTGCCGCTTCTGCTGGATTTATCTATGCATGATAAAAACATGCATTGCTCACCATAACTCACTGTTATCTATACCTGCTTTTGTTTTCATTTACGTAAAAACTTGTGATCCAGCAGTGAACTTGTGCAGCTGGGGTCACTACTTTTCATTTTAAAGGGTCACCCAGGATTTAAAGCCTTGGGTAGACCAAAACCCTGGTTAGAACTTTTTCCTTTCCTTTAACATCACTTTTATTCTTCCTGCAAGGAAAATAATCCTACTGCTTGCCTTTAAAATCATCCCAATGTTTTGCTTCCACACCCTACTCTTTAATTTCAGTCTTAAGAGCTCAAGGAAAAAGAGAAGTAAAAAACCTCATTGGAAGTGAAGGTGCTCAGGTTGGTGCTTTTGTGCAGACCCCTGTACGATCCCAACCCTGAAGAGTGGCAACTGATTCATAACAAACCTCAAAAATGGTACAAACAGGCAGGTTCCAAATGATGCTGTCTGCCCTTCCAGTGCTTCCAGGCAGCTGCTCTAATACACCGTGCCAGTGCCTTCACCAAACTCCTTATTTTTAAAGATACTACAATTGCTGTGACTATTATTAGCCTGGGCACGTGCCGCACGCTTTCCTGACTCACCAGAGCGTTGCTGAAAGTCAGGCGGAGAAATGGGAGCAAGCAGAGTGGTTCTGCAGGGCTTGGAGCCCCAGCAGCGAGGGAAAGGGTTGGCCCCAGCTTGGCCAAGGGGCCAGGTTAACAGCCGCTAAACCAGCTTCTTAATTCCAGACATCAAGGGGGTGGGGGAACGTGTGGAAGACCCTGCACATTATTTATCTATGGCTTTTCATGGCCACAGCACAAATTAGCCAGCTCTTACACTGCCAGTGAAACCAGCTGCAGTTCCTGTAGGTTGCTGGTGATTGCTTTGTTAAAAATTGTAAATCAAAATTTTCATTGCTGCGTGCAACAAAATACATTTTCAAAGGTGCATTTAGTATCACCTTATTAAGTGCAGTCCAGCTTAGGATAAACAAAAGTTTTGTTCAGACCCGCCAAAGACGTTTATTTTCACTTTAGCATTTGTCATGGGCTGCAGAGAAATAAAAGCAACATATGGACTTATCTGGTGTTGAACTGTGTACAGAATTATAACTGAAGAAGTTCCATTCTGGAATTCTATTTGCTTTTCATTAGAAGCTTCATTCTGCTTAAACATAATATCATGGGTTCACAGAGGAATGGAGTGAGGGAATGAGGAGCTGCACACAGAAACCCTCACTTATGAGAACTAACATTTTAAGTTCGGCTGCTTGATAACTTCCTTCTGCAGCCCAAAATAGATGCCTTAATGTAGAAAGCATTAAATGCTGGAAGATTCCCCTCACATCTGCCAGCCCCCTTGCTCACTGTCAGCAAGAGTACCTGTGCTGGGTTCTCTCTGTAAACAAACCCTGAAGGGGGCAGTGAGATGGGATGGGGGCTGAGACTGCACCCTGCATGGAGCCAAGACCATGGTCAGGGAGCTTTCCCTCAGCCTGAAATTCCTGATTTCAGGAGAAGGGATTGGGGTAGCCCCAAAGGCAAACCAAAGTAAAATACCTCATCTAGATCAGCTGGTTAATTGTTCATGCTGATGACAGTTAATAAGTACTACTACCCTCGCATTCATGTGCTCAAGCAGCCTTTTCCTGGGAAGCATGGTGAGTGCTGACCAGAGCACTGGCCACCCTTGGAAAGGAGATGGCTACACTGACAGAGCCATCACAGATTTTCTACCGACAACAATAAATAGCAGCTTGAATGCTTGTGTATTTTCAGTGGCTGTCAATAGGCAGCCTATCTTACAGCACTAGGTAAGACTTACTGGTAAATGTTGATTTTTCTGATGGGGCTGCTGCACTCTAACAGTGACGATCTGCGTACAAGTAAACATCTATCACCCATCAAAGGCATCTCTAGAGCTCCCACCAATCACCATAGTAACTGAGAACCAATTACAGTAATTAAGATTCACATGGAGTTTTCCCTTATAATCAGAAGCTGTTCTAATTTTTTATTTATTTATAGGTGTCAGCCACCACCAAGCCCGGGTGCAGCATGGATGTGCTTCCCACCGAGGTGCCATGACCTTTTGCATTTAAAGGTCATGGGGAAAGCCTGCAGCGAGGAGGGAAAGGAGTGCCACCATCACATCCAGGGCTGAAGTCTCCCCCCAAGCATGGGATAACACCCCCCTGGGTGTTATTCCCAGGAGGGATGAGAAACAGCCCGGGTGCAGCCAGTGGGCAATGTTCAGTGAAGGGCATTGCAGGGATGCTTTGTGCCCTCCATTCGGCAGCTCAGGTCAAGAGCCTTTCCCAGGCACCTGTCACCATGTGGAGCAGAGTCAGAGAGCTGGCCCCAGCTTTTAGAGCTGTCACTTGTCAGGAGCCCAAAGGCAGATTGGCAGCCCAGGAACCAGGGCAGCTAAGCAGCCTGCCAGGGGCCCAGCACAGCCTTGGCTGCTCGGCCGGAGCTGAAGAGATGGAACAAGGCAGTTTGGCAAAAATTCCCTGCTCTGAAGCTAACATTTTATTTTATTTTATTTTATTTAAATATGCTCCATCAACTGTGGCGGCAGCACTGTAGGGGCTGCAGCACAGTAAAACATGAGAGGCCATGACAGCATTTTCCCTTACATTTGAAGTACGCATATGGTGGGGGATAACGCAAGGTTAGCATGAATTCTCTTTCCCAACTGCCTACATTTACTGTTATTGTCAGGCACTGTAATGGCATCAGACACACAAAACCTACAAAATAAATATTATTAAAAGACTGTAGTATTATTAGATTTTTTTTTCTGTAACGTTCACCAATGCTTAGAGAATTTGACCCCATTTTCTGTCACCTAACACAAGTAGATAGGGAGATAAAGCATAAAATACAGTTACTGACTTTATTCTGCACAATGAATATCGTAAGAACTTTAAGAATCCTATACATAAATAAAAAATCATGCCATAAGTAAAAAAGCTTTTAAAAAAATAAATGAAAGTGTAAACAGGTATCTACCCTGAAATCCCCCATTAAAGATCCATTTCTGAGCCCCAGACTCCTCCTTCCGCAGCTCCACTCTCTGTGGTGAATGGCATAAGAGACACTCCTGTTGCGTAAAGTCAAGTGGGGTTACACCAGGTTACATTGCATCACTAGGCACAAGACATAACCACATGTAAAATGACAGAATGCAAATTTCAACAAGATGTGGGTTTCCTCCTACATACTGAAATGCTCTCCAGAACCTGCACGCTGCTGGCTCTCCGAATGACGAATGAAGATCAGCGGTACCTTGGGGGAGCCTCCACCTTGCTCTGGTGGATCACTAGAAAGATGCCTTTATTAAAATACTGTCTTCCCCCTTTCCTTTAGTTATAACATCCAGCCTGTCTTTTCTTTATCCGATTCCAAACACCTAGCCCAGATAAGACCATGAGCCAGGCAGGTGTACGTGAGCAGATCTATGCATTTGGAAATGCGTATTACAGGTGGAATGACCATTTTAAAAAACTATAGATGTGTAGGTACAGTCCTAGACACTCAAAGAGTTGTAATTATTAGGAGGAAGAAAAAAAAAACAAACCTCTCTTCCCCCCCAAAAAATACCCTCCCCCCCCCCCCCCCAACCCCTCCAAACAGAAACAAAGCCACAACTAAAATGCTTTTATCTAATTAAGAGACTAACCACATCCCTGCCAGGGGCTCAGCATAGCCACAGGCATCACCCCTGAAACACGTCCAGCTGCCTCAGGCTGCTCAGGCAGTATAACTCTCCATAAAACACAGCAAAAGCAACCCCAAGCTAACATGAAAAGGACTAGGTGAAGAGCCAGAGCAATTTTCCTCACTTACAGCCGTCCTAATCTACTCACATCCCAGAAGCTGAGCTGCTTCAGCCACATCTAAGCTAGCAAAGGCAAACTGCTGCCAGTAGTGATCATGCAAATGTGTAAATATTTATGAACTCACAAGTTTTGAATATACAACCATAAGACCTGTCAGTTTTCGTGGTTATAGATCTTTTTGGCTTACAGATTCACTTGTGGGCATAAGATTTTCCTAATTCCAAGCCTAGAAAGTCAGACTAGGTTTTTGTGCCAGCCTCAACAGAACATGGTCAAGTAATTTTCAGAGAAGGAAGGAAGGGACATGATTGCCATGGTAGCCCACTGTCCTGACCAAACCCCACATCTCTCCTAGGAAGACTTCAAGGGCTAAAGCATGCTTCAAGCTACTCTAATCAATAATACCACCACACCACCTGCCAGGCCAAAATTACAATGTCAAGCTAACACACTTCCGCTAAAGAGCTGGAAGTGACCTACAGCCTGATGAAGTCTTTTGTAGGTTTACATTCATCTTTTCAAGCTTCTCTGCAATTCAAGGGAAGATTATAAAGATAAAATTCCAAGTGAAACTCGCATTTATTTGTCTTAGTAAAAATATGTTTTTCACTGCTTGGTTACCTTGACTCTGTCAGTTTACTTTTGGCAGTAATAAACAAGTATTGCAAAATATCATCCAACTTCTTGAAAAACCAAACCTAAACCACCAAAGCTCCAGACAGATATCAATACACAGCAACAGCCCTGTTCAAGGTACAATCTTATATCTACATTTGGTTTATGCATTTGAGACAAACCATCATAAATTTCACTGGAGTTAAAGAAGTTAAATATCCTTCCTACCTTCATACAGTACATAATATCAGAGATATGAAGAAAGCAGCATGCTACTTACAAGAAACGAAATATCGTGCTTTGATTTGGCCTAGCATGTCAGATTTTCTTCTTGAAAACCATTACATATGTTTATCTTGGGTTTTTGCCAAGCCTTGGGAAATTATTAAATATCTTTTATGTACCACTTGTCTCCATTCAAGAGAAGAGGAACAGAGTACTTGTGATTACTCTTATACAGCTTTTTCATTGCTCATCATCTGGGATCAGGTCTGAGAGAAGAAAAACCACAAACTGTGTCAAAATTATGCAGCCACCTGTGGGTAACAAACTTCTGACTCTCTAAAGGCATCAGTTGGTCCCTCTTGACTTACAGGCAAGTGGAAAGCCTCAAGACACCACCACCCCTGAAACCTGATATATTTCCAAAGGGAGGACAAGGTTCAAAACCAACAGGTTTTAAATCGTTGCAATTCTGTTTCCTGCTTTTAAACCAGTACAGAAATGTGCTATTAAACAGCAAGGGAAGAACTCACATGAAATCTCCTATCTGGAGATAGTAAAAAGCTCACATGGTAAAGATCAGGCCATTCCTAGCCACCTACAACCACCATGGAAATGAAACCAATACAGTACCTTTCATCCAGTGCTAGGACAAATGCCAGAAAAAGAAATGTTGCTTAGAGTAGCCAGGCTACTGGGTCTATAACAGAGTGCACCTGGTAACCAACCAGCAGAGATCTGCTTGGTTGCCCTGTACTGATCCATCCACAAATCAGGTAATGGGCAGGTGCATCTCATTGTCTATTTGCTCAGCCTACTGGCAAACTTTGGGGAGATAAAAGTGGTAGCTGAAGATCACTGTTTTTATTTTATTTCACATTAGTTGTGATTTTTCAAAGATGCAGGAGGTCAAGCCACAAAGTCTGACGCAAACTCATTCAAACCTACTTGATAACTTTTTATTATTTAATTTTTATAATACCAGGAATAAAAATGACACAGGTAACACCTTTTTTGGTCTGCCAGAGTGAGTCCCCTGCTTTTGGGGGCTGGTGCACAGCCCACAACTGCCTTCACTCCTGAGCTAGGAGCTACTTGCAGCCTCCTCTAGAAATGTCTCACATTAGTAAAACTTCAACATTTCATCAAAACATACAAAAGAACATCTCTTGGTGTATGCTGAACTGCTATAAATAATTACATCAGGGTTTTGGCAAATCAGTGAATAAAGCAGATCCATCTTTGTTGTGTTCGTCAATATGCATTTCCCACATGCTACACATTCTTCCCCTGCTTGTACAAGCTATCCTGGATACCTGTATACTGAACAAGTAAACAAGATAGTCTATTTGTTCGCTTACTCATTATTTCCAATATATAATTTACAAAGCATGAAATAATGAGATTACACTATCAATGAAAAACAAGTCTTGAAGATTCACCTTAATGACAACATGAGCCAAGACTTTAGCCTGACTCAGAATTTCATTTCCTCCCATACCTTGTTAAGTGTGCACATGTATGAGAAGGGTGCGAGGGGATAAAGACTGCTGGACTTGGGATATGGTTTTTTTTTTGCCTAAAACTTGATCTCAAAGTGTATTGTGCAGCATATCTTTGGGTGCAGAGAAATACCACCCTATACCTCAGCAGTTTCATGGCAGTAAACATCATCAGCGAAGTGAAACGTTTTTGATGGATACAAGGGCAAAGTGTTAGACTAATAAAGCTGGTGAACTGCCCATAGTTCACCAGTAAGGCCAAAATATGTACCTAACACCACAGAAAACACTTTTAGTGTTTTGTTTGTTCTGGGTGCACCAGACTGGGAGGAGTTATGCCTGCCTGGTGGAAGAGTCCTATATAAAAGTGAAAGGCTTCTGTGCTTTGTGGTGCTTGCAGGTTAGCAGCTGTTTAATATCATGCTAGCATTATAAAAAAGGTACATTTAAGGCTCTGGATAAAAAATGAAGATAGAAATTGTCTCAAAGCATGAAATACAATAGTTTTGTTTTCCCCAGTGCTCCTGCTTATAGGAGGGCTACCAGGTGTCCCCTGGGCTCTGTGCAAGTGTGTCATGGCACTATGGGGCAGCAGCCATGGGTCTACATGTCCTGCATACACCACCAGTATTTTTAAATTCAGAAGCCTGCATTTCTTATGCCCTGCAAGACAAACATTAAAAAAACCAACCTCTCTCTTGGTAGGAAATGTAACACAGTGAAAGTTCTAGGGTTCATGAGCACTGCTTGCACAGATGGGCTTCCCAAAGGTGGTGCTTCTACAGCCAGGGCTGGGAGTGATGGCCAGGAGCAGCCCCAAGACCTGCTCAGCTCCTGGCTGGCGGGTGACCTGGGGGATTTTGCAGTAACTTCTAGAGGGCAGAGCCTGCAGTGCTGTGCCTGCTTCTAGAGAGCAAGTACCTGCAGAGCCTTGCTCAGCCACTCCAGTGCTACGGGTGTGATGGACATTGATGAGTTTATGGGAACAAGAAAGTGGTTTCCAGAAGTTGCCAAGTCTTTTTGATGGCAGCATCCTGGGCAGGACACTCCAGGGACACTGCAATACCTTATACTTTTAGCCACTCTGAAGAGTGTCTTATTTTTTTCCCAGCACTTACAAGGAAGATGTTGAAATGAATCTCTGCCTCCACTGAGCCACGTCTAAGAAGATGAACCAACTCAGAGGTAGCTCAGAACCTTGTTAAGGATCAGCCTTACTGTTTGCAGCATTTTTTTCCCCAGCCCCAAAATAATTTGTCTGGAAAAGGTTGTAAAATCTAGCCAGCCTAATTTAGCAAAATAAGTAAAGCAGCCAGGGCTGCTCATCTAGTTCAATGTGTCTGCATGTCTGAAACCCTCAGAACTTAGTATCTTGATTTGATTATCTTGATTATCAGCATCTGCTTTAGTGGTTTACACTATCAAACAAGAGACATCAGTTTAAATTATGTCTTCTCTCTTTTACTTCCTGACATAGCTGTCATGCCCAGACTGCAAGGAGGATTGTGAAAGGAAAATAAAACTGCCTGTGTGCTGTAGCATCCAGAATAGGAGGGAAAAGAGCTGGAGCCCTCAGAAACCGTGACTTCAGATACTGCCTCAGGAGGGTCTATATGGGCAGGTAATTTCCTGCAAGAACGTCGTTATATCAGACCTTCTCCATGCTTCCAAAGAAGGATGGAAATATAACCATGGTGAGGTGTCCAGAAAAATGTCCGACCACACCAGAAGCCTTTCTTTTCTCATCTGGATACTTTTGGATGCCTTTGGACAACATTTCCAGGCTTAGGAATGTTATGTGTCAGGATATCTCTTTTTGTTGTTAACGGCTTTGCCACGTTGCTTGATCTTTCTCTCACCAATCTCTTCACACCTACAGGGATTTCGAAAAGACAATTATGGAAGTTCAATTATGATGCATATTAGATATTAGATTTTGTGGGCTGAGATGACAACATTCAGTCCTGTATGTGGAGAAGAGCTGAACAGATTAAAATTTGTAGATAGAACCTGATTTTTTCTCATATATTTCGTAACAAAGCATGCTTGTCTCACTGGAGTTTGAGTGCCTCAGCAACAGAAATGCCAAATATTAATATCTGCAAAAGCTTCTTCTGGTCCACAGATCACAGCCTCCAGCCAAAAGCATGATAAACAGGCAAATCAGGAGCTGGAGACACTTTTGATGTTCTCTGGGGTTTTGGTTGTTTCCTAGACCCTTCAATTTTGTCTAATTTTCTTTCTTCCTTTGATAAGATATTCACAACTCTTCATTTTACTCAAGGTTTGCTACTCTCTCCCATTCTACTTTTGACTTCCTTTCCTTCATTTTCCCAAGCTTTCTACCCTTTCTCATCATATCATTTAGTCATTTTTTCCCGTAGTGCATGAAAACACGTATTTCCTCTGCTTCATGCTTAATCATTAAAATTTGCAAGTAAAATGCATGCAGGAATGACACTGATACTTTAAGAACCTTTGATTTTTGTTACTCCAATAATCTCTCCCAGAAGGAATACCATACATTTGCTGCAGTGATTTTCAGTGGTCATTTTGTGGCCAAAATTCCAGTTTGTGCCATTCACTTGGTCTGTTTTTCTTTTCTCCTAAGGACGTACAATGCTCACCAGCTTGTTTGGGTCAGTCTCTCTAAAGGAAGTTGGTGCATCACCACTTTGGTGGCCATTTGTACTTGCCAAAACAACATAGTTCTGAGCATCAAACATGCAATGCCCTGTTCATTAAAAAGGATGGCATAACTTCTGATGCTTCAGGTATGGCCATGAGAAGCAGTCGAACAGTTATGAAAAATGATCAATATTATTGATAGTTTCTAAACAGAGAAAAGAGCTAAATCTCACAAAATCACTAGTGATGTGTAGTTCAGTGTATAAATGAAAAGAAAGAAAAGAAAATTATTTTTATTAGATTTTAGAAGAGCCAGAACAATTTTAAATATTGTTGGGGTTTATTTTTCTAAAGAACTAAAAATGAAATTTCTTGTCTCAGTCTCTGTATATTGCTGCCTTTTTTACAAAAAAAGCAAACAAAAACCATAGCTAAGAGGCAGGAGACAATTTGAGCAGGGCTGGGCAGCAGGTTTAAATGTCTACAGCAAGAGGAAATTAATTTAGGTTTCCAACCATGTCCACATAGTAAAAACCGCTGCTGGACTCTGATAGTATTTCATCATGACGTGAGGATCCAGAGCCTGAAAGTTCCAGAGAAGGAGATATGTATT
The DNA here is from genome assembly GCF_034315485.1 of Pezoporus occidentalis. Taxonomy (NCBI): domain Eukaryota; kingdom Metazoa; phylum Chordata; class Aves; order Psittaciformes; family Psittacidae; genus Pezoporus; species Pezoporus occidentalis. Next base: position 4,810,134 of record NW_026915877.1, read on the forward strand.
TGTTTCATAAAGTTTAAATAATACATTGCTATTTAAGTACTTTGATTAAGATGTGAAGAACTACAGTTTAAAATGCAGTTTAAAAGTCAGAACTATTTCTTTGGAGTCCCCAAACTGGCAATTTCAATAAATTTAGCAGATAAAATTTGTAATATGCAACAGAAGATATTTGGCAAAACAGCTGTTTATTCAGAAAATTAACCTGGTTTTATTTTCCCTGAAATTTATCCAACATTAATGGGACTGTAAATATAAGGCCAGATTTTCCCACTGCATAACCAAATAAATTTGTAGTAAAGAGGGAGGCCAAAGAAATGCAGAAACATGTGATGGGCAAACAAATAATTACTGGAATCTGTCTGTTCCCATTGTACTCCCCACTCTACCCTTTAACAGCAAATACAGTGCTCAGTGCTGATTGTCAATGCACATTTCAAAGAGCATATGATCCCCCTCAGTCTTCAAGCTGGGGGGACTGGTGAAATAAATGAAAATACTGCAAATACAGAATTGACTTGCATGCCAGGAGCTCCACTCAGCAGCAAAGCCCCAGTGACACTATTCTCATTGCCAGTATTTAAATGGAGAAAAAAGAGCTGAGATGATGCTTAAAGATATTTGGTCATCCTTAGCTGTTGTTAGTGTAAGATATACCAGAGAGAAAATTTGCAACATCTTTGACACCTCATCAGAAACCTGAGAAGCTAGTGTAAGACAGCAATATAGATGTTTAACGAAGGCTTCAGTTTCAAAACATCATTATAAACCTAGCTGTGTGTTTCGTTACAATAGCAAATGGACTTGCTTATACCCGGGGCTGTCGGGAACTGCAGGAGCTGGAGATGGAACAGCCCCCATGCTTCTGCCTGTCTCACCGAGAAGTGGTGTGATTTCATGGATGGTCAAATGGTCAACAAAAAGCTAGGTTGCTCTTACATGTGGACAAAACACACCACAGCATCCCATTTACGGATGTTGCACTTTCAATACAATGATCTAAAAAAACATTTCTGACAAGGGCAGCCTGGCAGCAGCAAGATGGACAGTGTGTTTCAACCCAGTGATCTTTGCTTTTTTTTTTCAAACATGCTATTGCTACCAGTGAGAATTTGAATACTGTGATGTGCCCATTTTTCATACTTTATAAACACCGATTAATCCTTATGTGAGTGCTGAGGAGGTAGTTAAGTCTGAGTACCAGAGATGGTGCAAGCTGAGAGATGAAGATACCTCATTTCCCTGCCTGGTCTTATATTTAGGTTTAAAGTCAGCCAGTTACTCTGTTGATGAAACATTTTCTGCATATCCAAAAGTTCTCCCTGAGCTTTTACCTGGGCAGCAGCTCCCAAGGAAGCTCCTGCTGAGTCAGAGGGCTGCTCCTAGTGCCTTCCTTCATGGGCCACTTCCCAGAGTGCCCAGGCAGGCTTTGCCACCTGAGCTGAGCATCACAGCAACTTCCTAGAAAGCTTTGTGCGAGGGTGAGTAAGTTACAGACCCTCAGCAGAGATTCCTCCTGTCAGGATCTTGATCCAAGCAGCTGCTCATTTGCCTCCAAAAAAGTGTTGCTTTGAAGAGGAGGGAACTGTATGGAAGGATGGGGAAGTTTCAGTCCTGTAAAACAATCTTGGAGAGGTTCCTGCTCTCATTAAAGGTAAACTTTTCTTGGGCTGTGTGTCATGCAAATCACAATCTTGCAGACCCAAAGCCTTCTTTTCCTCTGTTAGATGTTGTTACCATCTTCAAAGCCTTATCAAAACAGTGTTTGTTCTGTGTTTTGATTTCCCACACACAGAGAATTCAAAGAGTACAGGGCTATTTGAGAGGGAGAAAGAGAGTGAGTGTTTCAGATGCTCTGTGTGTGTTTGTCTTCCCATGTTTGTGAGTTGGGTAGCCAGTGATTAATGTAGCCCTGCCAAAGGAAAGTTGAGTGCTGGCTGCAGTGGTCTAAGCAGTAGCTCGCTCTCTGGTACCCGAAGTCACATTTGCTTACACAAAGCAACCATGACAAAGCACAAATTCAGTCTGCTTGATACAAACCATGACAGTTGTTTCAGTTCTGCAAAAGGAGGCTAACATGTTAGTGAGCAGAATCAAACCTTAAATGAATCACATTTCAGTAACATGTTAAAGATACACAAATGCATGTGATTTTCACAGTCAAAAACCCCATCTTAGATTGAAGACCAATGGAAAACACTGAGAAGGCAGATACACAAAGCCCACTGATTTTCAAGGTCAACCAGATCACACTGCTTATATGCACTGAGGCAGTCCACAATACCAGGCTGGTGATGCTGATCATTAACAAAACAAAAAAAACCACAAATAAGTAATAGCAAAAAGTTAGATTTCTATGCACAAAAACGTGCACACACAAGACAAGGAATAAACAAAAAATTCCTTTTCATAATAATGTCATAGATAGGGTGTCTTGTGTCTTCAAACTGTAGATACAGTACAGGCTAAGGGCTTATAGAGTAGGTCAAGAAAGGAAACAGACAGATACCAAAGAATATCTCCCCTGCTGCCACAGTCACTCATTTCTCAGCAATCCTATGCCCAAATCCTTGAATTCACAAAGATTTCCTATTTCCTTTCCTTACCATACCTCAGAAGTTGCCCACTTACAACTTTGTCATTGCTCCAATTTATTAAAGGCTGCAAACACATAGATAAAGAGTACACCTTTTTTAATTACTGATTTCCACCAACATCTGCTACCATGATCTGGTGGTAGCCAACATTTCTGGAGGTGGTTTCACCAGCAGATTTCAATATTACTCAGGAAAATGAGGCTTTTCTTCTCTTTCCTTCCTCCAAAGCTACCCCCGGTCTCACCTCCCTTGCCTTCCTGTAGTTTAAACACAGGACTCCAGTTCCATTTCACCCCAGCCAGCCTATAATTTTTCCTTTTGATCTCTCTATCTTCATCAAATCTTGTTTATGCTGATTATGGCCACTATTGTTTCCTTCCTTATACCATCAGCATGCTATTTAAAGTTTATTTACAGACTTATTGACAAATGCATCATGTTTACAGGCCTATTGATAAATGCATAACAACGTGAACTGAAGCGCATCAGAAAGTTTATATCTTTCTATTTTATTTGACCTTGTTAAAGTGAGGAAACAATCATTTTGTACAAAATACCTACACACAGTCTTTGTTTATTTTGCAATTGTATGTTAATAGCCCTAAAGACTTATATGGTCATTATTTTGCTTTTTACCTGCACAAAGTACTTCTCAGCTCTTTTCAATAATTCATTGAAAGTTTTGCTGCAGGGCTTCTGAAAATCAAGTGATTGAGAAAAGTGTGGGAGCTGGAGGTTTTCTGGGATGAGCATGTTGTGTCACGTGAAGACTGACCTGTAGTGGATGCAACTTCTCATTGACTGCAGGTAAAAGACAGAAAAGACCAATAGGTTGCCCATGGTTTTACAGGGTTTTTCCCTGGGCTAACCCATGCAAAGCCTCGCCAAAGCTGAGGACATCTGTGCAGATGCAGCTCGCGGCTCACACAGTTTTTCTGTGGCTGCCTGCTGGCAGGTAGATACTGTCTTGGAGCCCACTGCCAGTAAAAAACCATTAAATCTAACAAAATTCAGGTCTGCATGCGTATACTCAGTCCATCAGGATACTGTCTGTTCCAGCAGTGCCCAGTCCCAGAGCAGGAACACCATGCAGAGGGGATGTGGACTGACAAACTCTTGGGTGAAAGGTGTGTGCTAGGCTGCAGCCCTCACTCTAAGACCTTACATCCACGATGGGCACCAGGGACCTGGGAAGTGAGGGAGAAGAGGAGGAATTGGGCTTGAAAGCACATTACTTCCAAGGCCACAGAAAGCTTTTAACCGCCTCCCAGATAATTGTTATGCTTCCTGCAAAATTTGTAGTTGATTGTTTTTTTTTCCCCAGTGGCAAATTCCTTCTAGTAGCACACTTCCTTCCACTGCTCACTGCTCTCAGTATGAGCATCATCCAGGCAACACTGACTTGCATTTCCTGTCTGCTGCACAGAAAACAAAATGTGGCAGAACGGTAATGTTTTGCAGGGCTAACATTTCTAATTGATGAAATAATGGCAATAGCCTTTGGATGAAAACTTCATTCTTTAAATCTAGATCTCATGGTTTCACAGTAACGTCAATGAAATCAGAATTTAGCTTTCAGTCCTGAGCAATGGTTCGGGTACAGACACACACTGTGGAAACACCTACCTCAGAAGAGAGAAACATCCCTTAGCACTAGTAATAACTGTGTCCACGTCAAGAGAACCTTATATAAGGCTGCACCGCAAAGTGGATTTCATAAATCCACATAAAACACTATATTTCTTTGGTTTTCCTCTAAAATAGTTCCTGGCAGGTTTTTCGGTTTTGTGTTTTTTAACATTTTTCACCTTTTTTAAACAGACTTGGATCCCAAGTGTGAACATCCCACTGCCTTTTGCCTCAGAGAAAGGTGGATTTATTTATTTATTAAAGGATTTATGTATGTATTTTCACAGTATAGCCCAATTAAACTTGACAGCTTATTCACAATGGATTCCTGCCCGATGGCAGCTGAGACACATTACATTAAGAAAGACAGCATAATAAAGAATATAACTAGTCGAATTAGCTATCCGTACATTTTGTGTTCCTTTGTTTATAGTTTTTGCCATCTGATATTCTGAACTCTTACATCTGGGGACAAAGAAGCATGTTCTGTGCATGCCACACAACTTGATGTTTAAGCAGCTGGCATGGATATTCCCTTGTCTATTCCGGGATTACCCAGTGTTTGCTCCTTGGGACATGTCTTGGCCCTAACACTTGGTGTAAATAAGTTTCTTCTATGCAATTCTTTTAATTATCTTTTTCTTTTTTACCTGGAATTAAGGAATATGGAAATAAGTAAATCTTACCGCTGTAGTAACCAAGCCAATGTGTCCTCCTCTGTGATGCCTTCCCTCAAGTAGAGCAGGGCAGGGTTTGGGAGCTTTCTCAATCCCAAATGACAGCCCTGCTGTCTTTCAGAGTGCCCCTGACACCAGCAGCCATGGGACCACCAGCTCAGCCCACAGGGATGGCCTGGGGTGCTGCTTTGCTTAACATCTATGGGATGTATCCACAGGAGAGAATACATTGACTTCAGAAACTGCAAACAAATACAGCATGGATGAGAGAGCGCAGAGTACTGTGAACACTTACAAAGTAATATTAATTTAAACAGCTACTCATGCTGAAGGAAAGCCTGCTGAGTACACTGGATGATTTCCCCCATGACAATACACGTATGGAAGAACTAAAGACACTTTTTTTTTCTCCTTACTTTTTTTTTTTTTTTGGTGGACTAGAATTGGAAACATGGGAGATGCTGGTGCTACACAGCTCTTACAGTATAGCTGGACACAGAATGTTGCTACATGGCATCATACTTAACAAAGGCAAGGAAGAGTTTTTCCTTGGTAAATACTCAGCCTTAAATTTGAATGCGAGATGCTGGAACTTTAATCCTTTTTCTAAACCTAGATATACTTACTGCAAAAATACACTTACCCTAAAGCCTGTACAGAGATGCAGAGCTCAGCTCTTGCCCTACAGCTCCAAAGGGCCATCACTGTCCTACTAGCCTTCTTGAAGCACCCACCTGGGAGGCCAGCATGGTGGTCCTGACCTGTTCATCACACCAGAAAAATACTTCGCAGTAGGCCGAGCCTCTCGCTATACTCACTTGCATTTGAATTCATTATATTTACATCTATTAATGCTTCTCCTTCAGGGTAGTGATGGGGGGGATTAATTATGCTCATCAGTTTAATTATGTCAGCTCTGAACTGCTTCACTTTTTAGCCTAAGCTGTGCTGTCCAGCATAACTGCCACCCTAAGGAGTGCGCATACGCATTTCACCGAGGTTTTCTGTCCTTCCTTAAAATATGAATTTTGAACAACTTTGATATTTACTTTCCATTTAGCTTGTGCCAGTGGTCTGGAAAGGAGCTTGTTTCCCTTTTCAACAAGACTCCCACGAGTTACTGGTATTGTACCGATCATGTTGCTCTTTCATCATGAGGGTTTTCTTCTACTCCCGTGATTCCCCACTCATCTCTAGGATTTGCTTTTCCAAAAGCCTTCATTATCTCTGCAGTTTCTGCCATCTGCTTCTATTCAGAGGAGATCTTCTTTAGGTACACAGTCCTTGTCATATGATGCTCCCCCAGACATCCCACTCACTCAGGCCCAGCCAGGATTTCTAACGAAGCAGATTGGCAGCACAGGTAACCCAGACACTGGCACGCCTTCCCACCTGGCAGAAAACTCCCCAACTCCATTTCTATTATTCCCATTGCCTTTTTTGGGGGGATTCAAGGAGATGTTATCTGGTTGTTCAAGCAGTAATGCATCCATGGGGGCTTTGGGGATGTACTCACAGCAGGCTTGCAGGAAGAGGTGGTGATGGTGGAGATGGAGATGCAGGCTCTCGCCCCACTGCCTTGGCTCAGCCTCAGTTGTGAATGATTGCAGGGAGTTTTTGGAGAAGAGTTACTGCAGGTGAAGTCCCTCCTTTCCTCTTTCCAATGACTTAATGTGGTTGGGTTTATCATCATTACAGATATTACAGATAAAATGTGTGGGAAAGAAATACCAGCAAGATAGCATTTAAATCCTGTTGAATGGCAAGATTCATTGCTTCTTTTCAAATATAAAGAATTACTAAAAAGAAAAATAGTAGAGACTGCCATCATTTTTGAAAAGCAAGATGACACATCCTTCTAGTACCTCAGTTCAACACTCAATATTATTGCTTTGCAATCTAATTTCTATTGCTCCACTGGGAAACTGTTTAGAATCTGTACCTCCAGGATTGTTCTAATAATATTGATATTATTGGCATTGATATTAACGTCAACTTTACATATCTCAGTGGCAAAAATTCTTAATAATCATTGCGCCAAAAATATAACATTCATTATGTGCAATCTTCCTGGCAGGAGATCTTTTCTCCATGCTCAGGGTCCTGCCCAGGTCTGTGACTGGGTTCCTCCTGACCCTCTCCTTGGTGGAATCCAGGAGGACAAACCTTGAAAGGTAGGTAACAGACCTGCAAAGAGCTTCTCGTGTCCCAGAACACTCCAAAAGGAACTGCTAACTCCATCATATTATGTTCTCAGCAACCTCCTAATCTTTGCAAGCTGTTAATATCACTACCCCTGTCAAGCCTATTTACCATCAATCACCAGTGGTGTGTGTGATCAGTTTCAGAAACTAAATAGACTGGGCAATCTGGACATTTTCTTTGTAGAGGACCAAGCTCTTTCTTGCCAGGCAAATACCTGTTTGACTTTCTTTTTTTTTTTTTTTCTATGGGAAATGCATTTTTTTTGAATTATCCTAATGAGAAGAAAGGCTTTAAGGGAGAAGTGCAATGTTACACAAAAGCAACTAAAAACTTCTTAAGATGTGATGGGTTACAGAATCATGAAGGGTGGTGGTTTTTTCACTATTTTGTGATATTGTTAAAAACACAAGTGTTTTGCAATAACAGATTTGATTTTTTTATTTGGCCTGAAATGCCAACTCTTTGAATTTTAAACCTCCTTTTGTTTCATTGTGAATTTACTTTTTCCCATTAGTTATTAAAACAACTATTCTGTAGCAAAGTGTCTGTGTACTGATGTCCAGTCTGTCAGAAGCCCAGACCTTTCTACTGTTCTCCTATTCACTGTGGCTTGGGCATGCACACAGGCTGGGGCAACATCCCATCCCTTTCTGACCTCAGACCAGGACCACCAACAGGACCAGCCACTTTATACCCAGTGATAAATTTTAATTACTTGAGAAGCACCAATGCATGGGAGTGAGCTGTTTGTTTCCCCAAGCTCATCTTGTACAGTAAGGTCTGACCCTTTGTAGCAACAAGCCTTGTTGTTACCCGGGGCTGGAGCACGCTGTGGAGGAAGAGGCTCCCATCCCTGTGCTGGGCATCTGCTACTTTCAGTTGGAGGTTGAGGATCATGTTGCAAAGCTGGGGACAGCCAAGCAGGGGGTGTCATGCTGCAAACAGCTGCCACATTGCACAGCAACATCTGGCCCAGTAGCATGGAAGGAAAAGCCCTGCTGCTGGGCAGGGATGATCCCACTGCTCCTGAAAGCACCACGAAGCAGGGAGGCAGAGCTGCCCCCAATGGACTTTTAAGAAGAGATATATTGTTGTAGTTATTAAAAAATAGATAGACACTTAAGAAAAAAACATAGACACTATAGAAAATAATGCCTCGAGTCGCCTCTCTGTAATTGGTTGTGCTGGGAAGACAAAACACAGCTGAGTTTGTTTAGGATCTTGGTTGCATTACTACATACATGACGTACAGTGGGCTCAGTGCTGCCTCTCCGTGGCAGGGCTGGCTGTGGGAACTGTAGAAATGGCCACATAACAGAAATCACCTCCTACGCTGTTTCCTTTCAGTGACATACTTTTATCTGAATCTCTCCAATTTCTGAAGACATTCAAATGGAAATGCTGTAAGAAAAATTGATCCATCACCCTACCCAGGTTTCCAGAGCAATAAAGATGCTAGCTAGACAACCAATGCTTAAAGTACTCTGTAGACTCCATACAGACTTCATATGGCCATAACACTTCCGGGAACATGAATTACTCCTCCACCTGTTCTGGGTAAAGACAATATTTTATTGAGCCAGACAATGAATGAACAAGCTTGGGAGATACTTACACCTTTCCACTATTCTTCTGCATTTTGCTGGCTAATCAGCTCCCAGGGAAAAATATCCAGTTTTGAAGTAAAGTTCTAACGGATTTATTTTCTCCAGAAAGTCCAACCCACAGAACATCGGTTGTTGGAGGGGGTGGCAATCCACCCATGCTCGTGTACCGTGGCTTTCCAGCCTTCCAGCCCAGGCCCCGCTGGATGGTGCATCCCGGCAGCACTAGGCGGTGTTGCAGAGTAGTTTTGCTCTAAATTAGAAAGGTTTGTTGTTTTTTTTTTTGTATTGGTTTAATCTACTAACACTACCACAACCAGGTATGTTTGTATCAGCCAGCCTTCCCAAGACTTACAAAGTTAATTCAAAACGTGCTGCCCATGGGTTTGCTGAGGAGGGATACTGAGGACTGGTGTGCTGACAGCAGCCTCAGTGGGAGGAGGTGGTTCCCAAGCATCCCTCCACTCCCCACATACCTGGGCATCAATATAGGGGTTACAGATGTATGGATATTAGTCATTGCAGCTCTCCAGTAAATAATATTTTCTATAGCCTCAGAGGCTTTTGAATCCAGTATACCTAGGCACAGTGCTGAAAAGCTCCAGAGAGGATTCCTAGTACTCCATGTCTAAGTATTTTTTTCTACATGTCTAGGTTTAGGTTCATTTTCTCAATGAATGGATAAAAACTATACACACTCTGTACCTGACTGATCATCGGTAGAACCTACCCCCCTGAAAGAAAGAAAATTTTAAATCAAATTTTCTATTCTTGGGATTTCCAATTCAAGCATCAAAATATTTCAAAATAATTTAGCTATTTTGAAAGCTAAAAATATTGGCTGCTGAAGGAAAGTTTTTGTTTGAATGCATCCAGTAGAAATACGTAACAGACAAGAAAAGCTTATGAATGGGGACATAATAAAGAAAACATGAACAATACTCGCTCTCGTTTGTGAAGTACTTTTTTTATAAAAGGATTATGTAAGGGCTTAGCTGCACTAGGACTGTTTATAGTGAAACAAATAAAAAATCCTGAATTATTTCAGTCCCTTGCAGTGTCACAAACTGAATGCAGCTTCTATTAAGGAACATCGGGGGGGGGGGGGGGGGGGGAATATAAAAAACAACTGCAAAAGCTGGGGCACCTACCAGGTATGTATTAGAAGCATGCTCCTGGGAAATAACTCACTTTGCCATAAACTCTACAAATTCTTGCAGCATTCACTGGATAGCTTGGTCTAATGTGCTCGGTCTTGACTAGTTGACAGTAGTCAAGCCTTGTGTCTGTTTCCATTTTGTAGTAATAGGGTAATTTTAACTACAGTGCTTGCTCACAGTAGAAAATGCTCCTGTGGCATACAGCACTAAAACCTCCTACTGTGAAGATTTGGCACTTAGGCTATCACCATTAAAATCTTATTAATTCTAATTATTATGCCATTCCCTGAAGAATAAACCATGTTGCATCTTCATAAAGGGCATAATGGGTACCTATTTCCATGCTCTCCATAATTCTAATACATGGTATTTGCTTTCGCTCCCACTTTCTAACTCCTCTGTTTCCAAGTATCTCTCGCAGCTAACACAAGGTTTCTGCTGGGTAACTTTCAGCCTTTAGACCACTGCTGAATTTATTAATATTTATGCACACTCACACAGCTTAGTTTGGAAGAGGGTTTGGTGGTTTTTTGGGCTCTTTTTTTTTTTTCTTATTATTTTAATTTTTGTATTTCAGTATCTTTGAGCATAATAGTATCCACACCACATGCATTACAAAACAGATTTAATGTGGTTTTATTCCCAAGCTAAAGGTAAAATGCAAGTATCTCAGCTTCCCAGCCATACTCCTGCTTCCAGGCTGCCTGAGAATTGCTTCACCTCCTGCCCCTGCAAGTCTGTCCCATTGCAGGCAGCTGTAAGAAACATATTTGGGAATTTCCCTGACTGCTAAAAAAAGGGACTTTTGATAATGAGATGTAAGAAAATATTGCTGGAAAGTGTGCATGTTGTACTTCGAGCTACAAAGGATTTCTGTGCTATACTTTCAGGCATAAATGTATAAATCATATATATGTAGTTTATATTATTTTTTCTGTATTTTATATATCCTTTCTAAAAGTGCAAATTATGCATCTATCACACATATATCTACTAATCCTCTGTGTAATTTTAGGTGCATGAATAGACCTGATAAAATTAGTGCTCACAGTTGGGAATACATTTAATTCCTCTCCCAGCTCAGGCTTACTGTGCAAGGTATAAACCTAAGTCCTGTCACTGCTCTAAATGTGATTCCCTGAACTTTAAGTTATACAGAGCCATTGGATTTTCTTAAATCTGAGTTGCTTTTGTGCAACCAGAGGTTGCACACGAAGACCAAACAAGTCCAAGCTTTACAAGAAGATGGAACAGATCTTAGCCTCATGTTGTAAAATCTACATATGAAACACCCCCAATATTTCTAAATCATCCTGTTTTTATGTAGCTGTAACACTTTGTCACACTATACACTTCCATACAATATTGGTCTATACAGTGAATTAACAACACCTTTTGACAAAGTGCTATCTCCTGCCACCACCGCAGTGTGATAAAGGTACTTCTACATTTTTCATTATTCAAGCACACTCCCAAGCACCCAGAATGAGCAGTGAAATACTTAATGAGACATTTATCTAGTCTATGTATTTTACATTTTGCTGATAGCATAATGAGGCAGAGGTATTGAAATGAAACATCCCTAACATTTCACATAATTTTCTACTTCCACTCCACCATTTTTAGTATTGCTTTTGGGTTTTTCACTGTTCGATGTTTTGAACTTTATCATCACTATCAATAATCACTATGTCAAATGCAACACTCTGCCACGCTTTTTTGGCTGAAAGAATGCCTTACCATTTATCTTCAAGCATATTAGGAAGATGATTGCAGTCTAATAAATATAGCATCAATTTCTCATTCACTTTCAGTGTCTCATGTAGATGTTTCCCACTATTGTTGCTGCATTTTTAGTTGCTCAAACCTTCATCAAAGCTATTAAAAATGTATTCTTCACTGTTCCTAGGAAGCTTTTTATTCCTATTTATAACCATTTCTGCTTTCCAAAGAACTCAACGTACTCAAGCACTGGAAATTTTGTCTTTAGTTTGCCAGTGATAACCTAAATAAAGAGAAACAAGTCTTATGGGAAGATACAGTTTACTAGACTAATTTAGATAGCTGAAAAGTAGCCATCTTATTAGTCAGACAAGTCCTTGTTTAAATCCCTGTATTTAATGTAACTGGTTATGAATTGATATTTTCTTTGACTGCTTCTTAATATTGTTTCTATTGATTGTACGGTTTATTTGTGCAACAATCCTAAAGAAGGTCAGAGAATATCCATACAACCATGTATTTTACTTACATGACATTCTCAACTCCAGAAAAAAGCATAGAAAATTTCCTTCATGTGAAAAATTATACTGAGCACTCACAACTATGTCTGAATCTGTCTGAAACTGGCAGAATCTTTCAAAACTCATGTGCCCACTATCCCCTTTTTTCAGTCTACTTTCCTGTGTTACAAGGTACATTTTTACTTAGTATAGACATATCCGCCCTATGTAGTCTAGTGCAGGATAAGTAGGTAACTCTTCTTTGTGCCCTGCAGAACCCAGTGATATCTTTTGGTTTTTAAAAAGCTATGCTAAAACATCTGCATTCATGCAGAACTATTATAGCTTTTTCTGGAGTATCTCAGACATTATTGATAATTTTGTTCTCTGACAGTAGCAATTTCTGTGACTGACACCCAACCTGCTGAATCCCATAAGCATGGCAAAGGCAACCAGAGGCATTGCAATGATTAAAAGCTCTTTTTCCTTGTGGTATTTACACCATAGGGACCATAGGAGCTCTAAGCCAACACAAATAGATGCTTCTTCCCTGCTGAAAAAGAAACACAGTCCACAGGCCCTAGACCCTTCAAATCCACTGAAAAAACATAAGAAAGAATATATGTGTACTGGAGTAAGAGGTCAGAAGAGTTTGCATATTGAAAATATGTCTGTTTCTGTATTGAAAATAAGGGAGACATGAATATTTAATGTTTTTAGTTTATATTTTACTTCCTACTATGCTAATTTTTTATTTGAAAATTATTAGAAGCAAATAACTTTAAAGAAAAAAGGAAAAAGATACTATCTCTGATTAACAGAATTAACTTGTCTATAAAATCACATTTATTTTCCATTATCCTGTTGTTTGGAAATATTTTTCAGCCTTCTCTCCCCATCTCCTGATAAAAAACACATTAGCCTCCCTTTCTTTTCCTAATCTGCTGGTACAAATATCAGACTTATAAAAATGATTGCTTCTCCCCATGGGAGTCCTTCATAAGCCTGATGGCACCCTCTGGATTTGCCCATTTCCCAAATGTAATCCCATCCACCCATAAAGCCCATTTCATTTAATCCCATCCACCCATTCAGCTGAAGAGAATCGGCAAGGGCTTTGGTGTGGGGCTGCTAATCCCCTTGCTGAGCGGCAGCCCCTCACCTCCCCAGTGCTGGGCAGGAGACAGCAGCTGCCTGCTCTGGGACACCATGGCATTTTGCACTAGTAAAAGGCATCAACACACCCAGCGCCCTTGTTTACTCTTGTTCAAACTGCACAACTCACAGGTCTGTCCTACTATAGTAGCCAATTCTAAGTAATTATTAAGTAGGGATAGAATAAAACAATTATAATGCACACTATCAAGTAACACCTACTGCAGAAGTTGCTTAGCCAAGTAGCTGTAACAATGGGGTAAGGCAGCGTGGAAAAAGGGAAGGGATGTGTAGCATACAGGATATAAGGGGAAAGCAAACTCTGTAGCCATCTGTGTCCCCAGACTGGGCTGTGCCAGTGGTGTGGGATCTCTGAGCCACAGAAAGGGAGAGAGCTTCATGCCCTTCCATAGTGCTCCTAAAGTAACAGGTAATACAGTAATCACTGCTTAAACCTACTATACACTGTTAGAAAACATAGACAGTCTTCAATGGCAGAATAATAAATAAATAGCATACCCCCCCCACCAACCAAATAAATAAATAAATAGAACTCCAACACAAAAATAACCCAAACAAACAATAAAACAGGCAGTAGAGAACAACTGGAAAACCCCTTCAACTTACATCAGAAGCTGTGAATGGCAGTTACCAAGATATTATATTTTTCTGTCCCCAGCCTTCATAATACAGTACAATGACCTGGGTGTGTGATGAACCTGATTTTCACCTTTTTTCTTTGTGCCAAAGAGTGTGTTCTCAGCACAGTTAACATCACAAATCTGCTACATCGGTAGCATACATGGAAAAAGCTTCCTGCCTTGGCAAGATCATCACTATTTTGGTGTGAACTCAAGCCAGTCAGAGCATGGACGTATTCTTAGATAAGTCAGATGGGTTTCCAAAAGCACAGTTGCAGCTGGACATAAGGCAACCCAATTATCAGGCATGGCTTTGAATAATTAAACTGCACAGTGCTTGTACAATTGCCTTAAAGAACTCACACGCATCTCTCCTGAAGCATAAATCAAATGATACAGCCCTTCACACAATCTTCTGTCCACATACAAAAGCCTGACTCTAATTTTATGACACTGTTTTTCTTCAATAACTGCATTTATTTCCTAAAATAAGATCTACAGCTAAACAAAATTCATATAACACGTCTTTGGCCAAATTCACTATGCTTCTGCACTCAGGGTACTTGACAAGTTAAAATACTTGAAATGAATGAAATTGCCTTTGAAAAGTTCCAGTGCACCATAGCATAAGGCCAGATTTAGTTATTCTCATATGTAATGTATGAAGTGGCCCAGGAATTTTTTTTTTTTCCTAAGCATTTGACACTTTCAACAAATGGATTTTACTATTTTTCTCATCATATGTTTTCCACATACTGTATCTGTACTTTCCATTCCAGTAAATAGATTATTAATCTTGTTAGTACAAAAAGGATAGCTTTTGTAGCCTGTTTTGAATATGTTCCAATATAATGAATTATAACTAAAAATCCTGAAGCACCCAGATGACAGGCAAAGATTACCACATCTGTGAGATTCCAGTTATAAAAAATGGAAGTTAATTTTCTGGAGTGTCATGTGTTTAAGTGCACTGCTCATGTTAAAGTTTATTTGGTTATATCCTAACAATTTAGGTCAACCGAGTCAAATAATACAATGACACCAGACTGAAGTCTAGAAGGCTTTTTGCCTCCTGTCTTAGCCCTTCATCTTGAATTGTCAACATTCTCCAAACTTCACTATAGCTGCCAGAATTGACATTGGAATCTGCAGCAGTATTTGTCTTAATCCAATATTTGTCTCATTCCCACTTCTTACTGTCAGTATTTGTCTTATTCCCGAGTGTTTTAATTTTTGTGTTTGTCATATGTCTTCCTCGTTCCCAAAGACTCATCTGACCTCGTTTCTTCTCATTGCATCTGTAAATGGTGGTGCAGTGCATGCATGTGTAATACAGGACGCCACAGAAGTGGAGAATAATGACTGGGAAGACTCAGCTGGTGAACACCAACCTGTGGAAGTACAGCTTCCCTTCCACTAGTGACCTTTGCTGTCTGCTTTCATCTCCCACTTGTCATATTTTCCACATGCAGATTGTATGCACTCAGACAACTTGTTACCCAAGCCCTAACAAGTCAGACCAAAGCCAGTGGGACTTCCTCTCCCAACAAGCATGGGAAGCCCTGAAGTGCTCGCTGGGCACAGATAGAGCCCCAGAGGGAGGAGGGAGGATAGCTGAATGGCTTTGTTCATTGCTTTGCAAAAAGGCCACCGTTTTCTAATCATGGCAATCAAGTAACATCAGTTCAACAGGCCTCTGTGTTGTCTTCTCAATCTCGTATCTCAACTATTCCAGTGAAGAAATTACATATATTTCCCAAATCCAGCATATTAACCAGTAAGAGGAGGAGGAGGAAGAAAAAGAGGAAGGAGGGAAAGGTGATAGAGAGGGTGCTGAAAAGGAGAATGAGAGGGGGAAAGAAGAGGTAAAGGCAAAGAAAGAGAGAGAAGAGAGAAATAATTCTTTATTCTTAGGTCAAGACGAATATAAGACTCAAAATGTCAGGGTTAAAAAAGGGGAAGGGCGAAGACAGGCATAAGGAATATAGATGCATCCAAGCTACCTGTAAAAGGAAATCTCCAGATTAATAGACTAAAGACCATATAGAAACTGGTAACTCATCAAACTGCATATTCCTGGGCAAAGGAAACCCAAGTACAAAACAAAAGCCTTTGTCTCTGAATGGCAGCAGCAAGAATGCGGCTCTGGGGACTCCGCAGTTGGTCAGAGCTGCCACTGAAGGAAGCTGATCACTTTGCTAGAGACATCAGACCACTCTAAGGTGTCATTTGTGTAGGTCTGAAGCTGCTAAAGCAGTCAGTGGATGGCTGGAGAAAGACCCAAGTACAATAGATATTATACAGCAGCACTGAGGCTGGAGCTGGATTAGATGCACTGTATCACTTGATTATGTCCTAAAGCAATGAGCTGTTGCACAGGGACACGTAGGTCTGGGAACTGATCCCAGTTAGCAAAACCGGGTAGGTAATCTTCATTCCCACTCAACCCCCAACTTCTCTATGATGCCTGAAATCCATTTATTCAAACACAAAGCTTTTCGTCTCATGGATTGTTCACATAAACCCGCCTCCCAAGAGCTTTTTGACTTTTTCACAAGGCTTGAAATATAAAAGGGATGTGATGTCTGAGGCATTTTACAAAACACATGCGTGCATCGCTGACTTGACTCATGTTCACACATTTCTTGTGGGAATTGGCTCCTGTGGGAGTTGCTTCCCTTAGATCTAAATCTGCTTCAGATCACCTGCAGAGAAATCCAGCATATTCCTCCACACATGACTCTGATGACACCATGCTGAAAGGAACAGAGATTACAAATTTTGTGCCAGAGGGCTATTAATTCTCAGTCTCCTACTATGTGAAATCTATGTCATCTACTGCAGTAGTGATGTATAGTATAGATTTTCACCCCAAATAGAAGGATCTTTGCTACTTTTTCTGTGATACGTCTTCTTGGTAAACCAGTCTATGTGCCCAATTAGTTCCACCTCAATTATTGGCTGAATTATTATTATTCTATTATTGCAATTATATTCCAAGGTTCTGTAATGTCTTCAAGAGCAAGGACACTCCCTTGACTAAAATGGTTAAACAACAAAAAGGAAGAGAGGATGAAGGAATGGAGAAAAAGAGATGTGAACAGTAAGAGAAGCGAGCATTAGTCAGTGGCTGTATCACAAAAAGACACAAAATATTGCAAGAGTCCTGAGTTTGAGATACATGCAATGGGTACAGCAACCCTGTAGTGTCTTTTAACTGTGTTGTATGATACAGACAAACTGTAGAGGGGTAAATGTGGAGAGGATCTTGTCCAGTGCTTGAGCAAGATCTGACAGGAAGTACTTGGCAGCAGCAAAAACACATGAGAGAGGGGAATTATGAGGTGAGTTAAAACACTTGCAGAAATTTATTCCACTTCAATAAGACACATATCCACAAATAGGAAGCTGAATCCCTAGTTTAGCCATAGCCTGGTATTACTTGCTCCTGCTCAGTTTGTTTAGGGCTATCTAGGGGTTTTTTTTGTGTTCGTGGTCTCATATAACCTGAGACTACCCCAGATGCTCCTGTACCCAGCATGCCTGCAACACCCCAAGCTACATTTGTTCAGGTGGGAGACAATTTTCTGCAGGGCCAGTCCAGGACTGTACAGCAAACATGCTGTGGGTTTGCCTGCTTAATTGTGTCAGGATGTTCTCACAGCAGTTTCTGCCTGAGCCCCTAATCTTAAAAAGTATTTGTATTTTCTCAGAGCTTAATACCATCTAGTATAGATGATTTTGCTGTTGCTGGTGTTAATTTGATGGAGAGAGAATCAAGCCCTTATGACATACAGTGCATTGAGCCTCTCCATCCTTCCCACACCTACTATTACACTCACCTTAAACATTTCTATTGCTACAAGTATAAACCAATGATTGTGCTAACGTATTGACTTCTCTCCTTGAACTGGATGGATTTTTATTGCAGCTTTTTGGATTACTGAGCCCAAATGCTGCAGTACTAATAAAAAAGTATTAATGTTATTAGCTAGTATTTTTCCCTTTGGATATCATTTAATACCCTTTCCTCTCTCTCCTCTCCTCTTACCTGTCTTACTACAAATCATAGCTTGCTTTACATACTGAGAAACAGTTTGAAGAGCTTAACAGTGAGAATTAACTGACAAGAATGACATAAGACTTTACTTTCTATATCTCTGCAATATTGGAAGTTCTTTTAGGAGTTTTTCTTAAAAAAAAAATAATCAGAAATGACCTTAACAAACTAAGGAAATTCTGCACATCACTGCCTCTCTTCCTATTGAGAAAAGCAGCACTGCCAGAATACACAGTACAATACGTCATGAATTCACATACATAAGCATTTCAAAAATCCTTCTTGGACAAGGTTTCTATTTAATTGGCTTAAAAAGCCACTCTTCTCCCACACAGTCTTATGCAGAACCATCTGTGCAGGGAATTAGCAATCTGGATAAATAGTCTGTGAAGGAATTCACCCTGTCTTGTGCGGCTGGACATTGGAGAGCCGAATTCTGGCAGTTGTGTTGACCACTGCACCAAGCTCTCCTGGGGCCGAGCAAACAAATTCAGATGAAATAAAAGGCTCAGAGGTGCACTCAGAATTCAAGCTGTACTTGAAAAGGCCCATCAGATGCTGGGACTGATGGAAGAGCAGAGAGCAAAAACACAGGGATTGCTGAGGAGCTGAAGTCAGGCCTTTTTATATCCATTTTGGTGTGGATGTGAAAACTTTTGGTCTACAATTTTTTTGTTTGCTTATGATAGAGGGAATTTAGGAAGGCTTATCAACATCTTGTTAATTAAAAATTAAATAGGGAAAAGAAGACAGAGACCCTAAGAAGACATTGCTCTTGGGCACTACTATGCAATTGCATCTCATTTCCAACTATCCCCAGAACTGTAACCACTGCTAAGGAAGCCCAGCTTGTAGAGATGGAGTATCCTGCTCTAGCACATGTACAGTCTGGTTGTGAAACATAAGTGAAAAAACAAAGATGATAACCAAAACAAATTTAAGAGATATTCACAATGTATTTTACAAGCCTTGGAGCAAAGCACCAAAAATTGCCAGCAGTAAAAGTGGTGGATGCTAGATTTGTGGTTATTACATCTGTACATGGATGAATAAGAAGGTCAGTGTTTCAGATCATGCCCCACACTGCTTTCTGATTTTTACATGGAGAGCTGGGAGAATCTCCCCATCCTGGTTGTTGAGGCTATACTGCAAGTCTTCAATTACACTTAAACTCCTGCCACTTTCTAAGCGAGACGTTCCCATCCAGCATGCAAGACTCCGCAGGCTCCCATGAGGACCATATGGAGCTTGCTTTCACAGGAATGGCAGCATCATCATCTTACTCTACTTTTAGTGTGTCACATATTTAAATGTTTGAGCAAAATCCAGTGGGTATGCCCTAGGGATTATTCCCCAGATTTAAGATGGGAGGAAGCTACCATGCAGCACAGGCTGATACAGGAGAGCTCCCAGTGCCACCCTACAGGTTGTACCTCCAGGACTGCCAGAGGAACTTAAATGGCTCCACATACGGCACATTAATACAGCCTGGGTTCAAGCTGCTTAGTGCCCATTTAACAACCCAAAACTTTCTCTAGGCACTGGTATTAACACCACAGTGCAATACCTCTCAAATTATCATTGTAGTGTGATGCCCCTAGAATATAATTTTCTAAGCAAGATTTCCAAGACAATTAAGTGTGCTTTTAATACTTTTGCATGCTAAATATCAATGCCCCAAACCTGTTGTGAGCCATGGCTGCTCCTGAAGTTTCTTCAGCTGCGAAGATCCTATGGTGCCATGCAGGATGCAGCCTGTCATAGCACCTCTTTTCTAGGCTGTCTCCCATGCACCCACCATGTCAATGCCCCTTGTGACATTCCCTTACCAGCACGCTGCTCCTCAATCTCAGTCCGAGGAAGTAGAAGTATCAGATGCCTGCTATCCAATCCAATCTCCCCAGCGGACACTAAAGGGATAATAAAAGGATAATTTACTAGTATTCATTCAGATAATCCATCTTGAGCAGATTCTGAGCTATCTGCATATGCCTAATTAAGATTCACTGCAGAGCGTCTGCTGCCAGTGCCACTGCAGCTTCCCGGCACGGCATGGTGCTGGGGGGTCTCTGCTTGCTGTCCTCCATGGCCACTCCTAAGACAAGAGGTTTCCCTCTGTGGGAGCAAGGTGCTCCAAAAAGAGACAGTCAAGCTGCAATTTGAGAATTTGCAGTTTTTCTACTTCGACCATGGAAAAAATCTTTTCTACATTAGCAACAATTGCAAAGAATATACCCCTAAGGGAGTCATCCTTTCAGCAATATAAATTACTTTAAAGGGGGAATCAGCCCAGGCAATTAGACCTTTTAGAACAGGTGACCACCCTCCTACATATTAAATCTTCGAAGCCAAAACTGCCTCTCCCATCCCCAGCGATGCAGGGTACTCGAAGAGTCAGTAAACATATAACCATAATTACATGAGCTGCCTCATTTCACTAGAATCTTTTCAAGATTCATCATCTGCGCATTGATTTTTGATTGTAGGACTGTATGCTTTCCTCTTTTGTTAACTCAGTTTTAAGCAAGATTTAACCTCACAAAGATAATTTGTTCCTAAAGATTTTGTTGACACAGTAATGACAAACTCTGCAGGGTGCACGGAACTGGTGTCTTTGACAGCACCACTGACAGCACCTGCCCTTTTATTCCAGCTGGCGAGCTTTCTCAGATATCCCTTTTACCCGTAAACCATCTCTTCTAGGCCAATCCCATGTCAACGTGATCCCTTCCAGAGTAGTCCAGTAGGCCTACTCACAGCTTAATTTTGTGAAGGCAGCAGGTTTTAAGTCAGGCAATAGTCTCTCAAAGTTTCTTCAGCCCTGATTGCCTGGTTCAGCCCTGATTTGAGACTACATAAAGGGGAAAACAGGTAAGTGGAGGGGGGTGGAATTGCAGAGGGAGATTAAATAGGAAACAAGTGGATTTTGAAAAATATGCTAGCAAATGTAACTAGCAAAGAGTGGGAAGACAGTGGAGAGTGGTAACCCTGGCTGTTTCATGCTGACCCACAGCACTGTACCCAGTGCCCACATGGGGGGGGGGGGGGGGGCACCAAACCCATCAGCTTTGCCCCACAGTGGGGCTGGTGTCTCGCAATGCCATGGGAATGGCACTCAAGGTTGGCCTCACCTCCTTGAGCAAGGAGCTTGGGACATGGGGAGAAGATCCTGAATTGCTGGCGTCCACTCATGGTGCACCTGCTTCAAAATCAGGGCAGGTCACACAAGGCCTATGTCTTTAATTCTGCCTGTAATAAGCACTTCTGATACTGGCACCTAAGGACAACTGCACAATATTTTTCCAACATACAATACTTTTACAATATCATAAAGAGGAAATAAGTAAACATACTTTTGTTGAAAGGATCAGGCCCTGTGGATAAGCACATGTTGAAGTGCTTCAGCCTGAGTTCGAAGGAGATAACAATTACCAGCAAGTCATTACTTAAAAATGGGATAATTTTTCAAGCAAGCATGAATGCATCTGCACATTCCCAGCAAGTAAATAGGTATGAAAACTCTCCAAACTGGAAAAAAAAAACACTGTGAATCCTGAACATATGCTTTTCTCTAACACTATTTTAAAAAATATTTGCTTAGTCCTATAATCTGAAAAATGAAACATGATTTTGAGTTTAACTGTATATCAAAGCTTGGATGTTTAGCCTGTGGCTAAACAAGATTTTCCTGTTCACAGTTATTATTTCATGTTTTGCTGTAATAAAAAGCCTTGATAAAAATATAGACATACACAGTGCAAGTACTGTCATATCCTTAGTTTATAAATAAACATAGATTACATTTAAAAAAAAAATCTTTAAGCATACTACTAATTTCCCAATGCAATGTCTCACAATAAACAGGCTGCCATCAGCACACTCTGAAGCAACGGTGCAGATACTCCTACTGGGAAGGAGAACAAGTTTTCTTCCTAAACCTCAGGAAGAAGCTCTGGAAATTAAAGAGACCTCATGGTCTTGTGCCATGCTTGGGGGGTGTTTGAGAGCAGAATAACACAGGGGGCTGCAGAGCTTCCAGAGCCATGCAGGCTGCATCCTTTATGCATCTGGCCCCATACAAAATGCTGCCAACAAGATATGAGGGTGGAATTCAACACAATGCTACTACACTTTTCTTTGAGGCATGCAGAGCTTTGATAATGTCTGCATGGGATAGGAATATACAAAAAATTCAGGCTTCTTCCCTGCATGTTACTGCCCTTTGTACAGATACAACACACCAGCATTCCCACCCAGGGATTCCTGCCCATTGGTACCCCTGACCCGGCAAACCCATGCACCACTGATAGGCTGCAAACATGAAACTAGATTCTGCTTACAACAAGTTCACATGAACATAGGCAGGACTATCTTTTTGTCCACTTTATACATGCAAGGTGCTTTATTTGCTTGTTCTCCTTAGTCTAAGGGGCACAGCCACGGCATCACCACCCCTACCAGGGAACTTGCACAAGATGTTCCTGGCTTTTCCTTGGAATCGTTCCTTCCATCGGCCACAGGTTGCCTTTAGCCAGCTTTTCTGTCCTGGTGGAGCAGTCCCAAGAGGAACACATGGCTAACTTCAAGATTCACACTTCCTAGCAGAAGTCCAGTCTTCCAGTCTACTCATTCTCCTTCTCTCACAGAGTAGGCCTCCTTTGCTTTTCACTTCTTCTGCTGGAAACTGCCATTTGTTTACCTTTTTCTTTTTCCCTAGTGTCATGAAATGATGCCTCATTCAACACCAAGGTGCTAGTAAATGACAATGTAATGGGAAAGCTAAGTATGCTCTAACAGCAAAAGAAAAAAAAATTCACTAATCAAAGTCTTTCGAATTATATGGAATACTGACAGCTTTTTACACTGTTTTAATTAAGTACACTGTAATTTAAACCACTGAACCATAACAACCCAACGTTTAGTGTTATATCCCTACGAGAACTTTAAAAATATGCATAATTCTGCCTGGAAGGTAATTGAGGGATATTTTTGGGGTGGTGGGGGTAATTAAAGGTTATACAGGAGAGTAATAGGAATTTTACTTGGGTACTGATAGTGTTAGCAACTGTGCTAAAACCTCCTCAGGAAAGTGATTCATGTTCTCCGCTGAGTTTTCCTCCTGTTATTTTTAAAGGCAGTGAATGCTTGGGCTGAGGTCTGTCAGCTTCTGTATCCAATTCAGTTGTTGAGGGGCACATTTTCCTGGCACAATTGCCTATCCCTCGCCAAAACAACATGATGCGTTAACAGCGATATGAGAAATTAATTGATCTCTCCCCATCAGCAGGTAAGAGATGCTTCTTTTATGGCTGTATGGGGGCCCTGTCACACAGGAGGAATGAAGGAAGGGATGGCAATTTGGGATGATGATGGATGAGCACAAGTGGAGGAAGGGCAGCTGCCCCAGGAAGACACCTCCCAGCTGCCCCCTAAGCAGAAGGGTCTCCTAAATGCTGGTCTGGCACAGCGAGTGGCTCCAGATCTGGCACACTATGCAAACCTGCCTGGCGATCTTACTTGGGTGCTGGAGGAGCACACCTGAGTACAGACCTGTTTCCATCAGCTCTAGCTAGGGAGGATGAGAATTATGTGAGGGGTGTTTAAAGCATCATTCCTAAAAGTGCATCCCAAAGTGCTTGCAATACATCATTTTAGGGGCAATATTTGCTATACATTAAGGCAGAAAAGGTGCTCACAGCCCCCTAAACCTGACGGGCTGCATAGCTATAACTGCCATAGTATGTACAGAGAGATTCAACGTGAAAAGTGGAAGATAATGTGCTCACACACTAATGGGCACTGAACTAGACACAGGCTCATTTTTCACATCATGTCATCTCTAAGGTTTGAATAAAAAGTAATGGCTAGAATGAGCCTGGATCTATCTCAGACATTATCATTTGCCTCCTCAGTTTTATTTGTGTTGACTTGTACAGTCTAAAAAGATGACAGTCTCCGGGCCCCCGGATCAGTCTGAGTGATAATACACAGCACATTACACTGCTGGTGACAGCTTCTGTTCTCCTCGCTGGCATATGAGCGCGGCGCATCTCCCTCCGTCATCTCAAATGCTATCAACTGACAGAATAAAGAATCTTGCAGAGGGGACATCACAAACCCTGTCTGTTACGATTTTATGAGATAAACTGGAGTTTCTAGGGTATCTTGTTCAGGAAATTAGTGTCAGTCAAACTTTGGGAGATTTTTTTCTTTTCTTTTCCTTTTAAAAAAATAAAATAAAATAAATAGCAAGCTCCAGAAAACTGGCTTTTTATTTATATTACCACACAATCAAAGCCTAATTTGAAATTGTGAAAAAAAAAACCAAACCCAACAAACCCCCCCCCCCCCAACCATTTTAAGATAATAATCCTCCTGTTGTGGTGAGCATAAAGGACACATTTCTGATTTCATCTGAGCATGACTAAACATCCATGTATGCTTACCACACTGTTAACACAGCAATAAGATAGAATCATTTTTTAGGTTTTATAGGTATTTTTTTACTCTAAAAATGCCTTAAATATCCTCAATAGGTCTAATCCTGAAAGTTGCTCAAGCCATTGAATTCAACTATAAATTCATATAACCAGAGACTTCTCAGCTGAACCTTACATGCTCAGCCCCACAGGCATAATGCTTAATTAAGTGTAATATCCTTATTTAAGACAGGCAGTCTTAGTAACCCTGGTAAGTGTTCCAGAATTTTTTTTCAGAGATTTTCAGTTACAGGAATGTATAGGGGAAAAAAATATTACTGAGATAACCTACAATCTCTGGAGGAGTACTACCTTACAGATATATGCAAAATCCCACAGTTCTTTTGTTTAACCTGGAAGACAACTCTAAAACTTCAGCTAATGAATCCCAGTAGGTTAGAGAGGGTTTGGATTAATCTCCAATTTGTTAATCCTGCTATTGAAAGTGGGGAGGATCTTCACAGCTGCCATGTTCCCTCCGGGCTTCAACACATGTCTGCTGCTCCCGGGTGTTCTTCCCTGAGCCTGCTCAGGACAGGGACCAGCAGTGAGGCAGCCCCAATGCCCCAGCTGCATCCCAACAATACAGTTCTACCTGGCTTATGTTAAACACAACTGAGAAGGTTTCCTTAAAGCTTCCACTGTTCTCTAAACTTACCAAGTTGCTTTTCTTACACTTTCAAAAAATACACATTTCAGAATCATAAAAATTTACAAGTACTTGAACCATAATCTGCCAATTGTGGCAGCTGTTTCCCATGTAGTTTCAGATACTTCTGTTATAATGAATGTGTCTCACTTGGCTGAAGTTCCTGTGAGTGTTTAAACTCCGACTGTACATGGTCCTTTTGAGACCATTTGCCTGCTTTGAATTTCCTCTGCTACCTAGGTGAAAAGATGCCACGAAGCATGCAAAATGAACGAGATACACAACGCTCACTTTCATCTCTGCTGTAGTAGAATTTCTGTTTTAAAGCTGCTTCCACTTACTGCCAGGCAGATTTCTCACACCATGTTCACGTTCCAGAGTTACATGTATTTTATAAGGAATAGGAATTAAAACCACAGAAGAAAAGTGAAGAATTGGAAGCAGCATGAAACATCGGACTTATTTATTCTACAAACGTGTACAGTGTGAATGTTTTTTCACACAGTCACAAGTGTAAGAACCAAACCCACAGCAGAGGCTGGACCTCCCTGCAAAACGTTCTGTTTGAACACAAACCTGCTGTTTTGGGGAACTTCTAATAAATCTCAGAATGTTATTGTTACTACTTACTTCCTCAGAGTGTCCCTGAGCATAGCAGGGGGGTTGGAACTCAATGATCTTTAAGGTCCTTTCCAACCCAAATCATTCTATGATTCTATGAAAACAATCATACATACATGCAGTGTGAGAGTATCTGAGGTTGAAAAGTGCAAGAGAATACACACAGAGGACAGATGAACTCATTTGCTTCATTAATACCAGCAAACAATTTGAACTCCCTAATTGTGCTCAGCCCACCTTGCAAGCCCACAATTCACACCCCACTGTTTTCCCCCTGGCTGGCACCTGTATTCTCAAAATTGGGGACTTTCCCCCTGCCTTTCCAAACCTCATTCTTGAGGCCATTTAATATCTATTTGGTTGAATAATGGCCACATTGTAAATAACACATAGCTGTGTCTCAGGCAAGCCTGAGGAAGCTGCAAGTGGTCTGTCCCACAGCAGAAGGACCAAGCTACAGAAGATAATGTTTGAAATGCGAGCTTTGCCTTTCTTAGGATTTTGTTCTTTTCTCGTCTTGCCTGTGGTCCTCCCTGGTGACCAGAAGACACTTTTTTATTTCATAATTGACAGCAGGTACGGTGGCAGGTGCTGATTGTTTTTCCCCATCGTGGTTGTGAATGTGGGAGATAGAAGGCAGCACGAAACAAAACACCAGTGTTGGGTCAAAGGATGAGCCCTCTCCAAAGGCAGGGAAGGGCAGGTGTCTGGCTTGCAGCTGGGATAGAGTTCATTTTCTTCCCAGTAGCTGGTACAGTGCAGGATTTTGTCAAGGGCAGCAGGTCTGTGGTGCTGGCAGGTGGGTAGGAGGGATGCTCAGGTGATGCCTGTCCACACACAGTTGGTGAGTTACCCTGTTGTGTGGACAACCTCCCCTCTGTAAACCAGCCACAGCCACAGGGCACACAGGACCTTCGGTAACATTACCTATTTCACTATCAATCTCCTAAATCTTCCTTAGGGATTTATTTCCACTTGGGAGGCTGGCACAAAGCCACACACAACAGATGGACAGCACCGAGGTAGCTACGGGATGTGCACAGCAGGAGCATGCTTCCCAGGAAAGCTGTCAGAAATCCTGCCTTTGCTCAGGGCTGCATTCCCAGGATGAAGCTCCCTTAAAACTCTGGGCTTACTTCTATGCAAGGAGCTCTGGATGTGCAAAAGTGGTGGTGGTGGTGACTGCTGGGTGATGGGAAGCTAGTGAGAACAGCCACCAGTCCATGAGAAACATTACGGAGAACAGGGTGACAAACCAGACATTTCCCCAGTCTAAGGATGGTGGAATTTGCCCCGTTAAAGGAAAGTTTCAGGTTTTCGTCCCATGCCAAGTGGCAATGCTGTAGTTTCCAGTGCTGTCTCAGGCTAAAGACACAGGGGTGACCTGCTGCTGCCAGTGAAGGAGCACACTACATCTTCAGGGTCATCCAAGTGTTTACACACAGGATTCTTAAGTTACAAGGCAAAGACAGTAATTAACGTGATGTACCTATTAAATAGTACCTGCAAGCAATTCTATTTTAGAACTTGACCTTAATATCATTCCCTATTGACATAAACTTTTTATTCACTACCCCCAAAAAGTAAACTGTGCTTAAAGATTCTCAACAGGCTTTAGTTCACTTTGATCTTAGTTTCATTTTAGAATTGTTTGTTTCACTCCTCCAGATGAGGAGAAACACTGTCAGGGCATAGCAGGCCAGGGACAGCACAAAGGAAGGTTTGATAAGTAATTCTGTGCATCTGAAGGGAGAATTTTAGTAAGGGGTGTCCTCAAATGCTTGCATTGCTATAGCAACAGTCCAGCAGTTTGTAGGAACAACCATAAGAGGGATGCATGCTGGTAGGTTGATCTATTTAGTTACTGCTTTCATGCCATACAAAGTATGGAGACATCCTAAACTAGTGCAGAAATACAACTCTTTTCCAGCACCTTTCAAGGAGGTGGGTGCTGTCCCATATGCCGTGAGAGACAAAATATCCCGCATTGGCTTTCCCAAGGGTCAAAATGGCTTATACATACTGATGCGTTTTCACCACATGTGCATACACACCAACACACTGCCATACAGAGGAAGAGGGGAACAACAGAAAATGCAGAAAACTCTGAAGCTGCTTACCCTTACAGGTTACTCTCCTTCAGCACCTTCACCTCAACCTGTTTCCACCAGGCTCACTTTCCACCAGACAAAGAGGTAGAAGCCCAAAACAATCTGGTGCGGGATTACATAAGTCTCTTTCCCTGGGGGAACCTCTGCTGCTATTTAGCTGATTGCAATTTCTCATCACAGCAATTCTCAACATCATCATTATCAGTACAGCAATCAAACACAAACAGGAGCTGGTTCTAAATGAGAAATGGATGGGTAATGAAATAATTGCTTTGCTTGGCAGCCCAGGGACACTCCCCAGCCCCCAAATACCTGACCTTCTTACAGCATGTCAGGTACAGTGGGGTTTCCATGTTTTACATCACTCCTGGATATATTACAGCCATAATTCTTGCATTGCCCAAGGCACCGTGGAAATTCCAGCTAATCTCTGTGAATTTCCTTTTCATATTTTTCAATTTAAAAATTTATGCTCTTCAAAAATCTCTATTTATTGTTATTATAATTGTTGTTCATGCATGCTGGTCAACGCATCACCTGAACAGTGCCTTTCTTTCAGACCTCAGGCACTCACGGCACAGTCTTGCCTTGGTGGTGCTCACACCTGTACTTTGTGCCAAGCAGTGCACAAGGCACTTTCTCAAATTTGCTTGCTATTGCAATTCTGATAAGTAAAATATATTTTATCACTAGAAAAAAAAACACATTATGTGCCTCCTTCAAGTGCAAAGATTTATCTGATTAACATAGCAATGGTCACACCTTCCAAAAAATGGTTCTGACTAGAATAAAACATCCTCCCCAAAGGGAGACCGCCCACTACTTGTTGAAATCAGGCATGCTAAGCACCCAGATGACCTGGAAGTGTGATCATTTTGGAAAACAGTTGGTAATATTTCTCAAGGCTTTTAAGCAATACACTGTTTATCATTACAGCTACCTTTTGAAATTTATTCAATGTTATTTCCAATGATCCCTGTGTACCAAGAGCCTTCATTCCCTGTTGCTCCAAAAGAGTTTGTGGCTCACGATCTTCTGGTGTCCACATACACTTTTGTAAATTAAATATCTTTTACCAAATTGAGATCCATTGGGATCTCTGAGGCTTTGATGCTGCAACAGTCTCCATAGCACTGTCCGCTGTGGCTTACTGAAACACTTTCATCCACATCCCTAACTAAAACACCACGCAAGTCCCTCGAGGCTCCTAGAAAAAGGCTTTAGGGAGGTTTTGTGGTAGTTTTCTTCTTTCTTTCTTTTTCTTTGTAACATCTTGGATTAGGGAAAGACCAACAGAGGACTTGTCACAGGTTTATTTTCCTGAAAGACCAGATGAAGTAATCTCCTATATACACTTTCCTACCTTCTCTTTGCCAAACCTCACAAGGAAGTCCTTGAAGATCAGCAGATAGAAGTTGGTCAGTTCCTTCAACTGAGCCTTTATGGGCAAGAAGCTCACTTCTGACTTGAGGTTTTGTTCTAAATTAAAAATTCCCATGAAGTTTTTATAAAGAATCACTTGAAGTTATGAGAACGAGCTTTGTGTGCACATTTAAGTACGTTTTAGCTATATTTCAAGACTCGGTGGAATGCACGACTTGTAAAGATCTGAAGATGGTTTTGTATGAGCCATGTTGGGATCACATGAACTCAAAAGTCACAGTAGAATCTCAAAATATGTAGA
This sequence comes from Pezoporus occidentalis, assembly GCF_034315485.1. Taxonomy (NCBI): domain Eukaryota; kingdom Metazoa; phylum Chordata; class Aves; order Psittaciformes; family Psittacidae; genus Pezoporus; species Pezoporus occidentalis. The sequence continues at coordinate 4,839,625 of NW_026915877.1, forward strand.
AGGAGAGCAGAAACATATGTATCATCCTTTCCCCATCATAACATATCCATTTCTGAGAAACAAACCATGCATTTCACAGGTGTTCAGCCTAAGCTGGTGTGGCTCAACATCTCTGTTACTCTTGGGGACATACCAATTGAGCACAAAAGGAAAATTTTTTACCATGAGAACAATTAGCCATTGGAATAATCTCCCCAGGGAAGTGGTGGACTCCCCAGCATTGGGCACTGTTAATATTTGTCTGGACAGAGTGCTGGAACATCTAGTATAGGTGATGCTTTGCTGAGAAAGGTTGGACTACATGGTCTTTGTATTCTATGATTCCATGTTTCTGTTACATCCGGCATGATTCTGAGCTGCTCCTCTTCCCTCCAGTCAGTTTCCTCAGTGGCGTCACAGAGGAAACAAAACATTAATTGTTTCCTTCAGAAACAGAAAGGTGATTAAATATAAACTAGTCTTACTGGACATCCCTCTACCCAAATCATTCTCTCTTCTACAACCCAAGCATAGGGCAGCACCCACCAGAGCACTGCTTTCTCATTCCAGAGCCCTGGAGAAGTTTCCTTCAGAAAGGAAGCATGCTGTGTAGAAGCAATCTGACAGCAAATTCTGAAAGGGCAAAGGAAAGGTTTGGAATGTAGTACTGAGAGGCTGCCGGTATGGGTTTTAGAATAAGGCAAAGCTGTTCTGCTGGGGTTCAGCTGCCTCAGACCCCTGCCACACTGGAGGGGCTGCGCAGAAAGCTAGTGCCAAGCAGGCACCTACCTCAGGGTTTGCTGCGGGAAACTCATTTAGGCTCTGATCAACAAAGCACTTGAGTAAATGCTTCATTTCACGCATGCAAGTGCTCCCAGGGGATCAGTCTCCTCCTTCACACTAGACACTTATTCAAGTGCCCTGCTGAGCTGGGACCCTGCCACTGAAACACTCCTGCTCCGTCAATGTGCCTCCGTTTTTGGCTACTTGCTGTATGATTAATGCTCCTGAGAGAGAAAAATCAGAAAACATTGTGTGTTTGACTTCTTGGAAGTGCTAGAAAGCATTGACTGGTTACATATATACATATGTATGTATACATATGTATACACATGTATAGACACACACAGAGATAGATATCTTCTCTCAAGCTGGAGGATTTTTTTTTTCCTGTGTTTGCAGACAAATTCCCCAAATTCAGTGTGAACTTTCAAACATGTATCCTAGTTTAATAAGAGAGAAAATACCCCTATTTTGCAGAAGTCCCCATTCTGCTTTCATATCTGGCCCTGAACCACCAGCTAGCACAAGAAATCAACCAGGCAGCTTTGGGAGAAAAGCCACCCTAGTAGTTTTCTAACTCGGGCAAATGCCAGCATTAATTTCTTGGAGCGGATCAGTGGGACCATGATGCCACACAGATGTGATTAGGAGCTGAGGTATGAGGAGAGAACCTGGATGCCTGATTGCGCCTATTCAGCGGCTGCATGCGTTTGTACATGGGGAGGTGAGGGATGCTCAGCATCCTTGAGCAGGGAGCAGCAACAGCTTCTGGGAAAGCCACCTTGGAAACAGGGAGACAGTGCAATAAATAAATAAATAAATAAATAAATAAATAAATAAATAAATAGATAAATAAATGTCTCTACCCTGCAAGCACAATGCCCTACAGCCAGCAACTTAGACAAAAAACCTTAAAAAGCCCATCAGATGTCATTAATCCATCAGTGACTGCATCCCTCTCTTCATCCCTCCGCAATTTTTAAAGACCAAGATTTGCTGCAAACACAGAGCTCTTGGTATCTGGCTGTAAATAAAACCCAGGTTAAATGAAGAGAGTCCCGGCTGAAGGGGCTGCCGGCCCTTTCATCCCTTATCAGCTTCACGTGGGCAGCCGCAAGGTAAACATGAAACGCTGCCGCTGGTAAATTCCGATTTGGAATCTTGACAGCGTATTTCCAAAGGTATAACATCTTAATCAAATTTTAAAATAAAACATTCCAGCACTGAGCTCCATCATAAACCTAAAAATTATATAACACACATGTTTTTATGCTTTGCCAATTACATTTGAAATAGGGACTGTTTGTTTCAGCCCCTCTAAAAATGAGGCGAGGATGAGAAAACAACCTATTTCCTTATTAGGTTCAGGAGTCAAAGGACTCAGCCAGGAGCCGCAGGCTTCAAGAGCATAGAAGATTAAGACATATATTGGATTCATGATGGAGGGCACAAAGTTCATTTTCAAAATAAAACAGAATTTTATTCATATTCCTTTTAAAATTCAGATTGCCATTTGCCAGCTGACCTGTGACATGGCAGCAGTGTATTACATTTTCAATGAGCAGTCTGTCTGGAGCTGGCAGGAGAGGAAACTGCTTCCTGGTTGAGTTTTTTCACTACTCTTAAATAGTAAGAATTTGTCAGGATTGTTGTCAGTAATTGTAGATGGTGCAAACAGGGACAGTGTAGCATATTTATTTTTAATAAGGAGACATGCAGAGTAGCAAAGTCACTGGCTTTACACACTGAATAGGTCTTAAAAAGAAACCAAAACCAAAAAGACATCGGAGCTCAGTTGTAATTTGTATGTGGAAATCAGGGTGGAAATACTTGGCAGAAACATTCAAAATAAAAACAAAAGCAGACCAGGAAAAAAAATATACATCTATATTAAAAAATAAAATGCAAAAGCAGTTTAAAGCAAGTTTTCAGAGAGTGCAAGTCAAGCCAAGGTTTTCTATAGCGAGGAGCTGGATTTATCTAGCTCGCCATCTGTCAAAATTATATTACAAAAGGCACATATGCAAAGATACAAGACTACTGATTTTCATATATATTAAAACCTGCAACTCCTGTGGAAAATGAGACTCTGCATGTGGCAATGTCCAAAAGCTCCCACGTCAAACTTTTGGGGCTTTGCTGTAATTCAGGGACAAAAGGGGACGTTCTGCCAGGGTCTGTAAATACAGCCACACACCATGGCAACCTCCTGTGCCCCAGGACGTCCATGGAAGCACCCGAATAATATTGCACTTGAACCACACAGGTTCAGCAGAGGAAGGGGGGGACCCAGCGGCTCTGCGGTGGGTGGCCTCTCCTCCTCCCCGTCACTGCCCGGCCAGACAGGTGGCGATGCTGTTTTATGGTCTGAGCAAACAAGGAGGAGGAGGAGACAGCCAAACTAATTTTTCCTTGTGTCATGGTTTTGAGCCCCCGTTTCTGGGGAGAGACAGTGGGAACAGCAGGTCCCCTTCAGTCCCACCACCAATTATTTGTATATTAGATGGCTTTTGTCATTGCAATCAAACACCAAGTACAAACTGCTCTGCTCTCCTGATAACTTAATCAAGAACTCTCTGCTTCAATCTACCTGTAGATAAAATCCAGTGTGTATTTTGACATGGAGAAACAAATCCACTTATTGCAGGTGAATTAGCTAATCATATATCAGTAAAAACACATCTCATGCTCGGCGTAAAGATGATGATGAATATAAATTTTCCACATGCTGAATTCTAAAATTTTTCTAGCCTAGGCTCTCTCATGTAAGCCATGTTAACCTGCAATCTGTAAATACTTATATGTTGACAATGTATAAGCAGTATAAGCAATTTTGTTGGCAATCTATTTTACTTTATGAACAGCTGAGCTCTAAAGCAGATCACTTCGGCATTAGCTCAGGATTCACGGCAGGAAAGCAGGAGGGATGGTTCATCTCTGCTGCTCCCAAACATGTTTGCAGACTTGATCATAGGGAGTATTACAACATTATTTTTGCTGTGCAAGCCAGCATCATGAACAGTGCCAAGAACCTCGCCCCACCAGCACCGATGGTTCTTTCCATGAGAAATGACATACAGCTGTTTACATTTCTCATCCGTGAGTCAGATCACATCACTTTTCCCATAATATATTTTTACCCAATGCAAGGGGACTTAGTTGACCACAATGTCACCTCACAGATATTCATGAAGTACAGCTAGCAGGTATAACCACTGATTTTTAAAAGTCTGAATCCCACAAAAATGGAAGAAGAAAACCAAACAAACCACAAACAACAACTTCTGGTTTTTTTTTCTGTTTTCTTTTTTTTGTTTGTTTGTTTTTTTTTTTGTTTGTTTTGGGGGGTTTAATTGGAGTTTTTTGGTTTGGGTTGGGTTTTTTTTTCAGCTTCTAGGCAAGTCAGATCTTTTTTTTTTTTTTTTATTCTTGACGATTATCGTTTTACATTTTGTCTCAATTTAGAATATAAAACATTTTAGAATGCCAACCTGAAAAACCATGTGTTTATTTCACATGTTAATTTGTTAAATGGTGTCTGGTAGAAGTAAGAGGTGTAAAGGCTAGTTACAGATTAGTATTAACAGTGCTGTGCTACTGGTATATGCTATTGCTACCTTTTGTGTTGATCATTAAAAAATTCTGGCTGCTCAGAGCTTTGACAGCATTTAAATCACCGGTGCTACAGGGGAAGAGGCTGGATGTCTGCAAACATCCCCTGCCTGTGATGATATATATGCTATGCTTGACACAAGCACAATGCCCATTCCCCCTGGCAGCGCTCCTGTAAGGAGTTGCACTATGGAGAAGTGGAGGAGAGGAGCAATCCAGATCCAAACCCTCAGTGAGGCAGCCTGCAGCAGCGTGCAGAAATTCAGCGGCACAGTGGAGCGAAGTGGCTGCTTCACTTGGCTCTTCCTCCCAAGCCCAGTCCTCGGCGCCTCTTTTTGTATGAAATACAGAATCCTTAATTGGTGTGTGCTTCCTCAACATGTTTTTAATGAAAACGCAGTACATAACTCTTAGTTTGTTGGCTGGCAGAGCCCAATTTACAAAAGTGGGAGTGCAAGATAAGAAAAGAGTACATCTGCAAAGCAGGCTGTGCAATGAATCACACAGTGCCAGAGTTGAGCAGAATATAATTGAGTCCAACATCTCTGAGCACTTTCACCATAATTAATGATAATCTGTAACAGAGGAATCTGAGATTCCAGTTCAGAGAACTGTTTAATTAGGCCAAGTAATGAAAGCAGAAGCAGTACAAGAATATGGCCTGCCTCATGATTAATGATTCATGCTACTGAACACAAAAGTGCCGCACCGTTAACTCTAACGGATGCTGCATCTCTCTGGCATTTACAAAATAGTGAAATGCATGCATTTTTGTATTTTAAAGATGTAACTGGCAGTATCCTTTTCTGAGCTATTTACATGATAAATATGGTTGCAAAGGTAACCATCTTCCTCTCGGGTTCTTTGTTCTGGGGAGCTTTAAGATAAATATGGTATCTGCCTGAACATCAGTACTAAGGTGAGATCTCTTCCACTGCTCAAAATCTTCGCTTTTAAAGTGAGTCAAACACTGATGTTTTTCTTCTGTACTTTGATTACAAGGACAAGCCCTGGTGAAATGGTGTGCTCTCAATGCAGCTACAGAGGCATATTTAGCTCTCTGGAAGGAAAAAGAGAGTTCAGCTCTTAAGAGACAAAATGTAAAAAGGGGAGATGGGGGGGGATGAAGAGATTGTGAGTTTTTTGCAGGCTTCCACTTTTGCTGGGTCAGGGTGCAAAATGTAGACCAATTTGACACAGAATTGCCCTAGAAGTGTAAGGGACATGACAAAAGAAGTGATAAGACTGCCTGGGGCTTTAACTTACAAGCCAGCAAATTATATGGATTTTATGTGACTCTTTACTCCACCATTCAATGAAACAAGGAGTATTACTTATCATGGGCACTGCAGAAGCCCATGGTACATATGCAAGGTCTGAGATAAGAACACTTTTACAAAGAAGCATGTTCACTAATGTCTCCATTCACCACCAGATTAGGTCTCCTTGGGTGCTGGCTTCAGAAGCTGCCACGGTTCAGCACCCACCAAGACTAATACCCATGTAGGAGACATTATCTGCTCTCTGGCATAATGGACCAACATTTCTACCCTGCCACCATCTTTCCCTTCATAGGGAGGACCCCCTGCCCTTCACCCTCTCCTTCCTCTCACCTCCTCCCCTGGCACACACAGTGAGCTCCTCGATTCAGTCCTCTTCCCAACAGCAGAGTTGGGACCCCTGCCTGGGGCAAGAGCACTTTGGGCTCACCTAAGATGGGCCTTCTATTTCTCCTGTCAATCCAGAGCTCATTGGTGTCATAGAGGACCACAGCCTTCCCATTACAACATTTTATCACACACACATCCCCTCCCTGCCCCTCAACATCAGCAAGAAACCAGCTACTACTGCAAGTCTTTGGAAGCACACTTTTATGAAGGAAAGCTTAAAAAAAACCCAAACCCAACAACAACAACAACAACAAAAACACCCACAAAACCAAAACCAAACAAAAAAATCACGAAAACCCCCCAACAAAAAAACAAAACAAAAACAAAAAACAAAAAACAAAAAAACCAAAACCCACCACACCTAAAATTTAGAAGAACGGATGTGCTTAAATTATATCAAATAATGAGCAGGGCATCTTGTGAATCTTTAATGGATGTTTTAAAAAGCTCATAAACTTTTGAGTGTGATTACAGAGGCTCTGAACCTGTCAAACACAACCCAAAGACAAACTCGTAACCGCAGACAAGGGAGTTTTACATCTGTGGAGGGGAAACTATGGGAAGCCCTCCTGAGGGAGGCAGGGCAAGACAGAGGAGGGTGTGATTAGGGACAGCAGCATGGCTCTCAGCATGCTGGATTGTTTTTAACTAATCCCCTGCATTCTTTGAAGATATTACTGCTACAGTAGATAAGGGAAATTCAGTAGATGTAGTATAGTTAAATTTTCAAAAAGGCATTCAACAAGATTTCACCGTGCATTTTAACATCCAAGATAAACGTACACAACTAGCTTAGTAATAGAAGACTTCATGTCACACTAGGTCCAACTTGCTGGACTGAGGGTGTATTTTCTAGCTACACTGGGTAAGTTTAAAAGGTGAATCCAGCCTTGTCTAGACCTTGCAAGACTTACAGTTTGCTGGCTGCCCCTGTAAGCAGAACACAGCCACTAACTACCTGCTAATGCATACAGCAGTCCTTGGCTGAGATTTCAGGTGCTGCGGAAAAACGTGACATGAGCAACCAAAGGCTACATGAGTGTTTTAACCTTTGCTTCTCACAATAGTTTATATTCTCAAAGGAAAAGGAAAACCTTAAAAATCTGAAGACATATCAAATGCCAACCCACCCTGAAAAGATTTGGTTTGGGTTAAGCAGAGCAATGCAGTGCAACTCTCGCTAAACAGAGGAGCAAGTGAGGAGGTTTGTAGCAGCTCCCAACTTCCAAAGCTGCTCCTTGCAGACCACAGTAACGGCATGGTAAAGACATGAAGAATTTCAGTGATGGGTGATTTTCATAAAGACACAGGCAAGTTCCCATCAGCAAACAAGCACACAGCAATTGTTTAGCCTTCCTCCCCATAGCATGCATACTACTCAATGCATTTTCCCTGCCCTTGCATGGAGCACAATAACCGCTGGCCAAAGGACTTTTTAAGGAATGTGTCTCTTTTCTGATTAAATACTTCAGACAACAGATAATTCAGCCTGCCTTTTTGTAAGAGGTAACAATGGCTTATGCTTATTGTTAAATAAAACAGTGATTGTAGCATCACCATAGAATCTCAGAAATTAAGCTGTATCACCCTGAAATCTTCTACACTACTATGACCTACTCCATCCTATGATTCATTCTGTATTTCATTAGTAAGTCATTTTAGTTTTTAAATTACAGAGGATTCTGCTTCCCCCCAAGAAAAGAAAAAACAAACAAAACCCTCAAGGTAACTGTGCTTATCTTTATCTGCCAGTTGCAATCTCTACACTACCTAAAAATACGTAATAAGTGTTTTTGCAAATAAAACTCAGCTGCTTGAGAGTTTAGAAAGGAAATGTAGAGATGATACAGCCAAAGAAATATTTTTAAACTAAAGTTAGCATCCTTAATTTTTTCCCATCATCAACCCAAGAAAAAATAGCATGATGACATCTGGCCTCGCTGAAAAAATAAACAGAAAAGGAAGGGATGAAATCAGCCAGTGCTTTCCACTTTCTGATGCCAACCACTGACTTATTTTAGTTTTTTAAAAAGTATTAAACAGAGTTCAAGGCTTATACCACTGCAAGATGAATACAGTGAGCCTGACTTGGTCATTTGTGAGAATTACTGTGCAAACACAACTAGGGTGTTTTACTTGGAATTTGTTCCTGTAGAAGTTACTCAGAGAAGGGAAAGATGCAATTCACAAAATCTCATTGCTAAAATAATTTTCCTGAAGCTCTGTTACATAGTGGGGGGACGGAATGAGATTCTTGTCTTTCTAAACACCAGCAAGAACTGCTCCAGAGATGAGAATTTTGGAACTAGATGATCTTAAGGTCCTTTACAACCCAAAATATTCTACAATTCTAGGATTTTAGGAAAGAAGACAACGTGAGACGCTAGGGAGCACATTTTTTAATGTGCAGAATCACACAGAAAATAATAATAATAATTTAAAAAAGCATTATTAAAGACACCGTAAACCAAATGAAATGCTGAACCCTGGTTTGGAGAGCTGGGCCAGCCCCGCGCTGTACAGCCACCACAGCCCCCTCTTGTATTAATGCCAACAGGTCTAAAGACTAATAGGTGACAAGTACCATGACAAAAACATAGCAATTGTAAAATCTGGTCATCTGGCCTTTCTCTCACATCTAATTACTTGTATCTCCCTTTTCAATGGCTTGAACATGCTTCATGGTGTATTTATCCAGCTTGTCTCACCTGAAACCTCAACGGAAGGTTGGTGAGTTCAGCAGAGCAGGATTTTGCACTTATCTTTGGACAAAAGAAGTGAGACTCTGTGCTTGTGCTGTGATTCAGAGATTCCCATTACTGGCTGTTGCAGGTCCATATATGTTTCTAAGGAAGAGACAGTCCAGAGCAGCTCCTCCTCATCCTGTCCTGGATGAGAGAGTAACAAAGGCTGCAGATACACCCGAGAGATCCAAACAAGCCTAACTAGTCCCTTCAACTGACTAATGCTATCATTTGAACAGCTGGATTTATTGACTTTGCAAAATCAATAGCTATTTTTATTAATCATCTTTAGATAGCATGATGCTCCTACTATATCTCTTTCAGTGACTAATACAATAAATTTCCCCTTTTGATGTTCCCTGACATTTGAGCAAATTAAATGGAGCATTAAATATGATCCTCTTTGGGACAAAAGTGGGCAGAATCATTTGTGACAACTTTATTAACTGTTATGAGAATACTGGCAGCACCTTCAAAAATGTTGTTCAGCATGCAGTATTTATTATTATTTAAATTTTTCAAAGCAGTGCTATATTACCATGGATCAAATGGTTTTAGTTTTGTGAAATGGAAATATTTCTGTATTTACTTTTATTTTGAAGATGATAACAGCTGAGGAACCAGAGTCCATCCTTGCTATCTGTATTATAGGAAATATTTATAAAACATGCTTTGCTCTTAAACTAGAGGATATTGCTTATAAAGTTCACATATATGTAATTTTGCAATGCAATAGTTAAATTGATCTTTTTAAAATGTCATTGCATAAGAATTAATTCTTTTTATTCTCAAAAACAGACACCAATTTACACACTTTGTCAAAAGAAGAAGTGGTCAATTATATACTATGACTTGGAAAACTATTAGGGGGAATTTGGCAGAGCGGGGATCCCTGACCCCTGAACCAATCCTATGAAGGTCTGCAGGGATCCTGGTTCACTTTCAATGTACAGTCACAACTGACTTCAATGTATTTTATATCTGCTACCCGTGGCATCTGCATTTCCAAAACACAGGGCAAAACAATAACAAATTACACCACTTAGACATTCACTTTATCTCCATCTTGCAGGGCAGGTGCTCCAGGAGGAAGAGTGGTAAGAAGTAAATTACAGAGCCTCTGTTGCAGGTCAGAGCACCAGGAGTAATACTTGACTATTTCTGCCGATTAACTGTTTAATAATTTTTGCACAAAACATCCATTCAACACCTAGGTGTGCCTAGATTATGTCTTGATACAAGCTTAATGTTACACAGCTTCCTTCTACTTCCACCAAAATTGAAAGTAAAATTCCCATCCTCTCCCAAAGAAGCACAAGTCTTTTCATAACAGCTAACTGCTTCTGCCGGGCAAACATTGAAGTTTCAGATTAAGAAGATAAGAACCAATTGACATAAAATAAGAACTGTCCTGAATTTTATTCCCAGGCTCAGAATGAATCGAGACACGAACTTCAATTGAATCTGGAGTATAAAAAGAAATTACAGCTGACCTCTCCTAGACAAACTGCCTCCATTGCAGAAGCAATACAGGATGTTAACACAGAACCCAGCTTGAGCTAATTAGCCTGCAAAGAAACTAATTAACCCAAAATGGGCATTGTCTTAATACAACTATGCTATCTTCAACGCCCAAGAGGCACAAAATTGGAGTGGGCAGTAGATTTTTGAGGCAGTAGGTAGATTTTGCCCCTAAAAGGCTCCAGTGGGACAGGGCTGGGCATCTCTGGGGTGGCACAGGTCACTGGTAGCACTGACCCTGCTCCTGCAGGGCTGGAGAACTGCCCAAAAGCTGCAGCAAAAAAGGCTACACCACATGTGTTTACTGTGTCCTGAGGAAAACACATGCACAGTTAAATTCTCTGTATTACCCTGCCAGCTTGCACAGTGGCTTCCTCCATTTCCTTGACCTTCTAGCAACCCTGGATCCTCTTCCAGTTCTCAAATTCTTTTGCTCCAGACTGCAATTTTTTACTTTTTATTCCCCCCACCCCGCCCTTTTCTTTACCCAGCTACCTCCTCTTCATCCTCTTCTTCATCTACTTAACTCAGCAACTGAATTTTTAAACCTCAGCCTCTCCAGGGGCCTCCTTCAACATTTTTCCCTTGGACACCTAGCAGGGAATAATTTCTTTTGGCTGTAACAAAAGTGACAGCAATAGCATTAATACACTACTAGCCCTTCTCAGGCAGCTTTGACTTGTGCAATTTGGAAGTGTAAAAATAAAATACAATCACTAAAGTGGGGGAAGGACTGAGGCTGCTACTCCAGTGGCAGGGGAGAAGATCAAGCCCAGGAGAAGGCTGGGTAGAGCATCCATCCGTTTTCTAGACTCTCCCTCCTTCACCAGTTATTTTTTGTCACGTACACTGGAACTGGAGGGTCCTGTGCTCAAGTTTCATGCACTCTTCTTAATAGTATTACTCTTTGCTGTCTCAGCTGTGATTAAAATTGTCTGGATGGAAGTAAAAAGATGTGTCAGTGGTTATGTGTTAGTGACAAGTTCTTAAAGTTTGTCTTGAAATTAATTAACAGTGGAGCACTACCAGGTTTGTACTGGAAGACATGATGCTACAGCGTCTTGTTCCCAGCTGAAGGACATGTACAGAGTCATTGCCAAACACATGATGACAAATAGTATTTCTGCTGTGTTCAGTAGGAGCTGGACCAGGTCCCCACCAGCAGCAGCCACTTCAGAGGAGTGGGCGTACAGGTGATCCATTTTAAGTGACAAATTTGATGATCACCAGTAAAGAATACTGCATGTGTGGTTTTCATATAATTTTCTAGCTTTTCATTTCCTGGCCTGTATGTGTAAAAATAAATAATATTAGATTATACATATTAAAAACTTAGTATTTTTCTTAACCACATTCGTAACCACAGTCAATTGAGCCAAGAAACTATCAAAAGGTCTGATTTAATCTATGAAAGCTTAAACTTCTGAAAAAACAAGATCAACAGCACATTCTTCACCATCTCAGTTATGGGCAAAAGTGCCTAGGTGTGGGTACAGTCATCAGCATTGTACTAACAGCACACTTCAACCACAATATTTTGTCTTGAAGTCAATGCCACTGCAGAAAATCCACCTTTTTTCCCCCTTTTCTCTTGACTGATGTAATTCTCAGCTGTAAGCTAGCCATTAGTACATTTTAATTAATAATTGTGGCACAAAATGGAAATCACAGTTCTGAATACAGCATTGCTGAGCTTTGTGAGGAGATAAAACATACTCGTGGTCTGAAGTACTCTTTGTACAGAGCATCCCTCTTTTCTCAGCCCCAAAACCCAAGAGTATCACATCAAATCCAGGACACTGTCCCTGGGCATCAGTAAAGTGCTAAACAGTTTTTCTACACGTTCATATTCCACACTGATGAAACATTATTCCAAGAAACAGCCATAATAAATGATTTCCCAGGTTTCATTACTTATTGAGAAAAATAGTGAGGAAAAAACCATTCCAGGTTAATATGATTAGATACATAGGTCTCATCATTTCTTAATCAGAGCAAAGTTACTTTATCCAAGTCTTTCCTTTGGTGTTTCTTTTTTTTTTTTTTTATCCCCTTCGTAATGCAATTTAAAATATGGTATTTGGATGCCAATGTTAAGCTAATAAAATAACACATTAAACCCTCTATTCTCGCTTGCTGTGTTTTCTTCCTTAGAACAGTGTTTTCCTGGTAAGCAGCCTGCCCGTTATTCCAGGGAACCATCCTCTCCTTTTTGCCCAGCTTTGAAGGATGTTAAATCAGCAGAAGATGGATTTTGTTTTCAGAAGCCAACAAAAGGGATGGTCCTTCCTCAGCACCTGAATTACCAGTGCCCTGAGCTAAGTGGAACCAGGGATGCCCTGAACTGGCCCTTGCCCTGGGTAAGGGGAAACAGCAGCCACATCCACTACTTTGAAAACATGAAAAGTATTTTGACATGCCCAAATGTTTTTCATTTCTTGATAACTTTTAGTATTTTAGCATCTGGGGGAATGAGGGGAGGGTGGGGAAGGGGGGAGAGGAAGTCATGAGCAAGAACCCTTTTCTGCCTCTTAGAACAGGATGGGGCAAAAGACTTGAGGATCTTCACAATATCACAAGAGTCACCGAAATTAGCTTTCTGCAATAAGCCAAGTCATGTCACCAGGCTCCTTTTAGACAATCTAAAGATTAAATGCTCTATTCCTGGAGGGTTCCTGTGGCATTTACTCAGGGATTTTTATCAAGCTTTAAGTGATGGGCTACCTAACACACCTCTTCCAACCCTAACAGCTACAGGAATTTGGTGTCTCTCAACATGGATTTCTTGCTGTACTGTAGAATATTTGGCAAACATCTTGAGACTGTAACCAGTCAAAGGCAGGAGATAAAATGAAAGAAGGGAAGAAAAGTGGCCAAAGATTCAGAGCAAACATTTAGATTCAAAAGCAAAGGATATATGTACACAAAGCAAGTATGTATGTTAAACCCACAGGTTTAATTGTGGCAGTACAATTTCTAGTGCCAGAATAACAGCAGTGTGGCTGTTTTACTATGGTCCATGTCCATGAGATGCCTCATGGGCAGTCAGACCCCAGTACTGAAACATCAACGCCAGAGTCACCAAAACAAATGCAACCTCCAACAATATGCTTCAGGCAAAAGATTGGATATGGTGCAGCCAGAGTAAATGCAGGACTATGTTCAGAGATCCCCAACACTACGAAACTTCAAAAATTGCAAATGAGAGAAGAAAAAAAAAAAAGAAGAAGCAGCTGTGTCATAACGAATAATTTAAGGAAGAGTAACAAAGAAGGAAAAAACAAATTTCTGCTGAGCTTCATGTAATCACAGAAGGAGAATGAGGGTAAGGAGAGGGTGTGTCACCCTACCTCTCCCCCACATTCAGCTCTGGCTTCATAATATAATTGCGAGGGGTTTTAGTAGCCCTGTAAGTTTGTGCAGAGGATGACATTTGGTGATTCTACTGAACATACCAAAATTCCCTTATTCTCTATAAAATGCAATGGACTTGCAGCACTAGTCCTGGCTCCCGTGAGGTTCAACCTAGCTGGCAACTAGGAGCTCTTCCAAAAGCAGAGAGCAAAAGCTGTGATGTACCAGGATGTGTCAGCCCATGTCCCTGCCTGCAAGGGATTCTCATGAGCTCCTTTTCATGAATGCCAGCGATGAGTCCCTTCCTGGTGTCTTTGTGGGAGATTGCTCATGACTGTTTAAGACTGTAAGAAGATGCACCTCAGTGTGCAACCACGATGCAAGACTAAGCTGAACCATATTGAATAAAGAATGACTGACAGCATCAGCATTACCACTGGCAGTGTTGCTTCTGTGCAAGAAGCTGTCTAGCTCTTCTGCCTTACTGGAGATGCTGTATGCAGGTAAATACCATAGAGTCACAGAATGGTTTGGACTGGAAGGGACCTTAGAGCTCATCCAGTTCCAACCCCCTTGCCAGAGCAGGGACACCTTCCACTAGAGCAGCTTGCTCCAAGCCCCTGTATTCAACCTGGCCTTGAACACTGCCAGGGATGGGGCAGCCACAGCTTCTCTGGGCACCCTGTGCCAGGGCTTCACCATGCTCACAAGGAAGAACTTCTTCCTAATAACTAATCTAAATATCCTCTCAGTTTAAAGCCATTCCTCCTTGTTCTACCATCACATGCCTTTGTCAGAAGTTCCTCTCCAGATTTCATGTTGGCCCCTTTAGGCACTGGAAGCTGCTCAGAGGTCTCCCTGGAGCCTTCTCTTCTCCAAGCTGAACAAGCCCAGCTTTCTCAGCCTGTCTCCATAGGAGAGGTGCTCCAGCCCTCAGAGCATCTTCATAGCCTCTTCTGGACTCACTGCATCAGGCCCACATTTTTATTTATCTTCTCACCACAGCTAGGAAACATAGGCAGAACTATAATCTGGTCTGATTTACAGTCCCCTTCCAAACAGAGCAGCAACCCATCAGAGCACAAAGATAGTCATCCTAAAGGCTCTGAAAATGACTGCTTTCACAAAATCATCGCTACAAGTTTAAGATGTTTGTTGTTAGGAGTGGAGTGCAAATGAAAGGACCACACAACTACTTAAATGCTAATGGGCAAAGTATATACTGCACATGTGCTTTGCTTATGCAGGTTGCAGTCACCTCTGTCTCATGGTTTGTAACAAAAATAACAACTTTTCTTACATAAGGTTTCTCCACTGCTCTGGAAAGATTTCTGAAATCTTCATCACACCACCTGCCAGGGGAGAGAAACACGAGAAGTTTTCTATCAGCAGCATCGGTGCACTTGTGGCGCTGTTGCAGCTCAGCCCCACCACAGCCAGCCACACTGTGCCATGGCACACACAGCACCCGCACCACTGCCACCCGTGGGCAGCAAAAGGGGTCTCGGCAGAACAAAAGTCATGGCATGTTTTTTAAACGGCTCATTTGTCAGTACATCGGCAATCAGGGAGAAAAGTGTTTTTAATCTTGGTTCCATATAGCGCCAGCTGGTGCTCCTACAGGTGAGCAGGCAATTTGTGCAACCCAGGGCATAACAGCATCCAATACCATGGGAGAGAAAGGGCAGGGGAACGGCTCTCCTAGCGATATTTGCCACAAGGTATGCCAGTCTTCCAAGTGCAATGAAAACACACAAGGTTACAGAAAGCCCTGTGTATATCCCCTGGCCCTGTGGTGCCAGAGCTGGCCAGAGCAGGGCCCCTTCCCTCACCTGCAAGCCAGAGCTGCCGGGCTGGCCACCTTTTAATTCTCCCATTATAAAATGGTACAATTACTGCAGGTCATGAACATCAAATGCCACTAGCACTTCCAGCTGTGCTTCTGCAATAGCCTCCCAACAGAAGTACTGCAACACAGTAATAATAATATCCCAGCTGTGGCCACAATCACTGAAATCACTGACAGTGTCAATAATGTATAAAAACCCCATGGAAACTCAACTGCACTTGCCAAAAGGCATTCATCAATTACACCACATTTTATCTACCATTCAGAATGGACTGGTTTTATTGTTGGACTTTTAAATAAATGGGAAGGGTAAATAGGCCCTGGCTGAATTGCTTTATCTCCAGTAAAAGGTATTATATAAAGTTTTACCTTAATACTTCCAACATGCTCAGGAAACACAGCAGACAGGCAGAAGGCATACTAGCAAGGAGGTGCACTCAAGTGGTTGAGCCCAGCCAGCTCAAAGTTTTCAGAGATGGAGCAGCTTCTGCTGATGGAGAAGTCCTGAGAAGAGGGACACGAGTACCCCAGACACCAGCCAAATACCTGAAAGGGTGGGGAGGGATGGTTGGAAAAAAAAATCAGGGCTAATCAGAGTGAATTCAAGAGTAGATGGTCCCAGTTAGGCTGTGGAGCTGAAGAAATCTTCTAATGCTTCCCCCACTTGCTATGGAGAAACACTGGGTGACCCTCACAGCTGCAAAGGGGAGAAGGCAGAAGAGGGGAAAGGGGGAAGGAAGTAATACGATGGGTGCAAAGGGTTACATGAGAGTTTCCAGCAGAGAAGAAGTGGCAGGGAGAGGGGAGAAAGGCATGAAAAACCATGGGAGAGAGCAGAGGAAAAGCTCTCCCAGATCAAAGAAAACCATCAGTCCTTGGGGACTCATGAGATTTTATTTAAGTCCATACTAAAAAAGAAAAAAAAGTCAATTAAATTAACAAAATGGTTTACATTAGAATTAATCAAAAATACCCTTTAAAGAAAAAAAATGCTTTAACCAGTGTGATATTTTTATTAATATTGCTACTGTATCTGACATGTCCTCACGACTCTGGTGAGCACAGTGAGAAGCCATTTTCTTTGCTCTGCTCTGCTCAAGCTCCATGTGGCAAGCACTTAGCAGGAACTCACCCCCAGCCCATAGAAAACCCTGCCTCTAATTCAGCTGGAGACCCTCAGTAAATGAAAGGGAATATTATACAGGCTTGCAGCCTGCAAAGGCTTCTCCTCAGAACTAACTTTTTAGATGTGTGCAGCTCTCTTTCATGGCACAATCACAGGCTAAACGCAGCTCACCTCCCTCCTGATTCCTTCCCTCCATGCACACAGACTTAAGGAAGCTGGTCCACATTATTTTCTCTCTCTCCTTTTTTTTTTTACCTTCACAGAGGTAATTTAAGCCCTATCTGGCATTCTCTAAAAATATAAAGAAAAAAATATTTAAAACTCTAAAAATCTAAAAAATTTATTATAGAAATGCAGGTTTTCATTGCAAAAGATCAGAGTGTTTTTTGTCTCAGAAGTTGTCAGCTTCAATATACACTTCAATTGAGGGACAGTTTCCTAAACTGTTGCCCTTGCAACAGTCTGGATTATGACTGAAGACATGGACTGAGAGAGAGAGAAAAAAATAAAATGTTATTATCAGTGATAGCTGTTTCACTGCTTTTTTTATTAATGCAAATGCTAAATGAGACTATATATTACTGACAATTTACATTAGCCTTCTTAAACTGTGTGGACAGGTGTACAGAGGAACAGTGAATTAAAAGCAGAAGAGACTGTGGTTTAACATGCAGTACCATTTATGTCCATGTATGCCTAAAATAAAGGACTTGAAACTAAAAATATCTATGCAATAGTGTTTCCTCACATTTCAGGTTGGTATTTCATGGCAGAAATGTGAAAAAATAGATATTTTAAAATTTACTTAAAAGAAACTTGCCTATTTAAAAATTTATCTGAATAGGGAATGACACAATCTGTCTAAAACTGTGATTATCTGTATTGCTTGTAATCACCTTCCTTTCAGGATATAAGCGCTGCATACTCCAATGCCGTATTAATGGGCCCATCGGAAGTCAAGAGGAATTGTGGCTGGGTAAGGAAGGTAATAGACAGGCACGTGCCTGATGTCTCTGATTTTGACTTTTTAAACATGAGCCCAACACAACAAATAGAAGCATCTTTGGATGAAAAGGCTGAGAAACAGTAGCAAATTATTTTCCATGGCCACAAGCAGTAATATCTGCACCCTTGGGTTGCACGCAAGGAAACCTTCTTTGCGAATTAACACAGATGCTGGAAAGTAGCAACTTCCTTCAGACACCTTAAATAAATCTTCTTTTATTCTTTCCTTCTCTCCTGACCTGGATCTGGCTGCCAGTGCACATGAAAGAAATTACGAAAGCTTCTCAGTCACTGCTACTCTGGTTCCTTTTGCACTACAGCATTTGTCATTGCCAAAACAGCAGAGTTTAATTAAGTGTTGTGAGCAGCCTAGTGAGAAACACACTTTAAATTAAACCTCTGTACATGCAGCTATTGGTTCTTTACCTCCTGAACAATCAGCGGGGTGTTCGGCATAAATTCCTCCTCTCAAGGGAAAGGCAGCTGTATGCACCTCTAGCAATTCATAAATGATCCTGCTTTCCCAGAACCATATCTTATTAAAGTGCATTTAATTATTTCTTAGTTTTAAACACCAGTAGATGAAGGCGATAATTAATGTGCCTACAACTAAACATTTTATTTACTCTTGATATATTAATGGTATTATCGAGAAAATATGCTACAGTTTCAGGTTTAACAAAATTACATGGCAAATTATCTTTTGATGCATCTAGCAATCGTTAATATAATGGAATAAATTATTTTAACACCTCAATAGTAATGAATGGTTACAAGTGTGTAAGCATTTTAATTTTTCAAAATGTTTTTACAATTATAAATTACAAAGAATACTTAAATCAATGATGCTGCAGTTAAGTATAAGATGGAAAAAAAACCCACCCACCCTTAAAAGGTATTGACTTGTGATTTTTAATACAGGAGAGAAATATTTCAGTTTAACTGGTCTTCTCATGAGAAAGTACCCTACTGCATAATGATCATACTAAAAATAATAATTGTAAGTAGCAGGTAAGAAATATTTCAGTGACATTTAGGTATTTTTCTTGCCAACTGAAAACATGCATTTATCTCATGAAAATTCAGATTGTGATTGATACCTATATGTATAAATCCACGTATCTTTGCATACATATAAATGCCTTCTTCACAAATGCAGCATGTATAAATGTAGTGTGTAGGTAAAACATTTGACCTCACAGATACCACAGAGGGATATATGAAAGATGCAGACGGGTACACCATGTCTGCACCCTCCCTTGAATGGAGCAACGGTCCCAACCATGCTGAGCCCCACTGGGCAGAGCTGACCATGAATTTTCAGTCCCTTTGTGCTCAAGCCTGGCCTTTAAAGAAAGAAAATACGATGTCCTTTTTTTTTTTTTTTTATTCCACCCAGTATTTTCAATTCTGTTTTTATCACACCCTATGATGCTTTCTTCTGCAATAAATGTACATTTTCACACCAAAGTGATTTTTTCTTAAGGAAAATATTTTTTAAATTATCCCACTAAATAAATCAGTGGCATTAAAAAAAAATAATTGAAATTGTGAAATTGGAAATTTAAAATAAACATGTCAGCATTTCTGAGCACCACTAGCACAGGCAGAATTTAACCTGGGGAATGAGGTCCAAATCTGAATAGCAGTCCTTTGTGCCGGGCTCCTTCAGAATGACTGAATTCAGCCACTGTGAACTGAGACAGGGCAGGCAATGCTCTGCGCCTTGCCAGCCGGCAGCAAGCTGCACCACCAGGAAACCCAGGCAGCTCCAAAAATTGTGGTTCCACACTGCTCAGTACAGGTGCCCAGCAGACTGCATGTACAAGACACAGAAAAACTATTTACAGTGCTCAAACCCAAGTTGTCTTCCAAAAGATAGGACAATTAAGTTAAGTTGCCAGTCAGAGCTTTGACTCCTAAATTATTTTCAGGATTTTCAGAGCCTGAGTTTGGGCAGGAGAAGCTCCTGCTTCTCCTCTGTTTGGATACTGGGAGTTTTTCAGCTGTAAACAAAAATATAAGTATTTGTGTTCACTTGTCTTTCCTGGATATTCTAAGTAAAGGGTGTTTTCTGAAGACAAATGTCCAAGCTGTCTGGAGGCAATGGTAACATGAAAGCAAAACATCAGTGCCATTGACAGACTCACTGCTCATTTTAAAGCCTGCCTGGTACGCGGGGGTGGGAAATGCTCTATTTATTTGAATACACGATGTATGAATAACCATTTCCTTCTACTGAGGTGAACACAGGCTCATCATGCCAAGCTGGTCTCAATGTCTAGAAGAGAGAATCTTCCCCACAACCTCTACTTTGACACTAAAGGCTGGTTGTGTTTTCTGCTTTCTTTGGGTTATTGTTTTTTGTTTGGTTTTTTTTGTTTGTTTGTTTGTTTTGTTTTGTTTTTTTTGGTTGGTTGGGTTGTGGTTTTTTTTTGCCGATGGAAGCTGCCAGGCATCTCCCTCCTCTGCACCAAATTTCCCAATACACAGTGTATGAAGACCATTTTTTTTCTAATTACAGCATTGATCTTGCAAGCCAATGACACTTCCACAAGGGCATCTGCTCAGACAAGCAGTGTAAACCAACAGAGACGATGCTGGTTTTCAGCTCAGATCCCTGTGGCCATGCCACCTCCTGGTGCACCATCTCCACTGGTGCCTGGAGCAAGAAGCACCACCAGGGCTGCCAGAGAAAGAAGGAATTTGGTGTGCCATGTTTCTACAGTGCTGAACATAGTGCAAGCAAATCTGTGATCAAAAGTCACAGGCATATGGTAGAGAAGTGGTCAGTACATCTCTATAAATGTTAGACTTTGGTTTCAGCCCTGGTTTGGTATGTGTGAAGGGTGTACTGTGTTTTCTGACAGTTTTTGATAATGCAGCATCACAGCAATCATTCTCCCTGAATTCAAGACAGTTCGTTCCTTGGTGCTATAGGAACATTGGAGACAGCATAACTATAAACCAATATAATTAGCCTTTAAAGGAAGATGGCATTCTTCGGGTTTAGTTTGTCTAACAGATAATGGCCATTGAAAGGAAAACAGAGGGACTAAAATTACTTCTAACAAATAACAATGGGGAGCGTGTGATGCAATGGACGGACTCAAAGGAAGCAATGCAGGGGCAGGACTCCAACCTTAGATCCTCTAAATAAATAAATATATACACTCTGCAGCACCAGCCGAGCCACCACTCAAGCAAAATGCTATTTTTAAAAGCACTGAAGCATTTTCTAACTTCTCCCTAGGGATTTATACTTTAAAAAAGAATGTAAATTTGCAGAAGCTTCCCCCAAATGCTAAGAGCAAATCACAACTGTTTGCAAAATGCACAGCTGGGGAGGAGTACCCCACCTCCTGCTCAACAGCCGCAATGGACTCCCACCTTCAGTCTCTTGCAGCAGCAAACGCAATATCATTTATATCTTTTTAATATTATTTGCATGGTTTTAAAGTGAAAGTAGTTAAAGTAAATGGAGAAAATAAAAGTGGCAATTTGATTTTTTGAGCACATTCATGAAGAGGTGGTGATTTATATGGCTGTACAACTGTTGACCACTTTTTTTAGGCACTTATATCTATATTTCCTCTTATTGTGGCTCTCTCAAGTGTTTGATAGACTAAGATGGAGGCATTAATTGAATTCAAGTGTACAGACCTGAAGTATTTTTATTATTATTTTCAGTTCTCTCACCTTTTATTTCCATTAGCAAAGAAACATAATCACTGTGGGGATTTATAGCTAAGGACACAAACAGAGCTGGTTACAGTTATTAAAATAAAACTACTTTACCTGATAAAAAATAAGGAGGAAAAAAAAAGCCCCAACAAAAAAAACAAAACAAAACAAAATCCCCAAAACATTTAAGCTGGAAAAAAAAGAAAAAAAAAAGAGAACAAACCCTCAGTGTTTTCACAGATTTCAGAGCCACAGTAGGCTTCTAAGATTTACTCTTTGTGCATCCTGCATTGTGGTACCAGACAAAATTAATTTTCCTTGGCACCATGAGCGCTCTGCTCCTGCTCAGTCACTGACAGTCCAGCAGACAAGCTCTCTTCTCCTTGCTCATAGGACAAATTCTGTAACCATGCTTTAAAAACAGTGTCCCAGGTACCCTGTGCAGAGCTAGAAAGGTCCCAGGGGAATCCAGGACCTGTGGGACTGAAAAGCATCTCTGGGCTACAGCCAGCTTGCCTGGAGGAGCCTGTTGGAGGGGCAGGAGGGGCGGTGAAGCCATGATCCCACTCAGTTTTGGCCTAAATTTTAGTAAGTTATGTGCATATTTGGTACAATGCAATCAATGGTGTATCTTTACCTCTGACATTAAGGTGGATGACAAGTGTTGCCATTACATACCTAGCTTGAGCAAATGTGGGTTCCTGCTCCAAATAGTAGCTCCTGGTGTATGTGGTACTTCGTGTGCCTCATAGAGGCACTGGGCTCACCAGTTTTCCCTAGCACTTAACTGGATTCTTCCATCAGATAGGCAGAGTTGAGACACAAAGAGCTTCACCTCCTCCTTGGAGCCAGAGGAAGCCCACAAACTTCTGCTCCTGGAGCTTTTTCCAATATACAGGAGAGGTGGGGATGGAAGACACCAAAAGTCTGTCTTTCCATGCTTAAAAATGTAATTCAATTTTCTGAGAAAATAGATATGACAATGGGATGCTAGTGAGAGGGAAAAAAAAAAGCAAGGATGGAAAAAGCATCTACGCCTGAGCACAACTCTGTCACCCTCTGGAACCCACAGCCTCCTCCAGGGCATGGAACATGCACTGCCTGCTTCTGCTCAGAAAAGAACCGAGTAGGTGGTTCTCTTGTATAGACATATATTCTATACATTTCTGCAAAGTATTCCTCACTTGATTATTTTTCACTAGCCTCATCTTCCTAAACAGTGTTGCCCAGGGGGCTGGTTCCAAACAGGAGGGTGACAGAGGAACCCTGAACATTAAACAAGACTGTGTATTCTCTGCAAAGCAAACTTCATGCCCACTCACACCCAGGGCTGGTGAAGCATAACCTTTAAAGCATTAACACACTGGCTGCAGCCGGCTTGGCAATGAATCCAGGACATGCTGCAGGGATAGAGTCTGTGGCTGCCAGCAACTTCCATGTTCACTCAAGGAACCACTTCCCAAAATCAACTATGTGCAGTTTTTATGAAGTTGGTGGTGGAAGAAAAGGAAAAAAAAACCCAACAAAACCAAAACAAACAAACCAAACCACCAAACCCCTAAAATAAAACTCCTTCTTTATTAACAAAATCAAGGAAATAATTTACCAACTTCATCTGAAACTATGTTTTCTGGACTATGTTAATGGGTTTGTACCAGGTTGTTGAATGGGAGTTTAAATTTTAGTACCGTAAGTAAAATGCAGCAATATAAACTGTGAAAAATTGCTGCATTTCATGCCGCACACATTGCACCATTAGAGTTTGAAATTTGAATATAATCCATTATAAAGGATCTCATATTAAAATGCATAAACATATGTCATGTATATATAAATGAAATCCACTAGCATAATTTTAACAACTAGGTTATCATACGATTACTAAGAAAATAATATGAAGGGCGTATATATTTTTCAGTCTAATACTGAACCACATCCTTTCCTATTGATTTCAGTTAAAGTATTCAGAGGAACAGACAAGTGCCTCCAGAGGGCAGTTCCAACAATCTAAACCAGAAAGCTCCAGTTTGGCTGTTTAAAGAATTGGTATCTACCACATGTAAAGGAAAAGCTCCTGCATCTGTTTGAATATATAGTCCTCAGTTGTAAAATGATTTATTTTGCTTCTATCTTTCTATTATTTAGCACTAATAATTTCTCTCAGCCTTTTTTTTTCCTCTAAGATTAGAATTTAACATAGAGGCTCTTTGGATTTTTATTTTCCTCTTGAGAATTCTTTCTATATGAGCTTTGAACTGTTTCCTGGGCCATGTAAGTGGACAATATAAGACTACTTCAAGCATAATTTGGCAGCTTCATTACTAGGTAGTATCAGATATAGTTCCTGAAAGGTGATTTCTTTAAAAAGTCTTTCTTAAAAAAGAGAAAATAAAAAGTGTTTGGGATGAGAGGTGGGATAGAGGTGGGGGGGGGGAAATAGCAAGAAAAGTGGCCAAATTTTGACTAGTCATACCCCAGCACTAGAGATCTAGAAGACACTTGGGGTTATAGTAGAGCCCTAAGTAGCTTCCACACAACAAGGGTTTCTGTAAATTCCTGCAAACCACTTTACAGCCTGTACTGCTATTAATGGGAAATGTAAGGACAAATGAAGAACTGGCACGTTTTTTCTCATCCTTTAGCTATGACAACATTCAAATCAGGGTGAAGACAGGACAGGTAGTGGTAAAACGAGACTGTATGTGCCCACCAAACGGAAACTATCTCCACGTGAGAAGAATTTCACTCATCAGAAGGGGTCAAGTTTTTCTGCACTGAAGAAAAACTATCCCAAGCCCATCATGGCTCTGGCAGGTTGGCTGGGGAGAGGACCAACACACACAACAGCAGTAAATAGAGAGCTTTTCAGGCTAAATATTATAGAGGAATTGTGGTGAAAGAAATAAATCCATTATCTCTTAACTTCTGTGCCTTATCATCTCCTCTCACAGGCTCTGTCGTGATGCTGTTGACTTCAGATCCAAATGTCCAAACCCATTTTCCAAGCCAAACAGTTCTCTGGACCTTTTGAGAATTTTCTCAGGAATATTTCTACCCTTTCTTGCCTTCCCCATTACACACTGGTGGGCTGAAATATAAAAATATTTCCAATTATTTTGCTCCAAGCTCAGTCTGGCATCAGCAGGGTGCTGGTTCAACCTTAGAGTGAGCAGATACCTGTTCTGCTCAATGTAGCTCATGCTTCATTATCTGCTTTGAGCTACCGTAGTGCTACTGTGAGCTCAGGGAGCAATAAATGTGGGTTTTAAAAATATAAGTAAAAGACTACCATGTAAACTGAGAAAAAATAACAAAGCAATGAAGAGCTGTATCTGGCATTTCCCCCTGTGTGCACAGAAAGGGTGTGTTGGATATTTTCACATCTCACGTGACGAGGTTGCAGACTGAATGACATCAGAAATTACTGAGGCAAACATGGTCTCCCCTCACCTCCCTCCTTCATTCCAAGCCCTTCCTGTGCGGTGGAAAGCCTCTCAACAGGGCAAGATGCTCCCAGCTCTCAGCCCAGACGGTACCCTGAAATTTGTAATGCTGAAAACTCAGATGCCAGGTGGCCTTTCCAGAAGGACAGACAGAAACACACTATACATTAAATTAGACTTGCTCAGAAACGTGCCCGAGATGAAACACACACATGCATTTGCTTCTTCTTCCTAGCAAAACCTGGTCATAAGGCATTGCTTATGGAAGCATCTCCAGGGATGAGCAAGATGGAGGCAACAATCTGCCCCACAACCCACCCAGCCTCACAGCGCCATCACTGTTCACCCTCTCCTATTGCAGCCTGGCACCCAGCCACCCTGGACAGAAAGGTTACTGTCCCTTCAGCATGCAACTTCTCCTCTTCTGCTCAGCTTTTTAGGGGCGTGCAAAGCATATTTTTGTCAAATTCATATTTATTCACTTTGACTTTTTTTTTTTTTTCCAGATTGCTGCTTGGCTCAGACTTTTAAATAAAAATGCAAATACTTCAAAACCAGCAATAAAAGTGTCCTGTTGTGGCACAGTAGTATTATTGGTGTCATAAATAAAGCACCAGCATTTGACTGCTGTGTGAAAAACAAAAAAAAAAAAAACCAAAATGAAGCAAAGCAGTCTACAGGGTTTTATGTGTTGTAGATGCAGCTTACTGAAATAACCCTAGAATAGCCTCAAGTCTGCCATGACATAGGCACCACCACTCTGAGATGTTGCTCTTTAAAATATAGCTAAATTGAGTGGCTGCAATCTATGTCATCAAAAATAAGCTTTTCCTGCTTGGCCTTTTTGAAGGGGTTCCATCTTTCTGGCAAACTCCACCCTACAGTCACTCAGGTAAATAAAACTGATTCTCAAACAGTTATTTACATGATATAAAAATACCTGTAAATTAATTTTCAGTTGTCAAGTTGGTCCAGTAATATTTCTGTCCTGGTATAAAAAGAAGCCTCTGAAACTAGTGTCTCGTGAACCGATGTCGTACCATGGGTCCCTGTAGTCCCTCTGGTGAGGGAAGATTTGAACTGGCTGCTTGAACTTCATGCAAGTCACATGAGGATCCCAGCTGTAGTTTCAGCATGGGCAATTCTATTACTGCAAAGTTGTTCTTATCTCCAAACAGGAAGATACGCACAAAATTTAAGCAATCTAAAAAAATATTGATTTCCTAGTAAAAAAAAAAAGAGAAAAAAATCAATATATCCATGGAGTGGCAGGACCTTACAGCATTGTGTAAGCAACAGGTATCTACACCATGGTGGCCACGTCAGCCCCTAGCCCTCTCATTCATGCATTCCACATCCAGCCCTTGCAATTGATAGATGATCTATTGCAAACTGCAGGAGAAGCACAAGGGGTTAAAGTTGCCAGAGACCAATGCAGAGCAACCTCACATACGTTGTGGTGACTATAGGTACCACTGCAGTAGTCCAGAGTGACATTGGCCTTGACCTTAA
Source organism: Pezoporus occidentalis (assembly GCF_034315485.1). NCBI lineage: Eukaryota > Metazoa > Chordata > Aves > Psittaciformes > Psittacidae > Pezoporus > Pezoporus occidentalis. The sequence goes on from NW_026915877.1 coordinate 4,865,907, forward strand.
CCTCCTCTGATTCCTCAGTCTTTGCAATGCCTCAAGGCCTTGGATGTATTTCTCATGCACGTTCATCTTTCCAATGTCTGAGTCCCTTTTGAGTGGCAAGCAGCCATGCACTTCAACACGGCAGTTCTTATTTTAAAAAAATGAAATAAATTCACTAGCAGTATTAATTACTATTCCTCCACTCCAGTCCATATTGCCAGCTTGATTATTCTGACTTACTTCAAGTCACTGAAATGAATTATGCCACAGCACTTAAAAAGTCGCAAACATTCACCCTTTTTAGTGGTGTTAGGCTCACGCATTGCAAATGTAAACTGACACAAGGACTTTGCTTGCTGTTAAATGAGAAGACAAGGCCACCATGATGGGAAAAGATGGCCAAAGCCTTTATCACAGCTGACAAATCTCAACACGATCTAAAATGGAGTTTCACCCACAGCTTACATACAGATCCATATTTAGCTTGACAGCCAAGTCTTTGGGAGACTCGGGGTTAAATAAAAAAGCACAGCCGTTTACATGAACCTTAAACAAACTTACAGCAGCATTTTTCTTTTAGCCGACTGACATTTTTCTTTATGTTTCGTCAGTCATATCTGAGCGATCAGACAGCCACTACACGTGGTACACCCACCAGGATTATTATCTAGACCAAAGGCCCAGAGCTCATTGTAGCAGGCATGTAATTCTTTACAATGTATGCCACGTTAACTGTATTGGGTTATCTATTCAACAGCTGACTGAGCTGGGCTCTCAAGCTCTTCTCAACAACCATGTAAGAAGCGATGACAATTGTACTACTTCATAACGGCTGCATGCAACTCTGACACACACTTCACAGCAACCAGTCATCTATATAAACCAATTTCAAGAGCAAAATTGCATGGTGCCTCCACTCTGTTATAAACACAATGATATCCACTCAAAGCTGATAAATGCACTGCATTTCTCCAGAGCTTTAAAGAACAACTTCCCCCAGCCTGAGAGCTCTCCGTGGTAGATTCGGCTTCTTTACACCCTGTCTGGTCATTGGGAGATGCACAAAGAGCAGGGCAGGGTGGACCAGTGGCAGCAAGTCAATGTCGACACTGGCAGTTTGTGGCAAAAGGCTGTTCACCCTCTTCAAAGGCATTGTATCTGATGAGCTGCAAGAGAAAACAAGGTTATATATAATTGAGGTTTTAAATACTTACCAACTCCTTAGCAGTTTTCAAATAAATTACTGTATCTTTTCACAAGATTACATGCAACATAATCCTTATTATGGAATAAAATATCTATAACAACCACAAAGTCCTTGAAAAAATACTTCAACACCAAACACTCTAACAAAGGGTAGATTAAAGACTGACAAATACATTTAAAACATTTTTACTGGCTATTATAGCTCTGTAAAATGGTGCTGCGGAAGCAGCCCATCATGTCAATGCAATGCCAGTGTGAGGGCTCTCATTTTGAAACTACTGCAACTTTTTATTAATTTTAGGCAGTAAACATTATTTCTCAACTGTAGGCAAGGAGATGGCCTCTTAGCTTTTGGCTCATGTACAGTGTACATAATATATGCTGCAATATCCTTTTGCAAAGAAAAGATGAAATATAGCTATGGGGATTTTTATTTAATGAACCCTGTAATTGAATGCTAAAACAAATAGGCATCCTGATAAAATACAAAAATGATTTTTTTTAAATTCAGATAAAGGATAGGATCAAACCCTGTTTACTTGCACTGCTCAATTAGACTACATGAGAGTTAAAAAAGTGATCTAGAACAATCCATAGGCAATACTGTCTTCCTGCATACTGCAAAATAATTTAAATATGTTAACATTTATACATTGCTATCACACTGCCATTTTTTTCACACACCAACACACAAAGCACTAAAACCGCACACCAATTAGGTCCATCCAAAATTCTTGGTTCTGACTCAACAGGACAATTGAGGGGCTCACAGCTGAGGTTGTCCCTTGGTGCCAGGATGATCTGCAACAACATCCCATGTGGCACACAGCTGCCTGTGGGAAAACAGGCCCAGAGGGTCTCCAAGGGTTAAGAAATGGAAGTGCAAAGTCCTGCATGGGAGTGCTGGGGTGATGGGAAGAGAGAAGCAGGCCAGGAGAGGCCATGCAAAGAAGACATGGATGTGCTGAAGCAAGACCTGGGGAGTCCAGAGGGTGGAGAACATACAGAGTATCCCTGTGGATACCCAAAATGCAACAGTACCAGACCTTGGGAAACCTGCCCCAACATGTTTTGAGCATGGGGGTTGACCAGAGCCACCCCCCAGCTCCCTGCCAACCCCTCACCCTGATGAACCCCGCTGCCCCGACTCCCTAGGCCCTCACAGACTGCTCTCCCCAGTGTGTCCAAAGAGCAAAGCTGGATATATGAAGTATGAAATACATTTTGGCCATACTTTGAGTCATTGAAGGAGGAGGACATTGACACACTGGCCCAAGGGCACGGGCTGAAGGTCCAGGTGGCTGCAGAGAAGCAGCCTTCAGTCATCTTGCTGCCTCTACTCTTCATGTGATGGTAGCCTTCACAAATGTTTGTTAGCTCTGCTTTGCTTTCTACATAAAACCTTACACAGCTTTAAAAATAGTTTTGTACAAGAGGTGCTCTGTCTTCTACCAATAGTTCACAATCTTAACACATCCTTACACATTAGAATTTGTATCTAAATAAACAATTAACTATGATCCACATGGAAGGGTTTCCTAATCCCAAGTCATTCACACAACTATGACTAAGCACAGCGGACACAACGAGGCTCCATCTCAGAATTAACTTTGCTTCATATATTGGTTTGTAATCCTCATTTTACTCTAATTTAACCTTTCCTAGTTAATTTATATCGGTTCAGCTTGCCAGCCTGTACCTGCCAAAATGATCTTCCATCAAGTGTCTGGGCGTGGAAAGGGTTGCTCTCTGTCATCTCTGTAACCAGTATACCTAATTAAAGTCCTTAAAAACCTTTAATATGACAAGATGAGACAGGAAAAAGAAAAATAAGACAGAATCTTTCAATTACTTTAATCATGCTGGCTTTTAAAGTCGTATCAAAACACAGTGTGTGCTGAAACTTTCTGCAGTTTTCTCTTTCCCGTACAGCTCTTGCCTGGGCATGTGCTCAACGCCCCATTCCATTGTGACCATCTTCCCGCATCAGGCTTGGTTAACGAGCATGGCTCTTCCAATGGGAAGGGAAAGGGAAAGTAAATATATAAAGTGCTTGTAATAAATGATTAAATTGTCCTCCAGGCACATTTTGCATATGAATATAAAACTTGTGATTAATAGGTTATCTAACATATTAACAAAGGCTTTAGCAAACACCATCCAACATTACAGTATTTGCCAGCCCTTTCTGTTTTAAATAGAGCTGTAGCAAACTGTTTGCTGGAGTCCCAAATTCTGGCCAACAAGGCCATCAAAGCCAGGGAGATTGCTGTTTTTTCACCCAGTAGGCTTTTTCTTTATTGTGAGCCTAAATGCCCCCACACGGCTCATGATTAAGAGTGATTTTTAAAAAAATTATGCAGAAAACAATGTCCCTTGCCAATGAGAAATTGAAATTGCTCCACGCAGGGGAAACAATGCTGCTGAAACAAAGGGGACATCTGGAGCGCGGCACCACACTCAGCTCACAGTGGGCACCTCCTTCCCTCTGCTGCTTGCAATGCTGCTCCTCTCTGCTGTAGGAGGAAGTAGAGCACATTCAAAAGGAGAGCCCTTTTCTTTTTAATTGCAAAGTTTATGAATGAATTTTATACCTATGGAACGGAGCAAAACCCCAGCTTCCCAGCTGCCACAAAGCAAGAGAGGAACCAAGTGCGGGGCACTTCTGGGATGGTCCCACCACTGGGCACCCCTACTACAGAACTTGGGGAGATCATTCCTGCTAACAACAACGCTGGTGAGGCTGCCTGGCTTTGTGTAATTACTGTCTCATTCATACTTTGAGCAGCAGACAATGGAAAGGTTAGTAAAGCCTTTCCCATACCATCCACTGAAGCGCTACTGAGAAAATGAAGAGAAAATGTGCTTTTGTACAACAAATCCTCCTGCAACAACAAATAATTCATATACATCCCATTTTTTCTTGATCGCAGACTTTTAATCCTCTCTTAAGCACTTTTAAAGTGCCCAATTTTTGTCTCATTTGAATTTAAATCAGCTTGTATGGAGAACTTGGAAAACTTTTTTTCTAAGCAAGCTTGTTTGGCAGGTACATTTTCCCAAGATCACCCAGCTTTAATTTTAAATTTCAAAAGCCTTGTGTTTAATCCCTTGAGCTGGCCTGGTACCTTGCACCATCTGTTCTGGGGTTTTGTTATAACAGAGAGCACCTGCAGAGTTTTGTAACATTTCAAGCTGTCTGTGGACAAAAATCAAAATAATTATAATTTTCATAAACTAAAGACTGTGAATCAGACACACACGGCAGCCCCACCTAACAGTGATTTTTCACAACCAGTCTCTACAACAGTAGCATTTGTCATGCATGCGGGTATTTTGTTCTTTCTGCCACCAGACAGTCAGTGGGCAGCCAGAAGGACGATGGCCACCAGGCATCTTCTTACCCTACATCCCCACTCCCTGACACCAGCCAGCTCTGTCCCCAGGATGCTCTGCCAGCTGGGACAAGTTCTGCTCGATGCTACCACAGAGACAGTCACAGAATAAGAAGAAAACGGCCTTCTCCAGCAGTCAAACTGCTCAGAGCGGTGACAGCAAGGGGGTATGGCCATACCTGCCTATGCCACTTAGGCAAAATTTCATGTTCAAAAAACATGGTGGGGTGGGTATAAAAGATTTTCTGTCATGTTGGGCAAACAAAAAATCTATTAGAAAGATGTTGTTTGTTTTGACTTCATTATCCAGAGCTCTTTATTACTGATAAATCCCTCCTTAGGTACACCAGCTGATTTTTTATAGAGTATGTATATCTCACTATAAGCATGGTGAACTTCCATCCCAAACAGTATGCAACCAAACAAATGTAACACTACCACAGTCTTCAGACCGATGCTGATATGTGGAACCTTACAAAAGTGGAACGTGAGCTACAACTCACACAAGACATGCCCTCCAAGACCTCTGGTGCATGCCCACATTTGAGGCATGGTGTGAGCTCTTCATCTGTTCATCTGAAGGGAAAAATCTCAGCCTAAATTGGCAGTTGTCTGTTCTAAGCAGTGGATGAAAAAAGGAGTGGAAAATGGTTTTAATAACATGGCAAACATTCCTCCAAACATTCCTGGAGGAATGGCTGGTTCTTGCTGAAAAGCGTCATCTCTTGATCTGGCTGTTTCAGATCAGTGTTCAACAGGGCCCCTGCTCAGCACTCAGCAGCCCTGAGAACTGCTCTGTCCACCAGCATAGGCACAAATCTCCACCTTCCTATCAACCACAAAAATAATAAAATAAATAAAACAAAATAATAAATTTTATCAAAACATTATCATTGCTTCCTCTGAAAACTTAGCTAATTTTCCACAGACCTGGTGAAGCAGGAGTAATTCACCCCATGCAGTTTATAGTGCCCCTGCAAGAGATCTGCTCTGCCTCCATGGAAAACTCCATGGAGGAGTTCAGGACTCCACCACAGGCAACACCACCTATTAGCTAATTCTCATTTCATAAATACTGTATTAAAAATCACAAACACTTATAGCTATGCCTGTGCCAGAAATAATTTGAGAAGGCACACTATGCAGGGGTGTGAATGAAACCAAAAGTAATCAGGTTGATACTTGAAAAGTCTGGTATTTTCCCAGGAATTGAAGTGGTCCCTATCAGGACCAGGTTTACCTGGGCTTCAAGCTGGAGAAATCCAGGGATAGATCATCCTTGGTTATACTGCATACCAGCCAGGAGCTGAGGTTGTCCCATGGCTATGGGCTGCTGAGCAGGGTGTGAGAGGGGAATGATTCAGAGCAAAGTGTTTTTTATAAACAACCCCCAGACTGCTTGTATAAAGAAAACCACCTAAAAACAGCAGATGATGCAGGCATGGGAAAAACAGCAGCTGAGGTAGGCATGGGAAAGTTGGGTGAGAATTCCCTGGGACAGATTGTGTGGGGACTGAACACCGTGGTGGCATCCAACAGCACCTGAAGTCATACAACAGGGATTAAGTAGACTAACAATCACCCTGACAATGCATTCAACAGGAGAGGTGAATACAGAAAGGCTTCTGTAAAATTAAAACAAGCACCATGATGTGTTGGGACGATGATTCACTGAGAGCTGGAACAGCCAACATCCTAACCTGCCTCTCTCCTCCTCCACTTTCCCACCTGCTGATGGGAAGACTTGCATTGTTCACAGGTGCTCTCAAAATGATACTGAATTTTCCAGGAGCCAAGCTAGTTTCCTAAAATGACCTTGTAAATAGCTCTCAATGAATACACATAAGCAAAAACGCATTAGCAATGTTTAGCTTCTAAATCCTGGTGAAAAATAAAATTAAACAAGAACCCAGCAATATATTAAAGCTGACAGCAGTTTTGCAGTTATCTGCTACACCTTTATTAACACTCCAACTGTCATATACATGACCCCAGAAAATAAACTACTAGTTTCCTTATTACACTTTTTTCCTTATTTACTTAGTTTTTTTTCGGGTCAACTCCCTAAGCCTATGGTGCACAAAAATGGAATTTTAGTATTATTAAAAATCAGCCACAAAATAATTAAAAATAAAAAAAAAATTGAAAGAAAAAATAATCTAATTTTTATATTTTCATGAAAGAGGTAAAATGTTGTATTTTTCCTCTTGCAATTTTGTTATTTTTTTATAGTCACGTTGGGGAACATTGAGAAATAATGTTATAACAAAATAGGATTACAATATCAAATCTTGAGGATGTTTTATGAATTTTATCTATCTTGCAATGGGCTAGTAAAGATGAGGGGCTAATGGAAAGTCTAGACCCCAAATTTATAACTGTTCCTTCAAAGGGAAATTCTTTTGCTACATGGATCTTATTTGTATAGGAAAACCCAATTACTCTGGGTTCTTGTACCTTACTATTTTCTTTTATGGTGCTTTTGCTGTAAGTGCTTATTATGATTCAATAACCCAGTTACAAATAAACTGTGACCCTTCACTCTTATCTCCGAATTCACAGCTTTCCAATTTGTCACAGTTAGTTGAGAATTTGACTTCTTATTAATTACTACCATAGGTCCTAGAGGGAGTTGCAGAGCTACAGCATCATCACCACTACCACGAGGTATCATTGAAGATCTCTGAAATTTGAATCTTTGTAGAGGCAGCTGGCTTCTTGGCTCCTTATGGGTGAAAAAAACCAACCAAACAAAAAAACCCAGCCAAAACAAATCCCAACAAAAAAAAAAAAAACAACCAACCCAAAACAAACACAAAGAAGAATGAAACTCAAACCAACCCAAAACACCAACACATCCCAAAACTCAAAACAAAACAAGACCAGAAAAAGACTCCCCAGCTAAGGAAAGTCAAGATGTTTCATATATGCACCTTGAATAGATTTGAACAGCAAATCAAAGATCAAAAGTTCTCATATACATCATCAGAAGCTTAATTACCAATTTCTAACTCCATCAGTTCTGGGTTATCCCTTCCACACTCTCCTTCCACATTCCACATCCCACCTGCGACGGCTGTAGAAAGCAAGAGCCCAGGCCCTTCCACAGCATCCTCTGGGAGGGCAACACACAGGAATGGAGAAGCTGATCTGCACCTGGCAGGGACCTTCTCCCCATGACTTCTGAAGCTGGAAAACATTCCACACACCCAGTTCTCCTGGGTTCAGCAGTAGCAGTCATTTTTCTCCTTCTTAGTAGCTGGTGCAGTGCTGTGCTTTTTGACTTTTGGCCTGGGAACAGTGCTGATAACACTGATGTTTTTAGTTGTTGCTCAGTAATGTTTACCCTGACCAAGGACTTTCTGAGTCTCATGCTCTTGCCAGGGAGGAGGGGAGCCAGGAGTAAGCAGAGACAGGACACCAGACTCAAACTAACCAAAGAGGCATTCCATACCACAGCACATCATGCCTGGTATATAAACTGGGGGCAGTTACCCAGCAAGGGTTAGATCACTGCTGGGGTCAGGCTGGATATTGGTCAGCGGGTGATGAGCGGTTGTATTCTCTTCCCTTGTTATTTCCCTTATCATCATTATTATTGGTGGTAGCAGTAGTGATTTGTGTTATACCTTAGTTACTAAACTGTTCTTATCTCAACCTGTGGGAGTTACAGTCTTTCAATTCTCCTCCCCATCCCTCCGGGAGCCAGGGGGAGGAATGTGGGGGCAAGTGAGTGAGCGGGCTGCGTGGCTGAGTTGCCGACTGGGCTTAAACCACGACACCAGTGAAGAACATACCTATTTGGTGACTTCCAAATTTGGAATGCACATTCTGGAAGTTTCCAGCTGGCTGCCCATGACTGTGCCAAAAAAACAGTGAAAATGGGTATCAGAAATTTGGTGACTTCCCAAAAGCTTAGTCTGCTTTAATATATAAAACTTTGTTATACTGTAACTGCAGAGTCTTAAAAATCCCACTCCTGTTTGAAGGCATCCTGCCTCATTCACAGCACACATAGAAAGTTCTAAATATATTGATTCTGGAAACCATCATGAAAAAGACTCTTTTTCTATACTGGTGCTCCTAAGGCTCACACCTAAGCCATCTAGACGAGGTACCAATGCAACAAGCAAGTGTAAAATGGAGAAGCAGATCCACAGACCTCAGCTATTCTATATTCACTGCATTTGTAGGCTTTCCCATTCATATTAGCCACAGGAAGGCTCCTGGTAGCTGGCCCAGCAAGGTTTGGTGAGGAGCAATGGCAGCAGCACTCCAATTCTGGGGACAATGTTGGCCTTTCTGAACTGATGGAGCTCATACTCTTCCAAGGACACTTTCTTCCATATCCTTTGCATTAAAGGTGATGTTCCTACATCAAGAAAAGCTTCTTGTGACCTTTTAATACTGCTCAGGAACCTGCTGCAAATACCCTGAGGTTCTTTCATGCCTTTCAGTGGTGTCCCATAGAACCGCCGCAAGGCTCTGGCACAGGCCTGATGTGATAATGGGACAGTGGAGGGAACCACAAGTATCGCAGGAATTAGATGTTTACTTACAGCTGTTTAACAAAAAATAATCAAAGCAATGTAAATATTGTTTAAAACCTTCTAATTAAAAAGCCTTGGCAAGGAAATCGATACGATTATTGCTATCATGCACTGATTATTAGCAGCATTCAACCATTATGTGAGAAATGACAAATACTCAACTACTACCTAATATGACTTACTAAGCCCCAATTTCAAAGTTAAACAAATAAAATCTGATTTGCAAAGTACACTCTTAATTATTTTACCCATTAAACATGATAAAATAATTCAGGTATACAATTTGAGCACCCTTTTTTTGGACTATGTCCAGCACAATCAAAGAATAATACTTGGCATCAATTAAGGATGAGTTCTCATCCTGAACTTACGATATGCATTTGTGATGTCCGTAACACATTCTTACTGCACTCTGAATAGCAGTCGAAATCTAATCCAAGCTAGGTGAAGATAGCTGCACTGTTTTGGCGATTTCTTTATATTTTAATTAATGTCATCAGCAAGAAGATGTAGATTTTGTAAGGTGTTTTTTAATGAATTATCATACTTGAATCTTGTGGCTTTTTAAAAATCTTTGTTACTGTGCGCAGGAAGACTTTACCTTGTAAGGGAAAAGAAAAAAAAAAAAAGGACAAGAAAAGAAAACAGAAAGAAAAATGAATGTTTCAATCAGTTCTAATGCTCCCCAAATCCATAGTACTTAATTTATCGAATCTCCTGTTAGTGAATGAACAAAGGTAAAAATAACAGGCTAGTTATAAACTAGTACTATGATGACATTGTGAATTATTTAAAAAGGGCATATTCAGTGTGACCATAGAGCCATCAATCATAATAGACATTGATGAGAAAAAGAGGATTCAGTCACTTCCTATCTGCCAGGAGAACAATTCTATCTCGCAGGTAGCTGTGAAGTGCCGCTGACCCGATGTCACTCGCATTGTTGCTCTACCCTTTGAACGGGGAGAGCAGATTCTCTCAATATTAGAATCGAATGAGTAAATAAATTCTCAGTTCACTGCCGCACTCCTTCAGAGTGCACACTTCAATTTGTCTAACAATGGGGAGGACAGAAAAGCAGAAATCTCTTAAAGCAGGGATAAATTTTTTATGGATGCTCAAATCCAGCTGCAAAGAATGGGGTTTTAAATGGTAGCAGTGCTGCTTTTAGCAGGAGCCCCAAGAGACAAAGTCTTCAGGAAGCTCTTGAATTCAGCCCTTCCTGAGTGCGTGCCTTTCCCTCTCCCTTCCTTCCAAAGCCGCTTCCACCGAATCATGCCATCATGGTGCCCACCTTGATCTCTCTGACTGAAAATGAAAACACCCTCTCACCTTCCCTCACACCCAAACACTTCAGTTTCATAAACAGCCAGCAAGAAAACTGTCTTTAGCAGCCTGACTGATGGCTTTACAGGAAGCAAATATTGCAGCTGAAAAGATGACTACTAAGTAAAAAGGGAGACAATAACGCATTCCAACTTTTAATTCATGCTGGATTAATCTGAGAGATTCCTTTCCTTGATGCCTCACATAATCATGTCCTAAACTTTAGTCAGATCACATGTTTCATCATTGTTGGTTACCCTAATTAGTCCATGGATTCCTGCAGCTGCAAAGACAACACAGAAGAATTAATAAATTGCACATTGCACATAGCTCCAGCCTTACCCAGCAAATGCTTTCCCCAGCATCACAGGGATGCTTCCCCCAGCCTGCAAGCCCCTAGTGATTCTTTGCCAAGTTCCGCTAGTCTCCATCACTGAGCACCAGCACTAATGGTGGGGGGGTGATGCAGGATATGGTGATGCCTCCCTGCCTGCCTCAGCTCACCTCAGCCCTGAGCCTGCAGTGCCTGCAGCACAGTCCCCAACGTTTCACCCACTCCTCATCTTCATCCCCCACCCAACGCCAGCAGCACATCCCGAGAGTCTATTAATCTCTGCGTAACCTCCTACTGCTCCAAAACTGTACATTGCCGCTTAATTGTTACTAACAGGTAAATCAAAGGTAAAAGAGAACTAATTAATTTTCCAGCTCGATTTTATTTTACTGTTACTGTTTTGAGAAAATATAACTAAACCCCATTAGTGTTAAGGTAAGACCATGAAACAACATAATATAATGCAAGAAAGACATTTAATAGCTTAGAGGAATGTTAAATTACTAATTAACTCCAAGTTACTGTATAAAAAAGCATAGTAATTTACAGGATTATTGCAATACGCAGCTTAGATTGCCACAAGGGTCAGCTAGGGAGCATTTCTTCCTATTTCTTTCAGTGTGGTGGTTATTGTAAAATTCTTCTCACATTAAAATGTACTGTCCTTACCCACAGTTCATTGCTGCTAATTAGCAGCAGTTGAGATTTCCCTAGCAGTCGTTTTCTCTGTGTTAAGCTGCCAAATGTTACCAACTGCTCGAGATGCTCCATGCACTGAGTGTCCGGCTGCCTGCCCTGCTCTGCAGCACCACTGCTACACCAGGTTCAGCACCCATTAAAGAAAACACTAATCAGATTATTTGTCCTGCTTTTTGTTGTATCAAGGCAGGTTAGCAGAAACCTTCTGGTGCCTTTGGCAGAGCTACAAAACTTAGAAACATTCCATTTTTTTCCCCTTCTTTTTTTTTTTTTTTTTTTCCTAAACATGTGATATACTGCTCACATGCTTGAAACTGGAAGCTCTCCAGTATGTATTTTTTGTTCAAAAGCAAGTATTTCCACATTCTATTTAAACTTTTACTTAAACAAGAAAGCAAGAAAAGGCATCTTTTAGTTTTTACCTAAATATATAAGAAGAATGCCCTAACTTTGATTAATAATTGATTAAATAAACCATCCACACATCAAAGGCAGGAAGAAGAGCTGTTCCACAGGAAGACTAGACTATCAAATAACACTTTGTTGTCTTAAACACTGCTCAGATCTGCAGCATTACATAGCTCATTGCCCATTAATGTTTGAGATTATAAATGGCAGTGTTTTCCAAAGTGTTTATTATTATTATTATTCTAAAGAACAGAAGAATTTTGGTCATATTTTCCTAATTAAACACTAGCAGTTTGAAAACAGAAATTTGGATGATAACTGTACAACCTCATCTTTTCCTCTCTCTTTTGTTGGCTTTATGACTAATTTATGTTTAACCTTCTTAAGAATCCATGGTCTCAATACACTTTCTAAAAAAATTCAAAGCAACTTTTGCTGGTGTCCAATAGTAGGGCAAAAGGTCTTGGGAGCTGTGAAATAGTTCAGAATTGAAAGAGGTGACATGATCTTCTTTACCTCCTGTTCACAGGAATAAGAGCAATCAGGAAACAACTACTAATTGCTTCATCAAAATTAAGCTTCTCCATCTTCATACCAATTATTTCACCATTGCTGTTTAGTTTCATGTGCCTACCATCTACATGAAATATAAAGAAAGAAATCAGGCCTCTGAGTTGCAATGCATTTTGCAGAATCATTTAATGAACATGGAATTCAGATTTCAGGTCTCATCTCTTCTACCTGCTGGTATTCCTCCTTACCAGAGCTGGTTGAAACATAAAGCACCTGAATATACTTGTACTCCATTTATACATGAGAAAGGATTGTAAAATTTACTTACAACAAGAGTGAAAAATTCATTGTGCTGACAAGAATAAATCTATTCAGCCAATGATCAAAACTGTAGCCCAAGGGTAACAAAGAACAAGTGTCAACCACATTTGCTCTGAAGTTCCACAAAAATTCCCCCTGGGAATTCCAATCATGATGCTCTGTAACTATATTTATATAAGATACATATATATATATATATTTTTTTTTTTAAGGAGAGAATATAAAGGGAAAAAGGATTATATTTTTAGAATATTAATTGTATCAACAACTTTTAAGCTGGTTTAATTTTTCCTTCAAAATACAATCGCCAAAGTATTTAAAAAATTAAGTGCATTACTTAAGTGCTCAAAGATACGGATTTTTTTCTCCATGATGTGCAGGGATCTGCATCTAATGCCTCTTTGTGTGCATACATATATATATATATATGTATATATTTATACATTGTGTATCCATGCTGTAATTCAGGTGATATCCCTTGAATTCTTTTTTTTTTTTTGGGGGGGTGCAAAATGCTCTTAATATTCCTTGAGAGATTACAAACACAATACTGTACATCATGAAGAGAGCTAAAGATAAAGGACTACAGCTAACATTTCCAATGAGCAGCATTTCTTTCCCTGAGCCTGGCCAGCGGCTCGTGACTTCGCAAAGCGCTTAGATATGTTTAACACTGAGCATATGCTTAAACACATTTCTATCTGACAAAAATAGAGGCAAGCACCCAAGTGATTGCTGAAGCCAGCGGAAGATGGGCAGGGGGTGGAAGTCAAGCCCAGGTTTCTGATCTCAGGGTTTCAGTGGGGTTTGGGTTTTGTTTTTTTCCTACTCCTCTTTATTGTGCTCTCAGTGTTTCTTTTAATGTTTTGACTCTGTCCACTAATTACTACAGCATCCTTTCCACCTCATTCTTTTGCTACTATCTTAGCAAAAAAAGAGAATGAGAAATGACAGGAGTACAATGCAAAAATATTCATATACATTTTTAATGTAAGCATTATATTTGTGTGTCAATGGGTAAGTTTTAATGCATATAGGCAGAGCAGATGACTCTTCTCTGAGACTCAAAAAATTCCGAATGAAGCTGATAATTTTTGATTATTTTTTCAAAAATGAGACTTTTTCATCATATCTAGCTAGCAGATACAGCCAATGACAAGCCTATTTCCACACTGGCAAGTTTTCATATTACTTTGAATTATTAAATCCAGCCCACACTTACAGATACTGTATGTGCTCATAGAGAGAAAGTACACATACACTCATGCACAAACTTTACATGAAGATTGAAAATTGAGGCAGAAGAATAAATAGAGCAGTGGGTAAAAATAAAATATTTAGTACCTACTTTTCATTTCTAGGTAGTACAGTAGGTCACAGTTTTCAACTTCCTCACCTAAAAATAAAACCATTTAAAAAAACCACCAATACAATGGTTCCTAGAATTTTGCAAGGCTTTATGTATTTGTTCATTTTATGAATTCAGATCATCCCAAAGCATCCTATACGTATTGTCATTATAGGGGCGTGATCCAGAAAATACACAAAACTATCAAAACAATCAACTAAATGTGTCTTTTTTTTTTTTTTTTACTTTCTCATAATCTAAAATCCTGAATTTCCACAGATTTTGACCATCCAGGTAGTACCTATCCCTTCAATCCCTCTGCAACTGGGGAAGTGGGGTGCCTGCCCCACTGGCAGCCACCAGTGCCCTGCAGGCTCTGGCACGGCAGTGGTGGACCATCCCGGACCTCTCCCTGCCATCATGCGTGGTGGCACCTGTCCCCGCAGCTGAGCTCCTGTCGAGCATTCTCACCATTGGCTTCTCTGGCCGCTGCCCTGCTGCGCCAGTGCTGTTGTGGAGCAGGGCGAGATGCACACCGAGTTGAGTACCAGCTGTAATTGAAGTGGCAGAGACGTCACTGTCCATCTATAGCATCCTTTCCTCGCCACAGCCACCCTAGCACAGATAACTCCAAAAATAATCACACTGATGCTGCATACTGTTACCAGTCAATTAGATCTAGTGATTCCAGCCCAAGCAGTCAGTAAACAACCTCAGGAAAATACCTAGGACCAGAATATTATCTGCTTCTACACATTCAGAGTGATTTTCCAGTTCCCATATGGAAAAGTGATAAAGGCAATGACGATAGCAAGTTTCCAGAGTAGTTCTGTACAACCAGGATTGTTATTCATAATATTAATTATTAATGTTAGCACCTCAAATAGCAGGGAAGCAAATCAAGCTCATCCCCAAAGGTAGCAACCCTGCCTGCACGCCTGCAGTAGACAGGAGTCCTGTCCATAATCTGAATCACTGAAGAGATTACCTGGTTAACACAAGCCTGATTAACAAGTGCCTGCCAGGACTAAAGATATAGCAGTGCAGAAATTACCTGAAGAAATTAAAAGTTAACAAAGGGAGTAAAAGAAGTACTGCTGACAAAACTGGTAGCAATATAAGGTTGCATACTCATAGCAATGCAAAAATGGGCTTTTTGAATTTTTTCTACTAAAATGCTGGATTCAGACAACATCAAGAACTTCGAAGCATCAAATTTTGTATTTTGTTTATTGAGTTTGATTTAGTTTATTTAAAACATGCTCTGAAAACAATTTATATGAAAGCCATCAATGGAGGCAAAATGTTTCCTTCCTATAATGACAATGCAGAAAAAGAAAATTCTTCAAATTGCAAAATCTCCTCATGAGGGTGAAGCCTGTGTGCTATTGGAAGGGATTATCTAACCCAATGCGCAATTTGCTGTGATGATTTAAAGAAATAATGTTCAAATAATGTATATCACCTCAGTAAGTTACAATTTACTGCGCACTCTTACTAAATAGAAAAGAAAAACTTTTGGAAGTTTTAAAGATTTTATTTCCTGACTGTGGATTCTTTATGCAAAACTATCCCATGAGTGTGGCTAAGGTTTGCCATTCTGTGATTGTGAAGATCAATGCTTTCAGGAAACATGCTTCCAAAGCAGCTGAAAAGCCCTCAGAAAAACAAGCTAATGCAGGTAAACGAGCCAATCAAGTGTTATGTCAGAATTACATAATTTCACATACTGCATCAAATTAAAAAATGCAACTAATTACATTTGTAAAAAACCAACTTGTTATGTCTTAAGAAACTTGAAAAGTTAGATTGCTTATTTCATTTGAACAGACTGAGATAATATTAGCAGTTAAAAATGAATTTCTGGTATTTCATGACTTAGCTGCAACTCAAAACATGCACTAATCGTAAGTGGATAAAGTTTGAGAGGATACTGATCTCAAACTCCAACTAGCAGCTGGTACGTTCTGTTAGCTGAAGGGTTTTAATTTCACTCTTGAATCAGAGAACGAGATGTCTGCACTAGTCTTACTGCTAATTAATGCACCAGTTGATCTGTGCTAGCTAGACCAGGACAACATATTTTTTGGGTTGGCTGGGTTGTTTGCATTTCAGAAATTATCATCTCTGACTTTTTATAATTATTTGAGCCCAACTCCTGTACTTATTGAAATCCTAATTGCTGCTGCCAACTTTGTAGAGAACAAGGTTAACTTCATTACAACATTACAATCACGAATGACACCTGGTTCTTCCTTCTGACAGTGTTCAAGGTCTACTGGTCACGTCTGTGACCACACTACTCTTCCATGAGAAGTCGTGGGAACCCCCACTAACAGTTTTGACAATTTATGCTTTGAGCTTAAATAAGCTTTTGCTTTGATGCTCTGAGATGCCACCATAGTACTTACTGCAATCATCCACCCCTTCTTGCAAAACCTGCCACTTGATAAGAAAATTTAGTATCCTAATTCAGGTAAAATTTGTCCTAATTTTTTTCTACACATAGTTAATATTTTCATCTTTCCTTTCTCCCTCCCTTATAAAGGATTTAAAGAATGTTTCTTATGCTGTGCCCTAAGATATGGTCTTTTTGCCCATGCTATCTTCATAAATCACTACTAATGATTTTCTAGCTCATTCTCTATACTGGTTGCATACCTAAATATTCAGCATTACTTTTCTCTCAGCTCAGCTTTATTGTTCATACCAGCTTGTATGGGAGATGCTCAGATAAAATGGACTTTAGTTTTTTACCAACTACTGAAACCACTCTGCTCTTAAATGTGGTTTTGGGGCACATCTCAGATGTAATGCAGTCCTGTTTCATGAGAGCTCTTTTCTACATTGTGTAAAATGGAAATTCCAGTATTTTTAGCAAACAGTGCTGCTCTTTAAAACCTGAGGAGAGGGAGGTCTTTATTGATGCATATAGAAGACTATTGTTACCTTCTTGAGTAATGATATCAACATGTTTGAATACATCTGTCTAATGGCTCTCCAAAACCATGTTGACATTTTTGCTGACATATTAGGGTTTTAGTAGTGCTATATATAAATTATCTAACCACAGCCAAATATTAGGCCTTTCAAACCATTCTGGATCACAGAGTGATATACACGCATATCCGTCATTATTGTTAATGAGGCCTCCCCCGTAACGCTAAGAATATGGATGCTTAAAATCTCATTATAATTTAAACTATCCTACCTCAGCTTTTAAGGATTATACTTTCTCTGAAGAAAAATACATATACAGGTTACCTTGTGGACTGATTTCTAGCTAAACTTTCACCTGAAATCCTGACCTGCACAAAATACGCAATACTTCTGACCCTCCTTGCATTCTTTGTCACCACCACCATCAACCTCATGTTCAGCTCTTGAAGTTATATTTCTCTTTCAACTATATCCTTGGTTTGCAACTGCACATACTTCATCCTAAGTTTCCTTGCAATCTCATAAGCAACCCCCAGAGATACTGCTCAGCAAAAGCTGGGAGAAGTGCTGGTGACAGATGGCAATAGCTGCACCATGGAGCAGAAAACTCCTCCAAGGGGAGGACCATTTTACTGCTCCTTTTACATCCAACCTGGCTAGTGCCAGAAGCTGTAATAAATTATCCTAAACCACTCAGACCTCCATAGTGATATTGAGGTTCTTGGTGAAGACTACATTCCTTAGGAGCCTTCCTGGAGAGGTCCTGGAAGGTCCACCAGACACTGCTTGCTCCTTTCCCATCCCTTGCTCTGGCAGCGCTTGGGCTCTACTGGTCAAACCCAATCATCTCCAGTGAGGTCTCATCTCTCCTTGAACTGTAGATACCCCAGAAGCCAGCAGAGCTCCTACTCAATGCTCATATTTTGAACACTCCAAGGGACAATTTATGCCTAAATTACAGACCTAGTGCCAAGCAGCAAATGTTGGTCTTGTCAATCCTGTGTCTTGCACAAGGTCTGCCGAGGCAGCTTCAAGCCTTGGCCTGTGCCAGTAGGGCAGTCGCACCTCTCTCACTTCTCTTCTGGTTGGGCATCTACCCTGGTGATATGTTTGCTCTGCAAACACAGACCACCACCACCACCACATCCCAAGCCTGGACAGTGAGATGGCTCCAGCCCTGCTGAATATCCCAGCACAGCAGCTCTCCTACCTCAGTGCTAGACCCCAAATTATTTTGTTTTACTCTACCAGTAACATCTCATTCATGCTCTGGGATCTTTTTAAAATTATTTATGCTTTTTTTTTTTTTTGTGCATGTGATTAATGTATGTCAACAATTACATTTCAACTCTTGATTGTCCCTGAGAAACTTGAAAAATGTTATGTTTTGAATTCATTCTTCAAAACAGAAGTGTAAGGAAGGAGCTGGATTTCTTATCCTATTTTATTTGTGACTGGGAGTCTTTGCCTCAGAAAACAGTCTCCTAAATTTCCGGTAAACATGCACCCATGGTGAAAGTGCAGGTGACCCTCGTGGACATGTTCCTGTGTAACCTGCTTGGCAGGGGGGTTGGACTATATGATCTCCGGAGGTTCCTTCCAACCCTAACGATTTTGTGATTCTGTAATTCTGTGAAATTTGCAGCCCAGCAGCAGTCCCCTGGGGAAGGGAGAGTCAGAAGCAGTTGGGCAAGCATCTGGGGTATCAAAATGCCTCTAGGTAGTGATTGCCTCCCCTACCCCCCCGCAGATTCTCTTTCCTTTTTCCTCCCTTAGAGATGTTTATTGCATTTTCTGCATTGTGACCAAACCAGGTAAATCCTGCATCTTCCTTCTGCATAGTGTCATAAATAGAAGAACTAAAAAAAGGGGGGGGGTAACCACAAAAAAAACCCAGAGCAAGCTCCCCCTGTTGTGTCTCTGTGTGCCTCAGCTGCACATCATACATGCGGAACATTGAACCATCCTCTTAAATATTATGACATGGAGAAAATCACATTGTGCTTTAACCTATCAACAAAGGAGCAAAGCAATTACAGAGCTAAACACAGTCGAGGAAGACCCAATAAAAAGAAATCCAAGAAAATTTGGTGAAAATTCTTAAGGGGCCTTACAATGTTTAATCATGCTTCAGACCTAAATTAATATTCTGCTTCTAATTCAAAAGACGGAACCACAAAGGTACATCTTTTGGGTATTTTTAATAACCATAGTACAACACTCTGTGAATTAGCAGCTGGTCTGACTGGTATTTTACTTTTTCTTTGCTTACTCAAGTAAAGCAGTTAATATTAGTATAATCATCAAACTAACATTAGTGAGACAGAAGGACAGACTTTTTTTCAGTATTGTAATGCAGAAAATAAAAAAAAAAATAAACCAAGATTTAGAAATTCCTTTGTGTATTGTATTTTTCTTATGCAGTTTCAATAAAACAAAAAAATTTTGTTATATTCATCCATTTTATAAAGCAAACAATAGACTAAAAAACACATAAACACAAGAAAGATGGTAACATGACACCCAGTGGGTGAGAACAAAAAGCCCATCATGTGCTGCTACCTACTACTACCCAAGTGACATGAAAAATATTTATGAAATAAATCCATCGTGTTTAAAGTTGGTAGAAAAATACTCCCCACCAAGCTGGAAATGGTGGTTAGCAGATTTATTGATGTTCTTTAGAAAAAAGAAAGAGAACTTCTGGTGACCTTGGTTCCTTACTTTGGCCCCAGGTATTTACAAATTTGGCACTGGATTAGATGCTTGGTTTCATGTCTAGTCTGTGGGACAACCCACCAAACTAATATTTATTTACCCAAGTTGCAGATGGACTTTGAATAACCACATACAGTTGTCAAGGAGAAAGATATTTTTCCTTTGAATAAATAAGAAGCAGAGATTGGAAAGCTCAAAAACGTTAAACTGAAGTACATGGAAACTCTAATTTGTTAATGTTGCTTTGCTGATGAAGAATACCCTAGGACATCAAATACAGCTCACAACACTACAGAGGTGGCCTCACCTGGAGTGTATGTCATGTATGAATTTTTATTTCAGACACTGACAAAGGACGATGAACATCAGCACCTATTTCATGCAATTTCATATAATTCTTACATAAAATTGCAGCCAAAGGACTCTGAAACCACTTTGCCCATATACAATCTTTTCATAATTAAACTCCTATTTATGCTCATCTTGTATTGTGCTGCGTTTGTTGTATAAAGAAAAAAACAACAAAACTATGTAGATGGGAAGGAGGGTAGGCAGGAAAGGGTGAGAAGGAACTCATATCTGAGACTATATGAATTCCTTCCTCATAGCTTTTTCATTTAATATTATGCCACTCTGCATTAGAAAGTGATGTAAAATATTTATTCTAGGTAAAGAAAAAGCTGTAACTTCTCCAACTCTCACCTAGTCCTACCACATGTCCTTACCTGGCAGTTGCCTGGTGCTTCTGAGCCCCTGCAGACCCATGGGAGCCGAGGAGATGGCCAGGCTCCTGCTCCCACCACCCATGGGAAAGTGCACCAATGACGAGGCTATTGACTACTATCAGGAACAGCAGCATAAGTCCCAGCCCAAACCCAACACACTCTTCACCAAGGGTGCTCTGCAAGCAGGGCCCTTGCTCTGGGTGGCCACAGGATGGAGACCCTGGTTCTAGCCCTGCAGACCACACAGCTTTCCGACTCTGCAATCAGAGCACTGCAATGTGATGCAGGTAACATTTTTAATATCTTCATGGATTAGTGTCCTGGTAAGGCAGAGCTTATGACACTGTTTACACATGGTCTTAGCCAGAGTCTCACTCTCAGTGCTGCACCAAGTCTCTCTGGGTGTTGCCATCTGCTTCCACAGAGGGACTTTGCTCTGGGAAAAAGAGGGAGACCTAACACTGGGGACTTCTCCTCCTCACAGTACCATCTTAAACTCCAGTAAGGGAATTCTTTTGATCACTTATCAGCCTTCATTGGAGCTACTTTAAGGAAATCCTCTCTCTTTCTCACAGAAAAAAAAAGTCCATTTCCAGGCAGCCTCGCTTCCCATAATACACTGCTGAGAAACACACATGCTGCCCATGTTCTGCAGCACAGGGAAAGAACAGAAACAGATATGAAACATAATCCCAACTTCCAGCAAATGAGACTTCTCATTGATGTTTTACCAACATCTGTGGGAAGGGCTGAAGAGTAAGGAAAGATTGGTTTGACAGAGGAGAGAAAGACTTTGTAATGCAAGGGATGGTGAAAAGAGACCCAGGCAGGAATGAGAAAATTCACAAAAGATCTAGTGTTACACAGAACATTGAAATGAGCCCTTTCGTGCACCCATGTGCAAAGAAACATTCAGACATGCAAGCCATTGAAAGCCATTGCGGGCTCACTCACCAGTATTCATAGTAAAATTAAGCTAGATTTAAAGGACCACATCACCTTGTCACATTTATTTAATATCTACTTGAAAATACAGTGTATAATGCAAAAGGAAGAGCCATAAAATCAAACCTAGTTAAACTATTTAAATCAGTGTATATGAGAAGAGAAAAAAATGGGGGAAATATCATGAGGAATACATCTGAGAAAATCCTGAGAGCTTAATTAAGAAGGAAAAGCTATTTTTTTGTCAAAGCAGTAGCTTAGAAACAGGTGGTAAAGAATATATATATACACCCCGCTTAAGGGCATGGGGTGCTCACAGTGGGTATTGGGAAACCAGATCCCCTACATGGTATCATCACTGCACAGAGGCAGGTAGGATGCTGCCATGGTGGACACAAGGAGGAGGGACCATGCCTTGGTCACTGGTGGCTGCTGCAGGGCAGAAACCCCAGTGAGATCGACCAGCACTCTGATCCACGATGGCAAATCTTACACTTCCATGTAATATTTGAAGACAACGTAATTTAAGGTGTCCCTTCCATTATTCAAAAGCATAAATTGCTACAGGGTCCCCTCTGCCTGCTCCCACAGGATCTACCACAATGGGGTCGCAGTCCCCGGTATCAGTGTGGTCCAGACAATAAATTGTAATGACTGCAAAGAAGAAGAGACTTACTTACTTACTAAGAGATATCCAGAGAAAATTAAAGGAAAACATTTTCCTAGTGTCAGCCAAGGGAGGTTGGTCAGCCCACAAGTCCAAGTGTGCTTATCTCTCTCCATTGCAAATATTGGAAAATATTTGGAACAAAGATAGTCAATTAACACCAGTTTTTAAAAAGCCCACTACACTTAAACCACAGTTCCCCCCCTTCATCCTGAAGGTTTTTCTTCTGGCAGAGGAAACCAGGAGCCATTTAACTCTCTCTTGAATTTATCTTTATAACTTCACAGTAATGTTTATTATCTAGTCATATATTTGAAGCATTTTTACTATAAAAATACCTTTAATTCTTTAT
Source organism: Pezoporus occidentalis (assembly GCF_034315485.1). Taxonomy (NCBI): domain Eukaryota; kingdom Metazoa; phylum Chordata; class Aves; order Psittaciformes; family Psittacidae; genus Pezoporus; species Pezoporus occidentalis. Next base: position 4,888,333 of record NW_026915877.1, read on the forward strand.
CTACAAACTGCTACTTCATTAGATACAGAAATAAGAAGAAATCACTGCATCTGCAACATAGACCAGTCCCACCGATCACCTTCCACAGGGCATTATAGTGGAGGACAAAGGTCCCCTGAAGGAGCGTACAGACTTCAGTCTGCTCTGTATGGAAACTCATTCTGAAAAAATAATCGCATCTTCCGAAAAAAATCGATTTAGCTCACACAGGAAATAATGCGGGTGAAAATGCTCTAGCTAGTCAGGAACCCAAATCTCTTGAAAAGGCAGGGATGAGTGCACATGTGGCACTACCTACATGGAAATTTAGCTCATAGAATGTGTTATTTTAACGGAGTTTTGGAGGTGCCTGAAGAGCTGAAAGTTTTTCTCATGGACATAGTTTGTTTATTGGAATGGTTTCAACACATCATGAAGTTAATCTGTATTTTCTATGTTTATTCAAGTTTACTCACACTATGAGGCCATCAATCTGCAAAAATTAGCTGAATATGTAATGAAAATTCTCATTTAGAATATTTGAAGAACAAGTTCTTCAAAACCGCTCTCTCTAGTATTCTGCTATTTCCACATCCAGTCCCAACTCTTTTACTAAGTTTGAATAAATAAGAAGAAAGTTATTAATATATTTTGCAACATCCAACAGATCTGAGGTTTAAGCTCCCCAGAACTGCAAAGGCTGTATTTGCAAGCAGCTTTCCCCACTCACAGGCTCTCTTCAGGTTGTCCCACAGTGGCAGGGACTCCAATGTCCAGGGCCAGGCTGGGTGCTGATGGACAGGTCCCAGGTCCCAAACCCCATCCTAAGGATGTTGCCAGGGGTCCCCCCACCCCGTTTTATGCTCCCAGCATTGCCAATACCTCGAATGTTGCACTGATATAAATAGTTTGAACTATTTAAAGGGATCTCTGACACATACGCATGCGATGTTACTATACTTGGGTTTCCTATCTTCAAGTCTTCTCCACCATAATTTAATTTGGTTTGCTGTTACATAGGAAGCAGAAATGCATGGCAAATAAAACCCTCTATGTCTTATAGCAGATCTTCAAACTTCAGAGCCTGGTTTGCATGTATGTCTCACTTTGCCTGCCCACCTGAGATGAAGATACGATGCTATAGACATTTACTTAGCCATATGAATGCACAATACATATTGATACATAGCATATGCATTTTGCATATTTCACTAGGATACATACGCGAATGCTTATGAAAATACAAAAAGGAAAAAATGATTAATGAGATTTGCCATAAAGGAATGTATGTTGCAAAGGATTACAGTGCTCGTTTGTTGCGGTTTTTCTATTAATGCAGTCAAAATGTAACAAAAGAAAATGTTCCAGTAATGCTTTCAAGCTTATTTTGGGTCTACTTTTTACAGTAGGCAATTTAAAAATTAAAAATAAAGAGAGCCTTTGTGATATTGATAAAGCTACTTCCTTCAAGGTGAACTCATTACTATCTTTCGTTTTGTACATGAAGAGTTACAGCCTGAATACAGAAGTGGTGTAGATCATTGACACTGATTCTAAGAATGGGTAATATGTTTATGAAAGTATTCTTGAATTTCTTTCTGCCCCCCTGTTTCTGCAGATGTTGGAATGGAAAGGAGAATAACCTTTTTTCTTTCCTTATGTTTTTCAGGTGATTTTGGAATCCCCTCTTTGTCACTTGTGCATATCATGGCATTTCCCCACAAGGGATATGTTGAAGCACCACAGCAAAACTGACCCTACAAACTTCTGACCGAATCAAAAGACAGAACTGTACACACATATATATATTTAAAAAAAATAAATTATCTGGTAAGTCACAGTTTTCACAGTAATTTTTGCCCACATTTTATTAGAGAAATGAGTTGTAAAGAACATTTTAAGTGGAAAAAGCCTAAATATCTCGCCCTTTTTCTTTTCTTTTTTTTTTTCACTGCACCGATTCATTTCAACTAACAGCAGCTCCTACAGTTGTACAGAGCAAGCTTAGTCCCGTCCCCGTCCCCATTCCCCCCAAAGGAAAAAAGCAGGGACTACCCCTTACAGTCCTGTCTGGGGACCGTTCCCACTTCTGTGTGCTGCGGCCCCCTGGACAATGCTCAGCGCTGCTCACGCTGCCATGGCTTTGAGCAGGTCTTCCTGTACCCTGCTCGGCTCCGCTTCCCGCAGGGTTGAGGTTTACCTTTCAGCCTCACATCCGGGGCAGCTCTGCTGTTGCTTGAACAGAGAGACAAAGGATGCAAAAGCAAAGCCTGCCCCGGTTCAAGCTCTCTGCTGGACGCGTGCTGAGCCGCACGCCAGCAACAGGTCACTTCAGTCAATCAGAATTTGAAGATGTTTGCAAGCTGCTCTCCTCCCACCATCATCCCTCTTCCATCAGATCTGACATAACCACCAAGAAACCAGAAGAAAGGGGAGATTTCTGAACATTTAGAGACCTGCTATTGCTGTGTACCAAAAAAGTATGCTGTGGTCCTTCGTGGCTTTGCTAATGCAGTGCCATCCGATAAACAGTGAGAGAAAATAACACAGGATTTCTGAGCTCTCAGCACTAGGCAGGAGAGGGCAGAGCACCACAAGCGTCAAACACACACACCTTCACACCATGGGCAGGGAGAGCCAAGCACGCTATAGAAGCAGCCCCACAGCCACCGAGCCTGCCACAAGGGAAGACATTCATTAAATCAAAAAACTCGCCAATATTTTTCTTTTGATAGAGTATTTGTAAAATGTTCAAACCTTGCATATAATGCGTAATGCTATTAAGTAGAATATCTAAAGTACTTAAACTAATTATGCCTATTTTGTAAGATTAATTATAATTAATAATTTAACATATTTTATCATTTAAGTTAGTATCCGTTCTGATCTTTAACTTTAGAGAGCACACTGTATACGTACCACATAATTAGGGCTTATGTATCACATAATTAGGGCTAAATACTAGGAAATCAGGCTAATTAGACCAAATCAAACTGAATTATTTAAGCTTTTTTTTTTTTATTTTAGATGTAGAATATTTAGTAATTAAATACTGATTTCATTTTCTTGGACTTGCACGTCTCACTTGTCTCTCAGCCGTCTGTTATAATGAAGCATTATAAAAGTGTTTGTCACGGAAGCCCAGGAAGGGAATCGTTTAGCAAGCGGGCAGAGAAGATGCTGGGCAAAGAAGCATAGGATTGTTAAGGATTTAAGTCATTAAGCTGAGCCACAGAAACATCCCATGCACACCCAACGCTTTTCCCCAGGTTAGCACTTTTCAACATGCTCTATGTTCCCTCAGCATCCTTATCCTCACTGGTGAATTTGTTAGCATTGGACATATTACATAGACATACAGTATCATGTAATAAAGTCTTTTAAATAAAGCCTGTTACTGCAAAAAAGCAGAGAAGGTAACTGAACAGGGTTAGAGGCAAAATCCTCAACAGGAGAAAGCACCTGCCCCAAACCAGGCTCAGACAATTTGCAGTTCATTTCAGTTATACATTTACAGCTATAAAAACTTCTACTTTTCTTGGGTGATTAATTCATTTCATTACAATTCATCAAAAAAGACAATAAAGCTTAGTTATAGTTTATCATGCTCTCTGCCAGATGATCTAAACCACTTATTTCTTCTAATAGCATGCCATGGGCCAGTGTTACATGCAGCCCAGAAAGCCCAGGTGTGGGCATAATAATGTCCAATTACATTCTGGCATCACACTCAAAAAATCGGCTTCTAAATGATCTTTTATGGCAGAGCTTCTATGGTAGGTAAGATTGGGTAAGAGTTCGGAAAAGAAGTATTAGTTTCTGCTAGCATGTTTATCAATTTTAACCAACTGCTGGATTGATTTGAAAAGAAAATACATCAATAGACCAGAAAAACAGGAAAACCTGACTGTGGCTGTGGGCAAATGAGGAAATACTGCAAAGTAAGCAGGGTTTGGGGCTGGCATTGGTAATCACACACCCTGGACAGCATCCTGCCCATGGCAGGGCTGGCTTAGGGGCAAGAAGCTGGAGATGCATCTGCTGCACCCCAAATTCCAGTGCCACATACAGGCAGCTGCTTCAGGCCCACTGCTCTTCCCTGGGCTCATACCCCAATATCCCTAGCAGCTTATGCAAGTACCTGGACTCCAAATATAAATATTTAAATATTAATATGCTTTTGGTGCGAGCAACTGAAAATATTTCTTCTATCAAGGTAAATGTTAAGAGAATCCATACAAGATCAAAGGGCCATGAAATTGAAAACAATCATATGCCAAGTAGTCGGGGTCCTTTTGTATGTGTGGCATTCGCTTCCGCTGCCTTATCCAGCGCTCAGCCAAGTCAATAAAAGGAATCCCATGGACTTCAAGGGGCTTAGAGGGAGCCTGCAGTTTTGTCGCGTTTTGTTTTGAAAAATCAGTGTTCCTCTGGTTCAAAGTGCTTAAGCTGAGATTTGCACACTTTGACTTTTTCCAACACTGGTTCTTAAATCAAAATAAGTTGCTTTCTGGGTGTTTTTGTAAAATCTCTCACCACAATGAGCATATAAAAGCAAGGAAAGTGGACGCATGGCAGAGCCAAGGGAGAAGGTAGCTCCTGCACCAAGTCAGCCAGTGACCTAAGACACAAGACCAAGGGGAAATTGTTACTGAGGCTACATCAGATGGTCAAGTTCTGTGAGGAAAATATCAAATAATATTTAAATTTAAAGAAAGGCCAGAGACATGCTGTCCAGCCCCTTGTTGTACAAGTACAACACCTCCAGCAGCTTAAATTCCACATTAATCCCAATGTTGTGTTTTGTTTATCTCAGCAGAAAGGCACCTTCTTGGCTCAGTTTTCTCCAGTAATCATGGCACTACCTCATCTTTTAGTGGTAAAATATGGAAAACAAATGGAGCTCAGAGTCCAAATAAACAATTAATAAACATTGATTTTATGGATTTATGTTTTTCTCATACCTCTGTAAACAACGTCTGCAGTGTATAATTCATGAAATTAAGCTCTTTTGATTTTTTTAAACAGCTTTTTTTAAATCATTATTTTATTTGTAATTTATTATACATTTCAAATTGGCCTGGAGACATCCTCTCTCAGCATCAGCTACACAAAAGTTGTTTTAAAAGTCAATTTTCATTTATTCATATGAAAGTAAAAGGTTTTTTTTATGTTTTTCTAATCACTTTTTTTAGTACTCTTGTTCTGACAGAGATCTAAGCAAAAGTGCACAATTTTGGCTTAAAAGAGGAATAATTTAGTAAATGTAAAATATGTGAAAATAGGCAGCCATCATGGAAACTGCAACATATAGTTAGTTGTATTTTTGGCTATTAAATTAATTTGATAAAGTAGTTTCATATGGGGATTCTTTATATGGAAACGCTCTCAATCCACACCCTACTATGCAAAATTTTTAACTTACCTGATTAAAAAAAATAAACCACAATTAATGAACACTGAAGAACTGTGAAACACCAATGCAACTTTTAGTTTTTAATTAAATAGACCCCTATCAACAGTTCAGATAATATAATAAATGTTTTCAGATTTAAAGAAGTTCAGGGTGATTCCCACGATAGCAGGTCTGTAACTTCATTTGCAGCATAGCCACAAAGAGTAATTTAACACCCATTAATAAAGGAATTTTCAGAGGAACTAGAGCTCAAATTATATCAATCTTCTACTGTTCCAAAATAAACGCATCAGGTGGCATTTAAATGCAGGTGGCTAACCATTTTATCAGTGCACATATTTAAGCTATTAGAAATATAATTAGAAAAATTAAATTAAACACACTTAATGCAGGTTCTAATTCTAGCAACACTGTCCTTATCATTATGCCATTTTTATAGCAAATTATAAAGTATGTCTAAATTGTACAGGTTTGTTTCTGACTGATAGCTGAACTCAGATAATTAAGCTGTTAACCATGTACTTCAGTGGTCAACATGGTTATATATCTTTGTCTTATCACTACCCCTCCTCCTTGTTTCCACAGACCTCAGGGGAAGCAGATGAATGGCACTTGACACTACCCACCTACACAGCTGACTGATTAGACATAGTCCTATACCACAGGTACACTCCATTACAGGCTTTTCTGAGATTCAAGCATTTCCTGATGCTGGGAGCACTGGAAACTGTTTGATTCATTTTGCTGCTGAGAAAAACTACAATGAAAAGTCCTTAAAACTTTCGGTCCTGTTTTATCACCCTAGGCCCTTCAGGCAGAGTGGCTGGAATGGGATTTATTCCATTAAGAAGGGAAATAATAAATCCTTTCTACCACAAATAATTAAACTGCTTAGGAGCATGTCCATGTCCAAAGCATGTGCTTGAAATCCAGTACAAGTGGCTTGCCCTCCCATTTCTCTGGCACGGCAATCCAGTGGACATGTGGGTGCCGAATGTTCCTAGCACCCAGAACTGATCCAGGGATGAACCCCTGGCCCACCATCCAGGACCAATGGAGCCATCAGCCAAACACCGCACAGCCAGACCTCAGGCACAGCACTACATCCTGCAGTTATCCCAGATCACTTTCTTTTAGCAAGGCTCAGACAGCCAGGGAATGAGGGTCTTTTCATACTTCTGTGACTAATAAACATAACCTCAGAGACATAAAAATATAGATCATCTACCAGTGGGCTCAATCAAAAATAGCAAATTATAGCCACAGGTATATTTATTGAAAGAAAAACCTGGATTGTGATTCTCCTAGGAAAATATTCTATATTGAGATAATATAAATGCATTTTGGTACATGGGGAGGATTAGATTTATCATATGAGAAAGTATTTGCAACATATTTGCAATTAAATATTTGGATAACTTGAATGTTTTGTCTATATTTAGGAAAGTGCAGTTCTATGTCTATAAGCTTTCCCTTAAGAGAAATCACGTGGGTCTTACATTCTCTAGATCTCCTGGTGTCCTGTTTTCATCAAAACAACACAGAAATTAATTGAATGACTTCCTGAATTTTAAATGTCTCATTGCAAACTGGCTTTTGATAGTTCCCTTTGTCCTATCTGAAACACCTGGGTCCACCAAGTTGTTTGATACTTTTTCAACATAAACTCCCCAATGTAAACACATGGAAATTTTACAGAGATTTAAACAAGTAGCTTGCTTTATTTCCTGTGCCAGTACAATGATTATTATGAATGTGAGAGCTGGGTTAATGACACAAAACACACTTTTTTTCTAAGATAGTTGCAGTGATTTCTTTTTCCATTTAACCTGCCTCTACGCTGAGGGCTGTCTACACTGAGCATCAACATGGCTGTGTCAGAATGGCCACGGACCTTATGGAGTTCCACTTCATTGCTCTTAAATGATTACAAACTAAATATCCTCAGTTTAGAAGATGAATATGTGTTTTTTCCCATTTGCAAGTGAAAGAGTAACACAGGAGGTTATTTTTGTAAAATGTCATCAATAAAGGTTTTGATATTATAACTTGGTTACAAAAATTTTACTTTGCTGGGGATTTTCTTTTTCCTTTTCCTCCTCCCACTGCTGCCAATTTTGGTGGAGAAAAAAATTCCACCCTCTGCTTCATATTTATTAACAAATCCAATGGGATCTGGTAGCTCTCTTTCGAACTTCTGAGCACAGCAAATATTTCAAAAGATACCTCTTGAAGGGAAAAGGAAGCTACTCTGCTTGGTGGGGGGCATCACTCTTTTCCGAGAGATCTTGCCAGGAGAGCAAAAACACGCACACATATAGGCTAGGCTAGCAGGATTAAACAAAATCCTTTCCACAATACATTTTACTGCTTTTCATTCTATGTGATCAGACTGACCTATTCTTTCTAACAAATATGTAATATTAGCATATAAATTTAACACCTACCTGTGCTCTAATGACAGCAATTTCTTTCTTTATTTCCTTTACTTACTTAATATGGGAAGTTATTTTTCAGGCATTATTGTTTTATGGGTTTTATTGTTTTTTACTGTTGAATGTTATTTATTCCTCAAAATATCACCAGCTTTCACATACCTGTAGATTTTAATTTTTAATATCTTTAAAATAATGCTGCAAGATTGAGGATAATTGCCCAAATAAATTTTTTGATACCTTGCTCTTGAGTAGGTAGAAGTACATTCCCTTTTTCTGCCCCCACATCTAGGGGAAAGCTGTGTTGGATGTACCCTGATCTGCTGTGCTCTCCTAGCAGAGCATCAGTCTGAGAGTAAGAACCGGATTGTAGTACAGCATGAACACTGTTTTGGTGAAAACTTAGCATCATGCCTAATTGTTAACTCTTGAGGACACAAATTCTGTTTGCCGACCACAGGAACGTCCTGGCCATGCTTAGATACTGCAGCAGCTGGTGTAGTACAAACAAACATGAAAGGAAGCCCTACTGGGACTGGAATGAGAACTTCTAACAATTGCTCAACACCCATACTTCCCTGCAACAGAAAACTCTGTATGAAGTTGTTACAAGTTTATGGCTTTAAATCAAAGACACAAAGCTTAAGTTAACTATTCTTGTAGGAGACAGTAAGTGGAAGCATCATGCTGGAGATAACATGCCCTGCTTTTGGGTGTCTGGCCACTCTCTGGGAGCTCTTGCACTCATTTCAGATCATGATGGGCTGGGAGCCTGGGTGAAGTTGGGCATCTCTATCTGCACCCACATGTTGAGTCACGTTTACATGATGCAGGTAGTTTTTCTAATTATTAGCACCAGTAGTAGTACTACTATTTTATCACTTTACAAGCCTCTAGGAAAGTCTGAGAAAAAAATCATTTAAAGTTAGAACTTGGAAAACAAACAAACATCAGATTAAACACTGAAGATGAGGAAAAGTTATTCTTTTTCTCTAGGAGCTAAAGTTTGAAATGATAAAAATTCAACAAAACCACCATTGTTGACACTGAGAATTTATTTAGGAAGATGAAAGGAAAAACATTTGTGTGAGCAGAGAGGAAGAAAAACATAAAAGATGAAGAAGGAAGGATTGGTGTCAGAGGAGAGGATGGAGAGAGAACTGGAGGAGGAGAATGGAAATGGAGAGGAAATTTAAAGGGAGATCTGGGGATAAAATTAACCTGGCAGAAAACTGGGGGCTGTGGAAATAAAGACACAAAACCTCCAGTTGTTCTAGAGTTCTCAGGTTAATTTTTCTTTATTCTGGTTTAACTTTTAAGGCCATTTTTTACCTTGATTGAGTGATGTCAGTACAGATCACCCACTATGGTGGGTGAAGAACCACCACAGGTGACCTTATCTACGTCAACTGTACCAACTGCAGCCATTGAAGAACTATCTCAAATGCTACAAGTATATGGCCATCACAGACACTTAAACATATTTAACACCAGCTGGCACAAATATATGACCCCATTTGAACAGCGTAGTCATTCTACCCTGTTTCACAAAATCCAACCTAGGCTGAAGCACCTGTGTTCCAAACATCACAACCCACGCCTTTCAGACTTTGAAAATTAATCATTCACTCCTGTTAAGCATGTTGGAAGATGGCCAGGGCCAACTTTAGAGATTTCCTTCTGCAAATCAAGTTATTTTCCATTATGCAAAAATTAAAACAGAGTCCACAACCAGTGCTATTTGAAAACCTCTCTAAATATGTGAGACTTCTATTTCCATCACATAAATGTGAGGAATACTATTTATCACACACAATCTAATTTTACTCCAAGTTTTATGAACTCTTCTGCATTCAAAGATTAATTATTTTAATTTTTATACCCCAAAAAAAGGCAATATGGAGAGGTAAGGTAATTACACTACCTCGTAACATTATTTTCTCAGCAATCAGAGTTTATATTGCACTTATTACTACCATAAAATACTGATGGCTATCAGCAAGCACTGTCCTGAGGAAAAATCCGTTTAACAATGTAAGAGGCCAGACAACAGACATATGTCAATATTTGCTTCTTATTCCCCAAGTACTGTGCATTTTACATCTGACTGTACAATTAAAAAAAAAAAAAAAGTTGCTTTATCTAGCTAAAGTTTCAGAGAAATGAGATAATGATTCAGTTCATGGGGTTTTCTGCTAATTTGCCTTTTTCTTTAAGAAAAAAAAATTGTTATGTTGTGAAATCTAGAAGAACAGCCCCTCTATTTTCTATGGCCTGTGTGAGATTATCTGAGTTTTTATAGGTTTTAAGATGCTGTACTTAAAATAGGTCAGAATGCTAAAAATATTATAGGACACATTCTAAACATTAATTGAAAAGAAAGAAAAATATTACCCCTAAAAAATCCCCCAAACCAAAACATGAAGACCCATCAATATGATAATTTTGGGAAGACCAGATAATCCTAAATAAAAGAAAGCTACAGAAGCAAAAACTAGGAACACCCTCAATTCACAGTGACAGTTAATTTCATAATACATTTGCAATTGCTAATAATCAGGTTATTGCAGCGCAAGAGAAATCTTGTGGTCTCTACTCTATCACTACAGAGGGCAGCAACAGACAACAGAGCTCTTTAGCATTACAGAGGAAATGTTAAAACATTCCCAGTAAACAGGGGAGCGAGGAGAGGCTGGTCCTGCGGGCAGACCAGGGATCTTTGCTGAAGAGTGCTCAGAGACTGTTTATTACACATTTCAGCCTCCCTTGGGTGCTAACATGCAATCAGGTTTGGAAAGTCTTAGGGAAGCCTGAACTGCTTAATGAGTTAAGTCTATCTTTTGTCAATTTATCAAACCCAGATATTAAAAATAAGCATAAATCATAATATATGAGCTGGAACATATGGTAGCAACTTAAATTGATTTTGTGTTTTCTTTCCCACTTTACGCTCAAAGCCAGTTGCTTTGTTTTCTGTTATGTCTCTTGATAGACAAAGAAGCCAAAGCCAAACAGCTGGAAAGTGTGTCCTCTACAGCCCGGAGACCATGCATCACAAAGTACAACATAAAGACATTTACTGTAAAGATATAAAAGTTCGAATTGCAAGGAATTTGCTCAGTTGAATATATTTAAAAGACTTTACATATAATTTTGTCATTTTGTTTCAGTAGTAAAAAAGCTTTGGGGGTGGGGGTGAGGTGCCCTGGGTAGCTATTAGCAGTGGTCACATCCTCTTCCAGCTCCAGCAGCAGATGCAAAGGAGGGCAGCAAAGGTCTTACGATCAAACGGGAAGAAAATGACTGACAACATGGAGCTAGTTCAAAGGAGCTAATGGAATAATTAGTTCCAAAAAGACTAAAAAGACTGAAGAATTCATGATGTCATAAAAAGCAGAGCTACTTAAATTGGATTAGAAAATAAAAATGACACGAACATTGTAAATATTCACAGATCACATCATTGACGTGTAATGTGCCGTTAAATGATGTCAAATTAAAGGGGAAATTACATGTGTAAGAACTAGGAAGAATAAAGGGAAGACATTTTAAAGATGCACAGTCCTTCGAGTGAAAATTCTTATCATATATCAGGGCTGATCACTGCATGGATGAAGAAACTATGAGAAGAATAAAATAAAATATGGGAAAGAAAACATAGGATAAAAACATCTCAATTTAAACTCTGTGGTGAAAGGCTGTTAACTTCAGAGCCAGTGTGGCTTCTCCTCAGCATGCCTTTGTAAGGCTGCTCCCAGCCAAGGTGATGCCCAGAACCAGATGCTGTCATTGCTTTAACTCTGTTAATATTAATCCTAATTTATTACAAAACCCCCAGCAGTCAAGTCTACTTTCACATGGGAGGTTACCCTGAGAAGACAAAAGAACTTTGTTCAAACTGTACTTTCAATTTTTCTATATTGTATTGTAATTAATTAACAGCGCTATGTGGGTGAAAGTGAGCAGATGTAAAGACAGCACTTCTGAAGTTGCAGTCTTCCGAAGTAGAAAAAGCTGTTATAGATACCCTTAGTCATACACGCCTCATGTAGACCATCCATAGAGGCTTATAGGCCCTCAACCAGAGTGAGATATGATCTCATCTATGGCAGATAGCAGTGTGGTGGCAATTAATTTAACTATATTGTGCTCTTTCAAGTGAGCTTGAAAAGAAGGTCCTCACAGCTTCTCTCCCTTCCCTCCATGTGCTATCTGAATCTTCTGCTCCAAAGATGGCATTTAGAACTCCTGAAAATACTTGCATAATAAAGGGTAAAAGATACTCTGCACATATATATATGTACATATCGTTTTCTTCCCTCATGGTCCTTTACATCTCAAAACCCTGTGAGGTGTTAAAAACACATTCGCATAACCAAGAAACTTGAGATTATCAGCGTTATCTCACCCCTCTGCCTGGTGATAAGATGGTCTGATGTGCTTGTGCTTGCAATAACAGGCACCAACTTGGCCTCTCAGCAGACCTGCCAAGCTGGTTACCACATTTCTTAATCATCTGAGCCTTTTCCACAGGAGATTATTGTCCCCCTGTAATTTAGACCAAACACACGTTTGCTCCACCTGTTGAAGCTGACCATATAGTTTGGATGAATGTGGATCTTTTCTTCCAGCAATACTCGGCACGGAGCCCGGTCCTGCAGGTCCAGCGAATCCTGGTCTTGGCACAGGGTGAAAGCAGCCGGCACTGTCAGAAAGCCTTCAGCACATCTCAGGATGGCTTATGATGTAATTACCCACATTTGCAGAGCTCCTATCCACCACCCTCTACCTCCCCAGCTGAGGTGGGAAAGCTGCCAGAGATCTCACTAACACAGGCGCAGCGACTGTGAGGATGTTGGAAGTTTGGAGATCCAAGAGCTGAATTTACAGTAAGTAACTAAAAAAACCCGAACCCCTTTCTAAAACACACAAAAAATACTCACTCAAGTGGTTAAAAGGCATTGCATTGTGTTATTAATGTCAACTGTATCACAAACGTGAGGATCTGCAGAAGAGAAGGAGAGATATCTCCATAGGTAGAGGAAATGAAAAACACACTCTGCAGCACCTGGCTATCATCTTTGTTTTGTCTGGAGGATCAAGATTAAAACATATGTTTGAACAAGCAAGGGAAAAGTCAAGAGTCCTTTTTATATTTCAGTATTATAGCTATATGTAAATTTTTTTTCTGGATGTCTCTGTGTGCTCTTGAATGCACTAAATCATATGGCTTCTATTGTGGACAAGAGGTAACATTATCCAAGCACTGCATTTGGTCTGTTCAGTGCCGTTCTGTGTATGAGATGGCAGGTAGGTAAGCCCATTTCAGGTAGGAAGGCAAAGCCTCTGACATCCCATGACCTCCAGCCCTGCCTGCAAAGACCCTGGGGTGCTAGCAGTGCAATATGCTGATCCCCTGAGGAGAGACAAGGAAAATATTCATACTGTAATTTGTATACCTCCAGCCTGTAGCTGAGAGCCATTTCCAAAGTGGAATTGCCTAAGGCCTAGGAGAAAACAAGATGCCAAGGTCTTTATTTGTGCAATGGCATTTCCACTCTGTCTGGAAAGATGTGTTGATTGCATTAGCATTGTCTCTATAACAATTTAGAAATTAGACATGATAGTTATCCTTTAGCTCAAGAGAACGTTTTACCTAGATTCCACCTCTCTTTTTTTCCACTGATTTTTAACATGTTGTAAGTGCACACATGAAACGGGTTTCCTAAAACAAAGGTATATCAGGGAGAACTTTGTACCTATGACCTGAAATCTCTCAGATATAAGAAACCTTGGTATAGAATGAGGTTTGCCAGGGGTGAATATTCAACACACTACAAGTCCCCATCAAAACTAGAGCACAGCTAAATAACTTGGGAAATATTATACTTATGATGGCATTGAAGAGTCAATCAATTTAAATGTAATAAAGACAATGACAGACAATGAAAAGAAAGTTCAAGGACTTTTCACCTAGGGCTTTGCTATGGCTGGAAGTCAACCTGCTGAAGTCTATAGACGTCTGTATAAGTTGGAAGTCAGCTGCAGTGATCAGAATAATATACAGAAACAGAGAACATCTTCAATTTCAGGGAACAGTCCTCCAAAATACAGGCATAAGAGCCCCAGAGAAGCAACCTGAATTGGAACATTTTTGAAGGAAAGGACAAATTTTCATCTTTCTTTTTTTTTTTTTTTTTTTGCAAGGCAATGCTGTACTCTATCTTTTCCTGCCTTGGTTTCACTGGTTAACTATCACAGAAAAATATCACAAGCTGGACAGAATAATTGCATTGACTTTGCTCTATGCTTTCACTAGTATTGGAATGTTAATACAGTATATTAGCTGTGTATGTGATTCCTAGATTTATTCTTTTTATACACATTTATTTACCTAACTATTGTTTATTCTTCATCATAATATAGGAAAATTACTAGTATATAAGACAAAGTTTAACAGTGGATTTGATTTACAACCTGTAATTGTGGTATCCATTAAGTATTTTAAAAGTAGGTGGCAATTTGCACACCCACACCATTTATACTGAAGACTTTACTGGGACATCACAGAGCACAGGCTTTCTATGGAAATGATGCTGTTTGCTGCCTTTGCTAAGAATGTAGAGCGAATCGCAGATTGCAATTGGGATTCAGTGCAAGATGAAGCTTGGAAGCGTGAGGTGGAAAAATTGCATCTCATTTCTTTTTTGCCAGGTGGTAAGAAGCTGGCTTAGGATTTAGCAAAGTCTCAGACTTTATCCCCATTTCAGCCTTTGGAAGAGAAAACTTAACTTTGGTCCAGCTCCAAGAGTTCATAGGAATAGAAAGGCAGGTTTTCAGGATGCACAGAGGGTGAGCATGAGAGCATGGGGAGGGCCAAAGAGCTCAATGTGACGACGCTGTATGATGACACAGTGAAGAAATCTTGAAGAGAGATATTTGGGTAAAGAAAAGCAGGGCACAACCAACCTGCTGTGTGTGAAAGGAAAGGTGTGAAAGGAAAGTCTGTAGGAAAGCTAGAAAAAGAAAGATTATCATATTTGAAAGAAAAGGAAAAAATCTAAAAGGGGCTGAAGAGACAGAGAGTACTGTATACAAGTGAAGATTAGAGGAGAGAGCTGGACCCTCTCATATGGGCACTTTTAAAGATGCAAAGGGACAGAAATTACTGGAATAGTTAGGTCAGAGGAAAGGGGCTAAAGAAAAGGCTTACCCCAATTAACAGTTTGTTTTCACCTCTTATACAGTGGAACTCTGAAAATGAAATACATGTATGTGAATTTGAAAAGTTTCATTGTGGGATGGTGGTCTTTTCTGTCAAGATCTAATCCATGCTAACTCTCTAACACTAAGCTGGATCCTCCAAAATCCAGCTCCCTGGAAGAAAGAGCCCATCAGTTTTATCAGGAAGAGCAGCAACCTCTTCCAGTCACCCAGACTTCAAGATGCATGCCTTAGTGAGACCACAATTATGGAGACAGTCATGCCAAATAAAATGCTCCTCAGAGAGGGACAAAATAAATCTTGCAGCCTTCACATCCCAAGCTAGCGGGGGCAATTTCTAGTTCTGACAATTATACAATTATCACATAAACTGCCAACATGCTTGCAAATGCACAATGAATGACATCATTAATATTCTCAACAAGGAAAGCACACTAATGTCATAGACTGGAGCATTAATATCACTGTGCAAAATGATTCAGCATACAGTTTAATTAAAGTATGCAAAGTATTTTTGTTTATGTAAAGCATGACAGAGACCACAGGCACTTGTACAGTATCCTGCTTCAAGCACAGACCATGCGCTTGCAAGTAAAGAGCTACTCCTGCTACACAAAAGACCTTGCATCCAAACACTAAGGTCTCCCTTCTTTCCTGAGGTTTGGCTTATCCTCAGAGAATATTACCCCCAGAAAAGTGGATCCCTCAACACTGCAAAACATCCCTGTGTTGGCATATTTTTAAACAAAAGCTATCATTTTGATCTAAGCTTCTCTTATTTTCAGGCGTTTCCTGGGCTCTTCACCTAGGATGTTGACATGATGCACCAGTACCAAAACACTGATTTGCAGGGACTGGGTAGGGAGGCATGAGAGCAAGAAGGAGCTTTTATTTATTTTACTTTATTGAAAGCAAAAAGACTCTTCCTCTTCCTTTGCTGTCACTCTATCATCTTTTAATATTTTCATCGAGCCTTGAATTCAGAGCAAAGCTGGAGTTCAACCCAGTGGCCATGCAGCCCCTGCAAAGCTGCTTCAACAAGACAAGACCTGACCTCCTACCAGGATCTACAGCATGGCACTGAGAGTGCATTGCATGTCCCCAAGCGTCATCTAAACCCTACATGGCCTGTTTCAGGTGGCCAACTTCTCCTCAAAGCTGGGAGTACCCTCCTCACTCATAATGTCCAGGGGTTTGAGCTATCAAGACTGAGCTACTGTCACAGTGCTGGTCATCAGCATGTTCTACTCTTTATAATATAAAAGATTTAGATTATATAAGCCTGAGACCAGCACCTTGCTCACTTCTGTACTGCAAACTCAGAAGCACTATTTAATACATAACTCAGATAAAATATTGCTTACTGGAGTAATAAATTTAAGTCAGGTACTGTACTAGAATGAAACCATTAACTGGTAAATCAGCCACTAAGTAACCCATATTCCTTTAAATACTAGATTCTTAATGCTAGATTTAAAGAGTAATACATATTTGACAGAAGCTCATTCAAAATATTCGAGTGACTAGAAACACTGGAAGCTGACTCCAATCTGCTGCTGCCTGAAGTTTATCTGAGACCGAGTGGAGCTGAGCTCCAAACAAAGACGGCAACAGGAGCCAGTTGTTGACACTCTGCATCACGTGTTGCATATTAAATGATTCATCAAATGCTGTGTCACAACCTGTATAAAATATTTTATAAATAGATTCTTCCTCCTTCCTTTTGGTTTTTAGCAAAGAATATCTGGATAAATCAAGACTTCCTTGAACAGCCATCCTTTTCTGCAACCACACTCCTTTTAATGCAAATGCCCAACCCAAACAATTACAAGAAAGCACCAGTCACTAAGTTTCAGTAAACAGTACGCTAAAATATTTGGACATCTTCATGGAGCTCTGCTTTAAGGACTCCCTGAATTTTATGAATAAAATTTACCAAGAACATTTTGGAAAACCAAATAATAGATGAGTAAATAATTTTACTGGCTGATACGGGAAGGCAATGTGTTATTGTAACCTGCCTTGTATGCTCCTTGTAAAGTACTGTAAATTATGATTTTAAATTATGATGTTAGATTAGGTTTTCTGCAGCTTAATATATTGTAATATAATATAATTGCTAAATGCAAATGAGTTACTGTACAGCTTTTCTACAGAGCTGTTCATGAAAGCCAAGCATTTTACATATTACAGTGAAGTGCATGTTATTAAGAAACAAATTATAATGAAGCTCAATTTACTTGTGAGACAAGATACCATAGCCTTATCACGGCTGACAATGTAGTAAGGTATCTTATGGAGCTGTTATACCAACTTACGTGCAGCTTAAGTATCTCCAGCACAAATGTACATAGGCACCAACATCATACCTTTTAAGACTCACATGTGATCTCATTACCTTAAAGTCAAGTAATACTATAAAGTCATCAATTTAGCTTCAAATACACTCTGTGATCACGACTGACAAATGCTCTTTTCAAAATAACAAATACAAAGCTGATTAATATTCAAATACTGCACACTTGGAGCAAAGTTTGGGCAGAAGGCACATTTCAACTGCTTCGAACACAGCACAGGATCAAGTGCAGAGCTGGAGTCAACACAAGAGTTAAAAACAACAAAATCGGTCTCCTTGCGGTGTCGCTTGCTAAGCGCTCACAGTGGCTACTGCAGATAAAATCGCCTTTTGTACCCGCAGACCTGCCACCCACCCTAACAGGCAAAGAGCGCGTGCTTTTCAGTCTTCATTTTCATCAGCAAGTCAGAAAAAAACAATAGTTACTGGTAGATGCGTAAGGAGAATGCACTCCCTAAATAATACATTGGCTTGTAAATCATCCCACAGACTGTAAATTTCAAAAGAAAAACTAAAATGCATTTTTGTCAGCCTGTTCTGAGCAGTGTTCCCTCCATGCAGAGCATGCAGCAGCATCCCCACTGCACCCCCAAAAGCACAGACACCAATGGGTTTGTCACAAAGCAGAAAAAAAACTGCTCCAAAGCAATTCATTATTAATGCCAGAATATTCTTGCTAAACAGTTCTGATTATTTCACAAGAAAGAGGTCAAGGTATTGGAGAAAGGGATTTAATCAAATAAACTCTCAATCTCTCTCCAAATAGCATTTTCATCCGGCCGCATGTAAATTCATCAGATGACTAGCCTCCAAATGCACAGGCAAGGTTAATCTGCTATGACTGTTAAAACTTCTGCAATACGCCTATTGAATAAAGATTTAAAACAGGACGAACCATATGAGTTACCGCAAACTGTTTTCGATTTCTTCTTTTCCTTAAAGTTTTGCTCTGAATCACATCACCTCCACTGGCAGAAAGGGAGCTGAAAATCACCCACCTGGGCTGCACTTTCGGGAACCCCACAAAGAACACTTTGGTTTGCATTTATTGCTCAACTGCCCAGATTTTGACAACTATTAACAGCTTATTTCAAGGTACCCCATCTCAAATATGCTGCCCTGAACAGAAAAAGGGAAATCCTGGACTATTAGAAATGTTTCATACAACACCAAAGGAATGGTGCTGGAAAACAAAGCAGAGTGGCCTTTAACAGAGAGGAAACAGAATTTCTCTTTTATTCTGAATTCAATATAGCGTTGCTTTGCTTAAATAAGGAGCCAAGGAATTTATCACAGCCATATCCCAAGGTGAATCGAGTGGCAAACACTAATAATCCCTCTTGGACACCCAGCACTTATTAGACAAACCCTGCCTCCTACTAGTGTAAATCAACGTTTATTTTTAAAAAGGATCTTTGTGAACTTCACATGTAAATACAGGATTATGATATAGCTGT
Source organism: Pezoporus occidentalis (assembly GCF_034315485.1). NCBI lineage: Eukaryota > Metazoa > Chordata > Aves > Psittaciformes > Psittacidae > Pezoporus > Pezoporus occidentalis. Next base: position 4,907,200 of record NW_026915877.1, read on the forward strand.
AAACAACACAGTCATAAAAGAAGAACTGCAATTTGGGGGTTTGTTGTGTTAAAAAAAAATAAAAATAATCCAAATGGCTATTGACATAATGAGAAAAAAAGGGAAACTGAAATACAACAGGCAGGCAGAATTATTTTTACTTATGTTTTTTGCTTCCTTTACCCTAAGTCTGGCCACAGAATCTACATTTAGCAGAACGTACTGTAAATATCTTTGTGAAGTCAGATCAGATTTATGAGACTGAGAAACCGCGTGCCATGGCTTTATGCAGGCAAGCCCTTCTAGCTTCATACCAGCACATGCAACTCAAGTGCCGTCTTCAGGCGCTTAACAATCTCCAAGTGAGTTAATGGTACACCTTTTCTTTCCTCTCCCTCCCCCCACCCTTAATGGCCATTTAATTTATTTATGCGACACATGCAGCATGTACCTAAATATCCTACACCTAAGCAGTTTTGTTGCCTCCTTCTTCAAGAAGTCTAAGGCGACATTTCCTCTGTTTAAAATCCGAAAGGATTCTTAATGGTATATAATCTATATCCCTCGTTTAGGAGTCAGGCAGCAGTTAAAAACTCTGCCTCATCCAGATAAAAAGTGTTTTGATGCTGGTATTCTCTGCCCCCTCTGCTCCAAGCACCTTTCTTGAATCTCAGACACCATTTTACATGAGGATGCTTTCTAAAAAGCAAAATGTAACTGTCTAATTAGGAGCAGAATGATTGGCTAGTTCATGGACTCTGTGACAGTTATGACAAATACACATATTGGCATAGCCCTAACCTCACTTCACAGTTTGCAACACAAAGATGGTATTTTCAGAAATGTGCAGAACATTCTGATACAAAGCTTCACCTTGTCTAGTGCTATTCCATTTAATTTTTTATTAACTGCCTGAACATATGCCATTCTAGAAGAGGGTAATAGTTACAAAATGTCAGCAGAAACATTTAAACTGCTAAAATGTAAATGATTTTATAAATTTGTAATGAAAGGTAATTGTCATGTGGAAAAGTAACAGAAAAACAGATATGTGTAAATGTAAAACTGGTAAAAAATACATCTTACTGGTAGAAGACAGCAAAATTTAAGTGTATTTTAATGACCATTGTAAGTAATATTTAAATAAAATTAGATTCATAAGCAGAAAATGTGAATTCTATAATATTTTATTTTCTAACATTAGTAAAGTTCATAATAATGAAAAGACCTCATGGAACTTTAATGTACCTAAATTCATTAAACAGTAGGACATTAAGATTCTTCACCTCATTTTAAAAAACAAATAAATCAAGTCAGATAACATAAATACAAAGCATTTGCCAGCCCCAGCACAGCCTGGCTTTAAAAGAACAATATTAGAAGGTGGTTAGTTAGTTTCTTTACTTTCCGCTGAAATGAAAAACAATTTGGTGATTAATCCCTTCAGCAATGCGGTGCTGGGTCAGTGCTCTCAGAGATGTCAGGAAGGAGAAGACCAGGGCGAGGAAGGGAGTTTTGCTTCAGCCACCACACAGAGCAACCACCTTCCAGTTAGGTTTGCGGGCAACCATCTTTAAATGCTTGAGCTGCTCTGCGTGGCCATGACAAGATTTGCAATTCTCCACGTTTATTTACACACCATCACCCCAACTAGAAATCACATGGAAGTGGCATGGTCGCGGCTGACCCCAGGGTAGTCCCTGTCTCTGCCGATCCAATTTCATCCTGCTCGGCAATTGAACTGCAGTCAGCCCGCCCAGGATGCATGCACACTGTGCCGTGCCGCAATAAAATTAGCAGAAGCTTGTCAGGGTATATTTTCTAGTTTTACACTGACAGACACTGGACAAATATGTCTGCTTTTCAGAAATCCATAGAGGTTTCTACTCTCCTGAAATGTATATCAGCCGGGTGTATTTGCAAGTCTGTGTGTGCCTGTACAGCAGCAACCTGTGAGGGCTGGCCGTGGGGTGCGTTGTGCCCTGACAGGCTTTTATTTTGGGGATTTACTTCCCCTCCCCAGAATATGCAAAACCACTAAACCACCGGTCCCTTATATTTTCATTATGCTTTCCCACAAATGCTCCTGCTTAAGATCGTATGCACGGAATAAGTTCTTCAGTCAGAAATCAATAGAACATAAATCCATCATATTTCAAAAGCCAAAGTTAGGAGGAGGAACTGCTGTTTGCAGTGTGCAATAGGTATATAGACCACCTTCCAGAGGAGATGTTACCTACAGTACACATACGAGCACACCTGCAAAACTGCTGCTTTCATGAATAAAGTCTGCTTTTTTGCAAATAAACTAAAGAAAATGATCATTTGTTTCAAAATCTAAAGCGAAGGGAGGCTAACACAGTAAATAGAAGAAATTTACCATCTGTAATGGGAACATTTTTAAATAAAACCACCTAATATGTTTTGTAATCTACACCAATGTAATTTTATTAGATATTCAGGGCAGTTCTTACATCAAACAGCCTCAGAAGCCCCAGGATCATTTTATATTCACTGGAAGATAGAAAGAAATCCAAAACCTAGTTAAATAAATTGTTCATTTATTCCTTTCCTTTTATGCACCAAGATCTACATGTGGTCATTAATTATAAAGAGACTATTATAGCACCATATTTTCATTCAATACGATGTCCTGGTATATATCAAAGAAGTCCCATAATTAAAACAGAAGGGCCACAATGACAATTAAAATTACAATCTATATGGGGAAAGAAAGTACAGTTCTGTAATTTTTCACCCTGTCACTGTCAGCACCAGGGGATATTCCAGTCACGTCTCTTGTAAAGCAGCCTAAATTCTTCTTCACCAATGCAACCTCAAAAGCATTATCAGCACCTAAGCAAAAGCCTATGCAAGTATAATTTAATACCAAGGCACAGTTTGCAAGTAATAGCGTATAAAGTGATATTTAAGTGGTGTTTTAAGCACACTTCTGATGGCTACAGCCGCTTTTTACTGGTAAATGCGTTTTCCTTTGAGTAGTGATTATGAGTCCTGGGTGAAGAGGTCCTGTGTGCAGGTCTGCCTGTAAGCCTTACTTCCAGCTGCCAATCTTTACTTCATAGTGAAGAAAAAGCCACATAGCACCTTGTTCTTACTCTTGTATGCTGTCATCCCCTGAGCCTGATAACTGCAAAATCATTTCCACATAACACTTTTCTGCTTCTGCCTCTTAAACCTCAAGACCTACACACTGTGCACGCACTTGCACCCCCGGCAGCCAGCCCCCCAGAAGCCGCTGCTTCTGAACCGCTGGCCTCTTCCTGCAGACTATTTTTAACGCTTATCCCGGTAAATATCTGCATTAATGGAGTACGCGGCTCTTGTGCAGCAATATGTATTTGCTACAATTTATTGTCTATAAAAGTCACAAGCGGTGAATTATTACAGTTAAAACTGTGTTTTTCTTTATAATAACTTTAAACTGAGCACTCATATATGAAGCATGCAATGGAGATGGAGAAGGTTTTGTATAATAAAACGGTGACATGGTCATTTTTCCCAGTTTTGCATTACACAGACACACTCATGCATGGTGCTTTTTAAATTCTTATTATATGTGAGGTCAGGGGGTCGAATGTCAGAAAGTACTGTTAATTTCACGGGGTTAGGGGAAAGTAAATTCAGAGGGAATACAGATCACTTAGCACAGAAAAGCAGCTCCTCTGAAGTTTGGTTTTACATTTGTTAACCATATCCTTCAGCTGACGAACCATTGAGACCAGGGTGACATTCTGGTCCCTGATATAATGGCTTGACATGCTGCGGGGAGAGCGGGATGCCGGTGGAGGGGCTGCTGCCGCTGCCCCGAGCCAGCGGAGCACCCAGGCTCCATGCAACTGGAACAGTACAAAGCGTGTTGCCATTTGGGCTGTGATGTTTAAATTAGAGAGAAAGCAGTCAAGATGTCTTAAAGTTCAATCTGACAAGAAATGTAAAATATAGTTCTGTCTTCATTCACCAGGAAGGTAGCATCTTGCAGCATGGGGTATCACTACCCAGTCCTTTTAAAGCGCTTTCTAATATATCATCAAAATCTAAAGATGCTAGAAGCACTTTGAGCATTGGGATAGGGTTTGTTTTGCCATGCAGTGCACTAATGGGTTGAATTTTTTTATTTATTCTTTATTTTTGGTGGTTGTTGAGTTTTTTTGTTCCCCTGCCCCATCTCTGCCAGAAGCAAAATAAAATTGTGGAAAACAAGAAATTTTAGACCATGCTTCTTACTTTCACAAACAACAGGGAAGAGACGATAAAACTGAGTGATAGAGCTGCTCTTCTGTCAAGAAAAATTCAAAAGCTGCTTTTTTTATAAAAATCCATTTGCTTGATAAAAGCGACCTTACTCGCATGCCATTTAAAGCAACAAACATTTTTAAAATGTGATTGGATCTTACACCAAAGATGTTAAAGACCTCTTTGCCATTGTCTCTATTGAAAGTTCAGCTTAAAAGAAGAGCACCAACAAGGCCCATACTACACATCCATTTCTGAAAGGTACAAAAGGGCAGAGAGAAAGAAAAAAAAAAAAAAAGGGCTAAATTTAATAAAATTACTGCAAAGAGTCACTTTAAGAGATAGATGGGATTATTCCCTGTAAGAAGTCCAGAAGCTTGACCTGAAGCTGAGGTGAGTTTAGGTTTATGCATTGGTATCTTTTGCAAGATTCCTCTGAGTCAAAACTCAAACCAGGCTCAGCTGCCCCCTCATAATTACATTTTAATGACTTAGGCTGGGTGTTTGTGTTTTGGCAGCATGTTTAATAGTGTTAGCATTTAAATGGTCACAACTGGACTCTGAAGGGCAGAGCGCGCTGCCTTTCAGGGTGAAGTTCACCCTTCTGGTGCGGCTGCTCATGAGAGGAGCTGCTGCCAGCTAGGACGGAGCTCTGTCTAGCTTTTCTGGGAGCTAGGCTTTCCCCACTCTGATCCATAAATGTAAGCTCTAAGGAATACAACAAGATCCATAGAAGTGTTTTTGAACCCACAGACTTGGTGGTTTTTCTAGGTGCCCCGGTCTGGAAACAGAGCACGCTGCATGCACAGCTTTTGTCTTCCCCTGTACCAAAAGATGCCAATAACACACAGCTGACTTCAGTGTTATCCCCTTCTTCCAAATAAACACTTCCTAAAACCACTCAGGCAAACAGTCAAGTGGCAAAAGCAACATGCATATATATTTTATTAAGGATGCATTATTAACTTTGTAGTGGTATATTTCACTAGCTGCCTTTTATAATTAAAACTTTTTTTCTCCAATCCCCCTTCCTGCAAGCAGCCTGTTGCCTGAAGATTTAATCCTTCATTACCAGTTAAAACAAAATCACCAATTAGGCACATGAACACGTCTGTATTAATCTCATTAAGGTGATGGCACCAAATAAATTGGAACTATTTTTGTGCTTTTACTGTGTTCCTATGGCTTTATCAGGCCCTGTGGTCATATACAAAGACCTTGCAGCTTAGTCATTTAGAGTCATTCGGTTGTGGACTAAATGTGGCATTACCATCTATGGCTGAAAATTGCTTTCAGCTTTTAAACTGCACTGACTAGTCTGTAGTTAATCTTAGATCATTCACTTGCAAAATTAAATGAGCCAGAACGATAGTCTTTTTTTTTTTTTTTTTGTAAAATAATACATCACAAAACACTTATTTGCCCTGCCCAAAAGAGAGATCAAATTCATTTAAAATCCCATAAACCAGAGTTGTGAATTTTTAATTTTATTTAGTAGCACAGAAATAGAGGGTAAGCTATCTTTCCACCACACATCATTGCTATAAATTTACATATAGAACATAGTTTGATGCCTAACCAACCTTTAATCTACCTTTGATGTATACTCCTGCTTCAGTATGGATCATGTGATACACCTTATTAATGCAAATGTAAGAAGGATTGTTTTGGATCTCTGATGTAATTAGCCATAAACCATGTTTAAAAAAAAAAAAAAAAGTAGTAAAAAAAAAAAAGTATTTCCTTTGTCGCTATGATTGCGTGCAGACTTGCATGTGGAGATGGAGACACCCCAGAGAGGGCTGCAGCCCATGGCAGGGCCCATGCCCCCAGAGTTTGTTGGGCATGGATTATCTCTTTGGCACTGCAAGTATTACAGTGGAAGAAACTGGCAGAGAAGGAAAGCTTAGTTTGCTCTTAACTTTCCAAATAGCACAAACAATGAAACATTTCCTGGATCCTACTGTTATTGAAGTCAGGCAAGGAGGAGAAAATTTTGCATTTTAACTTAATATTCAGGCCACCTTCTTTAAGTTCCCCTTAGGACCTGCTCTTGCTCCAATGGAACACCACTGCTGCTCTCTCCAGTTTGCCCTTTTACTACTATTCCCGTGTTGCAAATTGGGTATGACCGTAACAGTCAGCCTGGCTGTGGCTTTCCCTGGTGTGTGGGCACAAGTGACTGCAAACAGGTTCAGTGGCTCCCACAGTGCCTCGCTGAACCCTGGGGTTACGTGGTGGAAATCAGGTTCATGCTTCTCTGTCAGCAGGGCAGCCCAGGGCTCTGGTCTCTGGCAGAGAAACGCAATGAATAAATAAACAAAGCACCAACCAACCAGCCAAATCGGGAACAGCCGTAACTGAAATCCAGGGATGATGTTGACATCACTGAGGGTGGGGGGAGAACACATGACAAAATCTAGTAGTCTACTGGGGTTTAATTCCCTAACAGATAATACAGTAGTTTATTCCTCTCTAACAGCAACACAAGAGACCTGGATCCCACTCTGTCACATATAAACTGCTTCCTACTACAGGGAACAATAACACCATAGGGCTACTGCTCAGCCTACCCATGGCACTACTTGTGCTGTATCCCACAGATTGACAGGTTCTGTTATTTCACTGAATCATGTTTTCAAGATAACCACAATGGTCTGGTTTATGCCGCATCCACACGCAAGTCAGAGGACTGACAAGAGGGGAGAAAAAGAAAACAAAACAAACCCCTCAACAAAACCACACTCATTTGTTCCAGTTTGCATTTGCTTTGTTATGTTCTTTGAGAACTTTCTCGGCACAGAGAGGGAGGGGAGGCAGCGAACGTGCTGGCAGAGTGGAGCAGAGCAAAGCGCTTCTGTCCCGGCTCCCAGCTGCCGGGCTCCGCTCTTCACCACAGCAAAGCAGCCGGCTTTCTAAGAGCTGATGTATGTACGTATGCAGGTTTATCTTCCCATCTGGAAGCTGTACAGCAACCTCCCATTCTACCTATTAGTGTGCCTCTCAGATTTCTTCACCATCTAGCTTTTTTTGCAAACAAATATTAAGATTATACTGCTCAGTAATTTGTAATGATTTTCCTTTTTTTTTTTTTTCCCAGAAATCAAAGTTTACTCCAATCGCATTCTTCTCTCAATTAGGGTATCCAGAAATGAAAAATTTTACTTGCATAGAATAATATTCTAATAAAAAGCTTTTACTCTATTCTCATAAAAATATATTTACCTGGTAGTTTTTACTCTTCAGAAGAAAATCTGCATATTTTGTTTATTCTTGAAAATATTCTCTTTTTTTAATAGCCTGAACCAAATAATTTCTCATTTTTACAGGCTTCACTTCACTTTTCTCACAGTGAATAAATTGCAACTTATTTCCATGAAATTCACAGATGACACAGATCTTTATTTTGCATAAAGGCATAGAGAAGTGTCTAATATCTTCAATATTCATCCGCTAAGTGGACATTTGCATTGGGTTAGAAAGGAGAAGGAGCCCTGGCCCTCCCGCGATGACAGCTGTACAGAGGGATGACATCTGACAGCTGTGACAGTGCTGACGGGAGGCTGGGATGACTCCCGCATCCATGATCCAATTACGGCACACATCCCTCTGACAGGGCCGGCAGCCTGCTCCTGCGCTGGGGAGGACAGTATTGATCTCTTGTCAGAGACCGCCTGCCCGCCTGTGATTGTGCCTCGCTGAACTTTGCGAAGCCAGAGCACCCTCAGAAACGAGCCGGGCAGCCAGGTTAGGGAATTCAGGTGCAGAGAGAGGGGCAAAGGGTGCCGGCTAAATACTCCCAAAGCTGGCACATCACTGTTCGCTGACAGCCCAGCCATGCCCACCGAGCCTGGCCGATAGAGCCGGCAGCCGCTGCCGCTAATGGAGAGAGAGCTCTTTGCAGTTAGCTGGGTGATCCTGCGTGATGAAAAGGCCACTGCAATTAGCGCAGGTGGGTCAGCTGAGCTGGTGACAGCCGCCCGGATGGGGTAATGGCAGCTGCCAATAATGCCAGCTCCCCAAAACCAGACAATTAGCCCTTGGATCCTCCTGGTCCTGCACTTTCAGCGTGCCCACCTCAACACATCACCGTCATGCCCAATGCAAACTACCTGGTTAGGGGCCACCACTTCCTCATCCTCCTTCTCTTCATCAACTTCTTCCATGTCCTATAGTCCCGCAAGCCAGCCATGCACCAGGTAACAGAGGATCAAGCCCAAACAATTAAATATTGAAAAATGATTAGAAAGACAAGGACCAGAAGCTGGTCACTGACATCCATAGCAGATCTTGTAAAAGGGCACGGTACATCTTTCACTTGGCCATTATTTTAAACTACTTTGTAATTAAAAGCTAACAAATACATGTTTTCATCATGTTACTTAAAAGTTTCTATATGACCTCTAGTAGTTACAAAGCAAATTTATTTTTAAAGAGCCTTTTTATGCCACTGCTTTCTCCATACAATAGTCCAATACCTCAGAGCCTGATCCATCATCCTCATGTATTCCAGACTAAACTGAGACTGGGATTTCAATCTGTGCCCAAGGAACAGGCTAGGAATAGCCAAATAGAGAGGTCCCAGGAGCATGTGGATGCCTCAAAACATCTATTTTTGACACAAATAGATGTGAAAGCAGAATGGCCCCCTGCAAGCAACACAGACCCTCATGCGTGGTGGCCATGAACTGTCAGTGAAGTGAGACTTATAACCACATCAACAGGACAGGACAGGTATGTAATTCTTCACAAAGCATGATGAGGAAGTACAAAACAGCCCTTCTTTTCAAGCATGTAAGGAAGCCACTATACCTGTGTTTCTTCCCATTCTGCCTTGGTATTTTAACTTGGGAAGAGACCATGCCCAGCCTCGCATGATAATACAAATATCATTACTACTCAGTCCAACTTCTTTTATTTTTTGACAAACCTTTTGAGCAACAATGACACATTGCCAGCTAGATGTCGTTATAAACACAGTTATTGATTACCTCACGAGAGCTGAATTTGAACCTGCAGACAAGCTGCGACTTGCTACCATGCTATAATTTTACTGACCAGAGCAATTCAGCTGGCAGTTCTTTCTGGAGAGTAAAGAATAAAAATAATTAATCAGTTAATAAATAGAGCCTGAGTAAATTTTCCCTTCCCCCCGCCCCCCCCAACAAAACAAAATAATTTTTAAGCCCAAAGTACAATTTTTTCATTATTTTTTACTTTCTCCTCCAAAATCCTTTAATGGTAAAGCCATGTATCTCTTCATCTCACAACAGAGCATTCAGCTCAGTCTTGGGGCTGAGCCCAGTTTTGGGACAAGACTAAAATAATTTCCCACAACTCTCTGTTCGAATTCTCCACTGGTTTGTGGTCACTGAACAAAACAAAACCAAACCACAAAAAAAAAAAAAAAAACAAAACGAAACAAACAAACAAAAAAAAAACAACCTCAATTCTATTTTATTAAGTTTTGAGCTCTAGAAACAAAGTTTTGCTGTTCACACACTTTGGTCACAGCTTCAAATCAAAACATTACCTGGATATTCAAATCAAAACATTGCTTCAAAAGGGTTTTTCAGTCCATGCTCCCGGATGGATTGTTTCATAAGGAAAGGGAGGGAAGTTCCTTCAAATGTCTTGTCCTAGAGCAGCTTGTTTCTCCTTCTCTTTATTGTTACGAATCACATTCCCCAGTGGATTTCAGGGGTTTCTGGAGATGTATGTTATTCAGTTGCTAGAACTGTCCACACTTACAATTTAACCCACTGCTGTTTTGGAGTGAAAATACCTGAGAAGATGAGCACCAAGCCTGAGCCCAGCCTTTCTCCAGATCTTACCACCACTATCATCTCCTCCTGCCTCACCATCGTTTGTCCAGAAATTCAGTAGCATAAACCACAAAGTTTCTTATAAATTCATCAAACAAAGTTTTTATGAAAATAAGATTTCCCTCCCTTAGACCATTTATTCCCGAGAATAACGCTTACCCACAGGATAAACAGCCATCTGAGAAACAAACATTGCAAAGGAAAATGGAAAGGAATAGAAATATTCTGCAAGGTGTTAATCATGAAGCATGACAAAACGCACACCCAAGAATTTAAAAAGCAAATTGCTTCAAATCTGTTTGAAAATGCTATTCACACCACCTAAGCCAAGCAAGTCAGGGCTTTTTGTTATTGTTTGTTTTTTGGTGGTGTGTGCTCCCCCCCTTCCCCCCCATTCCCTGCTGACACAGTTTTATACTGAAATAAAAATATTTCAAGGTAGAAACTGTTGCTTTAGCAGCTTCCCAGAAAGTGGGATCTGAATCCTGCTTGTCACCAAAAAGAGGCTGCTCAGAGCTAAAGCTAGTGGAATATCACATAAATGGAATAAAAAAAACTCTAGGATTTTTTGTACTATGTTTAATTAAAAATAGGAATTAAGCTTTACACCCAAGTTACTGAAGTGTCATCTATGATAAAAGTGTCACGCATTCAGTTCCGCAGACAAAACCAGAGACCCCAATCTTTACAGAAATGAAGAAGACTACAGAGGCAAGATCTTGACTCCATGTAAATCCACAAACCACTTCACTGAACTCAACACCTTAAATTCCACCTTTCAATTTAATTTTCTGATTGCTGGAGGCCTGTTAGCCTGGTAAGTACCAGGGCTGTTATGTCTATGGGCTGTACTTGTGTTCAATGCTCTTCATCCTGCACATGCCAATCAGGTCACACATGGGAAGCCTGTAACATAACCACCACACCAGCAGGTTGGACATGTGTGTTCTAGATGTATGCATCCATATCCTTCATACCAGCAAAATACCTCTGCCTGGTTTTTACCATTATATTAATAGCTGAATAATTTCATTTAAACTCTTGAAGAATTACAGTGGTTACAGGTGGCTTTACTAAGGAATGAAAAGGAGGAGGGGGAAAGCATCTCAAGGAACATGAAAATGAGGTAGAGGTTTTAGTGTACCTCATTAATTTGTCCTGGATTGCAGATATTCTTTGATTGGGATACTCTTTAATGGCAATTCTTAATTGTTGACATTAAAAAATATGCTGAGCTGAGCAAAGAGACGAATTCTGGCTACAGTGCAGACGTTACTTCCTATTCTCAAAAATTAAGCATAACGGGCACAGTGGCTTAATAACCTCTCTCAAGAACCATAGTTCAATCCCAAGTGCCATCAGAAAGGTTAGGTATTTAAATCTTGGCAAATAGGCAGTTTATGAATTTCAGTGCACATGGGCAACTTAGTCAAGTCTTGAGACTATGGAAAATCTAGAAGGAAAAAAAAAAAAAGAAAGGACTCCTAAGTAACAAGAAGGATCCCAACACAGGCTTCTTCCAACACGTGGATCCAATTAATATTACTTAACAAAGTGCTGTAAGCCTAAAATTCAGTCCATGTTTCTGACCATCTCAGAAGAAGTCCAGTTGTATTCAGCTCAGCTATAGCTTCTATCACCTGCTGTGCCACGATGGGCTATTTGATTGCCCTGTCAGATGTGGGACATGCATTCTGTTGACCCATGTGAAAACAGAATTTATCTTTTCTGAGGGGAAAAAAAGCATAGAAAGACTGCTAAGGACAAGGAGAACTGCACTTCAATGACGTTCTTATTTAAGCCATGTCTACGCGCCTCTGTATGCTCTTCTAAAGAATTAAGTAAATACAAAATGAAACAGAACCAGCTTCACTCACAAGCAGAGGACTCCTTCCCTGGGCTGGTCTCTTATATACAGCTCTGAAATCAGAAGCATGGAAAAGCTAAGGTACCACCACAGGCAAGAAGGCACCCATATTATTCTGCTCACAGGAAACCAAATAAAACTCCAAAGGAAAGATGTCCTGAGAAAGTAGAAACCTGGAGAGTGAAAGGAGGGCAAGGAACCAGAAGAAAATATTGGAGAGGTGGTATTCCTTCCTCCTGCTTTATCTTCGCCTTCCTCTTTTGGCTTTATAGTAAATCTAACAAAATATTGTTGAAATAATTTATCTGCAATTAATGTATTTATTCTAATAGCTCACACACTAGCTAAGAGAGAGACACCTGAGCATTTTCCCTTGCTTTCGCTGCCACCCACGCTACGGCTTATAAGGATGCCAGGGAGGGACTCTTCGTTAGGAACTGTAGTGATAGGACAAGAAGTAACAGATTCAAACTTAAACAGGTGAAGTTTAGACTGGATATAAGGAGGAAGTTCTTTACTGCAAGAGTGGTGAGGCACTGGAATGGGTTGCCCAAGGAAGCTGTGAATGCTCCATCCCTGGTGGTGTTCAAGGCCAGGTTGGACAGAGCCTTGGGTGACATGGTTTAGTGTGAGGTGTCCTTGCCCATGGCAGGGGAGTTGGAACTAGATGATCTTAAGGTCTTTTCCAACCCTAACTCTTCTATGATTCTACGACAAGTCGTGTCCCAGCAGTTATCAGGAGGACATGCTGCTGCTGGCGCAGGCAGGGCATCAACAGAGCGATTGTATCAACAGCATCTGTGAATAGGTGCAGCACTGGATTTAACAGTCTTTATTGACAAAGGGACCTAGGTAGCACTTTGAGTGAACTTACATTGTAGTAAGTTATATGATATGCGCTATATATCACATTTTTCTTGCTCTTATCCAACACCTTGAGAGTTTCCTTCCATCCATATTGTTTCAGCTATATGGTATTCTATTATTGTTTCTTTCTCACTCTCATGGGTGAGAACCTTAACTCCTGGTACCTGCTGTTGCCTCAGTGTTCAGGAGCTGCTAAGTTAAACTTTTATTCCAGATATTATTCTTGCCTTGAAAAACTGGAAGGTATAAACTGTTACAGATCATGCTATATAAATATCTCAGGTCTGAATTAATCTGCAAAGTTTGTTAGAAATGAAGGTCAGGACTTGAATTCACAGCAATTAGAGTCATTGATATTTTCATGGTATCAGCCTCCTTTTTCTGATTATCAACTTCCATGGTGCTAACACCTAAAAAGTTTGCCCCTCTGACCCTGCCTGAGTTTAGATGTGGATTCTGTAATGTTTAGGATACATTTCTGCATTACTTTCTGTAAGTTAAAGGAAATTTGTTTTAGAAAACATCACAAAGACAAAATATGCATGCAGAAATATATAATTTTACGTATTTTAATTAAATATTATAGCCAAATAAAATACTGATGCTGTCTCCAACCTTTGCCTCAGCACTTAATGAAATTTATTAATGGTATTCTGACCTACAAGGTAACTAACTAGGATATCAACTTCCAGGACAAACTGCTGGGAATAAGCTTGTTGGTATTCACCTGTTTATAGAAAGCAAGGACAGAAGAGGCTGATCTGGAACTGGGAGGTGTGAAAAGAAATGCCATTCCTTCATATCCCTTCAGAAAGAAAGTCATGGTTGTCCCTGGATTCAGATCCAATAGATTCTTGATCAAAGATATCCATTGATGCTTCTGCTGGCACAAAAAAAAAAATAAATTTCCTTCATCAATACTAAAAAATATGCAGTTCCTCTACTAATCCACAGACATTTCAATGATAACTAATGGAAATCCAGTGGAACAGAGGAAACAGGAACTGTCAGAACATCCCTTCAGTGACTCCTCAATAATCTTTTCTAATCAGAGATTGGAGGCTGCTCAGCCATTAGAAGCAAAAATGTGTCTCAGAGGTTTATAACTCACATGGAAACATGAGTGTTTGGTACTCTGTTTACTTTGGATCCGGCTGAAATGCCAGTGTTGCATACTATATATTCATTGTCTGCTTATAGAGATGCTTTCATCTTTAACTACATGACAGCGTATCACTTTTAACCTGCAAAGCCACCACATTACTGCTGTGTGTGCACATGCAAGAGAGCAAATTCTTTCCTGCATCTCCTCCTAATAACTTCACAGACAATGCCTAATTTCAGCCATTCAGCAGAATGGTAGACAAGAGAAAGTGCTCCAGTTCTTCCATATTTTATGAACCTAGTTGTCTACCTAAGGAAGTGGGTTCCTTCTCCCTACTCAAGGAAAAAAAAAAAAAAAAAAAATTGACCTAATAGTCAGCAAATAATCAACATGGGAAACATTCTGGGATATATGAGATCTGCTGCTTATAAATAACATGTATTTTTACAATTTCCTATTCAAAATGCAGCTTCCATAAATTTAACTTGTGGAAAAGAGAGCTGGGCACTTCTCCAAATCAGATCAAAGTCTCATGCCCATTAAAGTGGTCACCAGTTAAAGGTTTGGTTAATGTGACTGGCTGTTTCAGATAATACTTACAAGGACATCATTACCATCATATCCATAGTTTAGAACATAGAAGAAAAAAATAGCAGAAGACTGATCATTGTAGTTCATCCTTGTAAGTAATGTCACACTGCAAATATGTCCCAGACATGGGGACAGCATCAAATTCATCAAAACCAGCATCGGCTGCCTGTATCTCTCTCTTCAGAAACCCCTTCTACATTTGCAATAACTAAGGACAGAAAACCAGTCTTCTCAATTATGCAATTTCAAGTCATCCTCTAAGTAGCTCAACCTTCCCAATTAAATAAAGCAAGGGTCCTACGACTTTGCAACTGTAATAATAAGCTTTGCTATAGTTTTCAGAGTAAAATGTTCTAGCATATGCATAGTCAAACACACTTCATTGAATCTAATACCATTACAATCCCTTCCCCTTGAGAGGAACCTGTAGACATGTGATTTTGTATACAGTAGTTTTCTTATGGTCTAAAATAAAACACACAGTAGGAAAAAAAAACAAACCAGAAACAGATAGTCAATAAGTGGGAATTTTCCACACTCTGGACACATAGTAAAAAGATAGAATGGTACAAGCTTATTTTTTCTTGCTAATACACCTCAACTCTGACCTTCCTGAAAACCAGGACCTCCTGGGTAACATGGTAATTTAATGTGAGTGCTTATATGCTGATTTCTATGGAGTGGGTTGGCTTTGTGAAATATGACATGGTTTACTTTTAAATAGAGCTCAGCTGAGACCTAGAAGGGAACTGGAAACAGGCTTCCAATGGAGAGAGATAAATGCCTAATTTACTGTCCCACTTAATCTAGCACTTTTTCCTTAAGTCATTATCTCCCATTCCTCATTATTGTAGCAGCACAGTCATGAAAGACATGTGCAGTGAGACCATGATTTGAGTACTTCTGTTTACAATAGCCACAATTTATCATTAGAAAAAACAGTACAGCTGAGCTACTACATGAAATATTGAAGATAAATAGGATAAAGTCTGGTAATCTATGTTCCAGCTCAGATGTATGCTTACCTGGAGAATACCACACAAAATTGCGGCTGGAAATATCTGTTTCACAGAGCATCATCTGTAGAGCATATGGATTATGGAGAAGACAAGCAGAATAAGTTGAGCATCAGACAACATTTCAACATACTTTTCTAAAGGTTTTTTTTTTACATATTTGCAAGAGGCAGTATGACACACACGGGGTACCAGGAATACTCTAAACAAGCAAACAAACAATCCTGTTCACTCAGGTCTTCTCTGGATGGCAGTCAACAGCCACAACAGCAGTTCTCAGGCGGAGAGCACCACGTGAGACACCTCCCAGTAACTCAGGTATGCTGCTGTCAAAGCCAGTCCTACAGTGGGTATATTGTCCCAGGTCAGCACCCTGAAACCTAAACCAAGTCTGTAAGGCTACAAGGACACTAGATCTTATATAGATGATATACTGAGACTACAGAGTTTGCAACCAGGTGCTGCCATGGAGGTGGCAATGATCTGCAGGATCAGACCCTGTGGGACACTGCCAAAGCCCTGCCTGGATGAAACTCAGGAGAGCTCACCCAGTACAGGTTTCACCGGACATGGACTGCTACTAAGATGCTGCTCTGGTAGAATGCTGTGGCTGTATAAAGAACACTGTGGCCATTTAGACACTGATACACATCTCCATCTTTTCATTGTTCCTCAGCACTTGTCACAAATAAAAATACAGCCAGAAAAGGACAGTACATGTCCTAACATTTCATGTATACACATACATCAAACCAGTTCCAATTTAAGAAAAAAAAAAATAAAAAAAGCATTTTTAAGTTAGGATCACTTCAAGGCAACTGACTTGCCATGTCCCCATCAAATAAAGTATTCATTAAGGACAATGTCTTTCTAATACAACAAACCTGTGTAGCCCCTACTTCAGTACAATACACACTACCTGGCCCCACAGACATAAAGATGGTTTTCCCATCAACATGCAAGTTAATTTACATCACAGAAATTTTTTCACTTTGCAGATTTTAAAGGAGGAAAATAAAACATATATTTACTCAAATGGCTTTGCAAAATAACATGTTGGAAGGCACAAACTGTTTAAACCCTAGAAAATATCTTGAAGGTACACCTTCTTACTGTGAAAAACAGGGTGGGTGGAAGAGAGGAGGGAAGAGCTCTCAAAGACCACCTTCTCACCCCCTCCAGGAGGCCAGAGGTATGCAAACAAAAAGCAATACTTTATCTTTTTCTGAAATGGCACAATCTGAAAAAGAAAATTAGCTAGTTAATTTCTTGGAAATTTCACATTAATTATTACTCTTTATCAGTTTAAATATTAGTGTCATATGTATGGTTATGGGGCTACTTGTCTGCTATTTAGAACAGATGTTTCAAGTAATGTGGAGTGTAAATATTTATGGGTTAAAAAGAGACTTTGTAATTTAAAGAGCTCTACTAACAGTTCTCACACTTCCATACATTGGAGAAACCGACTTTTCTGTCAGTTTGTTTTGGAAGCAATCAAATGTTTTATATGCACATGTATTAACTGCCACTTGCAAATTCTGCTTTTCCAGCTCAAAATATCACATATTCAACACTTGCAGGCCTCAAGCAGAAAACAGTTTTACCAAAAGAGTTTTGCTTTTAGTTTTGTTCAGGTCTTGCGTCCCATTCCTTTCCTTTATGCTATTTCCATGATGAAGATACTCAGCACTTCTCAAAATCAGGGTGAAAACTTGGAAAATTAAAAATGAAAATGCCCAAAGGAGTAAATCATTTGACAGCCTTGGCTGACATTTTTCAGATCATGTAATCCTAACACAGTGTAAGACTTATTCCTCCTGTAATCAGACAGAAGAAATCACAGCTGGTTGTAGACATATTTGTGCTCATCAGGTCCTCAGCAAAGCCCCAGACACACCACTGAGATCCATCCTGACACACATGGAAAGGTCTTCTGCGTTGCTCAAGCGGTAATGATGCAGCTTTTCCCACCACACCTTTTGACCGTCCGCCATTCTAAACATCATTATACTTAAGCTGTTTATTAAAAATTCATTGCATATAAATTTGATAGATAGTTCTCAATCTAGTAGCGAAAAAGCTAAGTAAATTAACATCAGGCTAAGATTAAGTGTAAATTACCTAATCATTCAGAGCAGATATGAAATGTGAAAAACATATTTTCTTCTTAAATTTTAATGCAGATTCGATATCAGTTAGGCAGGACTGGAGAAATCCCAGGGAAGGATGCCCACTCTGTCCACAAAGTAAAGGCACAAACTCTCAAGGAAGTTTAGAGTTTTGAACGTCAAATAATTTTTTCCTGTAACTATGTAAACAGAAATTTTGCATGATGAAGGCAAGTAAATAAATAATAAAATCTAACTGATTTCTGCATTGAATAATATCAGGAAATATAACTCAGATGTGTTGAAGTTAGACAGTGACCATTGCACGAAAACGAACAGCTGGTTTTTGGCCTAAAAGCTACTCTGAAACCAGACACCTGCATATTTCTAAGAAACGAGGGAGGAAAAGTAAGAACCCTTGACTAAAGGCAGGAAGGGGCAGGTATCTGCTGAATAGGGATGCTCTATCAGTAATGGTACAGCTGGAATGACCTTCTCAGTGGTCTATTGGTTTCTACTGAAGAAGATTATTTTAATGCAAGATGATTTGTTTAGTATTTTTAGAACTTCTTCTGAAGAGGAAATGAAAGTCAGAAATAAGGTACCCTTATGGCTTCCTTTATGTTTTCATAAGATGAATGTATCCTAAACCCCACTGTTATAAGAGTCCCTGACCATTTAGCCATTGAATTTCACCTGAGACCTGATTTCTCTTGGTTTCCCTACCTCCTTAAACAAACCTCAGCAAAAAAAAAAAAAAGTACAGGAAAATTCTTCGTCATGAAGCCATTTGCCATTTGTCCCCAGAAAGGGTGATCAGGCAGAAGAAAGTCTGACCCAGAACATGCATTTGTGGTGCCAGGCCAGGGCCAAGGTGCTCCCTGCACTGTGGCTGTTGTGTGGTAGTAACATGCTGCCAGCGTTTCCCAAATGAGGGAAGGAAAAAGCAGTGCGGGGGGAAAAGACACAAAAAAAAATACACTGGTTTAGAAATAGTCAAGTATTTTTGGTGAAAAATATATAATTATTAAAATACAGAGGAGAAGAGAAAATGATAATTATTTCATTTTTGCTGAATCAAAAGTACTTAGATCAACTCAGAGCAAAAACAATGTTTCAAAGTTTCACTTGATATAATTTTGGTGAAAATTATCCTAAAGCATTTCTAAAGAGGATGAAAAAAAGTTTTAAAAGAAGTTCGGTATCTGAAAAAAAAAAAAAGAAAAAAAGAACTCTAGCTAGACATTTTACTTTAGGTCCATCAAATATTTTAGCTCAAAAAAAAAAAAAAGGGAAAGCTGTGGAAAGCACACCAAATCATTTCATTTCAGTTCCTACTGTGTTTCACTTCCCTCTAATTTTCAGGTTGTCACCAGTTTGAGGAAAATCTCACCCCCTGACCTTGTTCCTTGGGATTTTTTTTTTTTAAATGTATGACAAATTTCTCATGAAATTATTGCATCTTTTAAAATTAAACATTTTTCAGAACAATAAATAATGAAATGAAGAAATTCTTCCAACTCTCCCTCTTCTTTCTGTCCCACTTCCCATTGGAAAGCTCAAATGCGTTATAAAAAATGGGTAAGTTAACCCTCAGTGCATTGCGGCAACAGAATATGGTTACCCCATTTATTTATTTTATTTTTTGGGGGGGGGGAGGGAAGACTGTTCCATGCAATAATACATTACTGTGAGCTGCTTCCAGTGTGCAAAGACAAACAAGGTCTGTTGACACAGGAAGCAGAGCAAAAACTACAAACCATTTCAGATGCATTTGTACTGGGTTTGGAATGTGCAGTATTTGCAACTAAGTAGGCTGCAGTTTCCATACTTAAAGAACAAGTACCATGAATAGCACATAATAGTGGTGTTCTATAACATTTTCATTAATTACAGCAAATTTCAAGACTTCCTAGTCATCTAGGAAGCTTGTCCATGTCTATGTCACTTCTCGCTTAAACCTACTTCCAACAAACATTTTATGTAGAATTTATGTTTACAGTCCTTTACAGTTTCACAGGCTAAGCAGTTTCCTGTACGACAAGGTCAGGCAAACCTAAATACCAAAACCAGAACACTGCACAAACTTTTCTTTCGACTCCATAAGTTAGGATTTTGGCCACTTCTTGTGTAGACTTAATATATTTGCAGCAGGAGGACCACATCAACTCCAGAGGCATTTGTTTTAATGTCTATGTGCAACAAGTCCAGCTCATCAGAATTAAAGTTCATTTGAACAGTTTGCTAATGCCAGAGACTGACAAGTTTCAGAGCACGAGAAATATCCTTACTGGTTTCAGTTGTTACCACATACTGAGGCTTCTTACAGTTTTGTGCTCATGTTGCAAGAACTATGCAAGTGCTCAGCTGCTACGTCAATTGACATATTGTAAAATGATTAAATGAATAAATATTCAGCTATATGTATAAATGACCTATCCTAGGGGACAAGAGCCATTATTCACCAAGTATAATGCATCTCAAGGAAAGCAATGAAATTAATCAGAGGTCTGGAAAACCTGACATCTGAGGAAAGATTAAAAGAATTGGGGTTGTTTATCCTAAAAAAGAACATTTAGTAGAGGACATGATAACAATTTTCAACTATGTCAACAGCTGTAGCAAAGATGAAAATTAAAAAAAAAACAGTTTTTCATATTTATGGTGGATTGGGCAAAAAAATAAGGCATTTAAATTACCACACGGGAGACTCAGGTCTTGGGGCAGGGGAAGAAATAAATTGAACAACATGGGAGAATAAACCACTGGAACAGATTTCTTGGGGAATTTCTAACACTGGAGAGTAGGGAGCATGTGTACCTTGTCAGCAGTGAGATGGGTAAGGTGAACCATGCCGAGAGCAGAGCCCCAATGTCATCCCCTGGTGCTTTTCCAGCCATGTTTTCCTACGAGCCACATAAAAGCTCACTCTATTGGAGTGAGTAGAATGTCTTGCTAATTGAATGTCAAAGCAATTAAAGTGGGTATAGACTTCTCTCAACATTATCTTGACTTGATAAAATAAAGTTGTTTTGACAATGCACACCGACAATTCCTGATTTTCAACTGCAGCTATTTTTCTTGAGGCAAGACAAGGAAAATGTTGAGACTTGAGTGAATTTTCAAAATAAACACAGAAACATTATTCTTAGAATATACCTAGTAAATGAAACTAATCAGTGATTTTCAAGGTATTCCCTCCCCACAAATGCTATCAGACTGGGGGTGAGCTCACTAAAGTTTGACCTGACAGGGGAAAGACTCCAGCAATACACATAGGAGGAACTTGTATTCAAGTTGCTCATCCTCATCTAAGAAAATGAGGAAACTCATGAAATCATGTGGAACCCACTTCAGCTAGGCTTAATTCCCTCAGATGTCCATTGCCAGAGAGACAGTCTTCTTGGATGTGTCCTCCCTATTTCTATTAAAATAAAAAAGAGAGAGGGAAAAATCCTGTGGGAAAACCTCTGTTTCTCCCAAACCTCATCCAGAACAGGAGTGTGATAGAGCTAAGAAAAGCCCCACAGCAGGGCTGGATATGCCAGACAGGGGGGGCAGAAAGCTCTGCCAACTGATCTGCAAGTAGCCTCTGCATCTGTAAGCCAATACATCTTAGACAGGAATATATCCACTATATGGCAGGGTGCAAAATTCAGCTTTCTGGCTTGAACTGCTGCAAGAAGGGGCGGAAATGTACTCTGTTGCCAAGTATCTCACTATTCATTTCCATTTCCTCTTCTAGGCTAGGATTTTTAAAGTGTCCTGTAAATAAAAGACTATTGAGATTATAAACTTGCTTCCTTAAAGAAACAGAAATATGAGAAAGGGGGTGATCTGAGAATCTATGGATAAGTCCATTTCAACTGCTAATAATTTGTCTGACACAAGATGAAAAACTGTTTGGTAAGTTACTTACAAAGAATAATTGGCCAGTTCTGTTACACAGGGACATCTATAAATTCTGCTATTGATCTTTGGCCTTTGTATGTTATATTTGCAGAGCTCTGGGTGCACACCTTTCCACAGCATGCCTTATGTGAGAAAAAAAAAAAATAAATGCCTTTATTTATTGTCATGGGGGTTTCCCCCTCTAATTTGCATAAGTAGTCTATTAAATGCAGCTCACTCTTTTCTAATGCTGGCATTTACTGAGCTCTATGAGACAAGTCTCAACATTGCCAAGAAGTCTCATCCAATACTCTACTGCATTCCTGCCATGCCCTCCCTCATGGTTCCATCACAAATTAAAAAATTTTTACATTGGTAAACTATTGTACAACAGTGCAATAATGACACTGTGTATTAGTGAAGATGACAGTGTTCATTTGTGTAGTTAGAAGCAGCAGATAATCATTGCAAGGATATGGAAATGAGCAGAGGAAATGGGAGAATGGGGACAGGAGAACAGGGAACCATCCCAAGAGACATCCTCAGTTCTGCAATCGCAAGGGCTTGTCAGGGATTAGTTGTCAAAGAAGTATAAAATGTTGGCTGTAAGTGTAGTAACAAATGTTTTTTCTACTTCTGTGCCTTCAACGAGGTATTGCTTCATACAACACAGTTAAACAAAAGAAACCCCAAACAAACAAAACCACCAGTAAACAAAAAAAACCAAAAATAAAACAAAACCCTTGACATACCCAACAAATTAAACACACAGAAACACAACTGCAAGCTCCATCACCTCAAAAAAAGAAGGGGGGGGGGGGGAGGGGGGAAGGGGAAAGAGTCTATGAATTACTTTCTCTGATATGAACAAAGATAATACCAACAATCATAGAAACACAACATGTTTTTGAGGAAGCCACTAATGCATAAACCAAATTACTTCAGTACATTACTGCTCCATAGAAATAATACTCCTTAAAAACATAGGCATAGGGGTGAGAAACACAGGCAGAATGAAGGGAAAAGCAGAAAACAAGAGTCTGCCACGTTCAGCCAAGGGCAGGCTCCTTGTGAAGGCACTGGGCTCCTCGGACCCTCAGCCTCACCCCCCTCTGCTCCACTGACAGTTTACACTAGTTTCTACTGCTGTTTTTTTATGTCCTTTTCTCTCCTCTCTAACGGGGCGGTTTGTTCAATGTGTTTTTCTGCCATCCTTGTGTGAACTGCTGGAGCCCAAGGCTGCCAGCACTCAGCTCAGCCTCCGGGATGTGCTGGTTTGCCATATCCAAAATGCTCCCGCTCCCACTCCCTCCTCCAGCCTCCCTGAACATTCACATCAACATACGTGAGGCATTTGTATACTTAGTAATGTAAAGGTATCAATTCAAAAGAAATATACATAAAAAAAACACAAACAAACAAAAAATAAACAAACCAAAAACCCTACAAACCAATTAAAAATTGTACCCAAGAAGCAGTTTTTTTCCCAATTCTGTTTTCCCAGGAATTGCTGTCTTTAATATAGCAATCCTCCAAAGCTACATTTGCAAGAACATTACCATGGACACCCCAAAATAAGTTTATTGCTGGCTCTCTCAGACTCCATCAAGAGTCACCTGTGCCACACCAGAGATCTGGCTGTTCACCCTATCTGCACGATACTGTTTTAAGAAGTGAGTCTTTCCAACTCTCCAGGTGTTTTCCACTCTTTCCTTCCACAGGCTGTACATCCTGATGCAGAAAATCCAAGTTCATCTGTCTTTTCTGCTTTCACTCCATAGAGCAAGCCATCCCGAGCCACAGAGATGACTTCCATGCTCAGATTTCGTTTGTCCGCACTTTGACAAATCCAGAGCGGCTCCACTGATATTAAAGGTATTGGTTGGGACTTACACCAGAGCAAACGAGCACACAGCTTGACCTTTTCTCTCCTTCCTTTCAGACCTCTTAATGGTTTTTTTTTAATAGAAAAGATAAAATATTTGTAAAACAAAGGAAATCCCTCAAATACCATGTAAATTCCCCTTCTAATTTTCCCAGATTCATTTTGAAACTCCTTTTTTTTAAAAAAAAAAAAACAACAACCTGCCAGGGGAACTGGCAACACTTTCCCCTCAGTATCTACTTTTCTGTCAGTCCTCCAAACCTGCCACCCTATCAATCTGCCTGGCTCTCTCTGTGCAGAAACCTGGGACAAGGCTCTTGCTTTGGGAATGCCCTCAGAGTTCAGCTAGCCCCTTCACATCACACATCAGCATCTCCTGCAGCCTCAGTGATACAGGTTTGCATTAGCCTTTGAGGATTAATATTAATGAAATATTAAGGACCTCATTTAGCTGAGGACAGGCAGTGCATGGATTCCTTTCCATTGCAGTTTCTCAGGCAATTCAGAAAAGCACAGCATCTTTTCTTTACCTAACGTATTTTCCCTGGCCCTAAGTTTGCTTGTAACTCACTTCTTCCCAAACGGTCCAAAGATTTCCTGTTTGGCATTTGCTTGTTAATTTTGTTAGAAGTGCCCTAAGTGGATTAATACTACTTTTAGATTCATTGTGCCTTTTAAAGTTTTTAATAAGCACAGCTCTTCTAAAATGAGTGAAAGCTGACGATAAATAAATACTTTTATTCTCTGCCTCAGAGTACTTCTGCTGAAATCAAAAAGTCCCACTTTCATTTGTGCAATTTTTTTAAACCTAGTAATCACAGCAAAGCAGCATTACTAACTTTTGAGTCATCAGCAGCACAAATAAAGCTTTCACAAATTGCAATAATTCCTCATCAAGGCTTCCCCACATAGAAAAAAATCCACAAATTATCCCAGTGTCACATATCAAACGTCAAAGGCTGGTACAGAATATTTTGGGAAATAAAAGAAATTGCAGAAAACAAAAGCAGAACATGTAACAAACTGGAGTTAAATGGAACTGTTTCTCTGTGACAGCCCCATGCGTTCATTGGATTCTGCTTGAGCAGAATAACCTTAACAATTCACAGAATGCAGTTTTCTCACTAATAAAACAGCTGGGATATATCACTTGCACAGGAAGCAAGCCCCAGACTTGCTTCTTTTGACTCTGAAGAAGAACTCTCCACATTCTGCAGTTTTGAAGAGGCTGAAGTCCTGTCCCTTTCCCTTTACACTAGCAACAAGGCAGACAACAAGGTATTAATTGGCAGAACAGCTGAAGTTGGAAGGGGCCTCTAGAGATCAGCTTGTCCGACTCCCTGCCTAATGAGGGTCACCCAGAGCCCAATGCCCAGGACCATGTCCAGGCCATTTCCAAGTATCTCCAAGAATGGAGCCTCCACAAACTCCCTGGGCAATCTGTGCCAGTGCTCAGTCACTCTCACAGTAAAAAAAGTGGTTCCTGATGTTCGAGGGTAACAGTCTTGACATTTTCTCTCTTTCCTTTCAGACCTCATAATTTTATTTTTTTAATAAAAAGATTAAATCTTTGTAAACCAAAGAAAATCCCTCACATAGCATATAAATTCCCCTTCTAATTTCCCCAGATTAATTTTTAAACTCCTTTCCCCTCCACCCCTGGTATGTTAGTCTGTGTCTACTGCCCCTTATTATGCCGTCACTAGGAATCTCTGAAAAGTGCCTGGCTCTGTCCTCTTCGCACCCTCCTTCCAGGTATTTATACACCCTGATGAGACCCCCCTCTGAGCATTCTCTTCTCCAGGCAGAACAGCCCCAGCTCTCAGCCTTTTCTGGTAGAAGGTACGCTCCAGTCCCTCATCATTTTTGTGGACCATTGTTGGAATCTCCCCAGTACATCCCTGCCTCTCTCACACTGGGGAGCCCCAGAACTGGACCCAGCACTCCAGGTGCAGCCTCACCAGTGCCAAACAGAAGGAATGATTCCCTGCCTTGACCTGCTGGCAATGCTCTTCCAGATGCAACCCAGGACAGTTCACTTTCTCTGCAACAAGATCACATGGCTGGCTTATGGCTACGTTGGTGTCCACCAGGACCCAATGCTACTTGTTTCCTGTAGCAGTATTTCTTCCACCCAGCACCACATTTTCCCTACAGCTTCATCTCCAGCTTCCTGAGCACCTCACTGCTGCTTATAAATGATCCCTGGGGCACTATAGCCATTAGCTCAATCACTACACAAGAGAGTCTCTTTTTCCACCTCCAGCAAGTAAAAATTCACAAACCTAAATTCAATTGACTGTGCTGCAACCCATCAGTCTCCTGTCACCCTGACAAAAAAGGATGGCTCTCCTGCATGGGCAGGCTGCATGAACCTCAGTTTAATTAAAAACCTACAGGAATCATCCACAATCACACCCTTTGGTATTTTTGCTGATGTTGTGACTTCACAATGAATCTGGATTTTGTTTAGAAATACATGCTAACATTCAGCACAGAATTATGCTTCCCTGTATCACAAAGCTTTATCACTGTTTGGCCATGGTCCCAGCCCACAGGCACACCATCCATTGCTCACAGCCTCCTGGAAACACTGGCTTCACAGCAGCATTGACTCAGCGAGGGCAAGTTCAACAGATCAAAAACTGCATACAGCACCTCGGCACAGCTTTTACTTGCAGTCCATTCTCTATCTGCTACACAAACATCTTAATTCTCACTAGAATTATTGTCCTAATCCTGAAACTTTCTAAATCACAGGTCCCAATATATTGGGAAGCACTGAAGCACCTCAAGTGCGTGTCTGTTTTGAAGTAAATATAGGAGTAAATCCTGCCCCGGTACACGATTACTGAATCTTTTAGAGAGAGCTCTGTGTTTTTTTTCTGCTACTACCTTATTTTCACACCTCTTCTTAAAATACAGTGTGTCTATTAAAGATTATAGGGGAAAGAATAGATTTTATTAAATGTTAAATTTTCTACAGTGTGTGTAATTTGAAGTTTGTCAGATCTGAGTCTCAGTAAGTTATGAGCTCAAAATTTGTAGACTAGAATAGATTATGTATTTTATTGGATTTCTACTGGGCTGCATCCATCATGCACTTTCTTTTACCCCATCAGTAAGTAACAATTAAGGTGAATTTATGACAATAATCCTTATAACAGATACATACAAAAGTTTGCAAGCACTTTATCACACCACCAATCCACAGCTACGAGCTCCGCACAGGCATGTGTGTGCAGGTCTTCCCAAGCACTTCTGAAAAACAAAGGCAGTAAAGCACCTCTTGTGAGTTTAGCCCTAATTTAAGGTGAATCCTTGAGGGACACAAACACCCCTGCTTCCTTGTGGTGAAAAGACAGTGTGGTAAAGCCAGCTCTCCCCTGACCTAGACTGCAACTTCATCTACCAAAAAATTTTATTCTTGAAGGAGAGTTTTGAGCATGCCCTAAATGCTCTAATTCCTGTTCTGCACTCGCCTTTAACGTGTCCTTAACCTTAAGCAGCAACTTGCAAGTACGAAGGGGGAAGGGAAAAAAAAGGAAAGAAAAAAAAAAAAGAAAAAGCTTTTCATGTCCTTAGAACTGAAACCTCTTGCTTAATGCCTTGCTAGGTTATCTGCAAAATGTCAATTCTTTTAGGAATTATTGTTGCAAAAGAAAAAAATCAAGATCATTTACATCCATTTTATGCCCCAGCCAGCCTTGAACCCAAAGCAGCAGAGTTACTTCTTTATTTACTGCTATTGTAAGGTGTGAATACGAAAAGGTCTTTCTCTTGCTCATGAACCTGAGCAACCAGAGGGAGTAATCCAAAATCCACGAGAGGGAAAGAATTCCTCAATGTGACTGTAAGTGAGGGTCCTTTGAGGATCTTGGGTACCTCATCTCACAAGCAAAACAGGTAATTAGCAGTTTCAGTACTCACACGTTTTGTGATGTCTCTGAGAGGTGCCATATACAATAGCATCAAAACCGCTCACATTTGTCACTGGAATAGACCCTGCTGCAGCAGAGCACAAATCTGTGGGCACAGTCAATGATAAGCACCAATTTGACCGACAACACTATTCCTCAATGTTAAATGCAGGACAGATTTGGTTATCATAGCTTATTTCTGCATGTGTTCTGTAGAACTCAAAATACGTGAATTAAGGCTAAACAACAAGAAAATATCAGTAAAAGCGGAATTTTGTATTCAAGGCTTATTTTTCAAACAAACCAAACTCAAGCAACCTCATCACCTATTTTTTATTTTAAGTTTTAGACATAGTCCATTTCATCCAAAACACACACTGCCAGAGAGCCAGACGTAACAGTGCTGTAGCAGTGGGAGATGCTGAGCAGGTAATCAGCTACAAAACGAAAGTGCAATAAGAAAGCAGCTGATTTCAGTACTCTATTGGAGGGTAAAAAAAAAATAAAAACAAGAAATAAAAAAAATAAAATAAAAAGAAGATTTTCAGAAATGGATAAAAATAAATTCACTTAAATTTACTTCACCTTTAACAATGCAAAATGGTGACTGCAAGAGTCAACGATGGTTAGCTTGTTTTTTTTTTTTAATTCTAGAGATACTGTTTCCTGTGGGCAGAGAATGAAGTAGGCTACTATTATGGCTAAAATTAAAAAAAAAAAAAAAAAACAAACAAACACCAAAAAAACAACACAACTAAACCAAGTATTACAAAACGAAACCAGAAACTACCACAAGGAGCTCAGAAGTTTTATAAAATAGATGCGGCAGGTTGGTTACAGAGCAAGGAGGAACTGAGTTGGAGGGACATCACAGCTCTGCAGACCTAGAGCCGCAGCTTCTTTTCCCCTGCGCAGTCCAATACCCTCTGCCAGGAAGGCACAGCTCAGCAGGGAGCTTTTCCTAGCAGATTCTAGGGCTGCTCCCAGCCCTTCATCCACCTTCTGTAAGCCTCCTCAACCTACGCAGAGATTCCAAAGCAGAAAGTAACAACCAAAGCCCTACAGCTACACAACACCTGAGACCCACAGAGTTGTGAGGGTTTGCAAAGCAGTCAGAAAATGAACAAACAAAATTATATGGGTGAAAAAAAAATCTTAATTACTCTTAATTATGGTGCAGTTGTATTTATCCTGATTTTTTTAATACTTTTGAGTAGGAAGGGTGAATACAAAACCACAGAATTTTAACAATATAAGATGCAGATTGACTAGCAAATCTTTATTGAGAAATAAAGAGTAAATGCCCCTTTTTAATGCAGTTCTGTGCATTAAATGCACTTCTGTGAATGACTGCTGTAAACTCAAACAACTCTTTCTGTAATGCTGTGAGTATACAGGTATTTCTATATATGTACACAACTAGGAAACAAACAAAACAAAACAAAACAACCAAAACCAAACCCAGCACAAACAAACAATAAAACATGCATACATATATTCAGAAATTCTTGACAATATTTCCAGTCAGAAGCTTCAACAAATTTGCCAGTGGGGACTGAATCACAACTTCTCAAAGACAAACTGAAGTGGGTTTCTTCATCAAACAGATGATAAGAATTTCAAAAAGAAAAAGCATTACTACTTTTCATTTAATTTCCCATCGCTCCTTTTCCCCCATATACACTCTGGCTGCTACCAGTAGCACAGGCAGTGACATATAGACAGGGAAGGGACATGACATACATAAAGCAAACAGAAGCTGAACAAAACACAAGACGACGGCATTTACAACCCAGCTGACAAAGCCAGTCACTTCACTTTAAATAATGTGGCAGGCAGCAAAAATATAGTAATTACAAGGATTTCATTTTCATTAACTAATAAACCAATGAAAACAATTTAAGTATCTGAATGTCATTTTTCAAATGAAAATAAACTGTAAACATTTGAATAACATCACAGCAGGGATAATATACCTAAGGAAACCTATTGAAATATGCTAGTGAATTCATCCTCTTTTATCACATTAAAACTGCAATTGACTGTAAACCTCCTACCACTCTCCACTGAGACTTTAATTGTAAAGATTCCTGTTACATATCATATTAGAATTTAGTTAAAATTGTAGAACACATTATTTCCAATCAGACAGCCAACCATCACTCACAAAGATTTTTAAAAAGGTGATTAATAATTCATCTCAGATAAGGAAAAGATCTATATTTATACCATCTTCTCAGCCACCATAAACTACCTGACAATTGTTCAGTAATGATGCCCAGTAAATTCTTTAAAATGGTAATTTGTCATTCTGTCACTTCATTTGTGACCTAAAATTCCTCACTTGAGGCATCATCAAATAAATTAATCACTTTCCAGGATCCATTTCTCTGTTCTGCACGTTATTATGCCCAGGCTCTCTTGTGTTTCTCTTCATTTACATATATTTAATGGCTCAGCAGTGGTTCACTATGGCACATAACGCACACATCTCATTACAGGTGAAATATTCTAACTGCCACTATCACTGGGAAAGAAAATAACTCTCCCAATTTAATTTTCCTGATGTAACAAAACCATGATTCTTCACTATGAAATGTTGATGCCATCCATCAGTCACAATCAATAAAATCATCATAGAAGTACGCCTTCTTTAGCATCATTCCTTCATACTGGTATTATTTGAGGGAGGTAATTAAACTCATAATATGTAATGAATGTAAATGAAGAAAAAACCCTCATGTTCTCCCTCTAACTATGCTTATTTTACTGCTTTGATTTAAAGTATTTTTACATCTTACAATCTATGAAATACACAAAGCCCTGAAGGAAAGGCATCAGAAGTACAGTAAGCATCAATCAATACATATAATGACTAATTAAAAAGGAACATATTTTAACATTAAAAAACCACCAAATGCTGTTATTTATAGATTTTTCATTTAAAATGATGCATTCCCTCTGGACTAATATATTTGCTGTCTCTCTGAAATATAGATTGCAATACACTAGTTTTAGATACTGTTGCTTGCATGCATCAAAAAAAAAAACAGCAAAGTGATTTTATGGGTACCTGGTCCACCACAACCATTTAAAAAGCACACACACACACACACACATATATATGCAAACTAGTCTGACACTAGAGAGAAAACCATAATAATTTCAGTCTTTCATATATGTGCCTGTGCTCATATAAGTCAAGAAAGAAAATAGTCTCTTTGAAATGATAACTTCTAAAGAAGTCCAGGAAAAAAAAGAAAAGAAAAGAAGGGTTTAAAGCAATGTGTTTATCCATAAAAAGCAAAAAGACACCATCTACCTAGTAAATATTCACACAACTTTGCTTACATTTAAAAAGCGCAAAGCTTTTCTTATGATAAGGATGCCCAAAAGGAACTGAAAGTGCCCACTCCAGGAAGCCCGCCAGTCACCAGCTCCCACTTCCCAGCTCCTTGCTGCAGCCAGTCCTTGGGCCATTATCCCCTATCAGCACCAGCACCCCAGGGATGCATGGGGGTTATTCTCCACATGGAAGACTTTCAGAGAATGAAAAATGATCCCTAGCTGCTGCTCAAAATAATTCACTTTAGGTATTGTTTCCACACCTTGTGCATGCAAGGAATTGGGTTCCTCACACCAAACATGAGGAAAAAGGGGGAACGACAGAGAGCATGGCTGGGGCACTGACAAGCCGCTTACAATGCCTCAGCCTGCCATCCAGCTATATGTTATACTGCTATTTTTAATAGACATTTCTTTCCAAAGTGCCTCTTTCCCCTGCCCTATCAGAAACAAGGGATGTTGTTAATCCACCTGCTAAGCAATATGCACCCAAGTTTCAGTGGCCAGTGTGAGAAAGCTGCTCATCTTAGAGTCACCCTCTGCCACTTGGTGCTGGTGACTCAGCTTTGCACAGCAGTGATGGTTTGAAACAGGCTTGCACAGGAGTTGGAGAAATGCTTATTCTGGGAATTTATAGTAAGGTTGAGATAGAAATTGGAAAAATAATTTTCAAGAGAAAAAGCAATATTTTATATAACTAGTAATTAACACCTCTGCATGAAAATTTTGCACCACATAACATCACAGAAAGTGTAGGCTTTGTTTTTTTTTTATAACTATTATTATTTATATTTTCAAGACCATGTTCCATCAGGAAGATATGGGCTAGCCACCCAGGCCAAACACAAGAAAGGCCCAGCCCTGCCCAAAGGCACTTGCAGCCACCACAGCACAAGGCATCTGAAACTGGCAACAAGGGATCCTTCAATGGGACATCAAGTCACAAATTATCTACAGTCTTTAAAAAAAGTTAAGACTTCAAAATTACTAAATTAGTAAGTATTTCTATTTGTGTTTTCCTGATTTTTGCCCTGTGGAGCTCTGTGGCAGACAAGCAGCCCATTTGGAGGTGCTGGTGCTGCCAGTGCTCTCACTGTGTTCCAGTGCAGCTGCACCCAGTCCAAGACAATTAGTGCAATTAGTGCCCAAGCACCCTTCCCCAGGCACGGCTGCCTCTGCAGGCACTCAGGGGGCAGGAGAGGAGGGGAGGGAGGTGTCTCCCATGAATAATGCTGGTCACTGGCTCTGTAGGCATCAGCATTTTTCTTCCAAGCTGTGTCCAGTAAATGTATATGCCCTGCACCACCTCTGCACCATACCAAAACTTGGTGGAAAGACCAATGGCTGCTGCCCCTCCATGCTTCTGGGGTGAACTGGTGAGAAGGGAGGGACCCACAGAAAATCATGAAGCATTAAATCACATTTAACACACAGCTGCATTTGCAGGGCAATCAAAGGTAAATAAATGAAAAGGGAAAAAAAAGCCAGTTGCCTATTTTTTGGCACCTCTTTGCTAATAGAGATAATGAACGGAGCAAGTTGTTCTCATTAACCCCTTGATGCTGAGACTCACTGACATCTGCTGCGCCTGCGCCTGGGAGCAAAACGTTCCATGAGCTTATTACCAAGAAAGGGAATTTTTTTTCTGGGTAATTGCATTCTGCTGCCATACGACGACCTCACAGCTATCAGCTCATGCAGCCTCTTACATTACTCACATATGTACATATACACAAACCCACACGTTTTCTGTCCCCATCTCTGAGCTGTTTTGCTGCATGCTGTTGAGCTGTCATGTTTCCCTCCAAAGGTGGTTGTAGTTCTGTTCAAGGTGAAGCAAACTCTTGTTGTAGGTTCTTTCAACAGAGGTTACACAACTGTACTTATAGAGCGCATTCAAACTCAGTAAGACTATATCAGGACCCAAGTTTATGGCACAAATTGCATCCAGTGAAAGTTGACTGTGCCATGGCCACACTCACTTGACCTAGGGATCTCCTACAGAATAGCTCAGAGAGAAGGATCGACCCATGCCCACACAGAGCTCATATTAAGATTGGATTGAAAGCTTCCAAACAGATAAGAACCCGGTCTGTGGTAATTTCTGTACCCACAGAGATGTGAAGGATGAGGGAAACTGGAGCATGGGCTACCACACACCAAATAGATGAATCCTTTCCACCACTGACTACTGGAAGGCCAAACCCAGACAATCCTGCACCAGGGATAACCCAGACAGGAATATGGATGAGGTCCATAGCCTCAACCTGACAGAAACCAGACCTGTCTCAGGCACCACCAACTACCTGTTCTCCACACCCACAGACTTCTGGGAGGAATTCATCTTGCCCCTCATACCCTGGCTAACTTACGTACAACTCTACTGGCACAGTACTTGAATATGCCATACAGGTCCACCGTATCATATAGATCCATACGCCATATAGGTCCACTGCATCAGGGGTAGGAGGTGTGGATTCAGGGAAGATTTTAGTCCAAATCCACATTAACCATGCAAATACAAGCTTTTCTGTCAGATTCCAACTTGGGTATCTGTCTACTTTGTTTCTAAAGGAAACTTCAACAAGGTAGGAGTGGGAGAAGAAAAGGTTCTTTTCGAAGAAGAAAAGGAAGAAAAAGAAATTTCAACGAACCTTGAAGATGAGTGCTCAAAATGCAAGTGTTCAAATCTTGATGCCATGGGTGAAAGTTCAGCTTAAACACTCTTCTTCATGTTCTCCCTGCAGACCAGGTTGATTTACCACAGAAAAATATTCCAAAGATTTATTAAAATAAGGGTCTGTTTATCAAGTTTGCTACATATAAGCTCACCATCATACTAACTCAGTACTATTCTGTAACCATGATTTATTCAACTTGGTAAAAACAAGCATTCCAATAAACTGGCTATTGATTGACATAATGCTGTATTTTGAGATATTTCTAACCTAATAGTTATGACTAGTTGAGTAACATTACTATGTCCCTGATAGTGCTCTCCTGTTATCTGCATCAGATATTTCTCAACTCACTCATGCACTGAGGCCACCAAACTACCTTTAGTAAGCGTTGGGGTCATGTTTTGTCTATTTAATTTCATGCATCATTCAAACATCTATGATCATCACAATGTCTAGAAGTTTTAGTCTCATTGAAGTAAACAACAAAACCTTCACTGGTTTCCACAAGACAAAGACTTCACCGTTACAGTAAATTGACAGAAAAGAGGAAATATCACTTCAGTGTATTTCTGTTTTTCTCCTTTTTTTCCAATAACTGCTACCACTGTCGCTTCTATGTGAGGCCCATGAGATATAACAGAACTAGCAAGGTTCTCCTCACAGCCATTATAATACTTGCGCATAATAAGTCTTGTGAGAGGACTATGATTCATTTTTACTACTCATTAGGTTGCTTTACTGGTATGCTATGAATATTGTAGTTTATGCATGAAAAGTCTGCTACCTGCAATATTTGTAATTCTTAAATTCTTTAATGGCAACTTGGATATCTAACAGATGCAAGAATGCACATAAGGGTGAATACGTTGTGAAACAGGACCATTATTACATTCAGTCTGGCAGCTCTGATCTCATACATACAATGTAAATGAGCGTTACCAATTAAGAGAGGCACATTTTAATATGGTTCCTTATTTCTCACAGCCTCCTGGAGCTGCACCAGTTTTCTGCTTAAAAGTTCACTTCTAACAATTTTATTTTTTATACGTTTGCGGATGAGAACTTCAAAAGTGATGAACACAAAACCAACCTGATACAAGAAAGAGTATTACTGTCTTTAGTGACACTAAGGACATAAACCTAAACATCTAACAGCGTCCCGGTCACCTTGGTCCACTTATCATATCATTTGCATAGCAAGGACACATACAAGGTTAAAGAGTCCCCAGATTTTAAATTAAAGGACCCAGCTCCAACATTCAGGGCTTGATGCTGGTATGGAAGAGGGAGATCAACCCAAGGGCAGACATGTCTGCTATTGTTGGTAACACCTCTTGAGGCTCTGCTCACCAAGTACTTGAGCTCAGAGACCTGCAAACAACTCTAAGCATTTCTGTTTTCACAGACCGAGAACACAGGCAGTGCTACTGCCACTTCAGGGGGATGGCAGTGAGGAACCTACCTAGCAGTTCTCAGAGGTCTTGCCGCAGGAAATGCTCACAGGCTGCCATGCATCACCACGACTGCAAAAGCTAACTCTAGCCCATGGCCCATAGCCCTTGCCATCCCCACCTTTCATCGCAGATGTGTCAAATACTTCTGACGTGCTTGCATCAGAGACAGACATAGGCTTTGTTGTGTTTATGGGCAAATTCTTCACAACCAGGAACACTACTACTATAGCTACTGCTCGCTGGAGGTTTTCAATAAACCACCAGTAAAACACACATTTCATGCCTGTTGAGGCAGAGGGCTCTGCTCTGCAGGCCATCTAATGTCCTTCTCTGGCACAGATCTAAGAGTCAACAGTGCTGGCAAAAAACACTAGGACAGCTTTTATTCTACTTGGAGAACAAACCCACTAGCTACTGAAGGAGCTTAAAGGTGGATTAAAACCTGCAGGCAATCAGCCCTTGATTTCTCTAACTTTCGAGGGCCTGCATGCTGTTATAACACGATCTTTCCAGCAGAAAATGATGTATGTGGTTAGCTTGCACACGCAACTGTCTCAGGACTGCAATCCATACATCTGCAAGTACATTAGGAGCTGACACCCTCTAAAACGCTGGCAGCATCAACATCCAATCGATATGCATGTTCACCAGCAAAGCTGACTAGTACATCTGTTCTGTGAAAAAACATACATTCTGCCTCTAGTACAATCACTGTAATTAAAAATTAACATGCATTAATTGTTGGAGCTGATGTAAACAGCTGATGTTCCACTTAGCCCTGTCTTCTGTACATATCATTAGCCAAAGCCAAATATTGTTAAGTAAACAGGCAACACTTACAAGAAGAAATAGAAAACTAATTCCAACTAAATAAATTAACAACACTGCGCAAGTCATATTAAAACAGTTGAGATAATTATTAGGCTACTGGACTAACAGAGAGAAAATCATAGAAGACACATTTAATTGTTTGAATCTCATTTCAGTAAATGTATTTAGGCACAGTGTGAAATATAATTTAACTTGAATGTGTATGCAGAATTTTCCCAGAAGCAGGTTGTGCAATATGCTGTTGAAACAAAAATATAAGTTGGAGTTTGATATGCAGGTAAAACATAACTTCTCAAATGCAGCAATCTCAAACAACTGATTCTGTATCTGATAATCTCAGGAGAAATTCAGGTTGGTTATGCAATGATAAAGGTTTTTTCTTCCTCAGATACATCTGCAAAATTCCCATCAATACCAGTGGGAGCTACATGCAGACACCAAGAGAAGAACATACTCCCGAGGAGTTACATCCTACTTTTTATCATTGTTGTTTAAATGTCATAGCAAAATTATTTCTCCAATTTGTACACAAAAAAAAAGCAAACAAGACCCCAGCAAATCTGCTCAGTACTACACATCCAGAGTTGCAGCCTCAGATCAGAGTGAAATCACTGCAGATTGCCTGGGGGGTGTCAGCTGCTGGTACCCCCAGGCTGCTCGCCCCACTGCCGAGTGCGCAGGGCTGGGTGTCTCCACTGTCAATCTTGATACTTCTCCCTCAAACTAATGGAAAGCTGAAGTTTAAAGGACACTGCCAGGTAAGGGAAGGGAACTTTGCAAACAAAGCCACAGCCACCAGACGATAGCACCCACAGTTCACCACTCCTGCATTTTAACAGCTGTTTGTGCTACATTAACGCACTGCACAAAGGAGGCTCATGCCTGACCCCCCCTGTTGGGGCCATGGCAGGCTTGGTACCAATAGGAGATCTCACAAGAGCAGTGCCCTGTGGAAGGCAGAGGGAAAATCATCAGGTGCAGTCACAAAGTGCACCTGAACCCAAGAACTACCACACATCCTTTCAGCAACTGGCTGAATTCAGGGGCTTGAGAGCAAGTACTAATTACTTAGTGGTTCTTATCATTTAAATGAGCCAGAAGCAAGTGAAATTTAGGCTTGATATGAAAGACAAAATTTTGTTTGTTTGTTTACAAAAATCAACTTCAAGTGAGAATACCATGAAGGCTTTTTTTTTAATAGACAAGATAAATAGCTTGTTATTACCGAGGAATCCTACTAATCCACTCCAATAAAATCTCCACACAAATCTTGTCATAGGCTTTTCTCTGCCTGACTTTGAATAGCAACCTGACTTCTCTGTGTCATCCCCAACTTCCATATCCATGAAACAAGCTGTACTGGTTTGAATACTTCCAAAACCCACAGTCTGGGTTTTTTTGCCTGTCTGTGAGTTACCTGAAACATAAAAGCGCAACAGACAGTTGTTCCTTTATCTCACTGCTGCAAACTGGACTTGGAAATTGGGCGGAGAGAAGTGCAGGCACTTGGTTCTCTTTTTCAGCTACAAAACACCAACCAGAGTGCTGCATGAAGCAGCACTGTTTCCCCGCTG
Organism: Pezoporus occidentalis; assembly: GCF_034315485.1. Classification (NCBI taxonomy): domain Eukaryota; kingdom Metazoa; phylum Chordata; class Aves; order Psittaciformes; family Psittacidae; genus Pezoporus; species Pezoporus occidentalis. The sequence continues at coordinate 4,944,399 of NW_026915877.1, forward strand.
CAGTCTCACCTCTGAATGGAGAAGACACAGGAAAAAAAAGGCCTACTCATTACAGTGACAGGAACACCACAGTTAAAACTACGCTCAGCAGTAGGAGACACACGAAAGGTTTTAGACATGCGTGCTGGGAACTTTAAAGAAATGGCTGGAGAATTCTGCAAGAGTTTAGTAGTTAACTACATGGAAAGCACACTGGGAAAACATGACCTATAGACAATTTCTCTGCAATTGGTTGCAATATCCTTGAAAGTCTTTGAGGCAAGAAAATATTCTGCTCCTCCCATTATCACTACATAAGCATAAACATTAAGTTAGAACATTCTTTGTATAAGCTGTCTCATTAAGATGCTGCAAAACAGAGGAGAGGATATTGATGTTTAGTGCTGTATTTTACTTCCATTGTGGTTTTCTGGGCGTGTTAGCGTTTGACTTAAATCAGATAAAACATTAAGTTGCTTGAGGACCTTCTCTCTGCGGACATGCATTTTTAACCCAATACCTCAGGTTTGCTGTTTTTTAAAGGCCCACCATGCCTCGCAGGTGATGTTCATACCCGACTCCCTTCCCTGAAACCCCTTGAAGGTTCACAGCACTGCTCAGCTGTTTCATAACAATATCAGGCTCATGATGAACCAAATGAGTTCTGATTTGTGCTATTTAATGTCCTAATGGCTTGACTAGTTATGTAGATAATTACACAGTATGATTTATCCAACCCATTTATAAATATTTATAATAATGGATAGATTAACCTTTGGGATTTCTATCTTGCAATCCCTTTGGTGGAAGAGGCATCACTCCACCACAGCAGCGAGTGCCACTGCCTGCAAAGGAGCCCTTCTGCAGCAGTGGGATGGGAATGCAGCTTGGCCTATGGGGCACAGTGGTTAGTACCCAGGGACGGGGAGTGTTGGCCAGCATTCACCAACACCATAGCACCTCCCCATCCCCCTCCTTCTTCCCCCCCCCCCCCCTCGCCAGCTCTGTGGGAAAGACACACATCTCCAGCTTTATTTTCCAACTTTATTTAATCAGGAAAAGAAAACCACAAGAGATTAGGCTTCCACTGACGAAAAATACTGAAACACCACATAGCACAGAAGAAAGTAACAGCATACCCAGACACTGAAAACACTCATTGTTGAGCAGAGATTCAGATGGAAGTTTGGATGAGCATGGTCAAGGGGCGGGAAGAGGCACGCGGTCGTTCGGGATCAGACGTGGCACCCGCGCATGACGGTGAGTCATGGCAGCCCCCCACAGCCTGAGTGGGCACAAGCAGCATATTGTCATCGTCAGCATCAGGCACCACAATCCCTCCAGCAGCATCAGCCGGCCCCAGGACAGGAACGCCAACGCTTTGCTCAACAGCAACAAAGGGTCAGTGTTTGCTGCCACTGGAGCCATGGCTGGGCACAGCAGTCATCTGCCAAGAGCAAACAGCAACTCAGGAGACAGGCAGCACCTGGTGCCAGTGGGCTGCAGCAGCCATTTAAGAAATAGCTGTATCTTGGAAAAATCGCTTCTCCAAAATTTGGAGATTTGCTGTAATTTTTTTATTTTTTTATTTAATTTTATTTTAAAAACCATCCTAATATGGAAGGAGTCAGATCTAGCACTTTGTCTGGCAGAACTACTTTTTAGGACTAGCAAAAATATGCAAAATATAGATTAGGAACAAAGAATAGAATTTCTTCCATGGAAACTATCTTTCTGGGTTTTTGGTTTTTGTCTTTGTTGGAGTAGATCCAAGCATATGCCTATCACATTTCTGAATTTTGATATAGTATAAAATTCCTAAATTACAGGTTTTATATACCAGCAGTGTAAGAAGAAAAGACACTCTAGTCCTTGGTCAACATTAGTGAAAGTCAACAGAAACAAGACACAGGTCCTTCTGTATGCTTTGGAAGATTTTTCCCAACACCTTTAATATGCTGTAAAATTGATTATTACTGTATCCTCTGATTTCTAATATTTCACAACATATCTCTGCTTAGAAATAGCATTACAATGTTTAGACTATTAGGATGTTTAAAAAAACCTAGTTTTGCAACCAAAAGAAAATACACGAGAATTAAAAGGAGGAATACTGAGATTTATTTATTTTATTTTAACTTTTAGAATTTCACTAAAAAGGAATAAAAGTACTTTTATTCTCTGAAATTAAGTTGTAGCACTTAGCTTTCCTACTTCATGCTTAAACAGAGATACATTGTATAAGCCATTCAAGAGACAAGTACAGGACTTAAACTAAAATATTTTACAAGATTTTTCTTTATAAGAGTATTAGAAAAAAATCGACAGAATAAATTTTGGGCCTTAGACTTCACCTTTTCCCGTGCAACTTATTGTACCTATTGAAAAAAACAACAAAGCAAACAAATAAACAAAACCCAGAAAAACACACAACTATTTGCAAAATGCATCTGTATACTAGACTAGCTCCACATCCATGAAACAGTCTGAAAACACATCCATTTCCACAGTAAATCCCTACTTCAGCTTCTAGAACGTCTCAGAAACAAATGCTCGGCTTATCTGCCAGGACCACGGCTGCTGTCCCAGTGCCTTTTTGTGTTCACACACCTATGCCAATTGCCGACATTTGTATTGACCCACAGTCTGGGAACAGAGGAACACCAGAAATATGCAGAGAGGCCAGGGAAAAAAGCGGGAGGAAAGATGGAGAGATCAGATACTATAGATTAACTATAGGAGTCGATCAGGGGATTAGATTATGACAGTTCTGGGATGTTTACAAGGGTCATAAGAGATAAATACTACATAGAGATGAATACATACATAATAGCTAAATTTTCATGAAAAAGAGAGCATCAGAGAAAACACCTACTTAAAAATGTTTTTGCTAGCAAGGGTGTGATTACAGGAAACACTCCACACATGGGCAATGCTTTAATTTACAAAACCAGCAGTGTGTTAAAGAGTTTTTGTGTGTATTAAATAAAATAAAATAAAATACAAACAAAAAACCCCACCCCCAAAAAAGCCACAAACAAACAAACGCAAACAACCCACCCTCCCCCCCCAACCCACCAGCAAACCACAGTGACTTACTAAGATGGCAGTGCATTGTTTTGCTATTTTCAGAAGTTGTGCTAGAGAAGGGAGTTCAGACCACTGATCGCAGAGCTGCTTTAAGGGCTTAACAGCATCTGTTCCTGGCAGGGTAGTCCCAGGAGAAGATTAAGGGCTAGAAGTCAGGGCTTTCACAATTTATTTCCACCCCTGCACCTAAATCAAATACCTAAATTTTCCAAAAACTTCAGTTTAATTATCCCTAAACTTGGTCTAGAACACATGATGTTCCATCCCACTTGAAGGCAGAGGTGGGAATTCTTTTTAAAGAGCATACCCTCAAAGTTCATAAGAGCTTTAATCCTCTCTAGAACTGTTAATCTGTCTTGCTATTGAGAGTGAAATAATTAATAGCAAAAAATCCAAATACTTAGGAAAAAAAAAACAAACCAAAAAAGCCCAGACCTTGTCTTATGAGCATCCTATATAGAGATATGTATATTTATGCCTTTATTTTGCAGCTCTCCCTCCTCTGCTAAACAATGCTGAGGTACCAATGCCCAGTTTCTGCCCGCTACCACTAGACCTGACCCTCCAGCAGCAAGTCTGCAGGGATGCAAGCAAAGTCCCCCCACCTGCTGACAAGAGGCGCTGTGTCTGTACATTTTGCAGGGTGGTGACAGGCATGAGACCGCTCATAGACATGGATTTGTCACAATATTATAGAGTGTGGCATCAGATCTGTATGGTTGTTTTAGGAGAACTTGTTTGCACAGCTGTATGTTGTGAGTTGCATCCTCCTCATTTTGCCTAGGCTCTTCTCCATGCAGCATTTCATTCTGACTGCAAAGCATTCTGCCAAACCCAGGGTGCCCACGTGATGCGAGCTGGGATATAATTCATTTATGATCTGAATGTAACTTTCTTTGTGGAAACCGTCCAAACGCTAAGAGTGGTGCTAAGAAGAAGCAGTAGACAAAACCTGCCTCCAACAAATTAACAACCCCCTTCCCAGTATGCATACAAGTTCACACCAGTCAGACTGTATAGATTAACAACCAAGTGAAGGGACCTACTTAGAAATGGACACACATCATAGCACAATCTGGCACGAGCATTTGATGAGTAGTGAGCTTTCAGAGTAGTGTGGAACCGTGTTTTTTGCCTCCTCCTGCTGCTCCTGTCTCTGCCCATTGGCAGTTTTGACATGCATCATAATTTTGCAGTCTGCTCGGGATGTTGGAATCCAGTCAGGGAGCATACAGGGATCCTAACTCAGTCCTTGGGATTTGTGCTGCAATGAGCGCACACAGGAACTTTGTGGCTTGGCACCGCTGCCAAGACGCTGCTTATGCACCAAAGACAAGCTCAGCCCCGAGGGAGAGAAGAGATACAAATGAGCCGCTGGAGACCTCCTCCAGCTGTGCCGCACATTTGTGGGGACAGAACCACATCTCAATGTGAATCGTGGCTTCCTTTGTGCACAGGTTGCTTTAGGCAATAACACATCCAGCCGGCTTGGGAGCCCCAGGGATAGCAGAGTCTCACTTGGAGAGAGGGAGTGAACATTGAGCACATTAACATAAAACCCTGCTGATAGCTTTGCTCAGGACAGCCATTTACTGATGGGAAGAGGCAACACAGCTAGTTGGACCGGAAACCACACCCTTGCCCCTTCTCCATCAAAGTACATCTGAATGGCAAGCACAAAGAACTACAAAAGAGCAAGAGCTATTGCTTACATGTTGACAACATATTACCCCTGCAGCCAAGATACTGAAGAAAAATCCACACAATAGGGGAAAGGAATCCACCTCTCCAAAATCACATGTCAGGCTCCTTTGGAAACCCTGGGCAGCCCTCACAAACAGGGTGAGGGCTGTCGCCCCTGCCCACCCCTCTTGTACTGCTCCAGTGCCTTACAAGACTTTGGCCATGAGATGGTAACCCAGCTCAAGGAGAGGACATGGCAGCAGTCACAGTCCCTGCCTCTGCCAGAAAGGACATCCCCAATGTCCTCAGTGGGGTCAGCATGTCAGGGAGTTGTGGATGCATCTTAACAATAACAATGCTCTGCCACATTACCTTCTGCTCTGGGGAGCTCCCACTTGCTCTGCATAGAAAGAAGAATGCAAGGTCTGAGAGAGACTTACAGCCTTTGAAAGTAAATAAATCCTTGGAAATGTAATAGCGTCCAATGTGACTATATTCTCTGATAAAACATTAAATGAAACACGCCATTCCCAGTACAAATAATTGCCTTTGTTTTCATCATTTTGCCTAGTGCATCGCAGGAGGCTGTAGAACAGTGTGAGTTTTTCTGATCTATAATCAGACAGTTCATAAAAATCCTAATGGAAATGAAGATTTTGCTATTTGGAGTGGTCAAATTTCCATTTTCAAACACATCACATTTTAAAACCCAGGTTGGCATTTTGGTTTGCTGAGAGTTTTAGGATAATAGCAAATTACACAGAAAATCTACCAATTCTTTGTCAAGCGAACTATGCAAAAAGGAACCATTAGTTCATAGTTCATCTGTGAGATGGGAAGACATCCTGAATAATAATTTTTAGAGACTATGAAGGGCATTTATTCGCAAATAATGCTCACATCTACAGAATTAAGACTGCTCCTGCTACCTATAAAACTACCGTGCTCAGATTTCACTAAAGGTATGTTTAAATAGATTTCTTTTCCTCCCCAGAAAGATAGGGGAATCTAACCATACTGTGTAAGACTGACTTACTCCATACAACATCCATCCTACACAAGATTGGCTTATGCTATGCAGTTTCACAGATGGACAACACCAAGAGGGCTGTGAACAAATTTGGCTCAGCATCCCTTCATGGTTCCAGAGGTGAGCACCCAGAGGCCCCTCAGATCGCAGCATTAGTGACCCCAGCCTACCGGAGGAAGAAGAGCATCTTCCATCCACTCACCCTGCTAACATCACACGCGAGCTTTTCAGAACTGTTCTCACAGCTTTTGCAGTTTTCCTCTCATATTTACTCACTGTTCTGTGTTTTGCTAGGACTGTGTATTTCCTTATGCTGAGATAAAGGAAAAAAAAAACAAACCAAAACCAAGCACAAACCAAACAAACACACAAAGACAGCAGAAAGTGTTCTTTTATTCTGTAAAAAAAGTTAGTCCCTGTAGAATCAATGAGACTCCCAAACCAGGGCTTTGGGCCCTGTTATTTAGAAAATTAAAACCCTACCTGGAGCTGACTATGAAGAAAAGGTATAAAAGACTGATTAACTAAATTAATCTACTTTTCTTCCCTCCATCCACCTCCCAACAGTGCCCTGAGGCATAACCCATACAGAAAATTGTCTGTGACTCACGCTTTGAAGAGAGCATGGAAAAGGAATCCCACTGGGAATTTGCTGCATTTGTTACAGCACTGGGACATATTCATCTGTAAATATATTTATTTTGGCTTTTGGGATCTTGAGTGATGTTAAATGTGATGCTTATAATAAGCCTGGGCTAAGTGTATTCCTGTAACAGAGACTGGAAGTGCTAGTAATACTTTCTTGTGAGTTTGTTGTAAAATACAAGAATGCATGCATTAGCTTCACTTCACAGTCCAGTGACATATTAGGGAGCACACTAGGAATTAGTGAGGTTTTTCTGTTTGTTTGCTTTTAATTCTGAAGAAAACTCATTATTAACAGTGATAATTTCACTGCAGATCTTATCTATCACAGCAGATTTCAGATAGACACACCAAAAAGAAATTACCTTCTGCCCCCTCTCCCCTTAGACTGGGCAGTTCACAATATTCCTTAAAGGTAAAAAATTAGACAGCAACGCTTCCCATGTTACCGGGTTTGTGGTGCAGGTGAGGTTCCAACTACTAATTGTGAAGACAAGATCTTCCAGATTTTTAACTAAAGATACAGAATCTAATTACAGGGACACTTCCCTCCACAGTCTGGTCCATGTGGAAAAAGACCATTGCCTGGCTCTGGAAGCAAGTATTTTATTCTACCCTAATAAACAAGCATCCTTCCTGAGTTTTACAGCCAGATTTTGGAAGGCAAAAAGCATTTCCCTGGACAGTATGACCTTTTCCTTAACTTCAACAGCAATCAAGATAGAAAAAGTCCCAGCCACCGACAGACTTGGGGACTTTACTCCAAGAGACAACCTGAGAGATCCCAAAGAAGCATTCAATAAACATAATTATAAAAACTATCCAGAAATGAATTGCATTAATTACATTAAAAAGAAACATCCGTTCAGTTTAGAGCTAACATAGTGCAGAAAACAGAACACGCAAGGTTTTTAAAGCCCATTTTGCCACTAAAAGTTTCAGAAAATCTCAGGATCCACTAAAATAGTTCCAGAGTTCCTCACCCCTGTCCCAAATTTAGTGTTTTAGTGACCAACAGTAATGATTCTTAAAAGATCAAAAAATAGACCACATCACAGTGTTTCCCTGGAGACAGCTCACACCCCCATCATCTCTGTCTGTTCAGTGGTCTTTGGCAGTGGTACAAGGAACAGACAGTGAAACCAAACAGAAACAAAAGTCACCTGATTTACACCCCCTCAGAGCCCAGTAAAAAGCAAGCTACCAGCAGTCTCAATGATTCACAAAAAATACATCTTAAGACAAAAATTATACTTTAAATACGTTTCTTGAGTATTGCTTTTGAAGAAGCTACAAATAGCTTAAAAACATTCTGAAGCTAAAGAACAGCTTCTTTTCCACTTCCACTCACCAAGAGCTTACCTAACTACTCTTGTCCCCGGAACTCCACTGGAGCACATTGTTTTGCATTCCCAAGAGCTGCTTTGCTCCAACCCCACCAGTTAATGAAGGAAACTGTCCAGGACGCTCCTTTCCCAGGCACACTACTCCTCCCACCCAAGTGGCCATACCACGACAACAAGGAAGATGAATGCCATTACCACCATCTGTGGCAATACACCCTTAACTTTGGAAGGTTTCAGCTGAAGCACTGGCAGCTGCCTCAAAGAGTAATGTGACTGGGTTAACTGCAAATAAGCCTGGTAGGAATGAGTGTCTGGAAAAATAAGAGGATGTAAAAGCCCTTAAAAGCCTCCCAAACTGTGACCCACTTCAGGAATCACAAAGAAATCAATACCGCTTTGTGCACAAAAGCCTAGTGCTCAGCTGTTGATCAGTGGATTAAAAAAAATTCCAATCTTGCACCTCCTGAAATTTTTTGAACCAACATGACTTTGCACACTTTAAATAATAAAAATAAGTGCTCAAAGTTCTGATCTTTATTTTTTGTTTTCAATGACCAATCCCTAAAAAGTGCAAGTTTCAGAACAATATTGTTATTTCAATCAAAAGGAGGGATGTGCCCTCTCTAAACATAGGAACACTGACTGTTGCACCAGCCTGTTGCTTGAGAGACAACTTGCACCACAGACTTCAGGTCCTACTTTTTCTTCACGGGCTATATTTCTTCTGTAATTCTTCTTGTTTGCTAGAAGAAATACCATGCTATAGGAAGGTATGCCCTATGGTTCTACGTACCCATGATGGGACACAGCGAGGACCACAGCAAGGAAATGTCCCCAAGCCACAGGCTCAGACCACTACTGGTCTATATCAGCAGCCCAGGCTGCACCCCTCGCATAAAACCACCACTCTCCAGCTGAGGTTCATGCTTTTACCATGTTCATGTGAGTGCCCGCAAACTACATCATTTTTCTAGTACAGACAGAAATATTCCTCGGAAGTTGAACTTCTTTCTGGTGAAATTCACTGGTATTTTCCAGCCAGAGCCCAGGACAGTTAATTTATCCTGTCTGTGAGTTTTCCTCAGGAACCAGGCACTGGATTTCCCTTCCTGGACAGCAATTGGCTCAGATTACTTAATGCCTCATTGTAAAAATCCAGTGTCTCACTTTGCCAGCAGAGCCTTCTCATTTATTCCTTGTATTAAAGATTCAGCTGCCATGCATTAAATGAACCCGTTTCACTGGTAGGTGCTTGCCAGTTTTTAGGCTTTAAATAGTACCATTACTATCATTTATAAGGATAACATCACAATTAAGAATGTATGAATAATTTAGAAATGAGCAAGTAGCATTTACTTTCACACTCTACTTGCTGAAGAGGCTTCAAAATGCAGGGTCTTTATTTTGTTGCAAAACACTAGCTTGTCTGGGTAAAAGGGATGAAAAGTTACTAATTTCAGGCTTTAGTTCAAACCCTTTAATCTTACAAATAAGTGCCTTCAGTGAGTACCTTGTTATCTCCTAAAGCCTCTGCAGGGCTGTTCACAGTCTTTGTCTCATTCCAAGATCCGTAACTTATCCTAGGTGAGACAAAGGGGGTGCCACCTGAGAAAATCAGGACTTAACGGAGCTTTTCTTCTTAAATCCTAACTTGTGCTGTTGGCAAATATTACGGAACGCGCTCATTTCGTTGCAATAAATAATGGTATATAATTAAAATTCCATTCCGTTGTTGCGAACAGTGTGATAAACTGTTTGTGAATTGGTAATTCTATTTATTAAAAACAGGGGCATTAATTTTGACATGTTGAATTATAACGCACACAAACAGATCTTGTGTTTTAATTAAATGCTTGTATCTGATGAGATTTTTTTTATATTAAGATTTAATACCAGATTCTGCAATTCATGAGTTATGTGGTGGGGTACGACTGCAGCCGAGTGCCCAGGGAGTTGTGAGCACAACCATGCTTGGTATCTGGGGGGCTCTGAGCAGAGCCCCTCATGCCTCCCTGACAGGCGTTCCTCCTCCAAGGGCAGACAGGCTGGGCTGACCTCTTTTTGCCAGTGTCTTTACCTGTTTCTCCTTCTTTTTGCATGCTTTAATGGTGTTTCCAGGCTGTTACTACATTCTTTATTTTCTAATGCTGAAGCAGAGCTGAATATTTGAAAAAAAAATAACAACCATACTGCTTTGAGGTTTCTTTCACATTAAGCTACATTTAATATTCATTTCACATTTTTTTTTCTATTAATTAAAAGTAAACCGTGTATTGTATGGTACATTATCCCTCTAACAGCCCCATGTGGAGATCATGAAGTGGAAGACTAATGGTGTAGACTTTAGCATTTAGTTTTAACCAGAATAATTTACATATCTGTGAGAAGAGTCCGAGGCATGTGTAAATAAGCAGAACTCTGAGATATCAAGACCCTTGCTTAGTTTACTATGGACTGGAGAGCCATGGGCTGTGTATTTATTCCATCAGTCAGCTAATTTAATGAGACTTTATACAGCATCTATTTCTGCAGAAGACACAAAACTTATTATTAAGGAGAGGCATGTGGCAGTAAGAAAAATGTGTTTGTTTGCTTTTTTATTCTATTACCCCCAAGTATCAAAGGTGATTCTATTCACTGTTCATTAAAGTTTACCTTTATAATTTATCAAAGGAGACCGATATCAACAGCTTTATGCTGAGATTTCAAAATTCGAGACTGATTAAAATTTAATGTAAAAGGCCACAGATTTGGGGTGGGTTTTCAAGAAAAATGGCTTCCCAACTTGCAAGTATAGATTTCATTAATGTGCATCTTTATTAGAAGGCACTATAAAACACATTAGAGGCACAGCCTGAGCACTGAAATGCCATTTTCACTTCAAAAATCTGCATGGGTCTTTAAGCATAAGTGTCAAGAAAAAGAAAGTTCTGCTGGAAGGCTGGAGAGTGGCAGTGCCTGAGCTCTGCCTTGGGCACAGAGTTGCGCCTGTCACACAGCACTGACCGCACTCCACTGGACAGGGGAAATAATCAGCCGCTCTGAAGCTGGCACATGCTCCCATCAGGAAACACCAGAAATGGTACTGCAAAGAATAGATATTAATAATCTCTGTGTGTGTTATGGTTGGTCTGATCATATTTTGGGGAAAAGGAACACCCCCCCCTCCCCCCCAAAGAAAAAGGAAAACATCCGCTCAAAGATTCAAATTCACAGATTTGGCTAAATCTGATGGTTTCCACTGTGGAAAAAGAAAAAAAAAAACATTAAAAGTGTTTTATATGAATATTTCAAAGCTAAACAGAGCATGTGTTTTTGTCTTGTGTTTTCCTCTCTAATTTGCTTACTTGTTTAGTATTTAAAATCTTAAGAAAAAGGTAGAAGAAGGGTTTCCATTCAAATGATGTAACTGAAATTACTTTGTTTCTCTTTTAAATTAGGCCATGAATTAAGAAATTACTCACAGACATCACTCTCCTATTTGTTTCACCAACTGGAATCCAACCAGTATCCTTAACATGCAAACTATCCTTCAGATTTCATGAGGAAGAACTATAACAAGCCCTACTCCAGATTATTTAGAAAAGGGGTTGGGTTTTCTTCCTTACGTGTTAAGACCAACAGAATATGCACAACCACAAACAGGGAGTAGAACAACAAAAATACATTTTCCAAATTTATTTGCTTTAGCATTTTTTCTTTTTACAGGTATAATATTTTCTGATATTTAATAAAATCAAGTTTAAAAACAGGGGAAATTGAGAGGAAAAGGTTTCCTTTTAGTAACTGAAAAATCCTATCACTTGTAATGTGGTTGATTTTTCTAAATACACGTTTTGAAAAATCTGCAGTTGTACAAACCTCAAAGAACATAAAAGTGATCTGTGCTTTCTAAGAAAACCAGAGAATGAGCGAAAAATCCATCAGCAGTCAAGTGATCAATTCCCTTTCCAAGTCGTGCTGGTCACTGCACTACCTACTCTCTCATTGTCTCTGCTGAGCATGGTGCAAGAGACTAAGAAGGCTCTGTTATGCAGCAAACACCTAATACTCTGGAATTCTGTACGGCTCAGGATTTTGACTGGTTTCTGTTCTACCTCGCACTAAAATGCCGAAGCTGCCTGCTTTTCATGGCAAAAGTGGTAGGAGACCTAGCTGCAGCCCACTCCTCTCCAAGAGATTCCACAGAGGGTACACTAAGTGCTGGAGGTACAGAGGGAACCAGCAAAGACAAACCTGCTGGGCTAGGCTGCCCTTCACCGCATCCCTGCACTTGGTCCCCTGGCAGCAGGAGCTACAGGTGGGGAGACCTCCAATTCCAGATCCATGGTAGCTGCTCCTGAGAATGGGCAGAGCTCATCACACAGAGCCACTGGGGCACTCTGGGAGCTGTGTGAGCTGCTGCCAGCAGCCGGCCCCAGTGACCATGATTTTACTCTACCAAAAATTTGCCATTAATCATGAAGACACATCTAGTGAGATGTGCCTCTTAAATACTGGCAAGTCTGTCAGTAAGATGATTTTGCATAGCAATGCCTTCAACAAACTACTTACACAGATTTGTCAGAAAGTGCTTTTTCTAAAGGTTTGAGCAGCATTATAGTTATTATCATTTTGCTCTTGTGCAAAAGAAAAGGGAACAGAGGTTCCAAGTCTGTCTCTGCTATATGATTAGTCCCCTGAATCTCATTAGAATAATAAGAATATGGCCTACTTATGGCTTCAATTAAATGTTTCCTAAGTGAGAAATAATTAAGGGTTTCAAGCATCTGGTCTATGTCTAAACTAAAAAAGCAAATCCTGGTCTCTTTGTTGACACAAGAAGTCTATTGATGAGAACAGGACCATGCCACTCATGGGGCAAACGTGGTCCAGCCTGGTCTCCTGAGCTAGAAGGCAGTGCTCTGGGATCCCATCAGCTCTTCCATCACTTGTATTCCTTGATTTAATCATAAAACATATGTTTTCATAGGTACTATAATGATGGATTTTAAAACTACTAAATCAGGTTCTAAAATATACATGCAGAGAAAAGTATGTGTATCAAAATGTTTACAACAGCTTTATTAATGTTAGACTTGATTGATTTGCAGCACCATACACAAGAGTAAATTTCTGGCAAACTAAAAGCTTATGATCTAAATAAGATGAACAAGTGAAGAAAAATAGACTAGATGGCGGGGTTTATAAAGGAAAGGGTATTCCGATGAGAAGAAAGAAGCAATCAAAAAATACGTACTAAGTAGTTTTAACTGTCAGTTGTTTGAGTCAAAAGAACAACACTAGTATTTATTTGACTAAGAATTGTGGTTGGTTTCTAGTATTTTTTTGCTGGGATTTTGCATTTTGGAGATAAGAAGATGCTGGAATAACAGATCCTGTTCTACCAGGTACTTGCAAAAGCTTTGCAAGTGCACTTTTTCAGTTTCAGGATTTGATGCAATTAGTTTGCAGATATAACTAAATAAATGGCATTCATTCCTTAAGCAGGAACCATACCTGTTAACCATCTCAGCATATTCTAGCTTTATAGCTGATCTTGATGTGCACAGCATGCTCAAAAACTGTACTCACAGTTCAAATGAGCTGGATTACAGACCATGACCACTGAGACCCTCACATGACAAAGCCTTTGTGTAATTAATATGCAGGGTAAAATGCTCCCTGGACGGCTGCTAAAGCGATTTAAATCATGCACATAAAAAATGTAATCACAAATTTAGCATGGTGGACATTGTAGTCACACTGTGCTTGATTGCATAGAAGGTTCCAAGTGTGTTTTAAATGTCCTTTAAGATTGAGATTAGGACTTGTACTTACAAGATGCATATTAATCTAAAACTCAACATTTTTCAGTGTGGGATCACAGTAGGAGAACATTATGGGCAATAGAGGTTCATTCTAATCCCAGTAGGTAATTACACTTTGAAATAATATTCTTTAATTAAATCTTGTTTGCAGTTGATTGATTTAAACACTAAATCTAAAAACCTAAATTTGAGTTTTTATCAATTTTTGATGCTTATTGCACAGAACTTGGGCTTTAATTGATGTTTCTGAAGTTTTTAAAGCTCTTGTCCACCGTATCCTAGCTGAATTTATTGTAATTACCAACACCATTCTCTTCCACTGTAGACAACTTTCACTAGAAGCATGACAATTTTAAGTACTTTTAAATCATCATAAAATGCATGATATATTTCCTGTGTCAGATGGCCAGTGTTTTACTAAGGTTCTTTCATAAAGCATCCTGTTTACACCACATAAGCTGTTTTCAAAGCTTTGGAGAAGGGACTCTGCTTCCTGAACATCCATTATTTGCTGTACCATAAAGCAGCGCTTAATGACAGAGCCAGTGTCATAGCAAGTGGCAAAGCAGTGCATGGGTTAAATTAAGGGGCAATATCTATGCACCTTAGGCACCATGGCTGACCATCTCTGCCACCAAAGCCACCATCTCCACTCATGCATCTCTTGCTGGAGACACGGTGCTTCTGGAGAAGAGGGGTCTCCTGCCACAGAGGGGAAAGGGTTTCAACTTGGAGACCACACAAAGATTATTTATCTATTCAGACTTTTTCTCAAGTGGTCAGACACACAGAAAAGGTGCAGACACCCTATTCAGGTGGGAATTTATTTAACTGAGTGTTCCACTGGCTTTTGTGCATGGCAATGTCCATTACCACAAACATACCATACTGAACTGCATGTTGTGCTTCTGTGTGTGATGCATCTTATTAATTTAATGATTTTAAAGAAGTGCAAGAGTACTAGGCCAACCTTTGGCTGTGCTAATGTAGTCATAGTAAACATACCTAAGGCTAATTAAAACAATATGTAAATGCTCACTGCATAACAAGAAATGGTAACTCTCATTCACTTCCCCTACATGGGGCTGGGTTCCTGCCCAGGGCTTTTGATGCTACACCACCAGTTTTGGGGCACCTCTGCAAGCCCCATGCACGAGCGTAATTCCAGAACGAGCTCCTTTAAGATTCAGCTATAAAGGCTTTGATAGAGGTTAAGAAGTAGTCTGATTAAATAATTTAATTGGAGAACAGCTTTTGCACTAGAAGACAGGTGCGATGGTTGGACTTCATGCCACCACTGCAGCAGCTATCCCCCACCTTGCTGGGTAAAGTGGTGGGCAAGGCCTGCCCATTGGCCACCTCTCAGCCCATATCATGGACCCGAAATTCACTTTGGAAGTTGCATCCCCTGGGAGCATCCACAGTGAGCTGGGACTTCTCCACACCCTTTGGACAGCTTGGCAGGACTCTTGACGCAGTATAGAACAGAGCACAGCATGGAGGCGAAAGGTCAGCCTTATATCCTTCCCATCATGGCTTTCGCTGCTTAAACTAG
This sequence comes from Pezoporus occidentalis, assembly GCF_034315485.1. Lineage (NCBI taxonomy): Eukaryota > Metazoa > Chordata > Aves > Psittaciformes > Psittacidae > Pezoporus > Pezoporus occidentalis. The sequence goes on from NW_026915877.1 coordinate 4,959,537, forward strand.
ACTCCACTCTGGCAGCATGAGGTTGGGACCATGCGTTCAGAGTGAAAAAGGAGAAGATGCAGTGCTGGGAGATGTAGCCCAAGGTGTACAGAAGACCATGTTTGTGCACATGTCATGGCAAATTACACCCATGAAACTTTAAATATGCCTCTACAGGGCTGACCTTTTTCAGATTGTGAAATTCCACATCCAAAACTTCAGGAACAAGTTGGTTGTGCTGAGAAATGAACTTCAGAAATATACTGTTTTACCATAGTCTTCCTTCTAGTCCCACCCGGGCTACGAAAAATGGGCTTGAATTCAAATTTCACTCTGCTACATAACGATATCATGTATATGTCTTACAGTAAATTAAATTCATGATACTATATATTTAATAACAGAAAATTCACATCTTACTGCAGCTGCATTTGTCATATCTGAGAAAAAACAAACTACTATACGGAATGTTTTATTAAGATGACTTCACTGTTGTGAGAAATGATTAAGTCACTATAAGAGCAAAGTAAGACCATAGGACCTCATTCATTGTAACACTAATATTAATCACACAAATAATATAAGTGTCTTGCAGTAATCCATATTCCCTTAAAATATATATTATACATCCTGAGGGCAAACAGTAACACGACTGACTTGGAATAAATCCCTCAAGCCATAGTGGCCAGCAGAAAACCATTTATATTCTGACAGATTAATGTATATTTTGTTATGCGTAACAAATGAAAATATTTACAATGCTATTAGAGAGAGCTAAAGAAAAATTAAGTCTCACTAATCAATACATTTCAAGCATGAATTTAAATTCTTTCCAAAGCTCACAAACTCCCCAAAATTAGCATCAAATAAACAAGCATGTTTCTATAAGTTTAGCAGTGGTTTGCCATTATCATTATTTTTAATCTTAACATTTTTACAGAAATAAAATATTTCTGACAGCATAAGGTGAAGAAACTTCAGCTGCTTGATGAATTTGCTAACAACAAAATTATTCAAGAAGCTAATTTTCTCTAAATAATACTCTTTGCTGACATTACAGTAATAGGGGAAAACAAAAACACAAAGAAAAGAGAAAAATATGTAAATGACAGCCTCAAAGGCACTCCATACAAGTGGAGAAATCTGCCTGTAACATGACAACAGGCAGTCTCTTAGTCCCTTGGTCCACAGTATGGCAGAAGGTCCATACTCTGGAATCAGAATCATGTTCCCTGGTCTCAATACTACCTATGGCATTTGTCAGCTCAGAGGGATAAGGCAACGCATGCTGAGCCTCTTACCATTTGCAAGCACAGATCAAGTGCAAAAAAAAAAAATGGGAAAAATAAGTTGATGGTGTTTGGAACAGAAAAAGTTCTACCTAGAGGTCAACTGGCAATCAGTAAAATAGTCCCCATACTTACTGTAATGTACTGAGTGTAATAAGTGCTCTTTACCTGGCTCTTCACCTTCTGCACACAAAAACCCAGTCAGATTGCTACACACAAGCAACACAAGTTGTCCTTGAGGTTGGTTATTCAAGCACTGTTCATGGCCCACACAGACGTTCTGCATGCCAGATGCTGCGTAAGCAGCAACCCAGCATGCAAAGCATTAATAATGAGCTCATATTCTTACCTCCTGACCAGGCATCTCCTTGACTGGAATCACAGTGCACTTTACTCTAGATTTACACACTTTATTCAGTTAATATCTCTCACTTATCCTTGCCATAAACTCCCATCTTTACATGGGGACTACTACTCCTTGTATCCACGAGAAGAGAAAACATTACCATTTCTAACACGACTAAAAATTGACTGTCCTTCTACTTAACCTATTCATCCCCATCTCCTCCTCCTACTATTTCCAAGCAATTTTGCAAGATGACTATTATGCAAATGTTACAATAAAAATCTTATTTTCTGCTCCCTTTTCAGAGACCTGTTCTATTTACCTCCATTCACTGCCTCTGATGGACTTCTCAGAAAAAAAGGAGAGAATAAATGTGTTCATTATTGACCCAAGTCTGAGGAAACTCAGCATGAGGTCAACTACTGCAACACAGGTTTACAATACCCCCTCCCGCCCAATTTCCTCACTGCAGCGCCAGTATGGCTTCTAATGTTCCAGTACTTAGGGCATGCTTGCCTTCCTGCTATTTTCACAGGCACCCCCGAATGGTTGTTTCTCACTGTTCTTTGCCACGTGAGCTCTCCTAACACTTGCACAAATAAAACGGGTGCAAAACACAGGCTTTCTGCTTATATACTGGAATTCACCACTGAAGAATATTGCCCCTGTAATATTGCTGCAAGACAGTTGAAACTGTTTTTCATGGAATTGTTGAGCATCTTTTCATTGACATGCAGTATCTAAATCTATACAAAAATATCTACTATTCAAGAATATCTTCAAATGTTGCAGAAATTGCTTTGCCTATGGAAAATGCAAAAATATCAGACTGAACAGTCACACTCCAAGTTCTACCTGTACTCCAGCCAAATGATAATTACAACTAATTACTATAGCTTAAGATGCATTAATTAATGTAAATGAATGCATTAACTGGTTTTAAAATGAAGTTTACTTAAACTTCTACCAAGCATAAAGAATATTTTTGCTACAGTTCATAATTTCGAAACATGCATCATGAGCTCAGGTCTTGCTTCTCTGTGCCTGAAGCAGGACCAGTCCCTTCTCCACCTTTTGCTGTGGACACAAAGCGATTTGGTTCCATTTTAACTGCCTGCTCTTCTCACTTGCATTGGTCTTTTCATTACAATAAATACCCAAGGAACAAGTGCTGAAAGGGACCCCTGGAAGGATTTGTGTTGTTCTGCCTGTAAACAGCATGGGTAGCAGCAAGCCAACTGTGGCCATGGACAAGACTCCTTTTACCTTGTATCTCCTTGACCTGCACCAGGAAAGTTGCAGAAAAAGGAAAGTGAAACAGAAGTTGCTTTCCTGGCACAGAATTTGCTTTTCCTGACTGCAGGCAGGAGTGGAAGCCACAACTCACACCTATATCAGCTTGAGACCTGAAACACTTTGCAGAAAGAGTCCTGACCCATTCTGCTCAAACAGGCTCTGTCTTTGGTGACCCCAAGTTCATACAAGCACTTTGGTAACTCTTTACAAATCCAGTCCTACTTTACAGACACCCCTTGGCATGAGCATCCGCTCACGTAGCGTCTGCACATAAAGCAAGGCAACGTACCATGCTTTTTTTGTCTCACTGAGGTTTCCTGTGCAGCATGATCTTGAGTAGTGGCTCTCCTTCAAGATTTCTTTTCTTCCTAGGGTTTGGCGGTTTTTGTGGGGTTTTGGTGGTGGTGGGTTTTTTTTGTGTTTTGGTGGGTTTTGTTTTTGTTTTTGTTTGGGTTTTTTTGTCAGATTTTTTTTGTTTGTTGGTTTTTTTTCAGTTTATTTAGAACTCGGAGGTGCTGGTTCCCATGTAAAGAATTTAAGACCACTGATAATAAACTTGCCCTTTTTCCTTTACATTTGCATTTCTCCAGCTTCTTTTCTTCCCCTTGGGAGCAGCTTATAGCCTTCCAACAGAGCCAGGAGTAGGGATATCGAACACCTTTGAAGTGGAGGAAAAAGCACAGGAGTGAAAATCCCAATTCCCCTTCTCCAGGTTTGTTGATTTGAGTGATTCTTCTGGCTTTTCTTCTTCATGCCTCAGTCTGTAAAATGGGACTAGTAGTATCCACCTATTGCCCAGTCCCTTGGCATAGTTATTGCACCACAAGTTTAAAGGCTCCCCAGAACACTCTGCCTTCAAGAGTGTGTTCCTGTCCGGAGCGCTGTACTCCTCCACACGGCACAGCCCTCAGTACCAGAGAGGTTAAGTGGAAGCAGAGATTTATGGTCGCCTCAAATGACATCAAACCAAGGTCTCAAAAGAAAAGTCTTAGGCATGCACGAAAGGCTAACCACTGCGTTTTCAATTAGGCAATGTTTTAGGGATACAAAATTGCATATTCCTTTTCAACGTGTTCCCTGCACTTACAGAGCAACCCATTATTAAGCTATTAATCACCTCTCTCAATTAATTGTTCTAAAATGACCCAGGCTTTAGTAGTTGTGTTACAATTGAAACGCTCACTTATTTTTAGAAAGGTAAAGTTACAGGCAGTAGTAATTTGAGACAGCGAAGCTATTAGCCCCTGTTTAGAATCTCAATTACTCTAAAGAATGATAATTACAAATAAAACAAACTTGTGATCCTGCATCAGTAAGAACAGTTCTTTCCTGCTTTATGGAATATACAAGCTGTATTTCATCCACTGGATTTAATTTCCACATGAAAAATTGACCTTAACAGTATGAAGTATGGCTACAAGTAAAAACTGTGTTTTCATTGAAGAGAATAAATGCATTTCCTGAACGCTGGCTGTTAAAGCTAATTGATTTATTGGCTCTCTATACAGTGTACTATTGTCTTTGCACTCATGGGACAAGGAAGCTCTTGAGAACAGAACTAAATTCTATCACAACAGTGTGACAGCTGAAGAGAGCTTTTTTCTTTTTATTTAATATAATGTGCAAGTTTCTCAGAGCTGAAAGAAATCTTTCTAGAATTGGCAGAAACCTAACTGGACCATTGGCTTACTGGACTTTCTTTTTTTTAATACCATAATATTATTGGGAATTTAACAGCACTGGCAGCAGGTTGCTTTCTTTTAATCAGATTACTTTTACTGTAAAGCATTTGTATTCAGCAAATGTAAAATACTAGACTGGAGAACATAAACAGGAAAATCCCTTTTTTTTTTTTTTTTTAAGGATAGTAGTAAAAAATTCATTAGGAAATAAAGGCTATGCAAAAATATTTCTCCCTGATAATGAAAACAATTCTAAAATTCATGAAATAGCCAAATATTTGTTATTATCTCTTGCTTTTAGGTTTTATGTAAATTAGGGCCTATAAGATGAAAGAAAGTGCTTGGTAGCAGGTGGAAGCAAACCCACATAATCATACCCATAAAAAAGCCTGGAGGAAAAACAAAATAAAATGAAAAATCAATACAGGATGTTGTTCTCCAGATATACTATTAAAATGTAGCATTCCAGAGCTGCACTGTTGTCCTCAGTAACAGATGATCCTTTTACTCTAAGATAAGCTGAGGGACAAATTCTCCCCTCTCATAGGCATAGAAATCCTACTGAGCTTGGAGGAAGCTGTGTGCACACATGTAGGAGAGATGATGATCTGCTTTGCAAAGAAAGGTGCCTAAATGGACAGAAATACAGGCGAAACTTCTCAAGGAAAGTACCCCTTTCCCTCTGGGTTTTACAGTGCCAGTGAAAAGCACCCAGAAGTTTTCTGAGATCTCCTAACTGCTGCAAAAGTGAAAGTCCAGAACATATATCTGGCAAAAAGTCTGATTAAGTGTTTCTGCACAAATTCTCTTATTCCAGTGACTAGAACTTTGGCTACAAATTACATTTTTCTCTTCTTCCTGCTTTTCTTTTTTTTTGTTAGTTCAGTTCTTATTGCTAACTGAAAACAGGAATTATGTTCAGAATAAGTTTCATTATAAGTTTAAAGGAAAAATCTTTAAGGAGATCAATTAACACCTCTTTCCCAGGTGAACACAGCCTGATTCTTTAGAAGTCAGGTGATAAGCAGATTCAGTGAAGGCTTGACCATTGAGAGAAGAAGAATAAGAGGGCTCAAGGAACTACATCCAACCTGCCTGACAGCAGTGAACACTTCCAAACTCACCTGATGTCTATGACCCAAGAGGCATCCTGTAGAATCAAAAAGCCACTAAGGGAACAGACTGACTTTCAAACAGATGGGTCCTTTTCATTTGTTCAAAAGAAGAAAAATACTCCGAAAATAAAGAATAACTGCTCCATTATTGGAGGGGAGACTGAAGGTCATAACCAGTCTTTTTTTTTTTTTTTTAAGATAAAGAAAATAAATGTGAACACATTCATCACTTCATCCTCTGATCAAATAGCTACAAAACTAAAAGAATCTCAATTGGTACACTGTCCTTAGTATTATCTACTGCTTTCTTGATATGACCACCAAAAGGCAAGTACGCTTGAAAATCTGGCTTCCTCCAACTAGAGAGACAGAATAGCTACTATCACCCAAAGCAGGTTAAAGAGAAGATGTTCAAAGAAGAAGACAAGTCTGAACAAATAATATTTAAAGGCAAGGCAGAAGAAAATTTAGCAAAAGGGGTAGAAAATGATAACTGCAATCAAAATCAAAAACTGCAAATACTGGGTCCTCATTAAGAAATAAAATTTCTAGGCATTTGGCATAACCAAAATCTTCTTGTTTTGTTTTCTTCAGACTCAAGAATCATTCACATCTGTATTTCCTTGCACTGTTTCATGTTCATTATATATATATATATATTGCCTATTCTCAAGGGATTCTTCTGTCTATACCCAGAGTCACAACTACCTATAACCTATACAGTCACCAATAAGTGACCTAGAATAATTTATGTAACTGTATTTCCAGCTCATCTGCTCCTTCAGCAGCAATGGTCCTCATGACTACGCAAAGTCCTCCTCGTTATGCTCATTTTATCTGATGCCCCACAACAGAAGGTCAGAGTTCCCATTCTGAACTAGGCAGAAAAAGCTACGGATGCAGAATCCCCAAATTCCGTGTGCCACTTCTCGCTTGTGATTTGAAGTCTGTAAAGTGATATTTCTGTAACACTACATACAAATACGGCCAATCTAGGGTCTTTAATGAGCTGTGTTGGTGGCTGGGCTCAAAGAACATTTCCCCCATCAGTCTCGATGCTAGCATTAACACCTCTGCTTTGACCCACATGGCATTGTTCAGCCACAATGACAAATTGCCAGAGGAGTTCTGCAGGGAGAGGCAAGTGAATTAGGAAATGAATAATTAAACTAAAAGAAATAGGTGAGGAGATTCTGAGGGAAAAGAAAAAAAAAGAAAAAAAAAAAAAAAAAACAAACCCAAACCTTGAATAACAAGATCCTGGCAGCCAAGTTATTTTACAAGGCAAAGCCAAGATGTGCAATGAGGAGAGTCTGCAGATGGTGGGGAGAGGGGAGCATCCCAACAGCAGTGAGCCCCCTGCCCTGCACAGACCCTCTCAGGAAGCTGAGACCTACGCAGAAAATCCACTAAACTGAATTTCCAAGGAAATGGGGAAATGTCAAAAATAGAGGAGACATGCCAGCCTCTGCGAGCTTTGCCTAGGTCTCTTATTCAGCAGCTGCAGCCCCGCATGCAGGGATTTTCTTCTCTGGTAGCTGTCTGCCTTGCCCAGGACAAGAAACTGGTAACAGTAGCTCTGTCAAAACAGTAGCAATATTTGCATTATCTTTTGCTATAGCAGCACAGCGCATAGGTACAGAGGATTTTCCTCTACTAACCACTAGTCCTTTTAACTACTAATTCTTTAAACCATCAACATTTAACCAAAACCAAGTTCTGAAATCCTGACTCTTATCACAGCTAGTACTTATAATCCTTTTTTCCAGACCTGATGCTTCCAAATCATGTCACATCTTTCATCTTCCTTGTGATTAATTTCAAGGTCTTTACTGAATCAAATGAGATCTTTTTTAAATCTGTTTTAGTTTTTCAAGCTTGTAGTCAATTCTCTTATTTCAGAGCAGCTGTCAAAATGACACAAGCATTTTGTGTTCAGCCACTTCAGTAACCCTCAGTTTTAGAATACCATAGTGGAAACTAACTTATTATTTTAATGCATGCAATAATTTAAATTGTAACAATCACAGAAGTCAGGCTATTTTCTTTTATGGATTATCAACAACCTTATGACCTTGAAAATAGTCAAGTTGACTCACTAATTTTCACAATTTAACAAAATAGCACATATAGCCTAATTTTATTAATTTAGTCTAATCTGGTGAAAGTGCAGTCCTCTCAAAATAGACAAATATCCATTTCAGACCCACTTCATTGCACAAGGGAAGTTTATTCTAGCAAGCAAAATTCTTTGAAACTAGCCTTCAAACTGTCAATAAGATACATTAAAAACTTTCAAGTATTTGTTTTCCTGCAATGTTAAATAAAGTTCTTTCATATACAAATGACAGAGAGTAGCATTGACCCACATTTAATTCTTCCCTAAAAAAGGTGAAACCAAAGGAAAGGTAAAGAGGAAGAACAGTTAACCTCTGGTGACCAAAGGTGCACTTGATCTGTTATTTTGTATTCTATACTCTTCAAAGAGCAATATAAACAGAATTATTTATGCCCAGCAAAATGTTGCTTAATTACTTATGCACCACTGTTTGGTTGTATTTTAAGCTCTCTCTACCACCCACAGGCAGACGTTAAACAGCTGCTAAAAGCTAGCTTTAGTCTTGCCTGTTTGAAATTAGCATACTTGAGCTTTGAAAAAACTTTGTTGCCAATTTACATATGCATAGAGACTGATATTTAGACTCACCATATGATATGTCCCTCAAGAGCTTTTCTTATTGCCTCCATCCTCAGGTCTCAACCTAGAGACTGTAAATCTAGCAGGTGATTAATTCTATACCCTTGAGAAACTAGCAATTAGCACTTGCAACCAGTAAAAAATTGTCATTTCAAAATCCTGTTTACTATGCCCATGTATTTTCTATGAACTCACAGTTAACTCTAAATAGATATATATGGTAATAGATTTGCAGTAACTTCTGTCTCTTTAGGTAAAAATATAATATAGCTTCCAGCTAATCAACCTATTAAACATACTGAAAAAGATTAAATAATTGGCATTCCTGGTTTTATGTATAAAATGGGAAGATGTAGCAAGCATGAAAACACTATACATGATGTTTTATGTTACCAGACCTTAATCAGCTCATTTCAACATGATGACTTTGTAGGGTTTACCTGTTTTGTGTCAATTCTTATCTCTGATAGCTGAAATTACCATACTTCCAGATGTTCTTATGCATTATTGAGGTCTTCTGCAGTAGATGCTGGAAAAGGTAAGATAAGGTTTTATTTCTTTGTAGTAGTCACAACACTGAGATCAAAAGCAGTAAAGTGCAGTGCTTAGTATTGAAAACTATGATGAACTTCACATTTATTTTCAAGTAGAGAATCTGTCATAAAACTGTTCATCAATCTTCAGTTAACTGTTTCAAGTTATGCACTGGACAAATGCAGAATGTTTTAAAGATCTAGGAATGCTCTTCCTAAAAAGAATGCTTTAATAGTCAGTAAGTGTGTGCTGATCATCACTGCACATAAGAGCAGAGCACGCTGTAAAGCCATGCTGTACCAAAAGCTCTACTGAAAACCTGCTTTAGCGTGGGGGAGAGGAACTGCTGTATGGGTTTGGGAGAGAAGGAGAGTGAGAGCTGACAAACTGCAGCAGTTTGTCACACACAAGTATGATTTGAAATTTTAAAAAAATATATAAAAAAATAAAAAAATAAATCCCAACTTGCTGCTTTTAATGGAAATTGGTTAGACACTGCCTGGCATTGTATTGGTTGTACAGTGTCTGGAATATTTCCACTGAACTGTACAAATCTATACCAGATTACATCCTTTTTACAGCAGGAAAATGCTGCTTGCTGCCCCACCCCATTTTTGAGGAGCTTTTCAAAATTTTTTGCAGTGTATCAAGGCAAACTTGGTCTAAAATGCCTGAAGTCATATTTTTCTAATCATATTTGAAGAAAAGCAAGGAATTAGTGATAAATGTAAAAACAGTCACTAATACAAGGATTATTTTTTCCTGAGTTGCACAGTCATTAATGCTGTCTGCTGCAAAAACCTGCTAGACTTTCTTTTCACTAATTACATCATCAGATCATCATACTGCTAAAATCAGTTGCAGAGTACTTGCACACAACTAAATCCCTGCTTCTAATTACTATTTTAGTCTCTTTTTCCTTGTGACATGTTGGTGATAGATCATTATTTTTTCAGCAATTTGTTCGCATTTATATGCAATATAATTGGATCTGATTAATTATTATGATTAATGACTGCAGAATTTCCTTGCAAAGCTATTAATACTGGTAGTATCAAATGAAAGACATGGACAAATTAAAGCCAATGGAGTCCTGTTGCTTGTACTTACAATGCCTGGGCTAAAGTAACCCTTTGCTGCTTCAGCTCTGCAATAAATATGAGCGTTTAACCAGCATTTCCCTACAGATCTGCATTTTCAAGTGGTATTAAAGTCTAAATAGTGGGTAGGAGATACAAATCTAATTATTCAGTGGACTGCTGTACTTAAAATTATATATCTTTGGATATATATTTTAAATAAGCTCATATATGTATTTTAAATAAGCTCAATAGCATTATTACAGCTACACTGAGGTAAAGTCGAGGAACTCTGACAAAAAGGAAAGACTAAGAAATATTTCTAAATACTATAAAATAGATATATGCGTTTTTCAGGTTGAGGTGCAACAAAACATGACAATAAAAGCAGTTAATTTCCATTAAATGTCATATTACAAAATTTCCAAAGGATGTATTTATGTAGTGTCTGTTGTATTTTAAATTATACTCTGGCTTAGAAATAGGATATTACATGTAAAAAAGCAAACAATGACTGAGTAGCTTAGGGGATCGACTTTTCTGCTACCTCTGGGACCTGCCTTTAAATCTGTCTTTGAGCAAACTGAAGAAAAATCATTCCAGTCTAATGGCAGTAGCATATAAAAAAAATCAGATAGCAGGAGTTCCACGCAGGTGGCAAAAAGCTTTAGAAAAAAAACGGGGTGCAGAATCAGATGAGTGATGGCGATTTTGCCTGGATTACAGTAAAGCTCAAAACGCAGGGACTTTGAATGTGATTTTAATCTGTAATAAGTGACAGCAGTCCTAATCAAACCTGAGTCAAAATGAGGGCACTGATATTTTGGGTGCAAAGCTACTAAGAAAATCTGAAAGTGCCTCTGTTAGTCCAACATCAGAAATAGAGAAAAAAAATTGCCTGCCTGCCATAGGAATTGGATACCTATTGGGAGACTTTTTAAAAGCATATTAGCTCTTCAGATTCTGAGGGAGCAGAAAAGATTGCTCATTCTTCAGTTATAGGATTTTTCCTACAACTAAAATATGAGAAAAAGGTGGTGTTTGCTGTAAAAATGAGAAATTATGGATCTCCAAATATTTTAAAAGAACAATCTTTTTGTTATAAAGAATGTCACCTAAAAAAAAACAAAACAAACAACAACAAAAACAACAACAACAAAACCAAAACAAAGCCACCCAAAACCACCACCACCACCACCAAAAAAAAACACCAAAAAAACCCCAGCCACAACACAGGTACTATCTGTGACCAGGTGCACAGAAATACCCATTTGTCAAAGAGCAAATCAGTCAAATTCACAACTGCAAGCTGTCAAGAAATTCCTAATTAGTTCTGTGTCTGCTAAAATTCACATTGTACAGTTACTTGCAAGAAACTGTGGTTTCTGATGCAAGTGCATCCTGATTTCATAATTTTGCAGTTGATACTGTGTGGGCAACTTCTGTTTGATTTTCAGGGATATCTATTAGAAACACGCTATTCAAATTTGGCTGTTCATGAAGTGGATCTATAGCAATTTGATCAGTGACTGCACTTTACTGCAAATTAGGAGCAGGAAACCAAAGTGAATGTTGCTCGTGTGTTAAGCTGCGCCCTAGTTAATATTTGTCACAAAAGACAGAACATTCACATGTAGTACTTAGAAAGGAAAAGTTAAAAAAATTAGGAACGGAGCATGCATAGCATCATCAAATGAAACATCTTTGTAATCCATCATGAAAACCAAGACTGCCAATGAAATACTTAACATATAACAACATTAAACAATTTACAAGTAGCAACAAGGCAAGGATGACCAAGAAAGCTGAGGCGTCTTAGTGACTGTGCAAACTACAGGCTGCAAATGAACCAGCTTACCTCAGCTCTCCAGGACTCCTCTGTCCAGAAGTGCCTTTGCCTCCGAATCTGACCCACAGCCAACCCATCTACTGTGAACTAGACGAGCACCACCGAAATGGTGGTGACCAATGCCACAGGAGATTGCTTAAACAGTGACCCATGGGATGGCGGGAATCTCAGTGAGTTACAACCACAGCAGACCAAAGGGTTCAAAGGTAAAAGGGGATATCACAGTGTCTTTGAAACAATACCAATGGAGTTAGGCATTCCATTCGTAATTCCATCAGGATCACTGACTTACTTTCCCTCCACCTGCACCCAGTCTAATTTGTCAGCTCATAAACTCACAACTAGGTGATAGTTTTAGAGATGCAAAAGGTCTTACAAAATCCTGCGGCTGTTTTCTTTCCCAGTGTAAATCCATAAATTTACACTGGGAAAAACACACATGCTTTGAGATCGAAATCAGCCTAGTAACCATCAGATTACTCACATGGCACGACCAGGGGGTATTATGCTAGGAAACGCTCTTATTAACAAATTCCAGAAGTGGAAGTTTTTTTACAGCAAACAACAAGGTGAAAGAAAGCCATATATTTAATCAATTTTGTTTTAAATGTTTGAGTTTGTGTACTGTTTTTTGTATATCAGTTTGTCAATTACTTCTTCTCCAGCATAGATGAAGATCCTGGGGTATGTTCTCCCACTGTTTAACATCAATGACTCTTTGCTGAGGGAAGACAATTCCCAAAATGTTGACTCAAAGAGATATTCCAAACATACCCAGACATCAGTCTTCATCTGGGAGTATTTGTGAAACAGAAAAACAGTCTCCCATACATGTATTGTCAAACCATCCATAAAACATGCAGCTGCAATTATTTTCCAGAATTTTGTCTAAGAGGTAACACCATGGTCCTCTGCTCAGTGTCTCCCCAGGCTCAGAAATGGTGCTAAGAACTATCATTGTTTTATTGTCCAACTCATTACCATCGTTACTTAATATTTGCATGCAAAACTTTCAAAGGGGCTGAAATCTGGTATGTAACACACTAAACTCACAGCAAAGATGGTTATTGACCACAGAGAACTCACAATATAAAAGACAAACAAAAACAGCACACAAGAACCATGATGTATATCCCTCCCACCATCTCTCCCTGAACACGACATCCCTCCATTACCAAACAGACCATTGCAGAGTTGTTTCTTATGCGAGTATCCAAAACCACTTACAATGTTACAGGAGAAATAAATTAATTTTCCAAGATAAAACCAAAAAAAAATAATTTCCACCCTTGACTGACTGAACATCCTCACCGATAAAAAGTTGATTTGAATAAATCTTGAATTCAGTGACTGACTGTTGTTATATTCATGGAAGTGCAATTTCTCTTCATTAAAAGAAGAAAACAAACAATGATAAAAAAGGGGTAAGAGTAGTACCTAATGTCCTGGAATTGCTATTTGTGTGCTCACAAGCCTACTTTGTTGGAGAGCCTTTGCATGGGCACGGGTGTAAAGAGGAAGAGAGGTAGAATGAATGCACAACACAATCAGCAACAGGGTGCTGAAACACAAGGAAGCACAAGGCAACACGTTCAAAGTGTCCCATTCCTTATTGGGTGAGTTTTCTTCCTGTTCTCCAATATCTGGGAGGTTTGTTATGGCTCAGGCTCAGCTGTGAGGAGGAGGGGTACACTCTCAAGCTGCCTCACATGAAGATCTCCGAATAGCAGTGGAAACCTGGAGCAGAGGGAAATAACACAGGAAGCTCTGAATGCAAAATGGGAGCGTTGGCCATTCCTGAGCCACAGGCTCAGCAGTGAAGACCATCCAGCCACACTAAGCAAAAAAAAAATCCAGCAACTAAATTTAATCCACCTGAGGATAAGGTAACTGAAGAATTCCTGACAACTGAGTAAGACTTACAAAATACCAACCCAGATTAGCACTTACAGATCTTCTCGCCTTTGAGTGTGTTAGAGAACCAAGTATGCAGTCTGCCATCAGGATATAAAATGACATGTGGACCTTATTATAATCTGTTACCTCTAATCAAAATGACCTACATCTACTTACACTGCAAGCAAACCCACTTGCTTACATTTAAAATCTATCTTTAAACATTTTTTACCTGACTTCCTCCTCAGGAAAGTAAAGGACAATAATACATTATTGCCCGATTAAAAGTACATCAGAATCTTGCTTGCATTAGTTGTCTTCAAATCTTCAATCTTCCTTCTGCATCTTGCTAGGTAGTTTTAGCCTATCATATATGCAGAAGAGATTATCTAAATAGGCACACATCTCTAATCGGAAGATGAAAAACAATGTCCTGAGAGCCTTTAAAATGGTTTCATAGAAAATGAGGGTGAGAATATTTTGTTCTTCTGTTTTCATTTTTCTTGGGGGGCTTTAATCATTTTTTTAATAAAGACAGTTGAGATAAGTGAAATATCAGTTCAGAAGTCACTGAGGAAACAACATTTGGACTGCAGTAATAGAACAGGCAAATGTGAGCGTCATAATCTTTTAGCATCTTTTGCATTGTATTAGCAAAACACAGTATCATCAATCTCCCAGTGTTGTTTTTTACCTGACTACCACCTTTTGCCTTGCACACCCTGAGGAGCGTAATTACAGTCACATAACGTATGTACATTGAGTTTGAAAAGAAGGGAATAAAAATGATTTTCATACAGATGGCTTTGGTAAATAGGCAATGTCACATGGTTTTTTTTTCCTGCAACTTTCTGAAAGTTTTACACATTTTTGTTGCTTTTAAAAATTTCGGAGAGCATTACAGTTTGATGGCATGAAGAATCTACATATAACAGATATGCCTCCTGAATTTGAACCTACATATTTTTGCATAACTTCAGAATTAATAGTTACTTTAAGCAGAGAAGCTACTACCTATATGGATTTTCTTGGTAAAAATGTATTTCAAAACTAAATATGCCTGGAAAAAGAACTGCTATTTGTACACATAAATCCACACTTTGAAACACATTCAGCCAAATTTTTAACTTGAAAACACAGATTTATACATTTACTTTTTTTTTCAGCAACAAAAGATAAGAGGTTGAGAGCATAGCAACAAGAAAAAACTTAACAATAAATAAATATTCTGGAATGCTGAAGAAATCTGAACTAGACTTCCAATATTTCCAAAAACCTAGCACAAACAGACTCCCTAGACCTTAATCTTACCCTAATTTAAGATAAGGGAAGCTCGCAGAACATCATTTTTGCCGTAATTATTATCTCCTGAAAAGCAGTGCTGCATTCTCTAGGGCATCTGCAACTGAGGAAGATTAGAGTTCGGTAAGAGGTTCCATTTATTTCTGCCTACCAATTTAAGTATGGATAACATATTACAGTTACAGAAGAGAAAAAAAATAACAACCAGGACACATTAACACAGTCACGTCCCTTTCTCTCTCTCTGCTGAACAGGTTCTATCTGTACTGATTGCAACTCAATCACTCATTAAAAACTATGGCCATAAGGTTATTTTATTGATGCTCTCCAAACGACTTTAAATTGTAGCAGAAAGGCTTGAGCTGCAAAATACACACAACATTCCCATTCCAAGCTGCAAACAGAAGAAAAAAGCCAGAAACACAGTGCTGCTAGAGATACAAAACTGACAAAAAGGATCTGAATCTGTATCAGTTATGTAAATGTCTTGACTTGGACAATAAAGCAGGCACAGGTGTGCCCAAGGATGATCATGTTCTAGTGGAGACTGATAGTGCCTGGAACTGGGGAGGCAGGATTTAAACATACAGGCGCACTCAGAATCAATTTGCAGCAGCAAGTAAAGCTTCTAATGTGTGTGATTCAAAACAAGGTAGGCACTGACTGCCCCAGGGAGTCTTGGCTGCTATTTTCCCATCCTGAAGCTCTTGTAACTGATTTCTGCAGAACACGAGAGGGAATGTGTGTTTTTTCAATATTTAAGTGTATTGCAATGATCAAGAAGGTTGCATTATATCTTAAACTAAGGTGTTTCTGAGAATTTAAATAGCTATATTAGACATACTACTGTCTTTGTGCTTCCTTCTACCATGAGACTTGTTCAAGAAATCAATAAATTTTATCTGTGGAATATACATAAGTCTTCTTAAGTCATGATCCACTTTTAAGTAATGTGTGGAGGGGTATTAGGCAATTAGAGATGGCTGAGTAACTGAGCATATTTATACATTTTTAACAACTGTCTTTTCATCTTAAGATTGGATGAAGCAGTAAGACCTAAAAATCAAACACTTGATGAGTTTATATGATCAGATATTTAATTTAAGATATCCATCTTAGCATTTAAAACCTTACAAATCAAGCGTTCATGTTTTAAAAATTGGCTATATCCAGTAGCTGCAAAGCCTGATCTGTTATGTGTTCTTGGTGATGCAAAGAAACCACTTATTGAAATTCAAGTACATGCTTAAGGCCAGTTAATAGCTATTTTTCACTCATTAAGATAACAAACGTAGCTGGTATGAAAGGTAGCTGCTCTCTTGCACTAACAAAACTGCAGGATGAAAGAAATAACTTTCTGTGCTCTCTCTAGATCCTAATCTGTCAGTGACAGGAAACTGAATACCAAGTAGAAATAAGAAGGTGGTTTTACTAACATATATGGTATTAGTGACCATTGATGGGATAATCTATCCTCCTCTAGTGTCCACATTTCAAAAAAAAAGATGTTGAAAAATTAAAAAAAGGTCCTGAGAGGTGCTGAGGGAGCAACTGGACTCTGCAGAGCAGCTGCACAGGTGTCGTGGTTTAAACCCAGTCAGGTAACTTGTTCACTCACTCCCAGTGAGTGGTGCCGAGCTGACAACAATCGAGGTCCGTGTTGTCCCCCCCCCCCCCCGCACTGGGGCTCTCCCCTTCCCCGCTCCCAGAGGAATGGGGAGGAGGATCGAAAGAGTGCAACTCCTACGGGTTGAGACAAGAACAGTCCAGCAACCAATGTACAACACAAATCACCACCGCTGCTATCAACTACAACAATGATAAGGGAAAATAACAAGGGAAGAGAATACGATACCACCGGCCAAGAAACGAGTCCCACCCGGAAGCCCGTGTCCTTCCGGGTAACTCCCAGTTACCCCTCACCCCAGTCATGACGTGCTGTGGTATGGAATACCTCCCTAACTAGCCCGGGTCAGGCGCCCCGTCCCTGCTTCCTCACAGTTCCCCTCCTCCCTGGCAGAGCATGAGCCTCACAAAGTCCTTGGTCAGGGTAAACATCACTTAGCAACAACCGAAAACATCGGCTTCACCGACACTGTTCTCAGGCTGGAAGTCAAAGCACAGCACTGCACCAGCTACCACAAAGGAAAAAACATGACTGCTACTGCTGAACCCAGGACAACAGGAAGAGACCTACAAATTCTACCGGCTTTGTTTATTCAAAAGAAGGTTAAGAATTGACTTGATCATAACTTAAATTACTTGCAAAAGTTACAAATTCCCAAGAGCAAAGCAATCCTTAATTTGCTAGACAAAGACTAAAGAGATCCATCAACAGCAGTATTTTTAAGGTAGACATGTTTGTATTACAACTGCATGGTTTCATGTACCAGCAATTAAGTCCCAGTTATCAAGGAAAACCTTTAGGCACAGCTGATTCTCCAGCTCATGAGTTTCCAAAGCAGGAGTGCCCTGTTCATAAGGGAAGTCCTTCAAATTAAATGGAAACAGCAATTTTGATGAGGAAGGTTTGTGGGTGGAGACTGGAAAAGGAGGGCTTCCTCAGTCAGGGGGACAGGAGGCAGAGGGAGACCAGAGCCAGAACCTTCGTAAAGGTTAATATTAAAACTGTGCTCTGATATTACTGACCTATTTCTCATGAATCTCAAACATGACAGATCATGTATGTTTTGTCCTCAAGACTCAGAAATGAACAGATTTTGTTAGGGTACGCTGCTAACTAGGCAGCATCTTACCTGTGTGCATATAGAGGATGGGGAAGAGCACGAGAATTCCCGCACCTTCCTAAAATTCGAACAGAATGCGTTATTCAGTCTCAAATAAATCTGAAACAATGAAAATATTACATGTTTATGGATTTGGTTTGTAGTAGTATAAACCAGTGTGTGGTGTTTTAACCCCACGGTAGTAGTAGTTAGGAGAAGTTCAGCTGCTCTCACTCCTGCCCCAGGCTCTATATTTTCCTTAAGGGAGCAGCAAGATTTGCTCTCTGTTGTAAACCATGAGGGAAAGCATAAAATGAGGAAGATTTTTACTGAGCTTTACATTTCTCTTTGATCTGTTTTTCATAACAATGCCATTACAAAGTCAAGAGATTGCCATCATCTACAACACAACCCAGAAATCCTGGATGTGCTTTTACTACGTGTTTGCAATGAGATAAATGCACATTCATACAGTGCACCCTTTCATGCTTTGTAAAGCACCAAAACGGTGTCTGCAACAAAACGCATGAAGTCAGAAATGTAGTAATATTCCAAATGCCATATAAAAACACTCTTCTTTCTCTACACTGACATTAGCCTGTTGTTCTTTCAAGCGTAATCTGATTTCCCAGCAGTTTCTACAGACTGACCATTTATAAAATGGGCACGGGTACAGTTACTCTGCAAGTCCGGGACTCCAACAGCTCAAAACAAGCTGTCTTGCTGGCAAGCCTTCCAGCTCAAGGTCCTTCATGGTGGTTGTATAGACACCACAGCTATTTACAAAGACAAATTGAAACTAACTCTGAGGGGTTACTGAGTGAAGTTCAAGCACATTGCTTTCAAATTTCCTTGTAAATAAGAATACATGTGAAAGATAAGAGCTTGAAGTACCTCAGTGTATCCCTTGAGCATGGTTCATAGCCTTCAACATACTGTTCTGGTTTTATAAATTAGAAATCTTGTCATCTTATCATAGAGACCAAGAAAATTGTGGCAAACTTTATCTGCTAAGTGAACCTTAATAACCTCAACTTTAACTTCAAGAAAATTACACTTGGAAACATTTCATAGTCTTGCAGGTTGCAGGAGACATAAAATTCTTTCTTTTCTCCCACCTCTCCAGGAGCTATTAACCCTCCCCACAGAGCCTCAGAGACCTCCAGCAAATTGTCCCTTCTCACAAGTCACAGGCAATAGCAGTGCTGAGGGCTCCATTGGCTTTGGCAACATATTTTCAGTAAAAACTTACATCACAAAGTCAGATTAAAAACTTCAACTGTTAATTGAAGGAAGAAAAAAAATCACAGCCTTTGAAATAAAAATGTTATATTGCTATGGTGGTTTCTTACGGAACAACTCACAAATGATTTTTCATGATCAAACGAATGGGACTATTTAATTACAGCTCTGTACTAAATACCTCACTCCCTCTGAAAACAGCGGCAGTGGTTATTTAATTTCACAGTGAGGACTGCCCTCCAAATGCATTTGCCGATACAGATTTGCTGCGGACGCTGCAGCAGGACTCTGGCTGCAGCCTGGCAATTTCACAGCACAGACAACTCTGAGGTGAGCTAGGGAATAGTTCGAGCACTACTGACTTTTAACCATGAACCTAGGAATATTGCATGACTATAGATGCCCCTAGACATACATGAATATGACACATTACAAGTATATTCTGGAGCTCATTTTTGCAAGAGAAGTTTGGAGCAACTGATAATGTCCTAAAAAGGTAAACATAAAGAATAAAATACATGATTTAAACAAAAGCGTGCAGATATTTTATTATTATTATTTAGAAAATACAGGGTGGGATCCCACCCATAATGTATTTCAGAACTCATCTGGCAGTACTATGCAAATTGTGGGCCAAAAAAGAAACCAAACCAAAACCCCACAACCCTATGAGGGAATGGCATTGTAAAATTAACACCAGAAAACAGACATAAAAATTTTGACCATTAGTCAAAAACTCCCTTATTACTTTAGATGACCAAAGCCTGAGTATCTTTAACATACAAGAAACTTGCCTGAACACTCCAATCAGTCAGAGATGTTAATGCTCAGAGGCTGCAGGGCAGAGATTTCTTTTTTTCCCCCCAAGTATTCTCAGATCTCAGGGGCACAGCATTCTGAACTTATTTCCTTTTAGTAGATTTATTCAGTATCTGCTCTATTCTTTGCTATTGGGAAAACCCAATCCAAGACTTTCCAATCTTTTTAATTATTATTAATAATATCAAGTTTTGACTTTGAGTACAGAGCACAGGTTACAGCTCTTACAGGGGCAACACAATACCTTTGTGAAGCCATGTGGCATGCCTTCATCTTTAGGTTCAAAACAGACTTTCTCTGTTTAAAAATTTCGCCCACAGATCCTCCTGGTCCATAACAGTCTAATTTTGTGAGCCCAAGTCACACACAGTTTCTATATACACATTAGAGAGATTTTGAAGGTGTGAAAGAGTATTAACCAAGTTGTCAGAAATACAATTTTACTCGATCAAGCTCTTAAAGACACATGGAGAATCCACCTGCAAGGGAACCATAACCACCTCAAAGCCTAAACACGACTTCCAAAAAACTTCATCAGGGGTATCTTCAAGAAACATTCTCTCATAAAGCTATCTAGTGAAATATTTCGTTTAAAATGATGGGATTGCAGGAAATACACAAATTTGTTGAACTTGACTTCAGGTTGTCCTACCTTTAATGTGTTTGCCACCACACCAGTAAAAAGCATAAAAAATGCTCACTTTCAGCTATTTCGTCCAAACCCTTCTCATACAAATGAGCATTAATTACCCCAGGCCAGGCCCAAGGATGACAACGCCTCACAGCGCAGTGCGGGCATCCCACCCCGCTGGAAAGGCTTTCTTTGCAGGAGGGCTGCACTGACTGTGTTCATAGCTGCTGCATGAACAACCATTTCATGCCAGGCTAGCAGAGACCACCAGCAGCCACCTCGATACAATGGGGTCAGGATCTGTGCACTGCCCTTTGCAGGGCATAGAATCAATCATAGAATGGTTTAGGTTGGAAGGAACCCTAAAGGCCATCTAGTTCTCATCCCCCTGCCATGGGCAGGGACACCTTCCACTAGACCAGGTTGCTCAAAGCCCCACAGGCAAATCACAAATGTGCAGTTGAGCTCCCAGTGAATGCTCCTGCTTAACTGTGTGGTCACAATGCAAGTGATCTGTGGTTAATCCATTACATGGGACTACAAAATCACTTTAAAGATAACACTTCCACTAGAAACTTCCTTAAGGAACATTTCACCCTGACTGCCATGGCTGCAGGCACTCTGATGCCAGGGTGTCCAAAACTTCATCTGCAAATGACGGATCAGCTGCCAACTAAAACCATTCAGGAAATGAACGAATACAGGAACTGTAAATATGTTACATTGATGCCAGCTTTGAGAAAAGAAATAAAAGTCAAAGAACTAATTTATGCAGCCAGATCAGACTTCTAGTAAGAAACATATAATAAAGGACTTACTCTGTTTAAACAAGGGAGTTTCTAAATTTTCAAACATGTTACTAAAGCAACATCGCAGTTGCACCTCAGAAAACTCATATTTTATTGCAAGAAGAAGGGAAAGAAGAACTTCCAGGAGTTCATTTTCTAAAGACATTTTCACTGCCATATAACCAGTGCACTCAGCACTCAGTTACTATGTCATTACAATACATTGTGCCAGGCATCTGTGGTTATTTGGTCTTTCACTGGGACTAGGGGTGCTGTGCCATATATCTTCTTCTTTGAAGTACCAAGGTAACATGTTTTTTTCCTGAGAAACAAGTGACTATAAATTCACAGTACAAAGACCTTCTAGGTGCGTATAAGTGCTTTGGAAGCAGCCTTCGATCCACACAAAGCTGCTGTACAGGATGTGAATTGAGAGGGTCCATTATTAAAAGAGGGATCAAAACAGGCTGCAATTATGCCCAGTTAATCCTCTGGAAACAGTGAGGTATTTCTTCACCACAGTAATTATTTGCACAGGGTGAAAATAAAAACCATATAGAACAAATTAAAACTTTACCTTCAGATGCTACCTCAATTGTGATGCAGATTTCATCATTTTCAGGCAGCCAAAAAAGACCCCTAATACTAGCCCCTATTTCAATAATCAAAATAAGTGTGAACATCATTGCTAAATTAATTACAAGTGTATTTGATTTATTTTGCCATATGCAGTTTCTTCACAGGACTCTGACCAGCCTCATATGCTCAAAGCAGATGCGGTCTGAAATCCCTCTGATTAAAAGGGTGAGCAATACATCAAGCGTACTTGGAATTTCTGTAGGCTATACCTGAGCATGTGAGGAAAGACATCAAATGACCAATGCAGTGTACAAACTGCTTGTCGAGGCTTTTTTAAATACAACTATCACGCGTTTAAATGTCATGCTGAGCTTTAGTTAACTAAGGTGGCAGGTTCTTAAAACGTAGAATTTATTATGTTGAAATTTTCCAAATGTAAGACTGAAAAGGGAAAAATATGTCCACTTTTATTTATTTCCTGTATAAATATAGGCAATTTAGTCCTTCCCCCAAATACAGGCAGATTAGATGAGTTAGACAGTAGTCAATTCATTTTGCATAGGAATGGCTCATTAAAAAAAAGAGCCCCACATTTGTATTAGGCTCCGATTGGACAGTGCACAAAATGAATTTACAGTGTCACTCAGAGATGTAGCAGGACTAATGAGGGAGGGATATAGTATGGTGGTGTGGGTAAATCTATTGTATATTCATTCCCTCAGCTGGTATAGCTCATGAAATGGAGGTGTCCCTCATTATGTATGTGTCTCAGGAGCTTTCTTTAATATTTTAATAAATAACAACATCAGCCCAACAAGAAATTAATGAATAGTATCATTAATAATGAGCTAGAGTCTTGTAGTGATAGTACAGATATTAAATTGAACCACAGTGGTGCTATCTCTAGAGACTTGGGAATTTTCCAGCGGCAAACAAGGCCACTGAATGAAGCAGCCATAGCTCTGTGCCAACAGCTTTTACAACAGGTTGGGAGTAATAAAAGAGGATTTTCTGCACGATAAAGTTAAGCCTCAGAAAATCTGCTGGTGTAGATCGGTGTGAAAAGTACTGCCAAACGTGATCCTTAATTAAACTTTAATTAAGATAAAGCTCTTTCCTTTAAAAAGGAGGAGGGAAGCAGCAGCAAAAAGTGTCAGCTATTTTCCTACCAGTTTTTGATCTAAAATAATTCTATATTAAATCACAGAAAACTGTGTTCAAATAAGTTTAATCCACAAAACCCAGGAAATTCAGAAACGCCATCCTTAGCTCACCCTTGTGCCTATATGTATAGGCCTGCGATACAGGAGATCAGTCACAATTCAGAGCCCTGGGAACAATGGTGCTGGCTGAGCAACGTCCCCATCCCCTTGCTGTGACAGGTCACTGCTGGACCCGCAGCATCCTTTACATGCACTTTCCCAAAGGTCTGGGGTTCCTGTGTTTTATAGTAAAGGCAGAAAATAACATATGTCACATGTACAAGAAACAGTTTTACAAAACAAAACATTTTCACAAAACAAAACATTTTCACTTTAAACCAGAACAAAACATCTCAGACCACTTTGCTGCAGTAAGTGAGACTATATGTATGAACGGGGAATATTAATGAGTATTATGACATCAATTTGTAGGCAGCTTCCCAATACAGTAAAACCCCAACGCTGCCCAAAAACGTATTTTATAGGAGTCCACGGCATGTTTTTCACTAAGAAGTTTATGGTCAGGCTGTCAGCTGGACCAAGATGAAAGAGCAGAGCATGTGAGGTTTTCCACCCCGAATTATGGTGCAGGGGCTGCTTTGTACTCAAAAAGCCACTCTGCAACCCAGGGCACAGCAGCAAACTTTGGCCCCATGTATGGTCCATAGACAGTCCCCATTCTTCCTTAGGAGCTTAAACCAGCACCTTTCCAAGTATCTCAAGCCACTTCTGTGGCTATACACCTGATTTTAACATAATTAAGATAACCTCACCAAAAAACAACTGCTCACCTTATTTTCAATGTCATACTCATATCTCCTTTTCATATTTTGAATTTTTTAAACTGGACCACTCACTCACTGGTCTTTCCTCAATACTTAAATGCAGCAAAGTTCACCCACCTTTACATATCTAATTCATGCTCTTTGAATTGCACCTGGGAGACATTTACTTTGCTCCTTTAACTACATAAAGACAGTTTGAGAACTTGAGATGTTCTAGATCAAAGCCAATCGCCTAGTTTAATTTAGACAGCATAAATACCCCTCTGGGGAGGACTTCCAATAGCCTTACAAGAGGCTTCCAGCTGTCTCTGTGTGAGAACTGAGTAGGTATTAGGGGAAACCCAGCTTGCTTTACTAGCTGTTCCAGGTACCACCATTTAACTGAGCAGAAACCCAGCTTAGATCAGGGGCAAGTGCTCTTGCCTGCAGTAGAGCCATGTGTTTACAACAGTGGTCCCTGAGAAAACTGTAAATGCTCATGAATCAATGAGATCAAAGTACGTTAGAGAATAAGAGGCAGGGAGAGTCTTCAGCATCAGTCATAAAACTGAGGAGCTGGGAGCCGGTAAATAAATAATGCTGAGGAGAAACATTCTTAGACTCCCTTTTAACTAGTGCATGAACAGGCATTAATTTCTGCAGAGGCCAACATTACTTGAAATAGAAAAACCAACCAACCAAACAAAAAAACTAAAAAAATAGAAAAATGGACACACAAACACCTAAGAAACATTTTTTTTTCTTTTTCTAGATTTTTGCAGTGTTCTTACAAAGAAGTGCCTCCTGGTTTTTACTGAATTTGTTCAGAATCTCCTTTTATGCCCCAGAAACATCAGTGCACATGATCCTCCCCGCATCGCAATTAAGTCCAAGGGGAGCAGGATGGTGCTTTAATGTTTTAATTACTCAGTTTGTCGTAAGTCCCAAGTGCAGATGGGCGCACTGACAAAGGCTGGGAGCCCTACGGTCCCCAACACAAAGCCCCACCACCAGCTCAGGGCAGTCACCTCTCCAGGCCCAGCTCCTCCAAGTGTAAAGCAGAGCTCACGCAGCTCCTCTGGGCAGGAACCAGGCTCTATCCCCATTTTTGACCCTGTACACACAAGCACACACACAATCAGACATCTCTCAGCTTGCCTCCAGAAACTGGGAATTTTTTAAAAAGTTTTAAGTGTATCTATTGCAGTTTCACTGAAAACCCATGGAAATTGCCACTCTTGTAGATTTCTGTTCAACTGAAAAAATTAAAAATAATCAAGACAAGGTAATTAAATGTTTCTCTTAAATTATGATTGCAGTCACTAACAGTTTTGAGATGGATAGGAAATATTTCTAATGGGGAAAGGAAGGTGGACAATGGGGAGGAAATACATACTTCATCCCTCCAGAGCAGGACAACCATGTTATGGAATACTGACAAAAAATCAATTTTATAGGCACCAATTTTTGCATGTTTATGTAATTCTTTGCATCTGGTACATATTCATTTATAGCTTCCTTCCCCACTGGGCATGCTTTAAAATTAATTTGCTTGGTAATACAATAGCATAACAGAGCATTGCAGAAAAAGCAGGTTCTAGGAACTGTGGGAAATCATTGCCAATATAATTTTTTTAAGAACCATATAAGCTCCTTAATGCAACAAATATACTTAGGGCTCTTAGTTAAATTCAGAAAGCCCAATGAATGCAACAGGGTATTGCACTAGAGAACAGATTGACTCTTTAAGTATATTCTCATATATTCCTTTAAACTGTTTAGAGTCTGGGAGGTTGCACCAAGTAGCAGAGATCAAACGTTAGGAATGATGGTTTTCCCTGCAGCCATGAATTTCATTTTGAAGGAGCTTGATCTGAACTGTGATTGTCAACACCATGTAAGATGTAGTCGACACAACTTTCAATTGGAAAAAAAACTATGATTTTGGGGGGACAACTAAACCCACTTCTGACAAAACTAAGTCTTCTCCCAAGCCACTGGCTTATTTTCTTTACCATTACTTTCACAATTTAAACTAAACTTTTCTCCTGCAAGTCTCAGAACACTGTATGCAGTTAGACATTCATGCACGCACACAAATCCATGTTGGTCTGAAGCAAACCTAGCTGAGACAGGTAAAATATCACTCATTCAGAACAGACCCACAGGTAAAACAAATAATTTGTACAAAGGAAAAAGCAGAAATAAGAACATTTTTTTGGATTTTTTTTTCCGTTAAAAACATGGCTCCTTTTGAGAGTATTTCTTTCATTTCAGTGTCTGTAAGGAAAGTGTCTTTAAGAGCCTGTACATTCAGGGGCACTTAACCTTCTTAGATCCTCTGCTTTGATAAAACTTTTTATTTAAGCTTCAGAAAGTGAGTCAAGTACAGATGACACAATGCTAATTCTTTTCTAATTCAAATTTTAAACTAGCATGTTTGACTTACATCAGAGATTGAACAGGCATGTTGGAGTGAGCAAGGTCTGATAAATTCAAAGAGAAAAGAAAAAGCAAGGTTTAGAACATCTATTATTCTCCCAATTAAACAATATTCTGTTATCTAGTGACTCTTAATAAATTCAGTGATAAATTAATAATTGGGGAGCAATGAAACAGCCAGCTGATCTTTCCATCTGTCATCCAGGAGCTGAAACTGCAGCAAGCTGCTCCTCCTCACTCTGCAAGCAGCAGTTGCATTATCTTGGTTTGGATTTGGGAAAGGAGAAGAGACACAATATTACGGGTTTTACAGAATAAGCGGTATTCTCTCCAGTTTTGAAGCTTGGCCCCCCATTGTCCTTCCGAACCAGGTTCTGAGGTTTGGACACATTTATGGGGAATTTTACCTAGTTCATCTCAGCTCTGTCTTCAGGTGCTGCCTCAATCACAGCAGACCTAAGCCAGGCTAACGAAAGACCCCTGAGCACCAGCCATGACCCACATATGTTCCCCACAGCAACAGGGTTCACACAATGTTGTTCTCAAATGCTCTCCCTGACCCAGAGCAGAGAGCTGAGATATGCCTTTCCAGTGCCACATTATCTTCAGCTGCAGCCAGAGATGTACCCCTGTCCACTCCCACAAAATCATTAATCACATGAATTAGCGTTGCTGGAGAGCCAGCTATTTTTTATTTACCACATGAAAGAGATAGTAAGAGTAACTGTACATTTTGACATGTTCATGCCATAAATTATCCTATGTCCATATTTTACTAGGATGCTATTACCCTGGAAGATAATGGTTCATTTTTAGGCTGTTATAGCAGAGATCATAAGGTTCCACCCTCAGCAGCTACGTCTTATAACTGCCTTTCACTCTCTGGAAGCACAGGCAATTTTTCCATAATAAAACCTGGATTAGCATGTATCAAGAAGAGGTTCCACCAGCTGTCACTTTGAAATCAGGCTACTCTATCTGATGTTCAAGATGATAATGGATAAATCCATAAATGACAAGCAGTTTTCCTGTATTTATCTAATAAGTGGCTAATATAGGCTAGCATCTTCCCTAATAAAAAAATGTAACAGTTGGAAAAAACAGTTTTAGGCTCTATTTGAATTAAATACAAACTAGCAATATTGGCACATGAAAAGATAGCATGGCAAATTATATCTTTTTTACCTGTTGCTGCTTTCTGAAACTACATTTCATTTTAATGTACTATTCCCCTAGCAGTTAAGAATTATTTTTAATAGGATCCAAAGCTTTCAGAGATCCAACTAATTTTAATTTCATTATATCCAGCATCTCTCTCAGTGTACGTATACGTACTAAACAGAAATCTGGGTGTTGATAAATGAACGGGTTCTGCAAGTGTGCTTAAAATAACAGCTTTGTGCTACGTAAACTAGCAATGGTAGCAATAGCTTCAAAAAACAAACAAAAGAATTCTTATTAATCTGCAAAACATTAATAAACTACTTTTTTTATTTATAAGGATGACTATCAAAATTACAGTTAAAGTATGTTAGTGGAAAAACCAGCATTTTTTGCAAATGCAAAAATTAGGGTTAACTTGGTTATATTAATAAAACAGGAATAAAAACACCATCAACAAAAGACTGATTACTGGCTAATAATGAAAAGACAAAAGAGCTGTCTTGATGAAATATGGCATTTTCATCTTGCTTTGAAACCAAATTTTACACTTTCACTCTCTAATTCCACACAAAAAAAAAAAAAAAAGCAGATGACTAATAAAGGTATTTAATTCCATCTGCCCCCTGAAAAGCAGCTGAACAGTGAGCACTGGAGCCCCTCTGAGCATCCAGCATCTCTACCAGTGTTCTCAAAGTCCTGGCAAAACAGCATCCACCAAAAGGCAGTGCTGAATGGGATGACTGCAAGAAGTCAAAGGTGGTTTAGGAGGGAAAGGGTCCCTTCTCAGCACCAGCTTCCAAATCAAGAACGGTCTTCCTCAGTTCCTCACTAATATTCAGCAGCAAGGTGGGGGGATCTATTATTGTCTGGAGCCATTTTCTAATTTTTACTACTCTTCCTCCCAGGCCTCTTCTTCAGATGCCTGCACAATACTGATAAAACAGCATCGCATAAAAAGAACTTCTTCCTTATGACAAGAGAGGAAACTTTTAAGAGGTTTATTCCTTTCAACACAAGTGAAATTTTCAGAAATTGCAGACTGATTTTACAGAAGAACTGTGACAAGATGTTTGCAGCACACATTACCATGCAGAACTCCAAGAGTTCAAAGTGGAAATCAGCTGTGGCTTTATTTGAGTGTCTGTAAAGGACAGGGAAGGAAGGGAGAGAGAAAGTGAGGAAGACAAAAGAGCAGAACTAGGACTCAAGCCAGGAGATACTGCATCTCCTGCACATCCCTTTCTGGGAGCAATCAGCAATTCAATTAGATCATCAGCTTCTCAAGCGAGAGAAGCTCCGCATACACCCCATTAGCTCAGAATACCACTTCCTCCATAGACCAGTAAATTAATGCAATACAAACACAGCCCCTTCTTGCACTCTGCTGTATATATGGCATACTGTTCTTTCCTAGATTTTCACTGTCAATCAGGTTATATTTTGATGCATGAGACTTAATTACCTTTATTATTACTTTAATTTGTGTAGCTACAAAATTAACTAGAAACCATAAAGTTATCTGAGTTCTTTCCTAAATCCTGCCACTACATCTGACTTGATAATCTTCTGTGACAGGCAGAGAAAGGCATTGCCTTTGATTTTTTTCTAAATGGACTGTACTTGAAATTTAAGTATTTCCTTGTTATGAAGCAAGGGAAAATGAGGCTCTTCGTGACGTCGTGCCTTTTCCATATCTTTCAACACCAGATAAAGGAGTGTGTAGTTTAGTTCTCAGAAAGTGTATGTACACATCCCAGCTTGGGTACTGTGCTAGATCCATCCCCCCCTCATGACAGCCTCACAGCCCTGCCACCGCTCTCACCTCTCAGCCTGCAGCAGAGTTTGGAGTGGATATGGAAAGTGAGGGGTTTCCATCCACAGAGGGAAACGGTCTGTTTGCATTTTGATCGGTTTCATAAAAGGAGGCGGTGTGAAGGAAACCCGCCACTGGCACAGCACCAAGCGTCTGCAGCGAGCGAAAAGCAGCTTTCACCAGCAAAAGGGAAAAGAGGAGAAAACAATACTTGTTGGTCACAGGAGAGGGGGAGCTGAAGGTCAGAGGGTAAATTCCACTTGCAACATGCAACATATTTTCGTGGGCTGAATCAATACCCTGATGATCAGCACACAACTTCAGCTTGAGACAGGGACATTTGACTGCAGAATAAGCAAGCTCATGTAGGTGTGGAAGAGAAACTAGTTGGAAATGTAAGGAAGAAATAGCTGATGAGTAGTGGGAAATGTACCACATTGCCTCACTT
Organism: Pezoporus occidentalis; assembly: GCF_034315485.1. Lineage (NCBI taxonomy): Eukaryota > Metazoa > Chordata > Aves > Psittaciformes > Psittacidae > Pezoporus > Pezoporus occidentalis. The sequence continues at coordinate 4,989,220 of NW_026915877.1, forward strand.
TCAGCTGGTTCTTAGCTTTTGTTGTCTGGCTCCGGGAAAAGTAGCTTCTGAGTTTTTTCCCTTTGTTTGGCCAGGAGTGTGGGAAGTAGCAGGGTGTGATGAAGTGGAGGCCAGCAAAAGGGTTTTTCTATTGCATTTTTTTTTCTTTTATATAGTTTTGCTTGTTATTTAGGAGAAGGTTTGGGTTGGTTTTTGTTGTGGGTTTTGGTTTTGTTGTTTGTTTTTTATAAATCACAGATGAGTCAGAGAGAAGGAATTGTTAGCAAGAAACTTCAGACACCAAAGTTCTTGGTACTTCCAAGATGTTTCCCATGACCAGGCTGTAAAACCTCTTGCTCACACTAACTGATAAACATCGCCTATCTTATAAATACTGGTGCATGTAAAGTTTAAGACACTTCCCAAATGCTTGGCAGTGGCAAAACTAGCAGTATGCCATAGACATCAAATGTTGCTCTACAGAAATGCAATAACATTTACTTCCTAAACAAATTAAGTCTGATATAAAGGGGAAATAAAAAAGAAAAGAAAAAAATTACAAACCCACAGATTTTCCTGTCCTCAATTTCAGTTTTCCCTGCAAACGCAGTTCAAGGAAAATAACACTCGGTATGCACTTAACAGCACTTTAAATCAGGAACCAAATCCACCTGCAAGTATTCATCAGCTCAAGCTCTTGAAGACCTCCCATCCCACAGTTCCATTATCTAAGATTCCCATCCCTCTGTTTCCTTAGAAAACCATAGAAAATGAGGAAAAAGGTGGACATGGGAAATAGCAATTACGAAACAAAATAGTTACCCAGATTATTAAAATATGGGTTGATTTTAGCATTACCACATTGGATTGTGTATGTAATCACATATTTGAAAACATCAGACCTGAACAGGCCCAAGAACAACTCGTTGTTATTCTGTTGCATATTTAAGGCTAGATCACAACCATCCTTTCTATACATGATTAAACACAAGGACCAAAGTGTTCCTTCTAAAAATCAATTTTAGCAGAGCTATTTTGTTAGTGAATGTCATATTGCCAGTACAGAACAAACTACATCAAGTGAGAGGCGATTTGCACCAGCAGGAAATAACCCATAGAGAATGTGTGCATTTATACATGGATGTAGGGGAATGGAGGAAGCTCACAAGGCTGGTTTTGCCTTGAACTTTTGCAAAAGCAAACCCACCACATTTCCCCAGCTCAGTCATACCTCTGCTGTTAAAGAAGGACTTTCGCTTTCCTGCAGTGGATAGCCTGTGTTCAAACTCCCAGACAGCATTTGACAAAGTTCCACATCACAGATTAAGGTCTTTGTACAGAGATTGAGGTCTAAAGAAAGAAAGGAAATGGAATAGACATAAATGTAACATAAAATGGATTGACATCGACTAAAGGGCAGATGGGGGAGGGGGGCACAGTCATAAATAAAAACTTTTCTTTAGGGGAGAAGTAACTAGAAAGATGCTATTGGATCGGCATGAAGTGTCTCGGTGTGTCACATAAGCAGAAAGAGATATGAAAAGTAAATATAAATGGGTAGTAACTCTATTAAAATCTGCAGTTGTTAAATCACTATGAGAGTGGTGGAAGGTCAGTTGGATCTTTTTTCTGCAAACTACCTAAACAGAAAATATTCAGCAATACTGTATGTCACACAAAAAAAACCAACAGAGCAGTTCATAGAAGTTGGTAGACTGGTTTACATGCTTGCACAAAACAAGAGAGGAAAAACACCTTGTCCAGAAAAAACATAGGTTTATAAGCCTTGGAAGACACAAATCTCACCAAATGTTCAAGCTACAAGAGTAGCTAACACAGGACAGGAGTCAACAGAGGTCCTTAGAAACCTGATGGAACTGGCTCCCAAAATCCAGTCACAGAGACATGCCCCCCTCAGCTGAAAGCACTAATGCTGGGCTTCATCCCACCAAGCTCTAGTTAGCCAGCAGGTGTAAACAGACATTTATGTTCCTCCTAGAGAGAAAAAGAAAGATTGCCTTATGTTTATCTCACTGTCATGGTTTAAACCCAGTCAGCCATAAATCACTACTGCTACCACAAATAATAATAATGATAAAGGAAATAACAAGGGAAGAGAATACAACACCTCACCACCCACAGACCAATACCTTGCCCCACCCAGCAGTGAACTAGCCCTTCTGGGTAATTCTCAGTTATATCCCGGCATGACGTGCTGTGGTATGGAATACCTCTTTGGTCAGTTTGGGTCAGGTGTCCTGTCTCCGCTTACTCCTGGCTTCCCCTCCTCCCTGGCAGAGCATGAGGCTCAGACAGCCCTTGGTTGGACTAAACATTTGAGCAGCAACTAAAAACATCGGTGCTATCAGCAGTGTTCCCAGGCCAAAAGGCAAAAACACAGAGCTGCACCAGCTACTAAGAAGGAGAAAAATGACTGCTACTGCTGAACCCAGGACAGAAGTGTAACTTGGCCTGCATTAGCTGTGGAAGATTATTTGATGACTAGCTTACACCAAGAAGCTCCCAACAAGGGTATTTAAGGTCAGATGAGATTAATCTCATTGGTTGCTGCTTCATATAGGAAGGTAATGACATTCTGCATGCACTGAGACCCCTGTGATAATGATCTTTAGTTGCAGGTTTTCCCCCAGGAAAGTGCCTAGCTTCTCAGGAAGCTAGAGGAAAAACAGCCCAGTCTTCCTGGAAACCCCTCATCCCTTACAGATGCATTTCAGGATCTTGCTGGTGCAGGCACCCTTTCCACATGTATTGTTTCCTTTGAGTTTCACAGAAAAGTGAAAGACATATTTGCTATTTGGGGCCTTTTGGCTGATTTTCAGAGCATGTACCTATGATGGGCCAGTGCAATGTCCAATTAATTGTTGAAGGTTCCTGGCCAACAACAAACACCTGGATGCTGATGACCTAATTGACAAAAGAGGGATAACGGAAATGATGTTAATAGATTTGGTGTTGTCTGTCCTGTCCCCCGGTTAAGACTAAAAATAATTTAAGTTTTGTGGTCTTAACAAATACAGAATGAAGATTTTTCCTGTATGAAGATGAGCACAATGGAGTAACCTGCTGTGAATGTAAAAACTTATGTAGGGAAGTAACACACAAGTTTGACCATCTCTGGAAATGCTTTATTTATTTTGCACCATTTTCTGGGATATCGTGCTGAAACTGTAACTAAGCACATGATTACAAATTAATTTAATTCTATCCAGCATATTAAATCTGATTAGGATTTTAAAATTTTATACAAGAACAACAGGATTTATGCAGTATTTATTATGTGCACACAATTTGGTTTCAGGGATTTCTTCCCCTAAAAATTGCTTCTGCAGAATGTATTGCATTAAATGTACTTGCTTTATTTTGCAGTCTAAAATATTTCTGAAATGCCAGGTATGCATGGGCTTTCTTAAAGTAAGCAGCACTTTTAAACATGGCCAGTCCTTTAAATATACCGTAGATCATTATAATGAAGACCGGAATCTTGCACCACTGCATAAAAAGAGCAATCTTGAAATCCTGAAACAGGGGAAACCTTTATGAATATTTCCATTATACTTCTGATATCAAAAATAAGCTACTTCACAGATTCTGACTTTTAGAAAATTATTTGCTCGAAAAATTATTTATGTTTTCCTATTCTTGTTCTAGCAATTATTGAATTGCCTTTGGAGGAGGGTCTGTGATTTTATGAGAGTTAAGCTAGTACAAATTATAAGCTTTCATTACTATCCCAAACAGATATATTACAGCACACATGCATACATACTTAAATATACATATAAACTATTCTGTCTGTGTTTGCATATAAAAGTGCACATTGAGGGAGGTGATCTATCTTCTTTGTTAATCTTAAGATTATTAGAAAAATATATAATTAGATAACACAATTACTTTGCTAATGTACAGGAATGAGATGTATCAGTTACACACAAATATATTATCTGTAAATGCTGAAGGAAAAATATTTCCATCTAATTTGGCAAATGTTTGACAAAGCCTGAAAAAAGGATTATTTCCTTAAAACATTTTAAAAATAAAACTACACTTATGTCAAGTGTTAGCAAACGCCCACTTAGTCTGAATATTTAGAAGGATGCTACAAATAGATGAAAATAAGGATAAATTGAAAAATACCTCCTCCTTTCACAAATCCCAGTGGTAATTGCGCAAAAAGTTTTGCCTATAGCAGACAGGGAATGTGAATTACATGTCATCAGCACTGTAACTGTTCAGACCCAGACACCCCACTAATACTGTGTTTAAGAGATCACATTAAAGCTTGGCAAGCCCACCAGGCTTTTAACGTTATCAGGTCAAGCATGCCCCCACTTCAGTCCATGAAACCTATAATAAAAATAATACTTTGCACTTCTGTGGAGTCTTTCATCTGCAGATCTCAAGGTGCTTTACAGATACTGAATAATTAAACCTTGAACCGTTCCCTAAGTTGGGTGATGAAAACGGATAACTGCACCACGCACAGCAGCAATACCGCTTTCAGACAGAAACTAAGAGTTATTTCCTCCTCAGCTGAAAACGGGAGGTATGGACAGACTGGATGCTGCTGCCCAGACTGGGAGTATTACCCCCATTTTTATTTTTCTTTTTTTCAGAAATCCTGGGGAGATGGTGTTTGTCTCAGGCATACGCTCACCTCTCTACTTCTTGCCTCATCCTGGTGCATGTGGGGTAGTTCGGGCAGACTCAAGCACCATTATCAAAACTAACCAGCAGACCAGAAACCCAGTTGTACTCTGCAGGTGCCAAGATGCACAAGGTGCACAGCTAAACGTGGTGAGGAATCAACATGAGCAGCAGCAGGTTAGGAAAACAAAGGTCTCCAGTATATAAGGAACTGCAAAGCTTGCAGCATGCACGTGGCTGTATTAAGTTTTCAGGAAGTGAGGGCTCCTTGGCTCAAGCACTTGGTCCTAAATACTAAAATTTCCCCAACCAGGACGGTCTCTGTGCTGCTCAAGTTCCAATTTGGGGCAAGTGAAGGGTGAAGTGGAGTGCTTCAGGGAGAGCCCCCAGAGTGCGGTGAGTGGTGATCTGTTGTGAAACCAGCTGCTCTCACACGGCAGAGGTGGTGCAGAAGGGTATCCCACCAGGCTGTCCCCTACCCCAGGAACTGCACCACAGAAATGCCTGCTCCCCAGTGCCCAGGGGAGCAAGGGAAATGGTAAAACACATATTGAATTTGTGGTGGTGGGTTTAATTTTTTTCAAAACTCAGACAATATGGATGTTTGGTGAAATGGCAGAAAAAATTCACAATGTCCCAGGCAGCTTGCAAAGTGGAGAACATAGTAACTTAGTACTTCAAACTTAGTATTTGGTTTTGCTTTAAAAAGAAAAAGGTTGGGTAAACTGCTACCTGACAGGGCAACTGCTAAAATACCTGTTGATGTAGAATTGTGTTCCAGTGCCCCTACTTATAAGATGGGATGACTTGGACATAAAGCAATTGCAGGAATTTGTGTAAACCTCTCCTATCTTTCACAGCTGAGTTTGGATGGGTGCAAATTACCATAACTCTACCAAAGTCAAGAAAGCTTTAAGAACTAAGGAACTTAATGGTCTTTATTTATGCTCAATCGGTATTCTCCAAATATCATTATTGCAAATTAGGAACCACGTGTGAGCAAACAAGCTGAGCTGCCTGAAACACATGCAAAGTGCAGTACGAATTCTCAGGTTAGGCACAGAGCATACTTTCACCCCTGCTCTAGCATCTGGCATAAAGTGTCTAAGATACCCTCTGGGCCCTCACATTCATTCAAAAACCTATCTTTGATTTTTAATCTAACTGACAGCGCATTTGATAGCAGCCCTGCTACCTCCCTGTTTCCTCAGGAGTCTCAAAATTTAAACAAAAAGTAACACTTCTCACTTCATGAATTTTTGAAAAAGACCCTTGCATATGTCAACAGGCCCACACTGACATCAACAAAAGTACATGGCAGTCACTGATGTTCTAATACAGTAATGCTTCCCAAAGTGTTTGATTAATCTTTCACTGATGTTTAAAGGTACGTGGTTCACATTAAAAGCATATTTTACACTTTACCATGAAGACTCAGAGCTGGGTATTTTTGAACAGTTCCATGGTTCTTGTCATTTATCAACACCAAAAGGGAGACCAGGAAAAATACTGCTGCTGAATGGGGCAGGGGATCTGGTGACAAAGGATGTGGAAAAGGCTGAGGCAGCTGATTCCCTCTAACTCAGCCTTTTAAGACTGAGTAAAACCTGCCTTCAGCTACCCAAAGTCCGCCTGTCAAAGAAGCCATACATAGTACAGGAAAGTAAAAGTCTTAATGTCTCACTAACTACCAGTAACACCTTCACTGAAAATCAAGAACTGCAGAGCATGTTGCATAAGTAGACATCATTGTAACAAAACTAACAAAAGTTAGGTTGATGATGGCCACCATCGGGTGTAACTAGATGAAGATGTGGCTACTGTTAGCCCAAAGTCAGAGTGAAAGAGAGATAAATCTCTTTCCAGGTTACAACTGGCTCCTTGGAGTCATGTCAGAGAATTTGTTCCATGTCTTCCTAAATACAAAGTTTACTTGTGTTCATGTCAGCTATTGCACTGAAAGGTTTCCCCTTTCAGGATGAGAAGCTTCTTGCTCAACGAACCGAGCTATCCACAACCTCTCCTGCAGCAGGGTCTATCAAACCCTGGTAATAATATTTAGACTGATAATTTAGATAGGATTCAAAGCAATCCAACATGTACAAAACCACTAGTTCTTTTCAGTTTTTTCAACTAGTATTAAATAAAGTTTTTTATTTCTATATATGCTCTCTTTGTATCAATCTAGAAGTACTTGAATTTAAAATTAAATACATCATCATTTATCAGTGATAGCAGGGTGTGAGTACTCCTCTGAGGCTGTACCTTCCTAACTTCACCTGCAGGCTGGTGACACTCATCAGAGGGAAGCAGCATCTACCCTGGTGCACTGATTACTGGACAGTTGGATGTTGTCACTGTATTAAAATGCCTCCAAAGAGATCTGTAAACGTATTTATCTCAGAACATGTTCATTTTAAACAATGAAGTTGTAGCATAGGGAACTACATCTAAAATAGTATGCTTGCCTAATAAGAGGCATTTTTCTCTTGTAAACCCCTCTGTTAAAGCCACTTTGCTTTGTTAACTTTCATAGCATGTATCCCCACTATAGCCTTCAACACCTGAAAAATTAGTGGAAGAATTTGACTGATTATAGAGGCTGTTTTCCTTGTTCCACTGCTTGTTCTAAAAGGGATACTCAGCAGAACTTGCTTTTTTTTTTTTTTCATTTTGTGCTGTCTGCATGAGTAATTACCTCCCTGATTTCTGAGATGCAATTGAGTAGCTTCCACATTAGAAAAATCCAAAGATTGATAGAGCCATCTCTCCTAAAGGATTAGTTTGCTGCTGTAATTCCACTGAGTAGGTCATTCAAATAGCAAAATGCTACAAAGTCTAATTTCTCTTGTTTGTAAAAGCCAGGTATTGATACCTATTTAAAAGAATCTGAAAAGGGCTGGTTAGCCTTTTGAGGGGAAAAGTGTTTTCACATTCCTCCTGTGACTTCAGCAGGGCTGGGGGGGAGAAGATGCTTATATTCTTAGAACAAATCAACCTGGGGGCTGGTGATGCCTGATGCAAAAGAAAACTCCAAAGAGAAGCCGGCAGATGTGCGAAGACATTGAGGAATGGTGCATCCTTTAGAAATTCACAAGCAGATTTCTCCCATGACTTAAAGAACATGTTAGCTGTCTCAGTGACTGGGATACCAAGGGAATTGAGGCAAGAGCCTTAAGTGACAAGTGCCCCAAATACCCTGCAGAGGAAAGCATTGTCCATGGATGGGAATGGAAGCAGCCAGAGAAAGAGAGGTTTAAAATGTTTCCACATACAGGTGTGCAACCCCTGCCCCATCCAGGACTGGCACTTTGCGTGAAGTCAGGGGAAGATGGGCCATGTATGTTTCAACAGCAATATAGCAAACAATCTGGTATTGTAAAGTGACTCATATTCAAAGAACTTAATACAGATGAGAAAAACATAAGCCTAGTTCTATACTTTCCAAATTATCCTATTCAACACCTAATATTTATATACAAGGCTCTTTAATTTATTGGAGATATTGTGGGAAAGGTTTTGATAGCATCCAGTATTACAATACCTTTTCATAAAAAAATCCATTTTCCAAAGGTTTGAATAATGATAAAAGACATTTTGACAGAGTATTAAGGCAGGAATTCATCTAAACATAACAGGTATAACCCTAAGTGATGTAGACTGCAACAATGATTCTGATAAATAATTGTGCCAACATCATTTTACCACGGAAAAATTACTGACTTCCTCTTTTGCTCTACTAAACAAAAAATAAACATATAAAAAAGTATAAATAACATTTTTTAATTAAAATACTAAAAAACTGTTACCTCTTCTATTCATAAAGATATATTTTATCATAATCATAAATAAAACTAACACAAAATATAACAAATAAGTAACAGTCTTCTGCTTTCCAAGAAAATAAACGCTTTTCTTCCATTGAACTATTATAGCAGCCAAGTAGTACTTGGGCTTATACAAAGACTGTGTCTCTGCCATGATCCATATCCCTTTTGGTGTAAACTGAGCTCTACTGATGTCAAGAGAGGCTCAACAAATTATATCAGCTAAGGATCCGGCAGTTAATTTAAAAGGCAAGAATAAATCTTACGTCTGCTCTGAAGTCAGTTTAACTAAAATGCAAAAGATCCTTGAAAGTTAGGTGCACATTTAATTAATTGAAATTCAACCTCCCTAGACAAACCACAGATGCTCTACTTATTTAGCACAGAGTCTCCCAACCAGCTGCACTAATCTATTCAGTAACAGTACCCTGTAGCTAAACATCTGGAGAAACCTAGGAAAGAGAATAATAAATACTTCTAAAATTCTACTAGGCAGACACCTGAAAGTGACTTTATGGCAAAAAAAAAAAAAAAGTGGTTTGTATATGTGGGGTGGAGAAAGCAAGGATTTAAACCACAGACACCCCTTGAGATATACTGTAACAGACAGAGAGGATGCTGGCCAGTACCCACACTGGCTCTGAACCAACAACTATCAGAGAGGTAATTCAGGTTGTACATTTTCCGTTTTCACTGTTTTACACTTGGAAACTGCCAGTTAAAATATTGACAAACAGTTATATAAGCTGAAGTGGATATACCATCACAATTACACAGGCTGGACATCAGTATTTAAAAATTATTTCCAGATAACTCACTTTTGGAAAATATACCTAAAGTTTATGACATTCCTCACCATGATTCCTTATTCTGGTTTGCTCCTCTTCCATAAAGGCACTGTTACAGTGTCTCTTCATCCAGGCTTTCAGGCATGAAGGGTGTCAGAGCTCTTCACATGCCCATCAGGTGTGCTTTCCCCAGACCTCAGGGCGTTCCTGTGCCACTCTGGGCACCCAGGTTTTCACAACACAACTGTGGGGTGGAATTCAGCCATTTTGCAAAAAAATCAAGATCTTATATAAAAATGGCACATGTGGAAAGAGGAATGGATGCAAGAGTATTGTAAATAACTACTTTAATGCCCCTTTTCCTTAGTGCAAGTAATTTTTTACTATAATTCATTTTAACATCATACACCAAATCATGCAAAGGACATCAAGGGACTAAATTACTAAATTTCACCTGTGTACCTAATACTTACATTCCAAGAGTGGCATGAAACTGTTACCAGAAGTTGAGCTCATGTTTTACAGGGTCAGAGATAAAAATAAGAAGTCAGGCATGAGAGGAAAATTCTTTCTGGCATTTTAAACAGAAATACTAGTATTGTGGGTGGGGGGAAAGATATTTTTCTTTTTTGTCTGAAAGAAGAAAGAAACCTTTTTTAAAAAAAAATACTAATTTAAAGTGGCAGTTTACGGCTGATAAGTAAGCCATACCACACGCTGCTTTTCCTCATTGAGTCCACAGTCCCAAGCACTATTTAAGCAATGCCACCAGTAAGTAAACCCCAAAAAATTGTTAGCTTTATTTTTACATTTCAACTACTGCAAAGTATGGGATTTCCTACAACACAGAACTATTGAAGGATGTCTTTGATGCTGGGGAGGAGACACACTGTATTTATTTGAGGAAGTCGGTAAGAATTTTGTCTCATTCCCCACTGCAGGATTGGACCCCAAATGACACGGCATGCTTAGGTCTGGTCAGCACCTACAGCATGTTAGGTGACCTGGAGGGGCCCTTCCTAGGCTAAATACAATTTATATTGCATGTGTTCCACATGTCACTAAAAAAAACCTAGGTATTTTATAAAAAGATAAATAACTGAGGGACAGACCACAGTAAATTAAATAACCTCCTCCCCGCAGTGCTAATTCAGGAACTTGCTATCTCACATCTGATATCATGACACCGATGATACCTGAGAGATTGGCAAGTGGTAGGAACGCTTCATTTAAAAAAAAGAAAAAGAGATTAAATCAGAAAACCTCTCTATCAATCTGCCAAGCTGTCAGAGATGCTTGTTCAGAAACAATTCCTCTCATTTCCAATAAATTATGTCAGAACTGGATAAAAGGCATAGACAGTGAGTCTGGAGACAGCCGCCTCTTCTCCTGAGCTTTGTTCAAACAATTTGGGATAAATCTAACATCAGTTCCAGATGACAGTGAGTCTGGACACTGTTAATTTGGGAAGCCTGATGTAAGCAAACAACTTCTGAGGAGGAAGAGCATCAGGATTACACAGCCCCTTCCTCCCACCCCAGGAAAAGTCTTCAGCTCTTGCCTGAGGGGAGAAGGATTTTTCCATTTTAAACTGGTCGTACCTGATGAAAAAGCAGTTTGGCAAAACAGAAATTAAACTCAAAATGTAAATTCAGCATTGGTTATGTGTACCAATAAATACATTACAGTACATCCCATGGAGGCCATTAAAATATAAAAACAAAGGCTTACTAGGAAATTAAAAAAAAATAAGGAAAAAACTATCAATCCTTTAACCTTAAAAATTTCAATGAGATTAGCTCAATACACTAAACCATGTTTAGGAAAATGTCAAAGGCTCTTTGGTGATGTTGGTCGGGAGAAAAGGCAGAGCACTAACTAGCTGAGGACTGCTGAAATTCAGACAGAAAATACAAAAGAAACTAGGTATTAAAAAGCATTGGAAAGGTATAACAAGGCAAATGTGGGGAATGATGCTGGTCAAACTCAAAGCACCCAACAGCAGAGGCTGTTACTTTACATAGACTTCATGGGCACACAGAGCCAAAAGAATAGCTAACTCACATCTTCCTGTAGTAAAAACATAGGAGTTCTAAATAACACCACTTTTCACTCACACCCAGAGATCATAACCCATACCTAAAACATTCCTGGCAATGTCAGTCCCAAGCACCTCCAGTAATGAATCCTGTATTCCCCAGTTATTTCCATCTTTGCCTCGTCTTACTGTCTGGAAACTCCTAATACCTAACACGGCTCTTTGTACCATATACATATACCATTCCCATCCTTTCCAAGTGATTGTGGAGAGCAAATTACCCCACCTCTTTCAGCAGCAGTTTTTCTATGTGTTTGAAGACTGTTAATATGCTTTCCTCTAGTATCCTGTAGAATAAGCAATGCCTCATCTCTCGACATTTCTCTATAGGTCATGTTTGCTGTATTTCTCATCACACATTTTGCTTTTTTACTCCAGCAGTTCCTAACTCTTGAAAGAAGCTGCCTAAAACTGGGTACTCTACCACAGCTGGCGTCTTATCCTTTGTGAGCAAGTGACACTCCATGTCTTTAAAGTTACTTTTGTGTTTATACAATCCTGTGTGAAGTTGGTGTTTTTCAGAATAACACAGCACTATTGACTCCAGCTCAGTTTGAAAATGATGGCACATAGTCTATCTTTCATAAACATTACAGACTGCCTTAATCCACATTATCCATAGAAAAGCCTACAAAATACAATGGCTATGGTTCTAGAACATATACTGAAATGGTATTGCATCCACACTATCTGCAAAACATCACACATCATCTCTATCTTGGATGATCTTTTCAGTGCATCAGCAAGATCTACAGTCTGTGCCTCCCTCCGACAGACATCCCTGGGAAAACTTTCTTCTCCCCTTCCTATCCAGCCTTTTTTTTTTTTGCCTCTTTATGTGAAGGCACTTTTGTACAGGAAGACTTTCCACATGAGAGCCTGGCATGATAAATAACTATACACTCTCTTCATTGTTTCCTTTTAAAAAGATATCCCCTCAGTATCCCTTCAGCTCTTTTGATTCTTATTCTGACAATTCTCATGTTGCAAGTTTTGTGCTTCTAAAATTCAGTACATGACATTTGTTTCCTAAATTCAAAGGTACAGCAAAATTTACCTGAGCACAAGTTTGTTTGCCCTTCCGCACCTCCAGACAGCTTCTTCTGGTGACTTCAAGCACAGAAGAGTTCCCAATACTCCTGTAATTTAACAGATGTTTTTGTAGCATTCCAATTAGTTCCATTGTTTATCTTAATGAAGAAAAAACCTGCCACTTAAATGCTGTTAAAATCAGTGAAACATTTGTGCTACTTTAATAATTGCTGCATGAAGTTTTTTCTGTATTTATATTAGAAGCATTTAAGATGTTTAGAGTTGTTCACAGACACATTGCCAGAGAGTGCCTGTGGTGTCAAATGTAGATAAAAACACACCCACAGCACATATAGTATGATAGTAACCTACAGAAGTAAATATGAAACCTATTTGGCATTATTTGGAATACATAGAAGAATATATTTGGCTAGATATCTGTTTCTGAATCTGCAACTCATTCTCTGTAACATGGGTTAAGCAGTGGTTGTTTAAAGGTGACGGGAAAGCATAATTGAAAATTGAGCTAATCAGAGATTTCTGTGCTGAATTACCTCCATAGCAAGCTGCAAGGCTGGGAGGAAGAGGGAAGACAAAGCAAAGAGGATTGCTCACTCACTCTCAACATTGCAATGTTCCTTTCCCCTTCTCTGAGAGTCTCACAAAAGACAACAGAGAAATATCAAGAAAACGTACGTTGTAAATTATAAGCCAAAATAGATCTTTGAGATTATTAAAACAAAATTAAAACCTGTCACATATTTATTGCATGCAATTAAATTTCCAAGTGCCAACTATCACTGTCCTTAGTTGTCTTCTGTAAGATGATAGGATACTAAAAGCTATTCCAAACTTTTAAATAATTAAATTTTTTTTCATCCTAGCTTTCAAACTATTTTACATTTCTTTGTTTCAGGATGCAGCTTCAGGATGAGGACTGGAAAGAAAACTGGTTAAACTCTGCAAGACACCCCCTTTAATTGCATTCATGGCTCTACTGTACACTAAACACATCAGAAGCATCACTAGGTCTCCTGAGACCTCCAGGGCACACATGCAAACCCAAGAGGTTTGGATAAGAGCTAGCATTGCTACATCCTTCCCAATGGTCTAATCCTTACAGCATGTGCAGGTGTTTCAAGACCCTGCCTGTTCATGTTCTCCTTGACCTTACTACCATGTACTCCTTTTTCAATGGTTCACCTATCTGGGGAAAAGCAGGTCAGGGAACACCAACTCATGAGAGGTTTGTAGAGGATGAGGAGGATTGTACGATTGCTGAATGGCTAGGGAAGCCAGGCTGAACTGAACTGCTGGGTTAGCTGGATACCGGGTGAGTTTCCAACAGGGAGGATGAAAAAGAAATTACAGCCAGTTGGACTAGCTGATTGTCTGGAGAAACCTGGAGCTAATACTGGCACCAATTCACTTGATGTCCCTACTGCTATATGCCCCTTTGCCCCGACAAAGATGGGTAGCAGAAGCCGCAGGACGCTGTTTACCAGGAACCATAGCAACTTCCAAGACCATTAGCTGCAATCACAGACGGCTCCACTACCTGACTGAAGGGCTGGATGTGTGATATTTAGTGTGACCTATAAAAATATCTCTGGAGCAACCTGCGTGCATAAGTGTCACATCAAATGTTTGTCATAAAAGGTATGTGACACTGGGCACCTGATGGAGCATCACTGAAACTGAAGGGGGACCTTCCCCTTAAAAGGATTACAATATTCACAAAGGCTTATAATATTCCGTTTAAATACTACAAAAAAATCAGCCAGTGATAGTGGCTGGGCACAGAGTGTAACAAACAGATTCCCCTCTCTTCCTTACTTGTAGGATACTATATTCTCAGTTAACAAGCAATTTCATTAAAGATGCATGCTATTACAAGCACTGACACAGAGTTCTCCTTAAATGCCACCAAAGCTGACAAAGTGCCACCCTACAGAAACCTGAGCATGAGGACAGAGCTCTCTGGATATGGAGAATGAATAATGCTTCCAGGTGTGGAGAGCTCCTAAACCACGGGAATGGCCAGTAATCCCATGAATAGCTGAAGCAGGTCTGAAGAGGTGCCACCACGCTCACTCCATGCTCTATGTGCAATGAGATGCCAGTCTTCTAAGCTGCCAGTCCCACTACAAACACACAATAAAACTGAGAGGTGTTCTCAGAAACCCATCTGATGAAGTTAAACCTCAAATATCTGAGCCAGCATTTAGCCAGAACAACTGAGACTACTCTACTTATCTCTCCACAGAAGTTGCTCCTAACAAATAATACATCTCATTCATGCAAAGTCATCTTCAGATTGGTGTTTACCCCTTGCCCATTGGTTTGTTAAGTTCACTATTACTCTCCTTAGATCATGTTGGCCTTTGAAAGCAGGTTACTGTAATCCATGCCTGTATTTGGAGCCAGTTCAAGACCCCGAGAACACTACTGAAGATTACTCAAGTCTCAGCAAACAGACATGCTAAAAGCCACAGCTTCTGAGTGTGGGGGCTTTTTTTTGGCTGTGCTTATCAAGCTCATGTGCTTTCAGACTTGTTATTAGTCTACATGTGAAGCCTCACAGACCAGATCACTGGTCAGACTAGTTGTGCTTTTCTGTGTATCAGCACAGTGCATTACTGCAACATGTGTTATGAGAGTTATAATAACTAGAAGATGCTGTACATATATGCTATTTTATAATTATTACATAACTGTAGATATTATACTTTTAGCTGAAAAATCCTGGTGTTATTTACGCATACTGCCATTTCATAGTAACAGCCCCAGGGCCCAGTAAACTGCTACCTCCCAAATTTAAAAGGTTGTGCTTACTTCTTCATAAGACACAGTAAAAAATTTAAGTCACATTTTAATGAATATTCATAACATATCATGAGTTACATATCCTGAGCTACAGAGGTTACTGCAAAATCAAACCCCAGTGTTTGCAACGCTATCTCCTCCTATGATGCTGTTTGCTGCTTTCATTTTTTGAAAACTGCTACCTAAAAAGGATATTGCATCTACTGGTATAAGATTCATCATAAGGCTACCATCTTCATGGTTGAAGTGTGACTTAGGAGTGCTGGTCCTGTAATGTTCAAGCTTTTATGTTCCTAAGATGCTCTCAAATATCTCATTTATAGAGCTGCCTGCCTGCATTCACACAGTCTGCAAATCATGAAACACAAAATTTTCTTCATTTTTTCTTTATGTAGAGAAGCAAAGTTGCAAAAACTGTCTTAGCAAGACAGACTTGGCTAGATCTCCTCTCTGAGGAATGGTCTGGCCATTTCCAACCTCAACATAAAGCAGCCTTTAAATATACCACCTCCTGATGTACCTGAGAGAAATGCCACATTACTTGTCCACGGTACCTAGGTGAAATACAGAGAGCATCTTCAAGGCTCCATATGGAGAACGAGATGCTAGGAATGCAGCCACACTTCAACTTTTTTGCACTGCATTTTTTGGTTTCAGTCGTGGGGGGGGGGGTTTGTTGTTTGTTTGGTTTTTTTTCATTACTGCTGTGGGATGTAAATAATTACAGGAACTGAGGCATCCCAAAGTATATGGGGTCTAAATTATAATACATATAAAAAATCTAACAAATTATTTGCTCTAAGTAAAAAAAAAAAAAAGTTTTGAGGGCTAAATAAAAAAAAAACTCTGACATTTTACCTACATTTAAGACATTTTACTCAGCTCTCACAAAACATCCAGTATTTGACCTTTTTCTTCATTATGTAGATCTTAGAATAAATTCATATCTTCAGTTGCTTTTGTGGGGGGTTTTCTTCTCAAAAGTAGGATATTTATTGTCACGACAGTATTATAGGGCATTAATTAATGTGGTAGATTTAGAATTGGTGTTTGGGGACTTGAACAGGAAGTACTACCAGTGTATGAAATCATGCCTTTGGTACTTCTAATACTGGAACAAGTTGGAGAATGTATATTCATTAACTTGAGGCTTCCTTAGAAATAACCAAGAACTACAGAAAGAATGAACTGAATCTATTACTCCTAGAAATATAACTTTAAGCAAGCATTTACTTGATTTTTGCCAACATTTTTGAAGGCCAAGCAATACATGAATATGATGTTCTTGCACAAAAATAGTTGTATCAGAAAAAATTACAATAGTACCTGGGAGTTGTTGTGGCCCATTAAAACCAATGGAAACAGTAGATAGACTAAATTATTTCCTCAAGATAAGAAAAAAAAAACATGGGTTCCTAATGTAGTAATGAAGAAGAGAAGGAAAACATAACATGCGTGTTTGCTGTGTTTGACAGAAATACATATTTCTTCAGGCAACTAACACCTTTTAGAACTATATCATTAACTAACCCTAAATACATTATCATGTGATCTTAAATACCTGTTGAAGAGACAGGAATAGCTCACAGACAAAGAAGCTTTTAATTCTTAAAATTTATAAACTATTTTTAAAAGAGGACCTAATTCTAAAAATATTTAAAACACAGAATGACAGAAAACCAGCAATTCAGTATTAACATAGCATTTCCACCTAAACTCAGTTTTGAGCTTTATGATCAGCTCTGGTGACATCAACAAAGTTTACTCCACTTACTTGTAGGCTAAATATACTCTATCAGGAATGTTTTAGGTTTCTTCTTTTTTTTTTTTTTTTTTTTTTGTTAATATCAGTCACTACACACAACAGATTATTTTTAATCATAAGGGATCTGTGTAACTGGACCCTAAAAGTATTGCAGAATTTATTTTCCTTCTGGTTGTCTTCCTGCAAGGGAAAAGACCTCAAAATATCAGTATTTACATACGGATAAAAACAGTATTTATATATGAAATACCAGTATTTCATTTCTTCCTGGAAAACAAAGAATTTCCTGAAGCCTTCCTTGCCTGCCTCACAGCATCATCAACAGCTCCCTCACACAGCAGCACCCTGCTCTCAGCAACTGCCCTCCACTGTATCACATCCGAAACTGGTGTGCATGCAGTTCTCAGGACTGAAATGGCTTCGCTAAGGGGATGGTGGAAGGTGGTACTGACCTGCTAGCTGCTTCCTGAGAAGGGAAACATAACACAGCTCAAACCGAGTCAGATATTCAGACACTGGTATTATGTGCTTGACAAAGTTGCATCACCTAAATGGCTGGGGAGAGCTGCTCTGGTGCTTAGCACACTTCTGGCTGCAGAAAAATAAGGAATGGTTAGAAAAAGCAGCATCGGCATGTGCTGGTCTTGCTCAGCATTTGCAGCTATCAACCACCACAGAAGGGTAGGCACAGAGCAAAGGTTGCTAACAAACTGAAATAGGCTGTGCGTACACTTATAGTCTTCCCAACAGGAATAAATTTAACATTACAATTGGTTCTAAAAATATTACACAAATAGGCAATCCTGCCTTTTTCCGTCCCTTCTTTCAAACTAATGCTGAGATAAATGTACAAAAGGTGGACTTCCCTTTGTGAACACAATCTTCTTCCAAAGAAAAGCAATGTCACTTAAAAGTACATGGAAGCACAACTATTTCCTTTTGAGTTTTTATATTACATTGCTACAAGATGAACAAAAGGGAATGCTAGCAATGATGTGTAAATGGCCAAATTGCTGCATGGGGTGGCTGCTGGAAGAGCCTGTAGATGGCATGTCCCTCTAGTTCACTTCTCCTTTGTATGTCAAATTATTTGATTCTTCCCTTTTCTTCTCTGCAGTAACAATGATTAATAATGGACACTATTTTACAATAGTTGGAGTACCAAGGTGCTCACCCACAGGCACTGGCTTGTGCATGTCACCTACAAATGAGATGGGCAGCTCTGCTGATGAGATAGCTCACCGTGCTCACGCTGTGCTGTACAATTCTAACACCAACACTGGAGGCAAACCTGACAGAGGTTTTCATGGTGCATCATGAAAAATGCCATGTAAAAGTGCCAAAGGAGATGTAGTCAAGGGTGCCCATGGGATGCCAAAGACCCTGCTAAGGTGCTGGGATGCAGCTCACTCTGACGGATGCAGTTCCCAGGCGGTCAGGCAGACAGGTCAGGCTAAATAACCCAGGTATTATCAAACTTCTTTTTCATGGGTATTCAAGTATAAAAATGACAAACTGTAGGGATGACGGCTAGCCTGGAGACACCGCCGTTCCATTATTTAATGTCTATTTTTTTAAGGGCCTGAGATTTTCTCTGTAAAAAAAATAATGAACTTTACAAAATGTCACTTTTACTAACAGAAATTATGGCTTGAATACCTGAATATGGATATTAAGTACAAAAAAAAAAGAAAAGTTCATTTAAATAATGCTAAGGTTGTGACACAAACTGACAAAAGCAGAGAAATGCAGAGTCACAGCTGACGTTGTCCTTAATTCACATGACTTTTGGGAAGGGCAGAAGGGCAAGGGTGTAACTCCAGTCGTGGTCTCAAGTTTGAAGAATTTGATTTCTGTAATTTTGTATCCATACCTTAATACACTTTAAAGATTTTTTAAATCTGCTTATTTAATAGAAGAAAACATTTTTTGCAGAAATTATCAACCATATTTGAAGCTATTTCTATGCTCACTTCATAGGGTGTTGTAGGCCTTCATCATACTAGCAGAGCGGAGGAGCTAATGGTGTTATCTGAAGGAAATATATTAGACAGAGGCACTACCCCAGATTTCTCTACAAGAACCAAAGATCATATCTCTCTTGATCAAATTAGAATAACTATGGAGAAATAGCATAAAAGGCTTTTACCAGCACAATTTGGTTTTCTGTACTTAGGACTACCACCAGTACCCTTGTCCATGCACCCACACCAGCACAGCCAGCAATAGGCAAGTGTCAAAGCCCCACGTAACACTGTCATGAGCACTAGGACAGTGCATGGCCGGGTGGGCTCTGGCATCTGTTCCTACCCAGAGCAGCCCAACCAGCTCTTCATGGTTGAAGAGAGAGACCTTGGCTTTGTAAGAAGAACGAGAGAGGATCACCATGGGTAAGAAATCTAATTGCAGTGGTGAGTATTTAAAAAGTTTTGTATTTGTTTTTTGTCTTGGTGAGGAAGGGTCAGAGTTAAGAAAAAGAGGATTTTAATCACTTGAAAACAGACACTTCAAATTGTGTAAATGCAGGGTTGGAGCACATTCAAGATAACGTTATTTATGCACTCGGGCCACATCACACAAAACAAGTGGATGGGTAAGGGCATAGCACATTACCATGTAAATTATCTCTCCAAATAAATCCAAAACCTTAGACCAGCATCTTTTACACCCATAAGTGATGAGGGGCAACCAAAACCACAGTCAAGCTGAACCTGGAGAGTCCATCTCAATTTGCAAATCTCAAGAAAGATGAGATTAAAACAAGCTGTGCAGATATTTTTCCTAGAAAAAAATGGAAAAGCTTATTCCTAACTTACTGAAGCTAGGTACACTCAGAACTGATACGTTTATTCAGAAATTACCAGCACCATTGCTACTTTACACCCCAGGGCCCAGGTAGTTTAAATATGTCTGCATACGTAAACACAGATGTAAAGCATAGACACACCTGATGCATCCGAACTTCTTTCCAAATTCAACAGTCAAAAAAATATTGATTTATCTACCCAGTTTCAAATATGACCGAAGTAGTAATTCATTCACTCTAAATAATAAACGAGCATCCTAGAATAATCCAGGTTGGAAGGGACCTCAGAAGGTCACCTGTTCCAACTCCTGCTGAAAGGCAGGTCAGCAGCAGGATCAAAAAAGGGCTTCAGCGAGCCTAGGCTTAATAATTTCTGAAGATGGAGACTTCTTTGGGCAACATGGTCTACTCCTTTGCTGAATTCAAATTGCAGTGAATTTTCTCTATATCCACCCTGAATCTCTCTTGTTTAGAATCATAGAATAGTTAGGGTTGGAAAGGACCTTAAGATCATCTAGTTCAACCCCCCTGCCATGGACAGGGACACCTCACACTAAAGGTGTGAACCCTGAACCCAGGACACCATGTCACCCAAGGCTCTGTCCAGCCTGGCCTTGAACACTGCCAGGGACAGAGCATTCCCAGCTTCCCTGCGCAACCCATTCCAGTGCCTCACCACCCTTACAAGTAAAGAACTTCCTCCTTATATCTAATCTAAACTTCTCCTGTTTAAGTTTGAACCCATTACCCCTTGTCCTGTCACTAGAGTACCTAATAAATAATCCCTCTCCAGCATCCCAATAGCCCCCCTTCAGATACTGGAAGGCTGCTATGAGGTCTCCACACAGCCTTCTCTTCTCCATGCTGAACAGCCCCAACTTTCTCAGCCTGTCTTCATATGGGAGGTGCTCCAGTCCCCTGATCATCCTTGTGGCCCTCCTCTGGACTTGTTCCAACAGTTCCATGTCCTTTTTATGTTGAGGACACCAGAACTGCACACAATACTCCAAGTGAGGCCTCAAAAGAGCAGAGGGGCAGGATCACCTCCTGGTGATCCACCTGCTGGTCACGCTCCTTTTGATGCAGCCCAGAATATGGTTGGCTTTCTGGGCTACAAGTGCACACTGAACCTGGCTCATGCTCATTTTCTCATCAACCAACACCCCCAAGTCCTTCTCTGCAGAGCTGCTCTGAATCTCTTCTCAGCCCAGCCTGTAGCTGTGCCTGGGATTGCTCTGACCCAGGTGTAGGACCTTGCACTTGCCACGGTTAAACTTCATAAGGTTGGCATCAGCCCACCTCACAAGCATGTCAAGGTCCCTCTGGATGGCATTCCTTCCCTCCAGCGTATCAACCGAACCACACAGCTTGGTGTCGTTGGCAAACTTGCTGAGGGCGCACTCAATCCCACTGTCCATGTCAGCAACAAAGATATTGAACAAGACCAGTCCCAACACCAATCCCTGAGGGACACCACTCACTACCGGTCTCCAGCCGGACATTGAGTCATTGACCACAACTCTTTGCGTGTGGCCATCCAGCCAGTTCTTTATACACTGAGTGGTCCATTTCAGCCTATGCCTGCTGCCTCTCAGGCTCCATCATGCGTTGCTGTGAAAAGCCTGGCTCCATCCTCTCAATAACTTCCCCGTGAGTACGGGCAGGACTGCTGATAAGACACCCCATAGGTCTGTCTTCTCCAGGCTAATCAAACCACCTACCCAAGAAAGTCTTAACAGGGCAAGTATTCCAGCCCTGGACCTCCTCAGTGGCAAATGAATATATCAGTATATAACAGCAAAAAAAAAATGAATGCATATATCCATGCTGTTATAACTCATTTTTTTGCCATGCAGTTATGAATTTTGTTATCTTTTGCATCTTACTATTGGAAAGGTTAGAGTACCTAAAGAAGTATTAGTTCAATGAAGAACAATATGTCCATTAAAGAATGCCTGCTAGCCAGGGATCTGCATCTGAGCAGAATTATTGTTCTGTCCAGAGAGAGAGGGGAAAACTTGGATGTCATGAAGTATTCACCATCTAAAGGAATTCATTATCCTGTTTTATTGTTGAAATTAAATTATACTAATAATGTGAATGGTGGTGTGGGACGGTGATGCCTTTGACATCACTGAGCCTTTTGAACTCTACAAAGAAATAAAAATAAAATCTCTCAGTAAGAAATACAATACAATCAAAATACTATGTGTAAGTGAGCCCTTAGAGTAACAGAGCTTAAAACATTTGTTGTACCAAGAAGACAACAACAAAATATCAATTCAAAGAAAAGGCACTATTTTCCTGATTATTTGCAAGTTACTATCTACTACCACCTAATCACTTCATAAAAATGAAAACAAACAAGACCTTTGATCCTTTATCAGTTATACATAGTCATGTGTTCCAAAGCTGGAAACAATTCCTGATTCCTGTTCACCCTGCTTATTCCCACCCCACCTGACTTACAAAAAAAGAGCCAAGCACAGACAGCTTTTCTGTACACAAGCATCTGATGCAGTCATTTGTGCAGGAATGATGCATCATTAGAAGTGAGATTGCTTTTGCCACTGTGCATAGAGGGTGACAAAAAGAACATGGGACTGTCCTGTTACCAAAAATACCTCATTCTATCTGACCAGGGTTTGAAAACCCTTGATAAAGTCACACGGCAGCATGCTCCAGGTTCTACTGTGTTTATCAGACATGGCTGTCTGTGCTGACAGTGATGTTATCAGGCAGACATAAACCCAGTGGTTTCCCACAATAATAAATGCTAAAGTTATGTTAAGGCCTCTTTTCTAACCCACCACAACTGCACACCCAGCACAAACTGAGGAAACTGGCTGGCACTGCATATTAAACTCCTCTCTCCTGCATCACCTTCTCCTGCAACAGCCCTCCACAATCACCACACTGCCTGTGTAGTTCTCACAAGGCCTATGGATAATAACAAAACAAAAAAAGATGTCATATACATGGAAAAGTCTTGTTCCATGTATTGCCACTTCTTTGAGTGCTAAAATTCAGATATGTCTTCCAAATTTGCAAAAAAACAGTAAAAACAGGGGATTTAGTTGAATTTACTACGTAACTTTGCACCTGAATTCACAGGAGAACAAAACTATGAGTAAAATTTTCTGTACCTCAGTTGCCCATTGATACACAGCTGTAATTCACAGTTTGACAAGAGCAACATGAGTAAAAGAAGCTCTATAACTCTAAAATTACTAGTATTACTATATTTTCAATTCTTAAAATTACTAATAATTAGAAAATTATTTCTTTAATTTGTAAAGTTTTTTTGACAATAAGCTCCTGAGACCTGGAGTGTTTAAACAGAAATTACTACAAAGTGTCTCTAAAAGCCAGAGTGAGTATGTCTGGAACCTGACCCAGGTTTGTATTTCCCAAGGTAGAAGTACAAAGGTAGAAGGTATTTCCAGTTTAAAAGAAGAAGAACCAGTTGCCACATGGCTTTCCTGCAGCGCAAAGTGCTTTGTAAACTTCAACACAGAGTCACCCAGTTACACACTTCTGCAAACCAGGGGCAGTCACCTAGGCTCTCCATACTTATTTACACAGTTCTAGGTTATACAAAACAATCAAAGTGCACACAAAAATAGAAAGCAAAGAGTGTTTACAATGAAATAATATTAAAAACCCATCAAGTATTTTTAAAATCACCCTGTTTGTAGCAGAGGGGTTGGAACTAGATGATCCTTAAGGTCCCTTCCAACCCAAACCATTCTATAAATGCTGTGATTCCCTGCTCAGACCTGTGCTCAGCCCGTACCTCCTCCTTCACATGATGATGTGAAGAGCACACAGTCACGCCTGGCTGTGACACACTGAAGTGGGAGCCATGGGAAAAGTTAATGGTCGGTACCAGAAAGAACACCAAAAAACCTCATGTTTTAATAGTAAAACACTAAGGTGACTATCAGAGAGTGAAAGGTGCGGAAGATACTTTGCACATCCTGGCACAGTGACAAATCAATGCATTTGGTGATTACCTTTGCAGGTCACTTTCTAATGCAACTATCAATCAAATTTTCTTCCATTCTTTCAAAATTAAGCGGAAAGAAAAAGAGATTTTAGTTTTCTTTTCTTAGCTTATTTTTAACAGAGGCACTACAGAATTATGATGGTGTCCTTTTGGTAAACCAAAATGTCAGACACATATTATTCTTTTAAACATCTCCTGGCCTTTCTCTGAAAGGTTAAGGTGGTTTAAATAAATTTAGTCAAAGTAAATGACAGCTGAGGAAGAGTATTAGAAAACTATACTTATCAACAACCTCTTTTCCTTAAATTTAAACAAGTCATTTACCAAACTGCAGTTTAAGGAGATCATGACAATATATGCTCTTCCTCAGAAAGATGAAAACAATTTTAAATGGTAAAGAAATGTTGGGTGGAAGAAATTACACACAAGTTAATGAGTGTTAATGCATGGTCTTAACTCCCCTGAAAGTTACAAACCATGTTTTTTAAAACAATCATGCAGCAGTCTACTCTTTCACATGAAACCCTAAATGGGAGTTGTCCTTTCCCAGCTTTTACATCACTTAATGACAGGAACTGAAATGGAACAGGCAGGGAAACTGTGAATCCAGACATAATTTGCAATAGGGCCAGACAAACTATGCTAGTGTTATACAATTGGTCTGCAATAATTGTTCTTAGTCATGGGAATACTGCTTAAAGCAGAAGATTCTGTATGTATTTATATACTGTGAGAAGCAATTTTAAAAGCAATTCTAACACACGTGAACACTGCAGAATGCACATATACAAAATACTCTTCTAAGTGGAAAAAAAACCCAAACCAAACAACAAACTTACCAGGAAAACAAATGGTTCTAAAATATAACTTAGCAAGAGATTATTTATGAATTAGCATTGGTGATTTTGACCTTGAGCTCATCACCCAAATAAAATAATCATAGAATCATAAAACCATAGAATGGTTTGGGTTGGAAAGGACCTTATCTAGTTCCAAGCCCCCTGCCATGGATAGGGCACCTCAAACTAGACCATGTCACCCAAGGCTCTGTCTAATGTGGCCTTGAACACTGCCAGAGATGGAGCATTTACCACTTCTTTGGGCTATCTGTTCCAGTGCCTCACCACCCTCACAGTAAAGAATAATGATCAAAATATGGTATTTGAGGCCTCCAGGAGGGGAACGGCAGACTGAAGAACTCCCCCATCCCTGAACTTGTCCAGCTCTCCTTCAGGTAACACTTTCCTTTTTAACAACTCTAGCAAGGCAGCGTGGCAAAGACATCACCTGGAACTGCCAACCTCGGTGCAAGACAGGGCACTGACTTTGCTCTGTGTGTTCCCGCAAGCCTTTCTCTCAGAGAAAGATCACTGGCAGGTCTCCATTGAGGTAGGAGAAAAACTCTGGGTGACCAGGACAGCTGGCAGAATATTAGTCAGAGAAGACTTGGAGGCTTCTGATGGAAGATGGGAAAAGTAGCATGATTAGAAATAGGACTAAACAACTACAAAGATAAGTTATCCTTTCCTATTTTGTCTTCACACATAACACACTAACATTATTTTTTACACATCACTTTAAAATTTTTCCATTCACATCTACTGAGAAATCAGTATGAATGGATTAGGCTGCATCACTGAAATCCAAAGGCAATGTCTGTACCATATTTTGCAGATAATGTCTGCTACACCTTGGCCACCCTCATCTTCGCACCAAGAGCCAACATGGTACACTTCAGATACTCATTCAGCAAGTTTCCACTTTCCTGTAATGTATTACACTCTCTATTGTACAGTACCTTCTTTATCTCCCATGTTAATAAAGTGAAAAGGAGTAATTTATTTGGGCCTCAGTTTAAACACATTTTCAGAATTGGGTTGAATGAGTACCAGGACATCTGGCAAAGAGCAAAAAGAAGAGATCATTACCATATATAATCCTTTTTCTATGCTATTTACTCCACAGATCAACTCGGACAGGACCAAGATCAAAAAGTGTTGTATGCAGACAAAAAAAGACACATTTTAGTAGGTACCTCTAGCCTCCCTGGTGAAACAGTCGATGACAGTTCCTTGATGGGAGGTTATGGCTAGCGTCAGAACATTGCTTTGCAATGTATTGAGTGTGTCCTGATCCCCTGTGGTTATTGCAGATTGCTTTAGCACTTTCAGTAGGACCAGCCATGCCAGGACTCACTGCTGCAGCAGAGGTGAGCACGAGGCAGTCCAGAGGAGACTGACAGACCACCTGTGCCTCTTGGTTGGAGCCGCTGGGGCAGAGCACTGGCTCTCCTCCGCCATCCCCTCATCGGCTGACAAGCTCAGCTTGTAGTCCTGTGTCTGTGACAGTAGCACAACCTTGTGCTTGTTGATATGTACCAAAGCAAAGACCTACTCTCCAAAGACTCAATATTATTTTAATTACCACACAACCGTAACCCCCTGGTTAAGCATTTCCTTTCAAATTTGCCAGAAAAGCAATATTATCCAGCTCTTTGCAATGACACAAAAGCACAGCTACAACGAAAGTATTGTTTTTATACTCAGTTGCAGAAATTTTATTTTTACTTTTTTATAAGAAAGGCAGCATTATCTGTTCACTGGCCCAGCACAAAGGTCTTACAAATTTCTCCCAAGTTTCCATAGAAATGCATTGATTAGGGCATAATTTCAGTTAATATTGTCTTTTTTCAGCATGCTATGCTTGCTTACACTAACTGTGCACCTTCCCCTTGCAGTCGTTTTCATCTTTTGTTCGGCTCAGTAGGTTTCCTAACTGGTGGATTTTATTGAGTTAAATCAAGCTGTCACTTCATCTGCCTGAAGGATGACTCAAATACAACACATAATAATAAAAGAAAAGTAGGATAAAATAATCTTGTCAAGCCAGAAAAACTGATTGCTTGAAGTTGTAGCCTTCAATCAATACACTAATTCCACAATTTATACCTCTTTCAATTGGAGAGGAAAGAAACCCTGATATGGTATTTCTTGGCTCACTGACCAACTTTGACCTTCTATCTATGTGAATGTGGGATTAGCAAGTACTTCTGCTTAGTGAAATCACCTATGAAAACAGGAAAGCAAATAAGTGACATTTGAGGTTCAAACTAACTTTATTAATTTCAGAAATGCAAGGGGTGCTTACTGCTTAAGTGGTGCAGTTTCAAAAGAGGAGGCTGTGGTGCAGCTGGTGGTTTGTGCATTTGGCTATTACTAAAGGAGACGAAGTAAAGCCTTGGGGTCAGGGGACCAGAGCCTTTGGTGGGGGTCATCCAAAGCCATGCACACTGCTAAGGCAGCTGCCAGTGTTTCAAGCCAAAACAGGAAAATTAAGCTGCCATCGCTTGTGTATAGTTTCACACTGCCTTCGATGAAAAAGCTTGCCCTCTAACTGAGCTTTGCCACTTTCAGAGTGCCCTGACTAGAGTCGAGAGGATGAAAACAGTTTATTCAGGCACCTTTAGAAACCAGTTTCTTGAGGCCTTGGGTGATATGATTTAGCGTAAGGTGTCCCTGCCCATTGCAGGGGGGTTGGAACTAGATGATCTTAAGGTCCTTTCCAACCCTAACCATTCTATGATTCTATGAGTCTATGATTTTGTCATTTGTTAATTTTCTTAACAGTCCATCATTGTAAAAAAACTCTTTTATTTGTAAATTGCAATTAATCTGCATAGCTTTATAAAAGAACAATAAAACCATTCATTTAAAAATTCTGGATGCTCTTTGGCTGTCAGGTTTCTGCTTTGCTTTCATAATTCCTCCCCTGCAGGCACAAAACAGGAAATAAAAATTCTTTGTTTAGCAAGCCTTTTATATTTCACCCTGCCACCTGTTTAACTCAAGTTGTGGCATGCTATCAAACAGGCCCTGGAATGTGAGTTGTCTTGCTGCCCTATACCTTAAAAAGAAAAACAACAGCCTGTGTAGACTGCTATATTAGCTGTGATGTTAGAAGTGCCAGTCTATCCTGCTGGAAATATTAAATGTAATTAAGACAGTGTAACGGGGTATAGCTTTCCTTTGACTGAGAAAAGTTAGTGTTCAACAACTGACCATTTCTCCCTCATTCCAGGGATATATCTTATGCTGATTTTCAGTGATTTCAGTGATACTTGTTGACCTGAGGAATAAAAGACGAAGACAGCGCCATGCCTAACCTGGGCTGAGGTTATCCTTCTGCATGCAGCCTGGGCCAAGGCTCTGCAGAGAATAAGAGGCTCTCAAATCTGCATCACAAGTGGTAGCCCCTCTCAGGGCAATAAATGGCAAAGCTATCACATTCCAGGAGATGCCTGACACCTCTTTTGTCCTTCCTTCATTTCACTAACACAAGTCAAAAAGAGCACAGCATTTTTCCTAAACAAACACCTCAAACAGTTCACAGAACTGATGAAGAAAGAACTGTTCTCTGTGCTTGACTGAGGAAGCAGCCACCCAGAGAAGTTGCTGGCACACAGTGGTCTAGCAAGGAGGCCCACACTGGCTTCAGATCTCCCATTGCATGCCTCAGCATGGCATCAGAAGACCCTGGAGATCCAGAAAGTCTACTGCCTAGAGGAATGCACATCCTTACAAGGTAGTAACTAGTGACAGCAAGGAGAAGCAGAAGGACTTATTCATTGTTTGACAGATGAACATATACGAGAGCTTGACCCTCAAACTCTGGATCTCCTGTCTGAACAGAGAACAAAGTCCTGATGGCTCAGAGATTTATGTTATTCCCTTTAACCTGAAATGGCTTAGAGAAAAGTTAAAACTTGTAGCAATTCTGTTCAATAAAGATCATCTTCAGCAGTGCTTGAGTTTCTACCTTTGTGCTCTTTCATGCCACACTACTGCCTCTGAAGGCAATTCTCACCACATCTCCATGTTCTTGACCATCAGAACTTGGGCTGAGATGTACCTGGACTTGCAACTCCAGAGCTGTACAAGTGAGTTAGCAGAAGTTTTTTTGCAAGGGAAGTAGCCAGGGATGGGCAGGTTTATCAGATCTTCCAAGAAATATCTGTGCCCTGAGGCCAGGAGCTAGATGTGGGCATTTCCAACAGGCCAGTCAGAAGCTGCAGACATACCTGAAACACAGCTGACTCAGAGGGCCGTCTGAAGAACAACTGGAAGTACCACTAAGCAGCTGGAAACTGAATCTCCTGAGCAAAAACAAGTAGCAACAAGCAATAAACATGGTCAATTGAAATACTAGATTTATGCAGCCTCTGGCCACATATGCAAGGAGCACAATTAAGCTTTCAAGTTCCTTTTAGCGAGACACAACTTTCATCAACCTTTACTTTACTCAGAGTTTACTTAGAGTATAACATGCTGCTGGAGACATTTCCTCTTTTTTTTTTTTTCAATGGAGTGGATGGTATTTCCCCAGGCACCAGCCCATGCAACACAAAACACTTCCATGGAATATTAAGCAACTCCTAGAAAGTACTCTGAGTGTAACTATTTCCTAACAGCCTCACCCTCATCCCACGTAGCAGTGAGTATCAGTCCCCTTCATTGTTCCGTGTTACCACTGCAGTCGGACAAACTGCAGCTGTTCCTTTGCTTCCTCACTACCTCTGGCAAACAACAGCATCTCTTTTTAATGGGGGAACAGAGTTAATGATGCAGTGTTAATGAAAAGAAATAAAGTGCACAAGTGTTAGGTGGTCATCTTACATTCTGCACATCCTGACTCAGAAATGCTAAATTATTCAAACCTGGCACTGCTTCAACATTGGTATTTACGTGCAGTTTTCACAGCAAAAAGAGAGAGTGCCAAAGGAAAATAAATAAAAACACAAAAAGAAGGAAAGGTTACTGGGTACAAAACCATTCCCTTATTGACTATAAGCAGTAAGTAGAAAACAAATGTAAAAAAAAATACTCCAGGTGAGATCTTAGTCTCCCTGGACATTTTTCTCATCAGTAACTTGGATCTACTTTATCATAGGTATAAATACCTGCAGGAAATAAGGGTCTGCACCTAAATACTAACTGCCTTCCTATCTCATTTTTTAAAGGAAAAGGAATAAAAGAAGACATTTGCAGAAGAGGAGGCACAGCCCCTGAGCCCACTGATCATATTGTCCTTGGATTTCTGCTGCTATGAGGAATGAAGATGCATCTCATGCTGATCCTTTGAAGCTCATGGAGATGAAGGTTAAGAGGCATTTGAAGTTGTTAGTTTGTTTGTGGCCAGGGAAGAAGATGCTTGGTGCCCTCAATTCCTGAGTCTGAAGGATGTCACAGTGACTAGCCTATTGACATTAAGTCCAATACACAGGAACAAAGATTACAGCCAGGGTCAGCTAGTGCCAGGCCAATTTCACTCAAAGTTTCATTGCTGACACCATTGCTCATCTGACTGTTCCTGAATACTTTCTTGTAAAAGAAATGCTTATGTTTAGTCTTATTTTCAGTCATCAATTAAATTTCCATCAGCTGAGCAAATACTAGGTTTGAAATTACTGTGTATCTGAGAAAGTAGGAAAAAAAATCTATCAGAAATGGAAAAAAACAAGCAAATGAGGGTGTTGGGCTCTGAGGCTGAATAAACTTGTATAGTGCATGCAGAAAACAGATACTTGCCACAGCTGCGATGGGCATCCAGGATTTGTGATGGTCTAGTAAGAAGAAATTAGCAGTTGACTGTTCAAGCAACCGATATCCAGGAACCTTTTTATTTGAATTCTCAGCTTCTGTTGGCTAAAAGGTAAAAGCAAACATTGTCAGTTTATTATACATTAATGATTTAAATCGTGGGAGTAATACCATTTTGAAAGACTATACAGATCACGGCTCTACTGTAGTACAGCGTAGTACAATGACAGTGGTGCAGTTATTGTCCTGATCACTTTTGAAGCATAATGCAGGTATAAACTCCTAATCAACTCCTGTCTTGCTGATATAGCTAATAAAAACCTCAAACAGTTTTGCAGCTTTCAGGAAACAAAAAGACTGTCAGCAGCAGTAACCACAAAAAAAAAACAACCAACCAAACACCGACCTAGGAATGAGATGAGTAAACCACAAAAGCCTGAAAAGGGCACACAGGTGATGATACTCCTGAACCTGTACTCAAATAATTTCACAATTAAGTATCAAATGCCATCTTAATCCAGGCCTCTGAATCCTATTTACAGGATCTCTCTCTTCTGTATTTTCACTTTAGTAGTAACTGGGAGAGGGCTGAGCTCTCCTATGCTGGGAACTGTATAAACTATACAACAAAGAGGACCAGTGCTCCCCCAAAAATGGCAGCCTTATGCCTGGTGGTGGAGCACAGGAGTAGAAGAGCAGGAAAAATCCCAGCAAGGATGATGGCCAGTGTAGCAGCGGTGGTCTTGGCACAGTAGCTGCCTTCCCACTGCCAATTTTTTTGTAGGAATTATGACACAGGTGACCTTTTAAGAAGGGATCTGAAGACAGGCAGTATGGTAGCTCCAAGGATTTTGCAGGAGGAGCAGGAAGGTGCCATGGGGCTGCTCACAAGTGAGGTATGTAGCCAAGTGTTGCCTGTGGGACAGGGACACGGGAACCTCCATTTCATAGGGGCAACCAGAGACACCCCTGGATGGGCCACCAGAGGCCCTAAAACCCAGGGCAAGGAGCCCACTCAGTGACCAGGAGTGCTCTTAATTACACCTGCCTACAGCAGGGATGATTTTGGACCCCACACTCTTGACTCACCTCAGTGAGCCCAACCCAGCCCCAATGTCCATCCATTCATTACCCATGGACTTGCCATAGAGATGAACAGGAGCCCTAGCTCCTTGACATTGCCAGGATGTTGGTGACAATGAGGTGATTTTTGAGTCCAACATCACCTCCTAGGTTTGATTACCTGAGCTTCAGCTGATTGTTTCATTATATCAGTTAAATGTTATGTTGTTTTCTCTTTTGGTGCTGGTACTTGTAATTTAAAAAGAGAGACAGTGACAGAGGCAGAGAATATATACAGCAGGGCAAATATTTGTTGTATAAGATAAACATACAATTATCTAAAATGTAATCTTAATATGACTTATTAAAATAGATTACATTTTAATGTGCACTGCAATTTGCACATTATACAGCACACTCTATATATGCAGCTTCTAGTGTGTGACTACCCTGACAACCTGCGCAACTGAAGATATATAGAGAAGCGAAAAAAATACCGCTATCTTTCTCTAAATGGATGTATTTGGTGTTGATAGTCAGATACAGTTTTCACCTTTATCCCAGCTTGTTTCTGACCCACTGAGTTAGTGTTAATCACCCCTGTGGGCAGCAATAATTTCCCCATATGTGGAATTTGATAACTTAGAGCACCCACTTCATTTCAAGAAGATTCCAGCTGACTATCCAGTTATCGCTATGGACAGCTTCAAGCACTTCCATGCCGGTCCTTGTATTCTGAGCTTTATCAAGTGCTTTGCACTTTTTGTCTTTTATCTCTTAATTGAGACCTGACTGCAAGAAATTCCTATCTCTTAAAGTGTGTTGCATTAAGTATTAACTTGAACTGCTTTGGCTACTTGAGGTACAGAAAACCTTAAGAAGCTGGAAAAAAAAGGTGAAAAATCTCCCCAGATCTCTATTTAGAAAAACTGTGTAAATACTACAGTGGGGAAAAAAAAATAAAATTCTTTTCCTCTGCCTCTTCCTACAAGCCAAAAAAAAAAAAAAGAAAAGTACATATTACAAGCAGAAGAAAACTTCATCTGTGCTCTTCTTTAACCAGAAATGCCTTAAAATGCAAAGGTTCTGGAAAAGGAGA
Organism: Pezoporus occidentalis; assembly: GCF_034315485.1. Taxonomy (NCBI): domain Eukaryota; kingdom Metazoa; phylum Chordata; class Aves; order Psittaciformes; family Psittacidae; genus Pezoporus; species Pezoporus occidentalis. Next base: position 5,021,772 of record NW_026915877.1, read on the forward strand.
GTGTTATGAAATGAATGATGTATGAATAAAAAATTATTTAGCATTAAAGGTGATAAAGAATTCTTCTTTTTCTCACTGTAATGATCTGTTTAGTCTATTCAGCTGTAAACAGCAGTAGTTGAATCTTCCTCATGGAGGAATCAGGCATGCATGTAATTGCCACATACATCCTTTGAAGAGAACTATCTTTAGTTTTTGAACCATCCTTTCCCAGAATGATTAGGACTAAAGAGCACAGGTCTTAAGACACAGCATGGAAGATGCCAGTTGTCTCTCACTGCTCTGTCACACACTTACTCCTTCCACACAGACATGATTTGCCTTATGCAAAAGCCATAAGAGCGGAAGTATTTCAGTCTCTGTTGATGTGCATCTATACTAAAAGCCCAGAACATGATCTGAGCTCATATTCTTCACATCTCTCCTTGGAAACAATATCCCTGAAAGTCAGACTCAAACCATCTGAAGCTGAAAGTCTAAATTCAGAATATTTTTGAAAAAATTGGACCTTGGTGCCAAACCATGCTGCCCAGATAAGCAAGTGTGAACCAACACCTTATTTTCCATGAATGGTTGCTTCCTTTAAAAAGCAAAAGAACACATAAAAACAACCAGAACAAACAAAACAAACCAGAAACAACAAAACAAACCAACCAAACAAAAAACGACTCAAAAACATTACGTATTTTCCTAAGTCAAATGTGACTTCTCAGGAGGATCAAGCAGTATTTTTTCTGCCAACTAATTTGCAGCACATAAAGTAGTAGAAAAGCAGGACTTGTCCTTCCCAGGAATCTATTAACTCAGAAGTAGCTTGGCTTTCATGGCTATGGGTATCACTCACAGGCCACTGGTGTGGCAATATGCAATGTTCTTTTGCATTGGTATACGCACCACTTTTGTTTCTCTGAATATTAAAATAATAACAATCAAAATATCAAAGGTAACTTGTCTATTACAACAGTACAGGCAAATTCAGATCTTGCTCTAACCCAAATGTGTTATCACTTCTGCAGCAGCAGGTATATTCCTTTGCTGACATATGAGAATACCTGTTTGCTGCCCCAAAAAACCCACAAGCAAGGCAGACAAGATCAGGACTGTGTGCATGACAGATTAGGAAACAGAAATATTGATAAGCCAAAAGAAATCTTTTCTTTCAAAGAAAAAAAGGCATCAGTAGCCAAGATCACATTATGATGAGTGAGCAGTATTCTCGCCTTCCCATCTAAAGGATAATACTGAAATAAGAAAACAAAGGCCATAACAATGAAGAGAAACTCACTATACACAACAGCTATTCAAACAGGGTTAGAGGACGTTACCTGTGGTATTTGAGAGGTAGAAGCTCTTCTCATGGAGCACAATATTCTAGTGGGAAATAAAGACACTTAGGAGCATATTTTGGCTGGTTAGGTGTAAAAATGGAACAAAACCACCAAAGAGGTACAGGGTAGAAAAAGAATGTAAAGGGATTTTTTTTCAATTCAAATATCTTATGCAACAGAAATAAAAGGCAATGTAAGTGTTAGTAAGAAAGGTATAATTCAGCTGCTAAAAGTCTTAAACTCAGAAGCTTTGCTATGGCACCACATATTTAATAGCATTCCTAAAGTATCGGAAGGGGACCCAAACTTGGCAAAGACCTCTCAAACACACGCTTCGTACTAATATCCTCTGAGCATATTCTTATATAAATCAGATCTTCAAAACAAAGAAAAACCATGTGAAGAGACTGGAGTCTCTTATTCTTTTCTTATGAGTTCATTACATTTTAGCTTTGTGTTAGTTTTGGGGAGACTCTGTAAACTTGGTACACGAGGTAGGTCTGCTCCCACAGACTCATAAAAATCCCTTCAGCGAATCACCACCTGGCAGTAGGGACCAAAGGGCAGTATTTTAAAAATCAAACTGAGAGCTGAAGCTATTCCCTCTCAGCACACAATTACAAAAAACCGAAGTGAGCATCTGCTAAATTTCAGGAAGACCGGCTCAACGTCACAGAAGTCCCCCTGCTCAGCTTTCCCAAGCAGGGCACTGCAGGCTGAGATCAGATCCGGAGCTATGCTCAGAAATGTCTCCGCAGTTTGCTCACACACACACACACACAAACACACACAAGGCACTGTATTCCCTAAAACCCACGAACCATTTGACTGCGGAGGTGCTTGTGTTATTGTCAGATTCAAGAGTTAAATATTCCAGGAGGAATTTGTTACTGCACAGTGATACATAATGCCTGAAAACCCCCTGCACCAATATTGCTCTCAAATTGGCAGCAAGTGAACAAGGGACATGAAGGATGCTTCAGCACAGTAACCTATCCTTCCTTCTCTCTTGGGAGCCACTTGGCCAGCTTTCATCCTCATAATTATAATAAATTTGACATTTCATAGATAATATTGATTTCTGTATTTTAGCATTTCACCATAGGTGACAGTCTAGCGTCAAGAATGAAATTTCTATTGATCTCCAGCGCATTAATCTCTCATGTGTATGTGATCATTTTTATAAGACCTTTTACTGCACATAAATCAATATTTCATATTTCCAGCTATGCCAGAGGAGATGTCATATTTGTAAACTGTGAGTTGACACCTGCAATTCCTTCCTGTTCAGCTTCAACTGTTCAGTAACAGTCGATTCAGGGTTGGGAAAGGATCAAGCTCCAGAAACAAGCTAGATGAAAAAGAGGAATGTAGAATACAGTAATTAGCGTAATGAACAAAGCAGCAGAGTAAGTGAAATAAAGCTACGTTTCTTCTGCTTACACTTGCCTCATGAATACAAACCTCTTTAGGGAGGTTTGCTAACCGACTGATAACGCATTTTAATACACTTAGAGGATATTATAGCATAAATGCATTAAGAAAATAGAAGCAGTTAGAAAATTAAGCAAACTCTTAAATTAACTACCTTGCTTGATACATCCTTATAAACATCTTTAATTATACCTTTTACATGCAGTTTATTATGAACTATTCTAACTTTTACATGGTACAAGAGAAATTTAGTCACTATTCAAAAAACTATGAGCAACTCAGTAATTTAGCAAACAATAATTAGAGTAATGAATTCTTCTCTTAAAATGGAAATATTAGCTTTCCACAAATAAGGAATGGAACCAAGAAAAAAAATAATAATAAAAAAAGAGTAAATTACAATAAGAACTGTAGCTTTTCTTTGTAGAGGTTTAAAAGAGTCAGTTTAAAATCACACGAATAAAACATCTTTAAATAATATAGAATCCACATCTAAATAAATAAAACTCTCTAGCTGCTTTGGGATTTGTTAAATTAGTTAAATGAGCAATTATATCATGAAGTCCAGTGATCACACTCAGGCAGCAAACCTCTTTACAGCATTCTGCACTTTTAATTATTCGCTATATTAACAGTGACCTCCTGTAGTTTGGATAGTTTAATAGTTTGGGATAGAAGCAGATAATCTGAGATTTAATGAATAGAGTCACCAAGAATTACATCTATAATACATATTCAGACATACATCCTGATAAAAACACTGTGTAAGTTAAGTATTGGATACGTATGTATAATCACAACTGTAAGATTTTACACCTAATCTGAAATAACCACTCACTCAATCATTTCGAAATTATGTGATATTACCAGTCAAAAGGTATGCAATTAGGATTCAGCCCAGTGCTGTGTGGTGTTAACATCTGCTCCTGACAACGCTGCAGCTCAGCTAATGGAAGTGCATTGACAACAACCATGCCAGCTCTGCGCAACAAATATTTTCAGAGCCTCACTCAGATGAGGGCCCTGGTTTAGAAGCTCCACAGTCTTCCTGCCCAGCTAAAGGCTGATTTTGAAATTCCCATTTTACAACAATTTCCTATAAGCACTATTGACATACTATTATTTCAAATGATATGTCTTTTCACTGCAAGGAAATGCTACCCTTGCTTCTTTTTAAAGGCCAATCCTTTTTGTTCATCTCTAAAACATGTTCATGCCCATAAAGTATGTCACCATATGACTGTTTCAGCATGATGACAGACACATTATCAAAGTATGACTGACCAGCATATGAGTGACTAGATCTCAAAAGTTATGTCAGGTGTTGACTGAAGGGGCAGGATTAAAAAAGCAGCTTGACAGAACAGGCGGGTGTCACAGGGAAAGAAGTCAGTGGGTGATAGGTGTCTTTACAAACAGTTTAGTCTTCCTAGTGTCAAGGGAGCAAGTCTGGAGAGAGCCTTCTCTGCTGTCAAATTTATTTTGTTTGGCAGTGAATTAATATTGTGTGTTTGAAGCACTGCACATGCAGTAGAATAGCAATGCTGCTTTGCACGCTGGAGTTGGGCAGGCACATTTTCATGCTGTCCAGTCTAATCCTCACGTGTCTACAGTTGGCTGCAGTTTGTAATAAGGGTTTCCTTTAGGAATAACACTGAACTAGTAAACACAGTTCACTGGGAACTGTTCGCAACCAAGAGACAGCCTCACTGCCCAGCAACTGATACTTCCTATTTAACTGGAGGTGGTAAAGCAGTCATGGTGGGTATACCTACACTATACATCTGTAAATCTCAGGTCAGCAGGAAATCTGCAGATATGGACAATCCATTTGCATGACCTGGCCTCATCACCAAAATAGTCACCAGAAGTATCACTCACAGATAGTGATGGCCATGGAAACTTTCCCATGCAGACACACGTGAGATCACTTCCTTTAAGCTTTCACGATAATTAAAGAAGAGAGGCAAGGATTTCCAGTCATAGTTAACTATTCTTAAAAAAAAAAAGAAAAATTACAAAATATTATAAATGCACACTTCAGGTGATCGGGAGCCCTTTCATATCCTCACTGGATGGGGTCCTGTGAGTTGCACAGTTGATGTTGGCAGCAGGGTTTGGTTGTTATGACCATGGGACACTTAGAGGACAGGGAGCTGCTAGGAAGATGTGGCATCCATTTGAGCAAGAGGGGAAAAAGCATCCTTGCCACCAGGTTGGCCAACCCAGTAAGGAGAGATTTAAACTAGGAATGACAAAGGAGGGAGCTGACGACACCCAATCCAGTGATGAAGTGGTGGGGCAGACTGGCATGTAAAGTGTGCATGGCAATGTGGACAAGAGGTCCCATAATTGCCAGCACAGGGCTGAAGGGTGCCAACTTCAAGTGCTTACAGATTAACAAGTCCTCCTTTAAGAGGCTAGTGTTATGGGGAAAGCTCCCATGCTGGATCTGGGAAATCAGCACCTAAGCCACCAGACTAGTCACACTATGTTCTATACAACTGGGTTAAGCAACTTCACTTTCTGTTTTTCCATCAACCGTCTAGCACCACAGATCCTTTCATAAACATTTTACCTGCTTAAAAACAAAATAATCTGATGCTGCATACTTCACAGTCAACGGACTCAGGCACAGCACAGTATCAATATTAATTGTTTCCTGTGCTCAAAGCCAATAAACTTAGAGAACACACAGAATTAACTGACAGTCATGGAAACAGAATTACTGAACCACACTGAATTTTATAAAAACAATCATATGCATTTCTAATGCCAAAAGTGCCCTGCAAGTTACAAATCTGGAAAACTTCTATCTCACTTATTTTACAGAGCATTAATTCAATGTATCACAACATCAGGTTCAAACTTAAAGAAGCTTAAGCAGTAGCCTCAAGACATGAAAAAGATCCAACATAAGGAAACAACTTACAGTTCTCCACACTGCGGTTCCAATCAAGAAAGATAATGAAATAAAGTGAACTCCAGAGGCAATAAAGCATATACTTGAATGCAGCTTCTGGGGTCTGCTCTTTAATATCCTAAGAATAACTCAGTACATATTTAACCTTTCACTGCTGGGGCAGTAATATTCATTTTGTTATTCTTACTAGTGTTGTCATAGACCAAGTAAAACAGTCTGACAAAAACAATATTTTTTTAACTGAAAAATGTGTATTTCTGAATAGAATCTGTGTCATCTTGGATGCAATAAAGTGGGATAACAGTATCTCCTCTCAGAGAACTGTAAGATAGTTTCACATGAGCTCCTTACAGAACATACACTCTGGATGAAATTATCCATGTGGTGTCAACACAGACTATTATTAACACATTAGGTGAGAAAAACATTTTGCATTATTAAATTACTGAGAATATAATTCACATTGTGGTTGGACTTTACCTCATAATTTATGAATAGTAAACACACTAATATTCTCATAGTTGAATTAACAGTATCCATCAGCACAAGGGACCACAAAAGCAAAACAATGGTTCCAGAGTGACCAGATTTTGGACAACGTACAGACTTCAAAGCAAAATTTAGACTCACAACAAATGCAATGGCATGTTGTGGTACTCCAAGGATCCCTCCCTGGTCACTGGCTCTATTAAACTTAGAAGCTATCCTCTGGCATGAGATCACCAAACACCCTTATGCCTTGAACAAGGTTCAGATCCTGATCCCCCTGCAACCAGTGACCAGGTCACAGATCTGGGTCAGAATTTTAGCTGATTTCAGCAGATCTGAATGGAATAACCTGCTGTTTAAAATGTGAAGTGGCTGAAACCTACAAGTTCTTGTTTCAGTGCACTGCAATTAAATGCTCAAATTACTGGAATTGCAAAGAACTAGTTTTAAAGCAAGGAAAGATCACTGGGAATCTCTTTCAGGAAAGTACAATTATGAAGTGCTCTATCAGATGCTGTCAGAAGTCCTCTAGAAAATGAGTGTAAAAGGTGAAGTTCTAAACAACGGTCCAGCCAGAAGACTTCTTTCTGGAATAAAGTACTAAAAGGAAAGGTATAATTAGTGAGACTTACGGCAGGGAGGAGGCATTTGACCAACACCAATATGGTTTGATTTCCATCTTTTTGATGAGTTAACTTCTCCCAAATCAATGGTGAAGCCAAAGTGTTGAAAAAGCACAGATGAGAAATAATGAGAAGAAAGACCCCAGTGCCCAGACCGTCCAAGCTGCATGTGATCACAGAATCATAGAATCAGCTAGGCTGGAAAAGACCTTTAAGGTCAACAAGTCAACCGTTGACCACAGGACTGCCAAGGTAACCACAAAACCATGTCACTAAGGGCCTCATCTACACAGTTTTTTAACACTTCCAGGGATGGTTACAATGAAGAGTCACTGCTTCTCGAATTCCAAACTCCCTGGATTATTTCAGGATTGCCTCTATACGGATGAAAATATATCTATATGGGGCCATCTGTAAAGCGTGAGAGGTGCATACTCCTCAGGGTTCTAATTAAAGTCACAGAAAACACAGAACAGGACAAAAAATTAAAACTAATAAATTAATAAATAAAGCTACCCACAAACATGACTATACCTACAAATGATCACCCTGAAAAATAAGTCCATAGATATTAGATTTAAAACTTAAGGTAACTTTTTACTCAGTATTTTCCACAGCCTCTTTAATTTCACTTCCTGGGAGATTTAAGCTTTTAAACTTCTTTGGCTAGCATAAACTTAAAAAGTTAATATTTAGGGTGCCTATTCACTGGAAATACAAATTTAGTGATATATTTCATCCAAAATTTGTAATTTGTCCTGCAAAAAATAATGCATTCAGAACTTGTAAACACATCTGAGAGGTTTCCAGACAGCAGTATCAATGCTGTCACTGGGGAAACTGAGTAATGGAAAGACCTTTCCCAAAAGTTCGCCATTGTATTAGTAGGAGTAAAGGGAATAAAATCCAGATTCCCAAACTCTGAGGAGCCCCTTCTTGTCTGGCTGCTGACTCTAGTTCTGTTCCTAGTACAGAACACCAAGGCATGTACAGCAGCAGGAGGGAATGAATCAGGGATTTACATCCCTTCACACAAGTTAACGAAGGTAATCCTATCAAACAGTGTTTCTTTTATACTGTCCACAGTTTACAGCTTACGTATAACACTAACATTCACAAAACAAATCATACAATGCCAGAAATTATCCACCAATAGAATTCAGAATGATTAAGCAAAGCAAGAAGAAAGCATATTCTATTTACAAACCATTTAAAAGGGGAGGATTTTTCAGCAAGTTAATTCAATATATTTGTTCAACTCAAGTTGTCAACAGCAGTCTTTGAAATTAAACTGCAGATGAACATCTGAAAAAGAGAAAGCACTCACAAAATATAACAAGGAAAGTACATGCACCTGAAAAAGTAATAGGGAAAATCACCTTCAAACTAAACCATTTTAAGCTTTTTACTAAACTAAACATTTTTAGGGTTTAGCAGGACAATTTATCACAACTCCTGAAAGTGTGAGACTCCAGTAGGACTAAAATTAGAGGTGCAAGGGTCTATTTATCAGTTTCATTTGGTCATGGTCCTCCATTAACATGAAAAATGTGAAATTTTGCATAGTTCCAAAATGCAACCAGTTTTAAGAAGTTTCAAGAGAGGAAGTGTAGAGACCGCCAGGCACTAGATCTGATTACAAAACAGACATGAATTGAATCCAACAGATTAGTATCAACCTAGATCAAGACTCTGTTACTCTTGCAGGCTGTCAGATTTATTTTTGCATGCAGAAAGCATGCTGTACCCCATAAATCACAACTCATTTCCAATCTTACCACTTTTTATAGTTAGTGCTCACAACCTGACTATGGATGCAATGGAAGGGGTCATTCTGCCTGTAGAATAAAGGTACAGGAACAACAGAATTTGGCCTGCAGTGATTCAACTTTATAGCATTATGGAAACAGACTATTTTTCTAATCAAACAGATTAGCACAGGCCATCCACAGAGCATATTGGCTTAGTATATGACTGAGCTGAAACCAAAGCAGAGTAACCTTTTTCACAGGGGCAGAAATTAATTTCTCCACTCAGAGACCAGTAAATGTGCATCCTGCACATATGCTTGTCCTTTTCCCTGATGTTGATTTACACACATAGCAAAGGGGTGTAAATGGGTGTAAATTCGGAGCTATAAGCTCCACATCAATGAACAGCAGTCACTCTGAATCTCCTAACCCAGTTGCTATTCCTACAGCCCAGAGAAATTAATCTTTCACCTTCTATTATATCTGCGTGAATCTGGATTTTAGGGGCTGGACCAATGAAAACTCTGAAAGAAAATGTCAATTGAAAAAATTTTGTCTTGTCTTCTTTTTTCAAAACACCTACATTTTCAGTCAAACCAACTGCACAGACTCTGCCTAACCTCAGAAATTATTTCAGGCATGTCAGAACTGTATTTTCAGCCATCTATTCATTTGGTCAGCTGTACCTCAGATCTCATTTATTCTCACAGTACTGTCAGAACTGTATTGTTTAAACACAGTGAAATAACAACTATTTTAATTTACATAACTGTAACCAACTCAAGACCACTAAAATAAATGAGTACATATAGTTAGATCAAGTACTGCTTCCTGACATGGATATACACATCAGAGATCCTTAAAGAACTGATTCTGCTTGCTGGCAGTAAAATTTCACAGAAATCTAGTGATGGCAACAGTAATAACCAACCACTACACCACCTACACCTCGTGCAGAAGCCAACATGTGAAAGGTTATTAAAAAGAAAGCACCCAAGTCTTGCATTTCATTTCTGAATCGTATTTGTTTTCTAGGGAGACAAAGTGTTCAGCTCACAAGATAAAAAATGGAACAGGATTAATTTCAGAAGTCTTATTTTTTCCACTGTTTTTGAACTATCCCAATATTTAATAAAGTAATGGATTTTCCAGAATAAGATTATGTATCTGTTTTGGAGGGATGACAAATCAAAGAAGTATTTGAAAAGGTAAGGAGCTGTGATGACCCAGTAGTACAGAGGTGCTGAAGCCCAACGAAGGATACACTCAGCAGGAGTGTGATTTAACAGCATTCCAGGAGTTACACTGGCCTGAGTTATAGCTGCGGTTTTGAGCTACCTGATCTAGTGGAAGGTGTCCCTGCCCATGGAAGTAATCATGACGGCACCTTATGTACAAAACATGTTTTCAACCAGCTCAGGTCAGATCAGGTCAGTGCTTTGCTGGCCTCTGGTATCACAAGATGTGTCATACTCACACATTTATCCAAAGGGCTTGGACTGACATCACTCATGAGTTGTCTTCACAAAACGGCTTTTTAGGAATTGAAGAATTGATAGTTTTGCTCTTGAGGGAAGGCCTGTGTACACAGGAATGAACTGGGATGTTGAAACTGAAACTTTGGCACAGAGGCACCAGTTTTTGTGTATCAGCCTACAAGTGTCACCACAAGCCTGCAGATGAAGGATCTGTACCACACATATGGCATCTTGCCTGAAAATGGAGCTGCTATATATTTACAGATTTGTTTAGGTAAATATAACAAAGGTCTCTTGGCGTTTTGTCTATCAATTCATCATTTGGGGATTTAAAAATTGTTTTAAATACCCTTGGAGATGAAACCTCACAGCTGATGTTTCTTTGAGCAGAAGGTTGGTGGTCCCTTCCAACTTGATTTATCCTACAACCTTATGAACCCTCTTTGCTCATAAAGCAACCTGATGCTGTTTGAGAAATATCCCATAAAAAGGCTTCAACAGAAACATGCACAAGTTGTATGAACCGACTCCTCTGCCGAGAACAGGTTCCCTGAAGTGACCGAGGGTGCCGCTAGAACCCACCCAGTGGAGAAAGACCTCGCAGGATTAGACCTTTGGGTTTAAAAATCAGGTTTGATGTGACCTAATGATTTTTGTTGTTTTGAAAAGAATGTGAAAGAATGACAGCAATATTGAATTTTTAAAATCACATTCTGTCCACCTGCAGAGCTTTTCTCACATACTTTAATAAGGACTTTTACCATGTCATTATACATTTTAATTACACTGTTAAATGCCACAATCACACATACTAATGACATCATTATAGCCATTTACACCAATTATGTCATTTGATGCAATTACAGTAATTCTGCCAATACACACAAATCAATAAAAAGGTTTTGTTTGCATTTTTAAATGAACACTCACAAAAGAATAAGTCCACTTTCTAAGAAAAGCAGGGCAAGGACTTAAATGCTGAAACCAAAAAAGTGATTTTTGAGGCCTGACTCCTTCTTCCACCGCTGAAGAACTTCATGCCTACACTGAACAGGCAGTAATTTCCACACCCAGAAGATGACCCATTCCCAAATTCAGAATAAGAGATTTCCAGGGAACAATTTAGACAAGATGGCAATGCACTAGACAGACTTCTCCATTCTTCTGGATTGCTTGGGGGGACCTGCAGCTCCCATCTGTGGAAGGATGCTTTGCAACTGCTCATCCACGTTACTCAGAACAGGAGCTCATGCTGGAAGAGCAAGCGTTACGGAGACTTACACGTCCATATACAAAACGACCTCTGTTAATAGGCTCTTCAGTCTAAGAAAGCTTGACCTTCATAAAGACCTCTGGGGTTTGATCAAATTATTCTTTAACCATGTCTTCGCTCAGATAGGCAGGTGAACTTCTATAGTCTTTCTGTATAAATCATAGGAGGTAAAAATCAAGGGGGCTTTTTTACTCCTTTAATCTTTCAGAGCACTCTGAAATTCATTAACATCCATCTCATCATGGCAAAAGTGGACGTGCTACTGCAGTACCTCACTGTGGTGATCAAGCCTTTTTCAGAGAGTGATTCCTAGGATGATACCTCCCTCCATGCCCACAGTCCTAAAACATTTTTTTTATTCCTAGATGGGTAGCCTAAATACATATTAGCAGTGAAAAATGCTAAGTTTCTCTATTTCAGATATATTCCATATTCAATATTTACTAATCATTTACTCTTTGTATCACCTGCAGACTTTATTAGTAATTTTCTTCCAGGTAATCAACAGAACTATTAAATTGCAGAATTCATGGCACCCATATTTAGTTTTTAAATTCACAGATCTTTTCTTCAAACTCCAATAAGAGCTTAAGTTTCAGAGGGGGGAACATCAAGACTTGTTATCTCTTCTGAATCCACTAAAAGCAGTCAAGCTCAACCAAACCAAGCTCACAAAATTCATTCCCCATCTCCTATACCCAAAAACTTTATCTGGAGCCCTAGATACTGTAGGCACTCACATACCCTGGACACTTATACTTGGACAGCAGGTATGAAATTTCATTTGCAATTTAGCCACACACACATGTTCAAATACCTTATCTTCCCTATTGACTTCATAAGCAAAGGAAAAAGTACATTCAAAATGTACCAGGCACACATAGTGTGTTGTTTCTATAACTGTTGAGTCTAATAAGTTTTCTCTGAGATACCAAATGGAATTCTATGATGGCCATTCCATAGTAAATGATCAACTTCACAGCTAATTTATTTTGTGATAAAGTTCTTCCAAAAAGCTCATATGACAAGGAAGGGGGGAGGAGGGAAAGGAGGAAGATATATGTGAGTAAACCACTTCTAACTGGATGCAAAGAACCTGGATTTAACCCTAAAATGAACAACTCAAAACCACCATAACTGGATTATACTATAATCCCTTTCTTAAAATAAGCTTGTCTTTGTTGCTATATAAACTATATATTATATGCAAAATATACATAGAATAACTTTATTTTTCAAGTTGCTTTGGTTTTACTTATGCAGAAAATGTACATTCTCCCATTTTTAATCTAAAAATACTAGTCAGGACTATGATTTATCATGTAAAAAAAGCAGAAAAAAAACGTTGTGGAAGCTATTTTTCATGCAGGAGGTAGACATCACAAAGAACAGATACTTTCAGGTGTGGAGTCTTGTAACCTCCTACAACTAAATAATCACCCTTTGATTAATAACAGGCTACTGCACAAACTATAAGCCTACAGCAAACAGTTGCAATAATGTTTACTAGGCTTCAAAACTTCCATTCACTGCAAAGTCTCATATATTTAAAAAAAAAAAAATAAAAACAGAAAGCCAGTAAAATTTGAGTATGTTTGTTAAAAGCAGGGATAAGAGATTCAAATATGAAGCTACTGTTGATTTGTCATTTCTAACAGGCTTTGAAAATGACTGGCACTGTTAAGTCATACACCAGTCCATCTGCCCAAATATACAAGCTACGTCATCAATTAGAATACCAATAGCTCTCGGGAAATAAATTGAAGCAGCCAGTGAAAATGGACAAAACAAGACTAAACAAAAGAAAACAGCATGCCCCTGTGCATCAGACAGACATGATAGGCTGATATAAAGGCACACATAAGGATTTTTACAAAAATACCTGAGTTTGCGTATGTGTATAGAAGGGTCAGATACCAGCAACGGATGCTCTGTGTGGCCAGTTCACCACCACAGAGCACATGCAAGGTGTTTGTAAGGCCCTGCACATACAGGTACTGAAGATAAGTACTCTGGGCTTTACGATTCTGGACATTTTGCACTGAGGAAGAGGGAAGGGAAATGGGGGGGGGGGCTCTTCAGTGTTACCTGCCACTGTTGTAGTTGTATGAACAGCTTGTCCAATGAGCCAAGTGGTAATAAAAAAGACACTTGGATAATCAGCTCTGCCCCTACTAGCCATTTCAGTACAGCTGGTTGGCTCAGTATTCACACTCTCAGAGCACAAGGGTATGAGATCAGTCAAGATGCAAAAACCTTCACAAATATTAAGTTTATACAGCTATGATGACATGAGAAACTAGGTACTCAGTTTTGAAGGCAATTTATGACCAGTTCAGTAAGGATACATGCCACTGTGCAGAAGACCTAGCTCTGAAGCTCATCCTAACTTGAACTTCCTAAGTGAGGTGCCACAAGGACATTTTCTCACAGTTTTGTGTTTCTACAAACCTGCTGAGAGTGCATCTTCCCTGTCATCCAGGTTGGCAATGAGGATGTTAGAGTCCTACCCCAACACTGACTCTGGGCTGTGCTACCAGTCATTGGCCTCCAACTAGAGTTTATGGCACTGCTTAAGATCAAGATGAGAAACAAATTAGTTTTCAATGTTGGTGAGACAGACAATTCAGTCATCCCAAATAAATTGTTCATAGTTTTGGACACTCAGCATACTGCACTCATGTATGACCTCCTCCACTCTTGAGGAGGATGGATTACATCACAAATCAAAAACAAGTGAGTTCTACCTCCCACGATCTCACACAAACCCACCCAGACAGAGCTTCATGGTGTTTTGTACTGTTTATACAGACCTTTCTCATGGCAAAGGTAATACGATATCTTCATGCACAAAAACATACTTGGTTGATCAAAAGCTAGAGATACCATTTTCATCTAAGTCTGCCCAAGTAGGTACTGGTTCTCATGTGTCTTACAGGAGAAGTATTTATGCCATCGACTGTGACGCATACAGGTCTTTGGTGACTCTTCATCCCAGTGAAGACACTTTAATATAATACTTTAATCAATATCAGTAATGTAGCACATCTAAGCCAAAGCTAACCTGGGCACTGGAACTCGTATAGCCATGATACTTAGCTCAGGCCAGAGCAATGGTGATAAAATTCTTTCTGCATTTGCTTACAAACTCCAAAAGACATTTTAACCTATAGGCAAATGAAGACCACAAATTACAGTGCATTTTCACAAAAAAAAAAAAAAAAGGGTTTTCTTTTTCTGAAGTACTGCTGGCAGCCTGCAAAGTATTTTTGTCAAGGTTTTTGTTCAAGGCTGTTTTTTCCTCTCTCCTTACTCTGAAAAAAATAGTATTAAGAGATTTCATTTTTTCTTAGTATTTAACATGATCAGTTTCTGTGTCTGGATGGTTTGAAATATGTTCTCCATTGGACAAATAAGTCTTGGGCAAATGACTGACCTTTTGAAATAATATTTATAATTTTAGAAATGTAAAACTTAACATTCTTTAGTAATCCAATATTAAAATACATTTAAGTTGATCTATTAAATGCTATGATTCAAACTTTAAAAAAAATGTGCAATAGAAAAACATTAACAACATGTGTGGTTTAGAAAAATTCATTTATATAGCAGTTTGCAATGTCATGATGTATTTTAAATAAAAGAGCTACAGACAAAGGTATTGATTTTAGAGACTTAACTAAATAAACAGTATGTAAATTCTGTCTTTTTCTATAAAATTAGATCAGAACACACATATTACACTGTCTTTTTGTAAGGGAATGACAGCTATTGAATTTGGCAGACATTGGAATTTGGTTAAAGAGTTAAAGACCTTTGATCTTTGGTTTACAATTAAATGATACCACTGCAAAAGGACAGTAGTGTAGTGGGCCAGACAGTATTTATGAGGCACAGCTGCAAGCAGGAGGTGTTATTGCTAGGGCTCCCCATAAAACAGCTCTAGGCCCTGTTATGCATTACTAATGTAATATCATCTCGGAGGACAGTAATGAAGATAGGAGTGACCCTGGCCACACACTGGGAAACACTTTGGGTGCCTTTCTCAGTTTTCTGGGAGTTCCCCATCATTGCTGCATTTTCCAGTCTGCACTAGGGCACCTCAAGCAATGGTATGATTTCTGGAAAGGCCTTGGTTGGGGATCATTTTGGAGAGGGGGCTAGAAGTAGGAAGGTGAAATTTGGGCTGTATTAGTCTCCAAGCCAAACTGATCAATGAATTTCTTTTACAACCCCTGCATGGAGCAGCCCACCAGCATTCTGGGCAAGGAGTCCTCCCTCCCACCACACTGTGGTGTATCTCCCAGTTTACAGTTTGAAGACCAGCAACACTGACCATCATTATATTAAAAAAAAAAATAATAAAAGGAAGATTTATTGATAACCTTTCCAACAAAGGGAAGATCATTCCCCAAGTTCCTTATTAATTTACGTTTCTCTGTTCACTTCTTCTGTTCACTTAGAAGAACCACTGGAGCTCTAATAAATGTCTAATGAAAGCAAAAACAGCACATTGCAGTGCGTAATCTGAGATTACATATTTATAATAACAAAATATGCAATTCAAACCTAGTTCAACTCTTCCTATCCCAGCCCACCCTCTCTGAGGACTGGGGTTTTTTTTTCCCCTTCTTTGTTATGTCAGTCTGCAGACAGATCCCAGGCTGTTCCCTGTCACCCACTGGAGCAAGCGGCTCAACAGAAAGCACAGTTGGACAGCCCTTAATTAGTGCTACTTGGGATAGTCAGGATGAGAGCTGGTGTCAGCATCTCACTTAGATACCAATTCAGTGGGGTTCTGAGCACCCCCACTGCCACCAGAGCTACCGGCACACAGGGCAGCCAGGATGCACTCAGCACTCATCCTGATCTGGCCCTTCAGCAGCAAGAAGAGAGCACTGAGAACCAGATGACAATTTGAAATGCAGGACACTGGGTCTTTTTTACTCCCACCTACAGTAATACAATACAGACTGCATGACTGTTAATGTTAGGAGAAATGTAGGAAATAATGTTCTTTCTGTTAAATGGCCACAAATTATTCTCTTACATTTTACAAAGTATTTATTTCTTTAACCTAGAACTATGCAGGGTAGCTGCTCTACCAAAATAGTACTAGAGATAAACAGAATAATAAGAATAAACAGAAAAATAAGAAAATAACTTTTCACATGGTTAAAAACTCAGAATGGGAATCAAAATACTATTTATTCAGCTATTTGAATAGGAAATCCTTGTTTTTTATTTTAAAAAAGACAGAAGAATGATATTAAAACACTGGATTGCTTATATGTATGAAGAATCTACTGTAGTATTGCATTGTACAACCAATTATTTGAAAAAGCACTAAAACTGTACCCCATTACTTGACAAACTGGAAGTTTTACTGCAGATTCTTTCAAGGAATTACATGAGGGCATCCTGAATTTCACATTTTAATTTTCATTATTTTAACAATTTCACTTTTGGTTTCAATTAAGTGGAAATGTCAGCTGGTTGTGTGAATCAAGTTGTGTCAGGCACTGTCATCCAAGATACTATAACACTCATATATTCCTACCCAAACAAATTGTGCTTTCACTTTCTTATGATCAACATTGCACCCAACTGGAGCTGATGGCATTTTCTATTGCAAATTTATCACTGTTTATGAAAGATTCATAAACTGAGTTGGGCATCTGCTAATGTCTTCATAATCTGTGAGTAAACTTGAACAGTTCAGATAATTTTCAGCTCAAAATGTCTTTTGAATTATTTGCTTTGAAGGTTCAATATTCATGGCGTGTTAGACACAACCAGCCACCTGCATTATTTCTGCTCCCAAATTGGAGGAATCCCATTTTTAAAGCAAAACAACTAATGGTGCCTGAGCAGCGCAGAATACATGAACCCTTTTGTTTGTATGGAGCCATGTAAAATGTTGAGATCTGTGGGCACTTCACAAATACCTTGCAGATCTCCACACTCAAACAATTAAAGCCATGATCATGAGAGATCGAACCAAAAACAAATGGGGGCTTGGTTTGTGGGTCATCCTTCTCTCTAATGCTCTACCAGCTACGCTCGGAGTTGAGGCAGTAACAGGATGATTGATTGTCTTCGATGTACAAGTAGCAAAAACTGGAGATTCAGCTCGTTCTCTTGCTCCATTTTTCTTTTCCTGCTACAGCATTAGAGCTGGATGCCATCAATTTAAGCAGGTACAGGATCTTACCCTAAAAAATAACTTCCCTGATCTCTCCATTTCTTGCTAGAAGAGACAGAGCCAGGGGCTTTGGATACCATGTAACGTGCTTCTTACCATTTTCTCTTGAATTACCAACTGCCAAAATGCCCTGATGTTCACCAACTGTCAGCATTACAGGGCACTACATATATTTTGGTGGCATAAACCTCCGCCTGCCCCATAGGAATCGAGGTTGTTTTCACACAAGGCACATTTTTAACAGCCGCGCTCGTTTGCAGCGCAGCACAGAAGCATGGTGGCTTTCAAGGCTGGTGGCAGCACAGCCTGCTTTATAAGGATGAATGAAGATGAAAAGGAAGACAAATAGAAGTGAATGAGGCACTGCTTTATGTGATTCATGATAGCCTGCAGTAAGCCTGTTAGCCTCCGCCTGGCTCCCTTCTCAGAGAATAATGGATAGTTACAGTGTGTATAGTGACATTGTCAAACCATCAGGAATTGCTGATTATAGTGCTAAATATTGATCTCTGCTTCACATGTGTCAAAATTCTTTCTTCCCTTAATTAGAACTTCCCTAAGCACCATACAAGAACGAACCGAATATATCAGATCTCCCTGAAAGGGAGTATGATACCAGAATATAATTGTGACCTCTTGTCGTCTTCTTCTCTCTGGAGTTTTGAGATGACTTCAGCTGTCTATCCTGCCCTTCCCAGCACATGTGATAATCATACTCATTTTTCCCAATCTAACCATAGGAAGATTTTTCCAAGGCTGTGCTTTTCATCATTTCAACCCACTGGGGTGGCAGTCATATGGCAGGGAAACTTAAAGTGCCAGAAGGTGCCTTTTTCTATTTGTTTGTTTCATGGTACACTGCACCAGGCAATGACCTGTGGCAAGAGTGTCACGCAAAACGGAGACAGGTTCACCCAATCAAAGGGAGCTTTAAAATTAACACAGATCCCTTCATTTCTTCAAGAGGGATTGGGGAAGGGCAATTTAATGGATGTCATAGTCTTCTGATTATCACCCCGCAATCACTAGCTATAAAAAATTAACTTTTGTTATAATGATTACTCCACATTATTTGTATTAAAAGCACATTTCCTCATCAACGGAGTCATGACAATTAGTACTAATTTTGTATTACTGTTCAATCATCTTTCCTACTCTTTACAGTATTTATAATATAAAATAATGAAAGCTCGTGATATATGGTTTCAATTTATTCCACAAACTGAGCACTTAAGTCATTTATCTTAGTTTATCTGTAATATACTGGGGCTTGGGGTTTTTTGTATTGTTTTTCTTAAACATGACACAATGGTATATTTACCTTTAGTTTGATGTGCCTGATAAAAATCAATACTTCATTAAAAGATTCCCCCAAAATTGTTCAGACCAATTTGAGCACAAGAGAGAGAGTGAGGAGGAAGAAAGGTGCTTATATTTAAAGCACTAACATTTATATAATCACGTATAGACTGTGCTATCCACTGCCAGCTTGTAAAATAGCAGGGATAAAGACATGTAATTTGTGGAAATCATGAAAAAGGAAAAAAGAGGAGAATAGCCCCATTCTGTCTCTACTCACAAGGAAACCAACGAGATAACAGTAAACTGGAAATGGGAGTTACTCCCTGTTAACGAACTTCTGGGGAATTGCTGCAACAAGTGGTTCACTTTAATTGCTCCCACCCTCACCTCCAGCCCTGGGCACAACAGCTGAAAAATTACCAGTAGAGTTAATTTCCAGTTACTCTATTTTAACCTTCTTAATGAAGCCACCTATTGCTATCAAGGCACTCTCCTGCTTTTCATTTAGGATGATCTTCCCAAGAAGAGTGACACAATCGTCTTACCCCCACAGAGCTGGAGGTCCCACAAAATGACCCACCACAGCAGCTGCCCAGGAGGAGATTGAGGTTTAGGACACATGGGGGTCTCTACAGTTCCCCAGGACACTCCATAGCAAGGCTAGTATTTCTTAAAACATGGAAATGTTTTTGGGTTTATCATCATTAGTTGGTTACTTGATTTTACGCTGATTTCAGCGTGTTTAAAAAATGCCAAAGAGCATGCACTCAATGTGCTAGCAACCCCTTGAACCTCCAGAACATGCTGCATTTTCAGGCACTGTACAATCATTTTCTGAACAATCCCCCAACCTATCCTAGGCAGTGGGGAACAGCTAGCACCCCCATTTTGCAGCAAGGGAGGCAGCCACAAAAGCGGTTGGTTTTGGTTAAGTCAGGTAATGGAGGAAATCATTGTCAGATATCATCAGATCTCCCATTTCCCCACTCCACCTCTTTGATCAGCCCAGCAGCCCATGTTGACCTGCAAGACAAGACCTGGAAGTACACTGAGCACAGCAGCACACTGTGGCTATATCCACCATAAAAAGCCAGCTCTGCTTTGTGATCTACCTTACAATCTTAAATGGCTACCACTAAAAAGACAACAGATGCTTATGGCTGCCTGTTGTGTCTTTAGAAAAGGAATACAGAGAGTATCTATTACTAACTAGCTGCTAAATATCAAAACACATTTCTTTTTTATTCAAATTCATGCTTATGAATTTTTGTCTCTGTATGCCACCTTTTTGCAATAAGGAGTGATGAGAGTTTTGATTTGCTCTGTACAAGTCTCAGTCTTAACAAATACTGACAGAAAACCAGGCCAAGTTTCTTCCATTCCTCTCACAAACCAGCCAGGGCACAATTCTTTTTTATACAAAGGTTATTTTACAATTCTATGGTCTCAAAATAGGAATACAAACAGATCTTATTGAGGCATGTTTATCATATAAGTTGCACTTGCTTTGAGGGCCTATTATATATCTAAACCAACAGAAATATGTTTTACCAAGTAAACAGGAGTTAGTGCTCTTGCTCACCTAAGGACTGCTGTCCTAGGTTCTAAAGCTGAGGTCCTCCATATACAGACCAAGAGGGAAACACACACTGATGATGAGGAGGCAGAACAACGCACACTGCTTAAACCTGTAAAAATATTGCACCTGCAGATAAGAAACCTGGAAGAAAACATATCATTCCTTTATCCACAGCGTATATTTAGAGTAATTCAGGGGAGGCAAATACGATCTGATCAATAAAGGAGCTTCTGTCTTCCACACTTACCTCCTCCTCATGAATCTTAACCAAGAGAAATAATAATAAGTGACAGAGAAGGTTTATAGTACTTTAAATAAGAAAGTGAGCCTCCTAAAGCTATGAGCAACATTCTCTGGATATCAAAAATAATAACTGGTTTTGCAGCAGTGCAGCATGGAAACACAAGGGTATAAGATATACTGTACTTTAAGCTCTGTTTGATGAATCTGAGCACAGTTCCTGGGGGATAGATTACTTTAAACCATGCTCTTTTACTTTCTAATCCTGACTTGATTTGATTTGTACTTTAATACAGCTGCCTGGCAATTCAACAGCAAATAGAGACTATTTATGTAATCATATTGTAAGTAGTGGGACAAGAAGAAACTCTCTAGAACCTTTTTGGAAAATAGTTTGTTGTACTTTTTTATTTATTGAACAGCAGGGCTTCGGGCTTTTCAGTGCTCATTATAATTGGTTTTCTGCTTGAACTTTCAAAAACTGTCATGTCAATACTCAAACAGAATTTTTTTGCTTACTATATGGCTGTGGGCTCTATTTTCTCGTGTGCTACTTGGCAAAGTTCTTGTAATATCTTAGAGGCAAGTTCTAGAGTTTTAGTTGCTATTTAAGAAACTGGAAGGCAGAGTTATTTTATCTTCTCCATTGTTCTTGCTCTTTCCCATAATTCGCTACTGCCATTTATTGTGATTTAGCAAACTGAAGAGGAAGTTGTCAGCCTGCATCATGCTAAATAATAGCTTTGGAAGTCATGGTATACCAGTGTGGTGATTTCTACTATTAAAAATGAATATCTGACTCACGGTGAAATACGTAACTTTGAAGAACAACTATTCCAAGTGCAAACAGGGACAAAATATAGTGAATCACAAGAAAATCTATAGGGCATCAATTCAAGACCCACTGGCTAATTTCAGGTATTTCATTATATTTCCCATGTTAGTCATGCAAAGCGGAGTCCTACTAAGACACCATCCCAGTTCTCCAGCACTGTGGAATGGGTGAATCCCAGCAGAGGGGTTGCGTTTTTCCACCTGCCGGGGTTGGAGCTGCTCTGCACCCTAAAACAGTTTCCAGAAACACAGATACTTATACTCTTGACGGATTTTGCTTTTCCTGCTTGTTTGCTCGTTTGTAAACAGCCTGTAAAAACACTGTAACATTCTAGGATGTTACAAGTACTGGAGAATAAAAAGATTAAAAGAGGTTAGTGCCTTGCCCTAAAAAAAGAGAAAAAACCCAAGCAGTTTGCAGGCAGTGAAAAGGCTATCACCTGCTGTGTTTCACTATGCAGATACTCTAACATCACAGCCCTAAAACAGTGGTATGGAAAACTAAACTTCGGCTATTTTAGTATTTTA
Organism: Pezoporus occidentalis; assembly: GCF_034315485.1. Classification (NCBI taxonomy): domain Eukaryota; kingdom Metazoa; phylum Chordata; class Aves; order Psittaciformes; family Psittacidae; genus Pezoporus; species Pezoporus occidentalis. The sequence goes on from NW_026915877.1 coordinate 5,043,759, forward strand.
ACAAAGAAAGAAAAACTTCTCTATTTGCAGTTACTTACTGGATTATTAAAACAAAGAAAGAAACAAATAAACTTGGTCAAGCTACTGTATCCATAAGAAAAATAAAATAGAAATACGGCCTTAAAGCTCTTGTTTGTTTTTTTTTAATACTGACATTGCTAACTAAACAGTAAGAGGAGGCAAGATCTCTTTTCTTAAAACTGAATAATGGCAAAGCTTCATTGTAAAATAAGTCTTTCTAGTATTTAAATGTAGCTGTAAAACTAGATTTCATTCATATCATATCCCTGTACTGTAACACAGACTGTACTAAAGCTGAAGGAGCTTAGTCTGAATGAAGAAAAGTGAATGGAAATGTACAGATAAGTAGGAATATATATAATTGAAAATCTGCTTGCTTGAACAACATCATCAGTAAATAAATACATATTGTTATTAAAATAAAAAAGCAGAATTTTGCTGTGAACTCATACCAATATGTAAAAGGAAAAAACAGATTGCTGTTCTTTATAAATTCATATTAGGCTACAAATGAGTGACAAAATATATGCTTAGAAAGGTGTAAATTTTTTTAAGTATTTAACATTGTTCATAGAAGAAAGCAGGCTATGAAATATTTTAAGTACATATAGCTAATTCCATGGAAATTCAGTGAAGAATAAAAGCCTTATATAATAGAAAATGTTATTTGAAACAATAATACAATATGCAGCACATATTAAAATCCATTATTTCTGTCAAATATTTAGTCAGCGTGGATGTGTAAACATACGCAACTGTGTGGTTTTATGTTATCCAAAATCTGACACATACTGTTGGACTCTGGAAATACAAGAGGAAAATTATATATAGCATGATTTCAGTAACCAAAATTCACATAAAATTAATATTTAAACTTAGAGCAAACATGCATGGAAATGCTCTTAATGATAGCCTGAATAATGCCCTCAAAGGTTTTCTTTTTTAAATTACTGTGCATTTTATATTAAAAAGACATTCAATATAGTCCTCACTACAGAATTTATATTTGCTTTTTCATTTTCTTATTAACTCTTGGTTTTTCTATGCTTAACTTATGAAATCCTAATACTGCAACCCATTAAAAAAACTAAAAATTCAGTTGATTAAAAAAAATAACTGAAAATACAGTTTGCAATTTTTCTGCAGCATTTCCAGTGACAATAGAGGGTCAATAGTTTGGCAGAATCAAGAGAGATTATGGTTTATCCAGTATGTATGACAACTGAAAAAGGGAAAGCATTGCAGTTTTGGTTCCTAAAACTATATCAAGGCTACTCTTTTAGTCAACTTGGAAATTTATATACTATACACTAACCTTCCTTTAATATCCTCTCTCTCTTTCCTCTGGGCATTTATTGCTGTTCTTTCTAGTTCAGTAACCAGTGAGCAGAAGGTTCATTAAAACTAATTGAATTGGAAACTTGTCTGCCCTGGGAAATATTAACTCTTTGTTGTTATCTCTAGGAAATTCCTTTTGTTATTTTCCGTTGAATTATATTATTAGGCTTTCACGTAGCAAACACCACCTTGAAAATATTTTCATCTTGCAGCCTGTCTAGACAGTGACTTTCGGGAGGTTCCTTTCCCCCCACCCAGTTTTTCACTGCAATATGCTATGTGGATGAAGTGGAGCGTGGTGCTCTGCACGGCTGCCACATATCCCTGTTAACTCCCAGAGCTCGCGAGATATAAAGCATCATTGGCACCTGCTACGGCTCCTTCCCAAATGTTAAAATAAACAGCAGAACTACAGGAATCCTGGCTGCTGTGATGGAAGTTACCATGGAACTACAAACCCTGAGTGGATGCGACATTAAATACAAACGACTAAACATCACAGGGAAACGACGGGATGATTATCCTGCACAGTGCAGTGAATCTTGGTTTAACTTCCTTCTTTCAGTCATCTGTGGGCAATACTTACTGAACAGATAAGGAAACGGTTTCAGGACAGTGTTTCATCCAGCTTTCTGTAGCTTGAAAATATTGATGAAATAAAACACTTGATAATAGTCACAGTGGTAGATTTTTGACAGCTTTAAAAATCAATTGAAAATAACAGGCAACCCACTGTTGCTAATAAAAGTAAATATTTATGACTGATTTGACTGAGCTTCAATACCAGTCAATCACTTTCTAAAGGATCTTTGCAATTCATTAACCTCTTTTTACTGGTCTTGTCCCTGTTGGTATTAGCCATTAAAAGAGAATAAGGGAGGGGGGCTTGATTTTTCTATTCTCATCATTCATAGCTTATTTGTTCATTCCCTCCATTCCCATACGTTGCTGTTAAATTGATTGTCTGTTTAGTCATATGAATGATAAAGTAGCTCTGCCAGGCAGGATGAAAGCATCCATTAATTTCTGAGAAGGGTGGGTTTCTTTGATTCAGCCTCAATCTAAACCAAAAGTACTTCCATAGTTTCCTACAACATCAGTAACTGCATTTAGACCATAATAGATTGTTGATAAGTGCCATAATTCTCCTCACAAACTTTTTGATGTCAAAACTTCAAGTAAAATTGTATTTGTTAATATCTGAAAAATACCGTTGTTATCAGTCTGGTATCCTTAATCTGCAACATGATGCAGCAGGAAAAAGGACAGCTATCTTGATTTTATAGTTTAAATATGATTTCTGAATAGCGATGCTTGTATCCTACACTGGAAGAAGAATATATGAGTCTATGATTCTTCCTTTAAATAATAAAGCTGATGACAGCAGTTGGTACAGTACCAACCTGTACCAATTCCATATTTGTTTGGAGTTTTTGGAACTGAGGGAGTACAGCATTATTCTAAACATAGCATTAAAACAGAAGAATGGTATAGTACCTTGTCCCTTTAAAATACCCCAAAAATATATCAGAGACTATGTATTAGGCAGAATATTCTCCTTACAGTATCACAGTATCACAGTATGCTAGAGATTGGAAGGGACCTCGAAAGATCATCTAGTCCAATCCCCCTGCCGGAGCAGGAACACCTAGATAATGTTACACAGGAATGTGTCCAGGCGGGTTTTGAATGTCTCCAGGGAAGGAGACTCCACAACCTCCCTGGGCAGCCTGTTCCAGTGTTCCATCACCCTCACCGAGAAGAAGTTTCTTCTCAAGTTTAAGTGGAACCTCTTGTGTTTCAGTTTGTACCCGTTACCCCTTGTCCTATCATTGTTTGCCACTGAGTAGAGCCTGGCTCCATCCTCGTGACACTCCCCCTTTATATATTTATAGACACTAATAAGGTCACCCCTCAGTCTCCTCTTCTCCAAACTATAGAGAGCCAGCTCCCTCAGTCTTTCCTCATAAGGGAGATGCTCCACTCCCTTAATCATCTTTGTTGCCCTGCGCTGGACTCTCTCCAGCAGCTCCCTGTCCTTCTTGAACTGAGGGGCCCAGAACTGGACACAATATTCCAGATAGGGTCTCACCAGGGCAGAGTAGAGGGGAAGGAGGACCTCTCTCGACCTACTAACCACCGCCCTTCTAATACACCCCAGGATGCCATTGGCCTTCTTAGCCACAAGGGCACAGTGTTGGCTCATGGTCATCCTGTCGTCCACTAGGACCCCCAGGTCCCTCTCCCCTACACTGCTCATTAACAGGTCGTTTCCCAACCTATACTGGAACCTGGGGTTGTTCCTGCCCAGATGCAGGACTCTACACTTTCCCTTGTTATATTTCATCCAGTTATTCCCTGCCCAACTCTCCAGCCTGTCCAGGTCTCGCTGGATGGCAGCACAGCCTTCTGGCGTGTCAGCCACTCCTCCCAGCTTAGTGTCATCAGCAAACTTGCTGATAGTACACTCAATTCCCTCATCTAAATCATTGATGAATATATTAAATAATACCGGTCCCAGTACTGACCCTTGAGGCACTCCACTAGTTACAGGCCTCCAACTAGACTCCGCCCCATAGACTACGCTGATACCTGCAGTGTTATAGCCAAAAGGACTTCTAGTTGCACAAAACTTGCTTTGTTATTGAAGAACTAGCTGTAGGGACACAGAATCTGTGGAAACTAAACTAAAGTCAGCTGGAGGGTAACTTTGTATTATACATCCCCTCTAAGAAACACTTTCTTCTTGTCTTAGGATCCTAGAATGGTTTGGGTTGGAAGGGACTTTAAAGACCATATAGTTCCAGCCCCCCTGTCATGGGCAGGGACACTAGACCAGGGTGCTCAAAGCCCTGTCCAATCTGGCCTTGAACACTTCCAGGGATGGGGCATCCACCACCTTTCTGATCTTTACCACTGCTGCCTTCTTTACTCTTGTCCCATAATCAGGGTATAACGACGAAGAAAACGGACAAGAATTACTGTGGTGTAGGACAGGCTATCACTTTTAACAACTGAAGATGCATATGATGCAATTGTTTTCACCAAAACCATGAGTTTCTTCTGTTTCAGAGCACCACACAGAGCACTTTTAGAACAGAACACTGTAAAAGAGAAGAATTGCCCAGCCTGTGGGACCACTGACCATGTCAATGCTGGTGGGACCATGCTACCACAGAGCCAAACAGACCATGTTCATTCTGAGTGGGGACCATCTACCACACTCTTGTTTAAGCAACACAGCAATGAGGGTGCATTTTCATCTGGTCCTGAGGCACAATAGGACTAATAACACATCCTTTGTTCTTAACAGCTCCGAGGCAAATCTCTGTCACCAAGAGTTTGAGCTGCTGCATAATAAACCCTGAAGAAAATGGGGGCAGAGGTCAGGGCATCAGGAAGGTTAGAAAGTTAGATGTCCAAGGAACAAACTAACGCTATCCTTGGAAAATTCCCCACCTCTGCAAATCAGCCTTAGGCAAAAGGGGTTCTTCTGCATAACCATGCTCTAGAACATCCACTGCAACAGCACAGGAGCAATCACAAGCACTGTACTTCAGGATGGCAAGGGGAAAGCTTATTTGAGATTACAAACAGCTTTGCAAGAACCATGGATAAGTCAGAAACAAATCTTTCCCTTCCATTTCTACTTCATGCCATGGCTTAAGGTCCCCTCTCAAACCTCATTCTATTGCCTTTTCAGGGGTGAGAAAGGGACTTGCTGAGGGACCAGCTGACAGCAGTATGTCCCTAACATATTGCACTTACTGCTTCACTTGAAACATTAGGTTTGGGTATGGAACGGCAGGAGGAAGGATAGCCAGGACTTTGAATTGTTCTGGGCATGTCCAATTACAGGTTTTGCACACCAGCACACCAGTCTTTCAGATGGGGTCCTTGCAGCAGTCACTCATCCTCTTGTCACCTTGAGTCTGGGGTACTGCAACAGGCTGCAGCATGGGGCTGTGCCAGAAAGTCACTCGCCTTCCATTTGGTGCAGAAAGTGGCTGTGGGATTATTTAATACCGTCAGCTGAAGACAATGTATCTTTATATTGCTATAGTAGAGGCCATATTAATTCCCCATTGACCACCAGGACCAATTCAAAATGATGATTAGAGTAACAGATTAATTATTTGCAGGGAAAATGTTTTTGACAAATGTACCATCCTTTCCTGCTTATGAATTATTCCTATACAAACTTCTGTTGATATTAATTTATTACATTAATTTGTAAGTTACTCTGATTTATTCAATGACTCATTTACAATATCAAAGATAACTAAAGATTGCCCATAGACTATTCTCAAGCCTTTTGGCTTAAGCATTTATTTTTCTGTCCGATCAGTCATTTAAGTCATGCGACATAGTTTCTAGTCATTGATAGCTGTCCTACAAATTCAAAAAAGGCTTGTATCCCCAGCTGAGGGAACACAGTCCAGATATAAATGCCTTAAAACTTTTGACAGAGAACTTTCAATTAAAGAACCTTTAAGTCTGGATTTTTTTAACCCTGACACTGCAGCCCAGGTTGAGTTTTGGGGAATGAGGCACAACTTCAGTTCTGCAAGCTTTCACATAATGAAGAGTTGAGAATATACTTTCATCTGCTACTCCAGATATTCATTTCCCGCAGATTTCATTATTTAAGGTCACTATCTCATTTGCTTCAAGATTCAGCCTAAATTTTGCTAAGAAGGGCAAAGTTTATGAACAGCAAAACTACTGCTACTGAATCTTAAAAGACAAGTTCTTAAACTTTCCTTCTAGGACTCATCATCACCACTTGTTCAATGAGATGCTGCATTACCATGTTATATGATGAATATATTGATTTAACTTCATAATCTGTATCATGACTGCTGCCTGCTCATCTGGCTTCTAGCAGTTTATAAGCCACGGCCGTAGCAACTTGGGTTGTTGAGAAGACAGCTCTGAACCCATCTAACTCAGCTTCTCTGAAAGACAGGATCTATTCAAGCCTAGACAATAAAAATTCTGCTTAGGTTGCAACTCAGACAATAAGATAATGATCATAAAATCCATTCTATCATCCTCTTTCTTTCAGGATGAATGAAATTTCTCTCCGTGTTTGCAGAAGGTAAGAAAGCCATATGAAACCTATGGACAGAGGCATACACTAAGTGGGTCAGGAGGACATCAATACCTATTATCTTTTCACAACACCTATCCTGTTGACATCGTCCATGCTATTATTCAGATCCAGCACACAAAAACACAAACATGGTAGTAACTCCAGGTCAGTCCCTGTGCTTGCTTTCCCCATGTGACAGTGGTAGCAAAGGCAATGGCTCTTGGCACACAACAGCAGTGCAACCCTGAGCCCCTAGTGCCCCAGGCTCCAGATAGAGATCCTCCCCAGCCTAGCCCTGGGGAAAGCGCTGAACCCCTTCCATCAAACCTTTATTTTCCTGCAGAAGTTGCATTTGCAACTTTTCTGCATGACAGCAACCATTATGTAGCATTTAAAAAATAGACTTATAACTTCAGTTCAATTTTACAATTAAGGATCCATATGTTTCACCTATTTCAGGACATCTATATCCAGAGAAAATACATGGGAACCAGGCACTCAGACAGTCTTCCCTTTCAGACAAAGTTCTACTGACTGCAAGGGGCTCTTAACTTGATTTCTTGTAGATAAATAGAGAACATATTTACAGCTGCCAATGACAGATGTTCAGTGTAAATATTATTCCAGCAGATTTTTTAATCAGATGGTGTAATGCATGATAGTGTCATTAAAAAAAAAAAAAAGTATTAATACAGTGAAAAAATTGCCATTTGAAAGGCAAAACTATTTTTGTAGAATGCATAATGAACTTATTTTTCTCATCAGCAAAATAGTGCTATAAGACACACAAAATTTATTTCTTAGTTGTAAGAAACCAAATAATTAAAAGTTTTATACACGTTCACCTTTATGTTCAGGTGCAGAGGAGTCCCACACACTGTGACCTGTATTTGTTCAGCACCATGGAAACCATTTCACTCCATTATCCAAACATTATTTACATAAAACCGAGGGGGAAAAGGTAAGAGAAAATAAAAGTGACACAGGCAGAAATAATGACAGCAATCGGATTCATGGTGGAGAAGTGGGCAAGGAACCAAGAGGGCTTTAATGAGATTTACATTCACTGAGGGGAGCAGTTTATGAGGAGCTGATTGCATCAAAACGGGATAAAAAGGAAAAGTCAAGCTTACATGAAGTAAGATTTTCTCCTTCCTGTACTAGCACTTGTACAACTACTTTATCAGAGTTTTAAATCTTACTTAAACAGAGCAAGGGAGACTTGGCAGGAGAAACACAATGGTATGACAGGTAAACGAGCAGGTAAACTTCGTGATCACACCTTATTTGTAACAGGCAATCAAACAGTGATCAAAAAGGAAGATACACACCTTTCTGATGGGGAGAGACAATTTCTGTGGAAGGCTGCAAACAGCTACTCAACAGTCATGTGCTGGTTAAAATATTTAAAATTGCTGCTTTGAGACTGCTCTTTGCATCACCTTGCCACTGCTGGTAGCAACTGCTTCAGAACTGACTGCACAACAGCAAAACATTTTGCTAAAACACATTTCCATTTCAACCTGCTGAAGTTTTACAAATGTTACTCCCTCTCAAAAGGGAAAAAAAATATCCAGGACAATCAGAAAATCAAGAGAAATATTAAGAAACGCTGAATTTAGTGCAGATACTTCCCTGTTTGTCCAGTTCATGAAGCTGCTGAAGCGAAGAATTCTGCAAACAGAGGAAAGGAAAAAGCAAGCAAACTGAGAACCTCCTCATCCAGTTTTTCAGCCTAATGATGAGTAAGAGACACCTCAACTGTAACTGCCAGCCTCTCCCAGGAGAGTGGCTCCAACCGTACCATCAGCAATCCTGTCTATTGGCAGAACACATGCACCAACCCACTTCTCCTGTAATGACTTCCAACCATTCATAACTGAGCACTGGAAAACTGAATGTTTAATGTCACTTAATTAAAGGAATTTTATTTTAATGTCTTTTGCACATTTAGAGACAATTAATGCAAGGTATTAATTACTCATAAATCACATTTCAGCCAAGATGAGTTAAGGATGATGGACTGTTCACAAGATGAACCTTTTCTGATTTGACAAAGGATGGGAATTCTCAGATGAGATACTGAAGTGTTCTTCCAAGTGACCTTCTTCGAGATGAAGAGTTGGAGAGAAGCAGAAGCATTGAAGGCTTCCTCTATCATCACCACCAGCAGAACGTGGTAGTACAGCTACTGTTACCGCGGAAGACAGAAGAAAACTTCAGTGCTCTGGTTATAGTCAGCTGTGGGCTGATCTCACCCTTAATTTCATCTGAACATACAATCCTTTTCCTCATCTATTGTGACTTAACATTAGAGTTTTCAGAGCACTGTGGTGTTGAACGTGATACTAACCATATGTCATATTCCAATCTTATTCATGGCTACATAACAAGCAAGTAAAATTATTTTATGTGTACAATGTATGTATCTATGTGTGGTTTTCAATGACTTGGAAGGAAAGAGACCACAGATACTTAAAATAATTTAGATGTCCAACATTTCTACATTTTTGATTTCAAGATAACTCCTCTTACCTGAGTAGTATAAACAAACCCCTTAATGGCAAGGGAAAATAAACTAATCTGCACTAGAATTCCACTACTGGAAGATGTTAAATAGAATTACAACAAAAAAGTCTTGTACTATTAACTTTCTGTGGAAAAATAAGTGGTAACTTTCATGCATTATATCAGGAAATACAAGTAGCCATTAAACAACTGTCTCTTTATGTCAGACTGAACAACCATTCTGAAATACTGGTCCCAGTAACTACTGGCTGCTAGTAACTACAGGCCCAGTAACTACTGTAACACGTGCCTAGTACAGACCTACATTTCTGTTTACTAGCTAGCACCAAATGAAAGGACCTGGCTGTATCAGAATATCCTTTTTCCACTATGCCCCATTTAATGGACTGCATGACAAACTGATGCTTGTGTGTTTTTTTTTTTAACTTGTTCTTGCCTTTGAGTACACTAAAACAAAAACAAAAGAGCACTGTAGGTGACATAAGGTATGATTTGCTACAGATGCAAATATTGAAGATCATCTTATTTTCACTGTTTACAAGTCCTTACCATCCTGTTGATGTCATTGTATTCACTCTCGATTGATGGAGATGTGCAAGAACAAAGGACACTTCACGGGAAAAAGGACAGCAGGGAGTACAAAGAGTAGAAGCAATGAGACTAAGATGTATTCCAAGAAAATACTATCATGATGTAGAGCCATTTCTGTTGCTTTATAGATCACTGGACACTAAAGAAGGCAGAATAAAGGAAAGAAGTCATCAGATGACTGAAAAAAATGGAAGTTAAAAATACATCAGCAGCTACATGAACACTGGAAAGGAGACCAAATACATCACAAATTGGATACCATTGATTATATGCAAGCATAACAGATTTTTTTAAATATTATAAAACTTGATATTTTATCATTAAGGATCTCATCTAATTCCAGAAGGATGCACAGAGCTAGAAGGACAGTTATCCATTGCTGAAATACTCTTAAACCTAGTTTGTCCCCTTCTTTTAGGACTAATCAAGCACTCCTGTAGATCCCTCTGGGTAAGTCTCACCAGGTGCACTTTCACAGCTGATCTCTGATCTAGGTTAATATTTCCTTTGTAACTGATGCAATATCATCTCCTTCCTTTTGAGCAATTCTACCTTTGATCTCTCTTCTCTACAGCTTTTCTTTTCATGTCTCAGTTTATATGAAGAGCATGTCCCCCAACAAGAAAATGCTTACCAGTCTTCACTGGTATATGTCTGAATGTATCCCGTAATAGCAGACAACCCAAAATATGCTAACTAGCTTGAGATTAAAAAATATGGGCTTTCCAAAACATTCTACTGTATGTAATAATTAATAACCATTAACTAAAACATAGCATAGCAGCTGTTTTTCTGTTATTTGAGTTTTTTTTAATTCTGATTTTAAAAGAAATTTTTGATGAAATTTAATAAAAATGACCCTTCCAATTCTCGTAGTTGAGAAGGAGCAAGACCAGTGTTTTTAGCAAGGTAAACTCTACCTGTTTTATTACTTGCCTTCCAGAAAGGAAAAAGGCAAACCAAGTGTATGCAAAAATCTAAAATAAGTAGATTGCATAGGAAAGATATCATAACATGCACAATCACTCTGTTCAAAAAGTTGTTGAGCAGAGACTAACTGCAGTGTCTTCACTGTGAAGTGATCAGTATATCTGACCAAGATCTTTCTCCCCAGCCATGGCTTTTGGTTTTAAGAGATCTCAGTGAATAATTCCACATCTTCTCTGAAAGTTCCAATCAATACAAAAAATGAACCACACTTTGTAGACACTGTGATCACATCAATTGCTATTGTATTTGTAATTACATTCATTTATCAAATGTGCTACTAGGATGGTCATAATAATCTCAACATATCCATAAAACTATCTAACTAACATTATCTCAAGGTGTGCAGACATCCCCAAGTCATGAATCATCCATCCTGTTAGGAATTTACCACTATAAGTTGCAGACAAGTGTTTAAGGAAAAGAAACTTGCCTCTAAAATATTTAGAGACCTTATTTTCATTAAATATCTTCCCTTGCTCATTTAGCCTCCATAAAACAAAAATCTTAGGCGAAATCTTTAATACTTATTCATCTGCGCTACTGATGGGTAAACAAGAAAAAAGAATTTATCTTTTTTTTTAAGAAAGACTCAAAACTCTTAATTTCACCTTTACAAGAGCATATTTTGTTTCTGAAACACTGACAGCAGAGGGTACAGCTGACCAAGAAGAAAGTAGAGAACAACAGTAGTACAAACAGTATCAGTATTTATTAAATTCACCTCACAAATACTACATTATTACCTGCTTATTCTGAGAAAACAGGACGTAACAGACATCAGATTCTTGAATATAACACAGAGCAGGACCAGCGGATAGAAACTCTTTCTGCCCCGCAGCAACCTCCATTTCTCACAAACCCTTCAGACAGCTGCTGAATGCACATATTTAAAAAGAGGTTTATACAAAATATGAATCATGTATGCATTAGTTAAGTGAATGGAAAAAAGAACAAAAGTAAGAGAACTCAAACACAGTCTTTGAAGAATCTGCTTTCTATTTTCAGCCCACGAGTTCTCCATTTCTGTGCTCTTTCCCTACTCACATCCAAATGATACATTCTATTGCTCACACTAAGACAAATCCCTGAATAGATTCAATGGAAGAACCACCCAACTGGTCAGCAAGCATGTGTATTAGAAAGATTAAAGATTAACTAGCATTTTTGAAGAATTTTAACAATTCTGTTGCTTGCCAGTTACTTCCATCGTGCTAAGATCACGAAGAACAGCCACATGCAAAGGCTGGTCTGGCCTGTGAACCTAGTGCAATAAAAGATACCTCTGGTCTTGAAGAGTAGATGACTTTGAATTTTGGTCTGGGCAGAGAAGAGAACTGAAGATGACCCTCATCCGGTTCTGGATTCTTCAATGCCATCCACTCATGGAAGGAAGCAGCATCACAGCTCTGTGTTAGAAAAACACTCTGCAAGACAGTCACATTCACCCAAGAAGTCAATAAGCCTCTGAGCAATATTTTAAAGGTATGCTTAAAAGTCTAGAGCAGTTGTTTAATCCCTAAATGCATCAGACTGCTTTTTGACACCAAGCTGATGTTCACCTTTTTTGTTATTTTTCTTCCCAACAGTAGCCCTGTGTCGTGGTTTAAACCCAGTCAGGTAATTCGTTCGCTCACTTCCCCCCCCTTTTCTTGCCCTCCCCCTGCTCTCGGAGGGACGGAGAGGAGAATCGAAAAGAATGCAACTCCCATGGGTTGAGATAAGAACAATTTAGTAACTAAGGTATAACACAAATCACTACTGCTACCACCAATGATAATAATGATAAAGGAAATAACAAGGGAAGAGAATACATCATCTCACCACCAGACGATCGATAACTCGCCCCCCCAGCCCGACCAAGCTCTGACCGATACCTCCTCCAACCCTGCAGTCTCCCAGCCCTTCCGGCTAACTCCCAGTTCCATCCTGGGCATGACGTGCTGTGGTATGGAATACCTCTTTGGTCAGTTTGGGTCAGGTGTCCTGTCTCTGCTTCCTCCCGGCTTCCCCTCCTCCCTGGCAGAGCATGAGGCTCACAAAGTCCTTGGCCAAACCAAAACATCGCTTGTTATCAGCTCTGTTCCCGAGCTGAAAGTCAAAACACTGCACTGCACCAGCTACCAAGAAGGGGAAAAATGACTGCTACTGCTGAACCCAGGACACCCTGTATTTTTAATACAATGCCATTCTGGTCCTATTTTCCCACTCAGACACTAGTGCTGTGGGGCAGGGTGATCTACAAAGCCACACAGAAGCTGCTGGAATCAAAATGTAACCCTTTAAGAACAGTATATATTAGTCATAGGGCACTTGCTAACCCAGCATAATGCCAAACATGGACAGATGTTCAGTTACATGACATGGAGCACACTGACAAGAGTTGCTTTGTACCTAACACGTAGGAAGTCGCTTTGTTTAAAAAATGGTATAGAATAAGACATATAGAGAAGGATCATTACCGCATGCTTGAGGGCTACTATGCAATTTCACTGTCACACAACGCAGCATGCATATTATCATATGAAAACAGGAATCAAAATCTGTATCAGTGCCTGCAAATTGAAGTTGCTTTTCCTATTCCTCAATGCACTTGTGTAAACAGGCTGCTGCTCACCACCCTCTGTGCTACCACCTGCCCATATGGATCTTCCTCCCAGCCCATCCATCTGCACTCAGGGAGCTGCAGAGACATTGATGGGCAGGACTTTCATAATTTCAAAGGCTTCACATGGATGGATGATAAAAAGGCCATAAACGTTAAGATTTTGATCATTCATAGGTATTTCTAGAGCAAGCACCCTCAACCACTACTAGGCAATACAGCATGCATCTAATGGGATGCACTCTGAGCCAGACCCTGATCCCCTATATTCAGTATTACATTCCTCTCACACCAAAAGGTGTTCTACTGATTTTATAGTAATGATAATGATGACAAGAAGAAGAGAAAGTATAAGAACCTGGCCCTGTAAACCTTACCTTTATTTATTTTCCTAAATTCTGGTACACAAGGCTTGCCTAATTCACTGAGCACATACTTCTGGGAAAATTACATACGAAACATTGAGTTTCACTCTTAAACATGAACATTTCCTAGACCTTCAGAGAGGAAAAAAAAGTTCTTGAAAAACTCTGGTCCCAACTTCCACTTTTTTCCTTGCATGAACAGTAACACTGATTTTTATAATCCTAAACCTGCAGAAGTCAATGAAGACTTTTTTCCCTGCTATGAATGGATCTTGGATTATGTCCTAAAGAAGCATGAAGTGTTGAATCAAGACCTAAACCACAATCTCATTACAGACAATTTTATCTATGGTTACAGAACAGGCCTGTAATCTTAATTTACGTATTTATTTTTTTAAGAAAAGGAATGTTGCTAAATTATACTCATAAATAATTCATAGAATTATAAGATAGCCCCCAATATATAACATTTCCACTGCTTAAAACATCGGTCTCCTACCTAAATTTTATCAAGAGTCAGTAAAGGTATAGAAGACATTAATAAGTGACATTTTAGGTACTAATTGATAAAAATCCACTAAAAGAGGATTGGCAGTATAATCTTAGCTATTATGATTGATTTGTTAGTTAAATCTGTGTTTGTAATCAATTGCCCCCCAGATAAATAGGTGGTTTAGCCTGGGTGGTATGTTAGATTGTTAATGAAAGATCTAGGGTAATCCCTCAACAATTATGTAGCCGTGCGCTGACAAAACAGCCTCATATACTGAATCCATTAGCAAAATTTAGGTATTTAAGCACTGTCTTTTGGATGTCCTAGAATATTAATTATGCCTAATATATAAAACGTATTTAATTACAGCAAAATGTGAACCGGGATGAATTAGCTACACACATAAAAAATTACACACATCCTTTTCTTTGTTACGAACAATTTAGCATCAGCTCCAAAGCATGAGCTTTGTAACTTAGATGTTCATAGTGAGAAATCAGGTGTGAAGGGGCTTCAGAAGAAACGTAAAGGACAGAGCATCAGAGACCTCTTTCGCATTTGTTCCACAGGCCTCAGGCATCACCAGAAGCAACCTCCACCATCACATCAGTGTGTGACCAAGACCATCAACACATCCCAGGTAGACCTACAGCAGTGTCTGCACCAGTGTGAAATGATTCCCAGCCCAAAAAGTTTTCAAAGGGACATGTAGCATTTCCACCACCAGCACGCACAGAAATCCACATGCCTTCAACATGCTTTTCTTGTGAGCAAGTTAGCATGGAATCACTTGGAAATCATAAATACCTTCAAAAGAATGGAAGACTGAGAAATGTTCATAAATCTCTTCTTCATTCCGCTATTTCTAAGAATTTCCATCTATCAGCCTGAGTTACAAAAGTGAACAGTTATCCATCTTCTGACCAATGTCCCAAACTTTTCACAATTCTGCTACCACTAGCAATTGACATTGAAAATCTATGCAGTGTTTTTTTGCTGCATCCACCTTAAGCAGCAAAAGGAGCTCTAAGTACTAGGTTTAAACAATGCAGTTTTCCCAAAATGGATAATTAAATTCCAGAGACATCTCCACCATTTCTTGTTTTGAAAGGAAATTAATTTCCATGCAGTTTACTATGTCAGAAAACTTCTGGACAAAACCTTCAAAACAGAGGCCCCACTTCTCTACAGTTATTAAGGGTCAGATTTTCTCACCTCCGCTCTGGAATACCTTTACCAGGCAAAATCATGACTTACTGCCTCAGTGATGCACAGTGACCCAAACTACAGGAGCATTAACTGAGGGGATCATGAAACTGTCAACTAAAACATGTGAATAAAGCAAGAAATTAATTTGAATTATTTTGAGCCCCAAACCCTTGAAATAGCAGCTTCAGAAGAACTGCCAAAGTACTACTAGTAAATAAATGTTTCCACAGCTGAGTCACAATGGTACCCTGCCTTCTGTGACCTGGGAAGACAAGGTACATGCAAAACCCTGTTTTCAGGTTCATTTAGCATATGTACGTTAGGCTTGAGCAGTGAAGGATTTTGCCTGCATGTGGAAACAGGCATCAGGAAACACCGCAGTCCACCCAGACACATTAAAACTCTTTGTTTAACCTTTGCACAAACCAACTTTAGAAAACTGAAGGTAATTTTTGCTTCATTTCTCACCCTAAGTTCATTTTTTTGTGTTTGGTTGGTTGTTGTTATGGGGGGGCCTTACATTAGACTTTAAAAATATATATATCTTAAATAGCCCAAGGTATCATATATAAAGCAATTATCTGTTCTTTTTAAATATGTTTTTTAAACATTCTAATAAATAACCTTGCCTCTATACATGGATATATATCTCTGTTGAGTGTGGACAATGTACAAGTGTTCTGCAGCTCCAGTGATGTATTCCTGAAACTAGTGAGATCAAAACAAACAATCTAACAGGACTCGCTTGGCTGCATCACAGTTGTTTATAAAAATGGCCTGTGTATTACCGGTACATAAAAATCAGGCAGTTGGGCATCTCGTGTGGTCCCGGATCAGAGTACAAAAGCAAGAGAGACACAGCATATATATTATAATAGAGCTTAATCACCACTCATATTTCTGACTAAAAGAGCACATCAACATTTTTCTGCATTCTTAGACATATCCTTAGCTTTAAATTTAAAAATTTAAATGAGCTCTCAACAGGTTGTGTCTTTGTGCATGTACCACATCACCTTGCAAGCCTTGGCCACCCGTGTTTCACAGGCAGGATCCATGAGCGCAGAGACATGCATGAAAAGCAGCAGAAGGTTTGACACTGGGAATGGCATGGGTAAGGCTGGGCAGTCCTCCTTGGTGCATATTCCCACTGCTAGGTGCAGACTGCAGCCATCCCACCATGCAGAGGGCGGCACAGGCAGCAGCATCCTGCCCAGCCCAGCCCTGGATGCAGGCTCACCATTGTCACAGCACCACGGGCTCAGCTGGGGTGAACCCCAAAATCCCCATGTGCTCACAAACTGCCAATCTGCAGTGACAGGCATGAAGCCGTCTCTCAACAGAAATCATGTTCAAAAACTGTTGTTAGTAACCATTTTAATTTTCATTGTCTTTACACTTAAAAGAAGTTTCTCCCAAAGCAAAGGCAAAAGTTGCCAGATCTGCTCTACCCTACCCACCTACCCATGCCCTCAGAGGCTCTGAAGGAGTTGGAACTACACTAGAACCTCCTGAGCATGTGAGGCTCCTGCAGGGAATGAACTGGACCAGATGACCCTTGATGTCCCTTCAAACGCGGTATTCTAGGATTTTATGATTGATTTCTTACCCAATACCACATACCTTCACAATCACTGACATCATCCTAGACACACACGTATCTTAGAATGTGTCATTCAAGGCATATACGCACGGCCGCACAAGAAGAGCAGGCCCCCACTTTGAGACTGCCATGGGGAAAACCTTGTCTTACACTGAGGAGCAAAGGTGATCAAGACAACTTATAAGACATGTTGGGAGACATTCATGGCGACATCCGCTCTTCTGTGCATGCCTGGGACATGAGGACAGTCCAGCAGAAAGTCCTGGAAGGAAGCTGGTGATGCATGAAGAACTGCAGCAACAGTTCCCTTCAATGAGTGGATCTCAATAGAATTGCCAACAAGAAAAGTAGAATGCATGACAGTTCTGACCCACCCCAAAAACGTGTCACTCTGACCACAATTCTGTAGTTACAGAATCAAAACAAGAAAAATCAGGACTGAGGCGGAGAGCTGGTCACAGTAAGAAGGAATAGTGTTCAAGCATCAGTTATCCTAAACTTGCATGAAAGAAAAAAACATTCCAGGTTTAACTTAATATTCTAGCCATTATTTCATATTCACTCTTCAAAACATTAAATTAATTACCAAACCCAAAATTTCCACATTTCCTCTATAATCAAAATAATTTCAGACATTTCCAAAAGCATGAAAACTCTGCCATACAGAATCTGATTTAATGCAGCAGCCAAGACAAAATACTCTTTAAATCGTTATCTTAAAATACCAGATCTGCATTATTTTTTCCACATTTCAGCACTTTCACCATTGTTTAATCTTAAAATGTTAAAGCCCTTTACACTCCCTGCTGCCCTATGTATTCACCTGACATTGTTTGCCTGCATAACTTCATTGCATTCTGATGCCATGCCTTTTCCAGGCTGCATTCAATGCAAACCATTGTCTTTTAAATAAAGTCCAATTCCAAATAAAAGCATGAAATTTGGAACAGTTCAGGCTTAAGATTTATGCCTAAAGCAGCATTACACTTCTTCTGAATGAACGTAGGTAGTTAGTCTCAAGGTAGCCTAACCACCTCATAAGCTGTAAGCACATTGTTGGCCATGTCAAGAGCACACAATTAATAACATCACAAGGATTTTGAAGTCTGAAAAAAATGCAGACTGTGAGAAAATGAGATTAGCACAATTAAAAGATCTGTCACATATCAACACCCTAAATCTAATAGAAGTTCCTTAATCTTGAAATTCCCTAACCCATCTGATTCAAATGTGGCCAAGCCTCATGAACACTGTTTCAATACTATCTTAGTTCTCTCATAGCCTTTTCACAGTGAAAACTTCCCAGGAAGCAACATCTTCCTGAGGAATATATTTTATTGAAGATCCATGTGACGTGTTTCAAAATACAATAGGAAACATTCTCCTTTGCCCACTGCCCCACCACCAAAGATGCCAGAATCTCAGCAAGACAGCTAAAAGTAACCTACCATTTTAAAACTCCCATTAAAGTATTTAATCTTGGAAAAAGAAATAATCATAAAGTGAGAAGCTATAAAATCCAAAAAGTTTCTGTAGAGTGTGGGATTTTTTAAAATATCAAAGAGAAATGCAATAAATATATGCTAAGATAAAATTGTAAGTCACAAATTAACAAAGTGTGAGGCCGGTATTAGAAAATTCTCCTTATAAATAAGTAGAGAAAATGCAATCATTCTGCCAATGAAAAGCAGTCAATTACAATAAATAGTGTTTGAATGCATCTCGTATGCTTTCAGTGCAATACACACCAAAGAAGAACTGTAAAATCGCATGGGACAATTACAATGGAAACAAAATATTCTTTTGAAATGCAAGTATTTTTTTTTATTTTTGGAGTTGCCATGAACAACAGAGATCCCCTGCATCCAAATCACCAGACAAGACAGTAATAACTTGCAAGAACTGACACTGTAGACAGCACAGAGTCCACCTTGTTAAATTCAGAAAGCCCTGTTTACTTCACCAGGGAAAGGCAGATCTATCCCAGATGAGTATCTGGTGGTACTGTATTTAGAAAGAAACTTGTCAAACCCTGCTAGTTGATAATTCTAATGATAATGTCAGCTTTAGTCATCAAGAGAGCTTCTACATGGCAGTTAAAATGCTCCCAAAATGCAAAGTTAAGCATAACATAGTTTTCCCAACGTGCTGAAAAGACTGTGATAAGAAAGGACTCTAGTTTCTTTAAGCCCTCAAGCTTGATGTTTGCATTGGAAATCAAAAAACCCCCAGCTTTTACAAACAATATGACAAACAATCGTAAAGTTTTCAACTGAATTTCTTTTACTACCTTTCTTCTCAATTAACTGGTTTAATTCACCCAGAAAGAATTGGTTCTTAGCACGAGTACTTTAAGTACTGGAGTCTTGCCGATTATGGTATAATGAGCAATGAAACCCTCTGCTGTCCCACTGAGGTCAGCTGTGGGGTACTTTGATTCCTTTTGTCAGACATGGGAAGGTAAAGCAGACAACGCCATACACAGATATCTCTTTGCTAAAAATTTGCAGAACTTTTGTGAGCATACTTTTCCCTATAGCTTTCAATTTAATTTTTCCTACCTTCTACTGAAGATCAGCAACACTGAAGGGTCTTTGACCTGGCTGCCAGTGCTCCTTTATAAAATAAAGACAGGATAAACAAAACGTCAGATTTTCTATAATTGGCATGGATTGCAACTGGTAATATGCCCATATTAAGACAAGGTAAACGTGGAGATAATTTTGACATTGCTGTAACACTTACCTACTTTGGTGTGTATTTGCCCAGTCCATGTTGATGACTGCCATCCCCATAAATCAAAAAAGTAGAGAGAATATACAGGTGATGTAGTACAACCTTCCAACCACTAGAAATTTTATGCACGCTCTTTGGGCTTATGTTTTACCTTAGGTGTTTTTCCCCCAGCTACTTAACAAGTTACAGGGATTCCACCATCCCAGACAAACACTTCCTAATGTCTATGGGTAGTTAAGAGCCAAAAAAAACAAGAACACAACCCTGATTAATCCATACTGGTAGCCATCATTTAATTTCCCTTCTGGTTTCTGTAAACTATTATGTTCTGCCAGAAATCCTGTATTTCTTTGTAGCTGCTGTTTATAGTGTATTATTAAAGGTAATGAATTATTTTATTGGCCTCATTATCTCCATAAGAGACACATAAATGCTGTATGCTGCTTTACTTACTCTTTGCGAATGAGCTTATCTTGCAGAAAATGTATATCCAGCCTGGAACACGAGAGCTCCGTACCAGGAATGCCGTATCAACAACTTTATGTCAGTTTCCAGAAATAGAGAAATACATGAACAGATGAAGATGCAGATTTCTTCATCTGCTGATACTTTAAGCTACCACACCTATCGTACATCTGATGCTATCTTGAAAGAGAAAACCTTTCAGCAAAACAATCCCACAATTTTGTTATATACCAAAAAGAAAAGAAAGAATATAAGCTAATTAGATAAAAATTATTCTATATATTAATATCCCTATAAATGTCCAATATTTGTCAGAAGTTCTCTCAAAGAAACATGATTTTTTTAGTATATTGCTCTTGAGAAAATTTCACATTTCTAACTAGGACCAAAATGAAGGGAAGAATCTTCTTTGTACTCAACAGAGAGCAACAGGAATGCAACCATTTAGCAGTTTTGGTGCATCTGAACTGCAGAACAACCAGCTCCTCACAGAGCGAGCATTCCCAGTCTGAAATGGGAGAATTACCTCTTTCCAGGATTTTTAAAGCTTGGATTGCTTGTATTCAGCTAACAAAAAATTTTGGTCAAATAAAGGAAATCAGATAAGGGAAGTTCTACTGAAGGGTAGGCATTCCAAGAAAGTAATGCTTGGATTCCTTAAAAAATAATTTTACTGAAATTAATGGGCCTCATGTCTTTCTAATTGTTCTTCTAGTACCTCCCTACTTTCAGTAGCACTTTTTTTTTTTTTTTAATAATTGATTACAATCATGTATCTTCAATTTATCCCACATTCCTCAAAGTCTGGTAGTCTAAAGACTAATCCTTTTGAGCTACTACCTTTCATATAAACCCCAGGTGGATTTCAAGTATGCCATGATTACTAGACCCTGGATATTCACCACTTTCCATCATATTTATCATACTTGCTTCATTTCCTAGGAGAAAGGGTCTGATTCATTAAAAATTACATGCTCCATTTAAGCAGGTTTTCTGCATACTTTACTTGAGAAAAAATGCTGAATGCATTTTTTCCACATAAAAGTATGTCTTTTTTTTGATTTATCAACCTTTTATACCCTACCTATAAGTGGATGCCTCTCAGTCATGTACCCTAGTGGTACATAACTCCTGAGAAGGGAGAGAACAAGCATTTCCAGCTTCCAGCTCAGAAACTACAACTATTTCAGACAGAACAAATGCTGCATGTTTTTGCTGCTTGTTATATTTTTGTGGTTTTATTCAAGCACCTCAATTCACAGTTTGAAAGCCCTGGAATGGTTAAATTCACATGAAGCTTTGAAAGATGATAACCAGGTATTTGTGGGTCAGATGTAATCCAAATAATACCAAGGGTTTGGGGTTCTTTATTTCAGAAGCACAGACTTTCACATTACTGTAATTTATCTATCTTTATTACTTTGGAGATTTAAGTGATCATTTGCTGTTAGCCAATGCCACACTTAAACTCAGGAACTTTTAATAACATCTAGGATGAAATTCACTCTTGGGCACAGAGCTCAAACACAGTTCTCTGGTCCACCTGAAGGCTTCAAGACAGAGTTTACATAGTCAGGCACCTTTGCACAACCCCTATATTATGACAAATTTTATAGCTGAGGGGAAAAAAAAAAAAAAGCCTTTTCAACACTTACCTCTTGAAACAGTTTTTTCCTTTTGTTTCCGTTTTGATTGGGGGTGAGGTTATAGGATAAGGAAAAGGCATTAGGAGGAGGTAAAACAAATAGCAAGAGACAAATACCTATAAGGATGCTGATGACCAAAAAGAGTAAGAGAAAGCTGTTCTCTATTACCACACTGTTGTTTTGGAAAGCCTGAAGTCAATACTGAAACTAATACTTCCATATCTTTTAAATCATAGGAGATCTGAGAGCAGAAAGTTGGGTTTATAATGATCCCCTCTCATAAATGACTACCAGAAACTTGGAAAAGTCATTACTAACATTTCTAGAGTACAAGTGAATTCTGAACATCAATATATGTCAAAGCATGATTCTTACCTAGTAACACATTAGTCACCACTAATCAAAACTCCCCAGTATTTGTCAAGTCTTGCTGATATTCAACCCATAGGAAAATGAAGGTGGTACCTGATACCCAAGAGCATTGGCAGAATTGACAAGGACTACCCCATCTTAAGCAAGCAGCAGTGGTATTATTAATACACTAGAACACCACTATTTTACAACACACTTCAACTAAGAAAAAAGCCACCCAAAAATCAAGATATTTGCTTGCAATGCAAGGTGCATTTATCCCATAACACACTTGCATGATACCTTGAACTGTTATGCAATATAACCAATGACTGAATCATGCAGTGTCATGGATGTTCTTGCAGAAGATGGTCACTTGCTAATCTTTACTAAGGTGTAGTTAACAGCAACAATGAAGAATACACATTCTTAGTCCCTGTGGGTGTCGTTGAGTTTTACACGCAGAATTGGAATGCCCAAGAAATGCACATATCAATGGGGAAATAATCTTTTACGTAGCCATATGAAGAATTGTCACAAAAACATGCCTAGAATGTGACTGCACTAAAATACAAGTTGTCTGCGTAAGAACAGGGAATCAAGCTGTTCTCTAACTTTAAGCTTTTGAGCTCCATTTTGAACTCAGTAATTATACAACATGAAAAGTTGGCAGATAGCATGGAGAACAGATTTAGCTGCTGACAAAATGCTACTATTCACAAAAGTTCAACCAGTCAGAATTTCAGTTATTCAGAAGTGAACTACTTGCAGTGCTATGGGTATGTTATTCAGTACTGTCTATTCCTCAGCCTAGCAAAAGCCATGACAAACTATACAAAACTTTTCCATAGTACATAACAAAACTGAAAAATGCCAGTTTCAATTTTATCTGGAATAAACAGAAAAATATCACACTGCAATCAAAGTTTGACTTAGCTTTTATTACTCTCCTGTTAAATTAGAACAAAAGTAAAGATGCCAAAGGCTAATTTTTTTTTATTCCATTTTGAAAAACCTTAATCACAGCTTCGCCTCAATATGCCTTTTGATACTGGTTACACAGTTTCTCCTGATTATTCAGAAGACGAATGACTCGCTCAGCTTTTGGAGGCTGCACACATCCTAACCCACATACTCGGGCATACCACCTACTTATGCTTACATCAACCTGAAATCTGTGAAACAGTTACGCCAATGACAGTACAGAAAAACATATGCTAGGCATAAACATCTCCAATATATAAGTACCACTATGAGCTCTCATTTCTGCATGCAAACAGCATATAGTTCTGGAGGGTTTTTTTATGAAACAGGATCCAGTTAATTTTTTTTAGAACTATAAATAAAATTATTTTGCAGAATTTCCCTTGAATTTGAAATGTTTTTTTTTGTGCATGTTTTCCACTTGTTTTACTATCCAGACCACTAATGTCCCCCAGAAATATCTTACAATTTTGTAATCCTGATGTCCCTACAATTCCATTTTATATATTTGTTAAGCATCTCATGCTAGAATACATCTTTCTGCAGACACCATTTCAGTCAGCACCTACCTTATATCAATCAGGTTTGCTCTTCTTTTGTATTGCTCTGCATGCACAACTTTGCATTTTTGTACTTTGCATTATACCCCAAAACATTTAATTATGTTTAAATGAAAGAAAGAAGGCACTTAGTTACATGCTAATAAGTTTCCCTCCCTCGTGCAGAACATGGCATTCATCCCAGCCAGACCATGGCAGCAAGATTAAATTGTCCAGAGTGTTTACTGGGAGAAGTGCCTCTGACATGGAATAAAACTCTGGAAGGCATGGGTGGGAGGAACAAGAAGAGCTTTAAAGATTAGAAGGCCTAATGGAGTTTGGAGGGGATGCATTTTAAATCTATCAAACTCTGACATTTGAGGTAGCTTTATATTTTGCTTTAAGAATAGTACAGACCCCAGTGAATTATATAATGGAATATGTCTCCCCAATGTAATCAAAGTTGACCTAACAGATTTGTCTTTCTGGCGATACAATCTACTAAAAATCTTTACTGTGAGGAAATCAGAACCAGATTCTAATGACAAAGAGAAAAATCACTTTTTAAATATATAACAGGCCTAGAGAAAGCAATTCCTACCAATTATAAATACCGCAGTGAAAAGCGCCATCAGGAAACTCGTAGCTCCCCTCTCCCTGACTTTTGAGGAATGTGTGCCCTGCTAGACCTTGACGGGGTTCATGCCAGCAGATCCAAGAGGAAGGCTGGCAAGGAGAGAAGAGTTCAACATTGCTTGCAGGAGGTTAGGCGCTGCAGTCCACAGGCCTGAGACAGGGAACGGCTAGAATTAAGTAAATATCCCAATACAGCACTTGTGTAATGCACAGGACTTCATGATCAGTATATACCCTCAGCTTTCCTAAGCAGCCCACAGGAAAATGGTGTTTCCCAACTCACAGTACCTGAAGTGCCAAAGGAAGAATCCAGTTTCTTTTCACTGCCTGTGTTGCTCAGGTACTTTAGATAAGTATTTGTGATGGGACACCTAAAGGCAAACAGCAACGCTTCTGACACTGCACGTGGAAAACTGCAAGGCTTACCTGAACATTACTGGGGATGCTGAATAAGTGCACCCCATTTAAAAAAAATACATATATATATTTATTAGCCTTGAGAAAAGAACTCCTTTCTCATCTAGAGCAACAAAAGGAATGGACACCAAGCTTGTATTATAAAAATATTTCAAGAGGCATTTCTCCAGGTCTGTGGAGAAAGACATGGCTCTGAATTTGCATAATACTGAATTGAATTTATTAAATCCCTCAATTTAAAGACATGCAAATGATTCTTCCTCAAAAACATTTGATCATAACCCAAGTCAAGTTCACCTGTTGCTAACTAACCTCAATTTTAGAATTGCTGTAATTGCAGAACGTAAGGCTGATATCTACAAAGTTAAGAGCAAAGAGTAAAATTCTAGAAGTTGATGCAGAAATTCAAATTTACATTGCCAAGCAAATGAGCAGGAGAACCTGCATCAAAACGCAGAGCCGATGCTAGTCCCATGAACTTGTACAGTAACACCAGTCAGATTTCGTTTCTTAAAATACGTTATTCAGTTAATTTTGCCGTCTTTACTAAATAATTTGCTTGATGAATCGATTCTTTTGGTAAACAACCATTTACATATACCGTCAACTTCTGTGTGGGCAAAACTGATTTTTTTTTGGCACTAACTGCCAATTTTCAGAGCTGGTACGGAGGTGACAGGGTGGGTTAGCAGGTGAACTGAGGGAAACTGATACAGAGCTTCTGGTGTCAACAAATCCTCGGGTGACCAAGGCAGCACCTTCCTCTGCAGCAGACGGTTTAAACCAAGTTCAGCAAATAAACAGGGCCACCGAATAACCCTGTTAGCTTTCAGCTGCTGGGAACCTGTGTTCATTCAAACCAGCAATATGGATGGTGACACACTTGTATATTTTTCCCTGGTTTGGTTAGCTACCAAGATCCCCCTTGGCTATTCAGTGCAATATGGGGACTCTTCAGGACAATTTTTTGCTTAGATATTTATATGACCAGTGAGAAATGTTATAACATTTTTAAAAATGAGGCTTTCCAGTAAGCACCATCAATTTCCTTAAAATGTTTGCTATGAAAACTTTATCTCATAGAAAAGCTAAACATAAGGATACAGAGACAGAGAAGAGAGATTTCTGCATCTATTTGAAGAAATCTCATCCATAAAGAAACAAATTGCCATGGTAATTATCACTATCTTACTTGTAATTGTAAGAATAACCGTACATGCTTTATACATATGGACCGTTCTCATTCCGTTTGCTTTAGTTCTCTCTAGAAAGAAATGATCTTTTATGAAGCATAAGTATTAAATGCGTTCTGGCAACCAGGAAGTGGTGGCTTATTGTGGTGCCCTGCCACAGAACAAGCCCCATCTGCAGATCTTGAAATGTTCCTGATTGTGCTTCAGAACAGTATTCCCAGAGACTAAAACACCAAAGGTACTACGAACACTAATTCAATATTCATCAGCAAATCTGAGAATTACCATTAGGACAGTGCTACCGAAAGAATCACAGATGTAATCTGCATTATAGCAGAGTTAGTTTGCATTAGACTTCCTCTCAAAACTAATTACTGCAAAACAAGGGTTTGTATTATCGACATTATGAATTATTTAAATATCAGGGGGGTGAGGAGATCTACTGTGGTTTGAGTTGTGGAGTTTTTTTAAACTGTGGCAGAGCACCATGTAAAACTAAAATTCAAATTTGCATTATAAAGCTATACATGGATTAGAATTTAGTTCTTCTAGTCAGTGCAGATAATCCATTCTGAAAGACCTAATAGTGACAGTACTCATATTCCTAGTCCAATTAGTCAGTGGAAACAAATCGACAAATTTTTCTAAACAGTATCCAGCCACCTGTCAGGAATGACAGCTATCCACCCATTCACCCAGTCTTCGAACACAACAGGTGATACCCACAAGCGTAAAACCTATGTGTTTATTCCCCAAATGTTTGTTAAACACTTGTCGGCAAAAGCCGGTTTGATTTCCACTTTCACACAATTAGTTGAAAAGTCAATACTGTGGGCTGGCAAAGCTCAGCGTGGAGCTGCAAGGCTCCAGGACTGCCCAAGCCAAGGACAGAGGGACCCAACCCCCATTCAAGCACATGGGTGATTAACCCCAGAATAGCAGTCTAGGGAAGGTTTGTGGATTGCAGGCAAACAACATGCACTTAATCCATGCTTGGTGCAAGGGACTTAAGGCAGGCTGTGAAAGCACAGCTCTACAGCTACCTTCTAAGACCTGGTATTAAGAAGTGATAAAGCCTTGACAAATGGATACAGGAACATAGGTAAGTCAGCCATTTTGCTTATCTGGTATATGGCTATATATTTTAAAGGCTGCTCTTCCATTGCATACATTTTTCTTGGGGATGGTATTTCTAAGTATATGAAATTTCAGGGAGCACATTTCTATTTCCAAACAGGATTAATCAGGAGAGATATTACCATAGGAATGAGCAGTTAAAAATAAATCCATCTGCTGCTGATGGAGAGAAAAAGGAGAATCCAGTTCACAGCAAAGACCACCTCCCCACCTCACAATCAGGGCTTTTCCAAAGGGTACAGCTCATCACCTCCTAACAGGACCAGGCTATAGGTCTTGAAAGACCAATTTCAGCAAGCCCTAAGCGAAGAAGCAAGCACTGAGAAAGTGCTTGTAACCATTTAGACATACTACAAGGCTAACAGCTAACTGCTCTGTGAAAAACTCAAATTTCAAGATCTGCAATAGAAAATTGGCATTTACAGCTTAATCTTAGTGTTTGTATGCCTAAACTGTATTTAGAATTTGTATGCTTAAACTGTATTTATTACTCTTGAGGATTAATAAATAAAATTATGTAATAATTTATTAATCCTTTTGAGTAGAGAAAAATCAGATTCCAAAACTCCTTTTTTAATTTACTCACCATTGGTGCAAATTCTTACTGAAGCTAATGGCTGCCTGCATAAGGAAGGGACAAAGCGCATGCCTCAAATGTAACCAAGCACAGTAAAATAATAAAAAAAAAATAAACCTTGATTTTCACATTATTAGTTGCATCTCAGCTTTGTTGTCATTGATTTGGGGAAATGTTTTATGACTCATTGCATGATGAGGGTTGGCCCACAGCTGTGAACTTAATATATTTCAGAAGAAAAAAAGAAAAATTTACCTTGCCCAAGAAAAACATTTACAAGTAAGGTACAGACACAGTAACCCCTCGTTCATTACACTGAAAGCTTTTTGCATTTCACCTGCTGAAATAAACATTTCTATTAAATATTTTTAATGACAATAGAGCCTTGTGTCCAAGTTCTGAGCCCACAGCTATAACACACACAGCACATGTGTGTTGGCTTACATGCAGAACAGAAATTAAGCTTATGTGACTGCATGTCTGATGGTCCAAGGCAGCACCAGTGCTGATGTAAGACAGACAGGTAAGCAACTGCAAGGTTTGCAGGCAGATCTGGATATTATGCCTGTATTGAGGAATCACCATGTCCCACAGGCGTGGGTAGCGCGCAAAGAGGCTATCTGCACCTACCGCTGCTCCAAAGACTCACATTTAGCTGTGTCTGATCTTGGCATTTTGCTTTATTAACACAAACCAAAACTACTTCCTCTTAAGATTGATAGCTTCTGTTCTCCTGGACAAGGACTGAACAGCCCGCGTGGCGAGAGCCTATATACATGTGTACCTGTGGGTATAAGGAGCCGCACATGCCCTTTCGCATCTGAAAGGCTCAGTCAGCAGTCTCCTATTCAGTCAGCAGAATCACTTGCTGCTTTCCCAGAAGAACCAGCCCCAGCTGGCAAGATAAAGTATCATTTTTAACATGAGGCAAGTGCTACCTGTACTAAAATCATGTCTAACAAAACAAGGTCAAACTCCATACAGTGAGAAATACTACAGCCAGCAGGTAACTTCTGTAACTTAATTTCTGCTGCAGTGTTTTCAGCAGGCAGACATGGACCTTAAATTAAAAAACATTAAGATAACAAATGGCCTCATTTCATAATTTATATATTTTTCTACTGAGATAAAAGAGGTGGCCAGGCCATAAACTTGCAAGTCCTAGTACTGCAAGAGTACTTCAACTTACTGCTTCAATAGCTCTAACACTGAAAATATCACGCAAGATTCCTGTCTATAAAATCCTATGCCATAGCCATGTCTGGGTACAGAGTGTTTCCTAGCTTCTCAGCCCCAAAATTAAAGCAGAGTATTTTTTGCAATTTGTGTTTCATTAATTTTGGCTCATAGATGCTTACAGCAACTGCCCTTTAGAAACCTGGAATTAGAAATCTCTCATTAGTCAGATTTTTCTTCTTCTGCATGGAACTGCAGTTGTAATATCATTTATGTAATATATATGTAATATCATTTATGAGTAGGGGAAAAAGGCATAGATTTAACTTATGGCATCAAAAAGGAAAGAGTGTTATAATGAGTACTGCAAGCAGATACTGAGGTGGAGAAAAGTGCAGTGCTGCACCTGCACCAAGAGTATGGTTTTGATTTACACAATAGTTTCCATGGGAATGGAGCAGCATGAAATTGGGTTTCCTCTACCTGATACACATCCCATGGAAACTTCATCGCAGGTGCTTTGGGCTGAAGGGTCTCAAAACCAGTGCAGAATCAAGCCACGTTTGCCAAGATGAGAGAGGCATCCTTTGCACTCTCCCCAGTGACACCCCTGCCTCCCCTGAGGTGTCCCAGATGATGCAGGCTTCATCTGGTGGTGATGGAAAAGTCTTGCTCCAAAAGTCACCTATTCTCACCTTCCCCAAGAGGACAGGGCGCAGAAAGTCTGTTAAAGCGACCTCACAACTCCATGACCTTACACTGAGAACTGATCAGCCCTGACTGCTCTCCAAATGCAAGGAATATAGAAGTTCAAAATATCCTACCATGTGCACTCCTCCTACCTTTTACTCCTGACACATGTACATGAAACAGGAAAACGGAAGCAATGTTTTTTTTAGTATTTTTTCCTCAGGTTTTTAGCTTTAAGTTTACAAAAAAAAAAAATAAATCAAAACCCTATTCCTATTAATATATGCGATAAAACTTCAAGCTGAAATATTAATTCTAGCTCTCAGTCCTTCATAATCTCTTTTTTTTCTACAAAGACAGCTACAGGACTAAGGTGTTCATAAGAATCTGTGCACAACACTTCTACAGCATTCATTTAAGATTTAACAAAGTTTATCATCCATGTCCTTTGTATCTTCACATAACATAATCATTTTGAAAGCTTCCACACGTGTTTTCAAATAGTGTCACTCTCTATGAGATAGACAAATCAGATTGTTACAAGAGAGTCTTAATTGCATTACATCATCTGAGTTGTAAATATTTGTCTAATTATTGTCCAGGTAGGGCAATCAGTAAAAGAAGAGAAAAATCCATTCTTTCTAACCCCAAAACAAAACAGACTTCCATTACTCGTAGGCATACTGTACTATACGCTTCTCAGACACACCGCAACGGTGGGTAAACACAAATGGCTTGAGGAGATGCATCACTTTTTCCCCTATTAATGCTTCAGGATCCCTGGCTTCCAATGTTTTGCAGTCCTCAAGGCATATTTCATATATTGTTTTTAAAGCTTATTATAGACCCTGAGGAGGAAAACTTAGATCAAATACAGTTTGACAGGTAAAGGGCATTGTGAAGGCTCCGTAAGCATATCTGCTACAGGGGGAATGTGCTCACAATGTAGAGCACCCTTTCTGTGCCATGCAGGAAGATGTACCTGTATACGCTTTTCCAAGCACTCCTTGCTCCAGTTAGGAAAATCATCATTTTACTCTGTGAAGTATAAGCACTACCTTACTCTTCTCGTGCTTTCCTCCTCACTGTCACCTCAGTACTGTGCAGACCAGCTGCAGAAACTGCAAACTGAGAGGGCAGAAAAACAGCATCACAGATACCCTCTTCAGGTTTGAAATAATGCATGTAAAACTAAATCCTTTTGTACAAAAATCAATGCACTTCATAGCAGCTACAGGAAAGCCTAGAAACACGTGGACATTTTAAAAAGTCCTTCTGCTTGTCCATCAATCCAGCCAAGAGGAAAAGCTTACATTTTCACAAACAGTGAACATTTTTATGCCTGTAACTTCAGAATATCTTAATGGGAGAGGACTCATTACCCATCTTATCCTGTAAACCATTCATATCTCTGACACGTCCAGATGCAGGTACCCAGAGCCTCCACTCGCTTTTGAAAACAAATGGCCCTAGTCAACTTGTTTTAAAAGTTGCATTTTGATATATATGATGTATTTTGTTCTTAACATAACAATACTATGTTACCCTCTTCACGACAATAGCTGTTAGGCTCAGAAGGTTTTCTGCAGTAACAGTTACAGGAAGAAAAATGCTATAAAACAGTACGTTACAGACCTCTCCTTTTAGGTACTTGGGATTATAAAATACCTAAACCTGTTACTGTAATAATTTCCACTTCTACAATTCCATCCAAAAAATCTCAAAACTTTCTGCTCAATCTTCACAATGCTCATGTCTACATTCTAATTTTTCCACATACTTGATGACAACTGCTTTTTAACAGCCGAATGGCCAGGTACTGAGACATCACACAAGAAATTGGATGAGGCTTTGAGCAACCTGATCTAGTGGAAGGTGTCTCTGCCCATGGCAGGGGGGTTGGAACTGGATAAGCTTTAAGGTCATTTCCAACCATTCTGTGATTTTATTAAATTTATTACATGGAAAGCAGACGAAAACAGCTCCGAAAATAACTTGGAGGTCAAATTTATGTCATTTACTAACTTCAAGTAATCAAACTCAGTTTAGCTGATGTATAAAAAAAGAAAAAAACCACACCAAAATGAGAAGAAAACACAAGACGAAGACAACCACAGCTATTTCTTCAGTGTCCATGGGCTTCACATACTCAGCTTTGGGCTGAGCCCCCATCACTTATGCCATGCCTCTGATTCTCAGCAAGGACACAGCTCCACATGGTGTCACAGCTGCCGAGGTCTCCTTGCATGCCCTGCAGCACTATCATCAGGGAAATCTGTTGCAAGAAAGATCTGAGAAGAACTGACAGCAGATTTACTATATATCTCACAGATTTAGTACTAGAGGCCTTCATAAGACTGTCTGGAAAATGCAGCTAAGACTGGGCATAATCTAATACACAGACAAAGAAGAGCAATGTGGCTGGTGGTTATCTTTAACTATATAATGGGGTTTGATCAAGAGGCCACCAAAATGAAGATCAAGTAGAACAGGCAGTTTTTCAAACCTGAGGAATTACACCTTGATTTTGACCTGGGGGAAACCTATCCATCTTTTAATTGCAGCCTTTAAGTCAACATGCTCCAGCTCTTACTTTCCCAAATGCTTCCTAAACTGATTGTTTACTCCCTCCTTAGAGCTCCCTTTTCCCAGAACAGGAAGACATTGCTTAAAGCAGCACCAGTCCTGTTCCCGAGTTCTTCTGATGGAAGCAGATCAGCCTCATAACCTGTGTATCACATCAGTTCATATAAGTGACAGAAGGAAAGACATTTAATTTACCTCACTCAAACAAGGACCATTTCTTCAGGCCTTTTCAAACAATGAGGAGTAACCCAGACCTTGCTAGCAGTTGTGAGGAGCTGACAGGCTGAGACACATTGCAGTCAAATGTTCATCACACGCTGAGCACACAGGTGGCATCATACAAATACCTCACCACACACTGAGAGAAAGAGAGAAAAAAGGTTGTTAGGTAAAGGAGGAGTTGAATGCAGATCAGTTGCATCCTGCAAGTTAATTATGTTGATTCTTCTACATAGTTGCATGAAAACTAAAAAATTAAAAGTAGGAACCTGAAATAGGGAATACATGATTGCACAGCAATGGCCAAGAAGATAACAAATGAAGTATTACCATTCAGCAGCTAAGGTTTCTGCTCAAGACCCAGCCTTAATGACTGGCAACTTCTGGATCAGCAGAAGCAGGAGAAGTAGCAGGTGATCTTCCTGGGTTGTCTGATTTCAACACTGTTCAGTGCTAAAACATCCCGATTTCCTAGGTTCCAAGTACTTGGAACACAAGGTAACTCATGGGACTGTTCTTTCGTTAGCATGAGCCATGCGACCTTAATGAGGTTAAAGTAAGCTGCAACACATTTTATTCTAACATTTAATGAACTGAGGGCTCAAAAGGTGCCATGTGTTTGCTTTCAGAAGTCAGCAGAACTGCAGTTCCCCAAGCTACCACTGATGTGTTCTTGCTTCGCCATCACTAACAGCTTCATTAGGGGCAGCCCTGCTGTAAACAGCTACCTGAGCAGGATCTAGCTGGTGCAGTGGAGAACAAAGCACCAGTCCAGCAGAAGGACCTCCAAGGCAGAACGGCTCCCTTCCCTCACCTACCTGCAGCTCCTCCCTGAGAGATGCCCAACACACTCCAGCCTGGCACATCCCCAGCCTGCCCCCTGGCCTTGGGCAAGGTGGTTGCTCTTGCATCAAACTAAACATCTCTAGGGGAAATAATTAAGGTAGGTTTGTTGCCTTGATTTTTTATTTTTTTTGGGGGGGGGTAATTTTATTTTTTTTTTGAGTCTTTCTTAATATTTTGAGTTCACTTGTGCCCAAATCCAGGCGTTCAAGATTTCAGCTCAGAACCAAACTGAAATGAGGTGCTTTTCATAAAGATTTACTGCTGATGCCTACGTTGATGAGGACTTTTTCCTTCTTCAGCTTTCTTTTCTCAAGAAAGTTGGTATTTTTCACTGCTTTAATCCAGGAAATGCTAAAAGGTTTTGGGGTGGTGGGTTTTTTTTTTCGTTTGGGTTTTTTGTTGGTTTTTTTTTTTATATTTGATGGATTCTATTTCCCCACTGCTATCTGGTAGGAACATATAATCTTTCCTTCAGAAAGTATGCACATCTACAGGCAATACAGAGAAATGCCACATGGTAAACTTAAATACAAATACACTCTCCCAAAACCTGAAATTAAGCTATTGTTATTACACCGTTCAAGGGATTGAATGACTACTAACCATAATTTAGCTAAGATCAAGTGTAAAATCTGTTTAATAATACCCAATACATCCTCTATCTAGGAGATTATATCCTGCATTTGCAGGGCATTGACTCAATAATCTAATAGGTCTTTTCCATCTCTGACTTCTATTAGCCTATGAATTATAACAAAAGGACCATTAGGCAAACCATAATTGTGGAAACAGCCTTTGACACATGAGACTAACTACTGCAATGGTACAGAAAAAAAAAAGAACCCTAAAATTAAAACATGGACAGACAATTGAAAATAAAGCTTTCCTTTTATCCAAGTGTTAACTTGCTTGATTAAAATAACGAGAAAACCTCAGTAAGTCACAGAGAAGGCACTTTTTCTCTGCATCTTGTTAGGTAAAACTGCCCTGTTTTGACAGCACTGCAAATGCTGTTTTGTCACTGAAGGAGGGACTGGGGTTTATGTGGGACACTTCCCTCAACTGCTGCATCTACACAACCAAACTTGCCTGGAGGTCCAGAATTATGCTGGCAGACTGCCTTGGTTCTGCTGGGGAAGGTCCCATGCCTTGGCTTCCAATGAGCTTTACCTGGGGAAGGAAAAAAAGACAACCCAAAAAGCCCAGAAAAGGCACAAAGCACACAGCCAAGGTTCATTGCCTGTGAAACTGCCAGGAACAGCTCTGCTTATCACACATTCTTGCAAATAAGGTCATCAGCTCTGCAATAACCTTAGGGAAAAGAAGAGTTAACAAATGAAGTCACACATTTTAATACATTCACAGGAAATGTAAACCTCACAAGAGCCTAGCAGTGGAGACACCTGCAAAGAGAATCAGCAAAAAAATCAGATTTCATCTCCCTTCTGCAAGGGCTCATTTAGATTTCTGAGTGTTAGCAGTGCCCAGCTAGTGCTCTCCCTTGATATTGCAGGAGCTGCCAGAACCAACGTGAGACAGAAGGGCTGCCGACATGGATGTGTTATTTCTTCTGAGCATACATCCTCCCCTGATGGCACGTGCAGCTGTGGACTCTGCACCCCAAGACAGTCCTTCCACAGGGGGGTTGCAGGACCTTTGTGTCCACCTGAAACTGACCAAAGACCTGGGATTCATATCAGATGTGTGAATAGCTGAGTTAATTCCAGAGCTATTCACTGAGCGAGAAGGCAACCACACATCCAAGTCCTGCACCGAGGCCTCGATGCTCTCAATGCACCTGCACAATGCTTTCGGCAGGTGCACAGATCCCCAAGAGTGCAGAGATTTAATATCTCAGGTGAGGGAATGAACACACCACGAAGTCCTGTCTCAATCCCACACTTTCACAGTCAGTACTGCAGGGAAGTCACCCCTCCATTCACAGAAAGGGTTAGAGGAGCTCATCAGCATTTGGCATCAGCAAAGCACCGATGACACTAGACATGAACCATGATCACTGCCTTTCTAACAAAAATTACAGCTTTCTGTTTTTTGTAAAATTCCTCAAGCTTAATTAATAAGTACTTTTTTACATGAACTATTCCTTTTTTTCCATTACCTTCTAATACAACTGTTTATGCAAAACACATTCATTAAAGACAGTTCTGCAGTATCATCTGTTTATGCTGCTATTTGCAAATACTGCAAAGAAAAAGCACTGGCTAATATCTTACCTTTACAGATTCTACTGCTTCCAAGATGCCTAGCTGTAGGAACTGCAAACTGGAGCCAAGCCCATGCATCCATTTGTTGTACAGGGCTCCTCGCACAGCTGTGCCACTGCACCATGGAGCAGACTTGCAGCACATCTGCTCGGCCAGCCCCAGCCCTCTGTGCAAGGATGCTGCCAACTGCCTTGCCGTGCCAAACCGGGTGGCAGAGCGGGTTTATTATTGTTTATGAAACAGAGGGATATCCAGTAGGGATTAGGAGGACTCTCAAGATCACTTCTGTTTGTGACTCGAGCAGGATTTGAAAACAGGTCTTTTCAACTGGCAGTGAGTAAAATTATACATTTCTGCAACAACGTGCTTAGAGCCGTATTAACACTTTCATTTTAAAAATCAGTTTTCCAAGAGGTTTATGAGTTGGCAGCAAATATTCTTCATGAGCTAACAGTGGCCACACCTGAATTATTTTCTCATTAAAATCAGATCCTGAGAAATATCCACGCAAAGAGCCTGTTGACTGAACAGAACCCATGAAAAAAGCATATGGGCAAAACCTGCTTGGGTTAAACAAGAAAGCTTTACCCATTTACAGTGATGACATGCTTGCTTTCATCACCTGCTGTACTTTATAGCCACTGAGTTCAGCAAACAGCCACAAGCAGTACAGGAAACAATCCTGCACTCGCAGGAGCGACAGTATGAGTTTAATAGAAATGTTAATATTGACTCTATCACAAATACAACAACCACATTTAAACAGGCTACTCAGTATTTCATTCTGCTGGGCTCCTGCATTCAGAGAGCCTGGGTTGCTCCATTTCGCCTTTTCACCTCAAGCACGTTTTCCAGTTTTCATTTTGTCCGCATGCCCCATGACAAGCTCATTAAACTCAGTTACATTTCCTTCCAGCTCAGATTTAAACACTGTTTCTTTAAACTTACTTCTTTCTCACCAATACCCGTGGTCTGCATTATTTCTGCACTAGAGAGCAAAGCAAGAGTTAATCTGGAAAATAAAGTCATCCTGAGCCTGGCCCTAATTCCTGGACCAGGCTTGTCTCAGGGGGTCAGAGCAGGTTGCATTCACTTATCAGTTTCTGCAGGGCCATCTCCAACCTGTTTTTTTCAGTTGTCTTTTTTTTTTTTTTTTGAGTTGCGGGGGGGGGGGGGGGGTGATGGGGGAAAGAGGGGGGAGAAAGAGGAGGAGGGGAACAAAAAACCCCACAAAAATATTACTTTCATCTAAAAACATGACAGACTTGCTGTCTGCCTTCCAAATCACCAGTGCAGATGCTCAAATACCCTGAGCTTACCACCATCAGCTGTACCAATGTCCCCAGAAGACTTGCCCAGAGCCAGCCTTACCTTGGTGTTCCGCCCGTGGCCCTTCCAGCCATGCCAAGGTGCTCACAGCCTGGCCCTTTTTAATTCACCTTTCATGTAAGATTTTTGTGAGGCACCACATTAGAAGTCAAGTACGTTGCTATCTTCCACATCCCCATGCACCGCTTTGTAATTCAGTCTGAACCACTGCATTTGATGGCATGGGTTCTTCTGCATTAAAAAAAAAAAGCCTTATCACTCCTATTTTTCTCCATGTTTGGCTGAAGAGAGAACACTGCAGTATTAATCCCAATTAAATATTTGCTTGACTTGTAAATGAATTGTGGATGTCCGAATAAAAACAACACAGGATTTCTCTCTGAAATTGCACTCCAGTGCAAAAATATCTGTAAACATTCTCAGGGTTTGTGCATCCTCTGATCACCACAGAAAATAAACCTGCTTGGAGGGTCCACAGCACAGCTACTTCTAGGATTACAAAAATAATCAGTCCTATTTCACCCCTTGTTTACTGAACCTGCATCTTTCTTGCCTAAGACTTTAACAAGGCACAGACAGCAGATGCTTGTAGTTCATTTTAGCTAACAATCTCATTGGTTTCACTAATAACTTTTTCCAGATTACTTTATGCCATTATTTCATATTTTTTTGCATTTCTCTTAAAAACACAACTCGAACAAATGTCTTATAGGAAACATGTTTTTCTCCCTCACAGACATATTGGCCACTTACAAACGATTACAGAAGTAATGTGAACACATTTACCATTTATTGTGCGTTATGCATATGTATATATATTTTATATATGTATATGATGTTTATATATATGATGCTATACTAACAAGTCCTTAGTTTCAACAATTTGTTAATGCCAGTATACTCATGTGCTTAAGGTTTGTGAAATAGAGCCCAGTTTCAAAGCCAAATTTGTAGTCAGGTAATGAAGCCACACCAGTACTCAGGAATCACATCCATATTATTTAGGGAAATACCCAGTTTTACAGTAAAATAGTAAAAGGCATATTACAGCATCTAATCACTCAGCTTCCCAAAATGCTTAGCTGCAGCTGTAGGGAAATACTGTCTTTTGAAAATAGGAGACTCTTGAACCTTCACTAAGTAACTTCACAAAACCCCACAAAAAAAAAGCATTATTTGCAGGAGCAGCACATTCTATGTCCATGGACTCAGCAGATTCCTGCTTCTACACTTCTATTCTTGCCATTTCTTACAACAGGAGGGTAAAATTGTCAAAACTAAGGGTGCTAAATTACTTAAATGTCTCTGAAACTAGCTTACCCAGTATCTTGACACAGGTATGGCTGCTTACAAAAAGGATGTTCAGAACTGGAGAGATGTATTTAAAAAATATGTGTGTATATAAATATTGTAAAAAAAAAATAAAAAAAAAAATTAAAAAATCAGAGTTTGCAAGGCTACCTGCTTCCCCAAGCTTTCCAAGGCAGTGCCCTGATGTCAATGCAGCGAGTGCCTTCCACAGGCTGGGAGCACAGAGACTGTGCATCTCACCACAGGCTGTAACCCCCATGCTCAGCACCTCTCAGCCCTTCTGGATCCTACCCCAGGAGCAAAGCGACCCGGCCAGGGCTGCCAGGAAGAGCTGCTCACCTGCCCTTCTGCTGGGAGGCAAGGAACTGTCGTAGCAGCTGAGAGGGAGCAAGCAGAGATAAAATCAGGAGAAATATCTGGGACAAAAAAAATGTCAACCCATACCAGCTGGGGGACAGTCTGAAAGAGAATAACATTTAGAAGCAATCCTACAGAATTAGCCACATCGGTGTTAACACAGGGCGATCCCCATGTCTTAGAGCTACCGAATCACCTGCAGAACCCTCCAGCAGAGCTTTGTAGAGGCAGCTGCGTGCATCTCGAGAGAAGTGTGACACCCTGCCTCTGTGCAAGCAAGCGGGGTTGCAGATTGCACCTCTCTTTCTAAATGCTCATGCTTCCTGTTTCCCAGGAGCACATTTAAGAGGCAGAACAGGCAAGGGTACAGGTGCTGCAAAGCTGCAGAGTACCCATTATGATACACGGAGCACACCTTGCTGCAGCCACAGGCCTTGTAACAGCTCAAGAGGGCTCCAGCTACTGCTTCCTCCTTGCCCCATGTGGAGATCGCTGGAACACAGCATGCCCTCCAGCTCACACACCAAATATCGTGGCTGTTCTCCATGTTCCAAGCCCAGATCGAGTACAATCAAGCAGACACTGCTTTGATCTGAATTGCAGAACCATCCTGTTTTAGCTGCAGTTCCACTCCCCACACCATGACCCAAGCCCATCCCTGGCTCAAGGTCCCCTCCCCAGAGCCAGAACATTCCCTGAGGGGCTGTTGGTATCCACTCACTCCTCCCGCAGCAGAAGCCCTCGCTGGCCTTTTACGTTTTACTCCAGAGCTTGTCGCTTCACTTTATTTCTTTATGAAGAAGCTGGAGTGTCCCTTGGTGTCAGGTACATACCTTAACTCTTTAAGCAAGATGTGTCACAATCAACACCGGCCTCACCTCTTCCTGTCTGCATGCCATGGTGAGCACCACCAACACCTAATCCTGGAATCCATCCATGCAACTGCCATATCACCAGTTGAGCAGCTGTTTCAGTAAAAAAATACAGGCATTTCTCTACATTTGATTCCAGATCCAAACCATTTTTGCATGGTTTTTTTGAGAATGGGAACACATGGAAAACACTTTTTGCCATTTATTTTACAACCGAATTACAGATACATTTTATTGTCTACAATTCTGGGTTGTCATAGTATACAGTGTAATTTGCATGGAACATTAAAATAATAGAATAATTAAAACTTTGTCTTGCTGTCTCTTTGTAGAAAACCAAGTTAGTCAAGAAAAAATTAGCTAAGTAACATTATTTAGTATTTATTAACATGTGCATGCCCCTATGCCTTTAATAAGATCTGCAACGAGCATTAAAAGCTATTTTTGCCGGTGCTGTAGAGCAGATTTGTCCTATTAAAGCCATTACTTCAATCACCAAACCTGAAGTGCTGCGATTTAGAACATTAACCCAGCACACGCAGCAATCACCACTGCTGCCGAAAACTGACTGTAACAGCCACCACCGCAGTGAACCGGAGGGACTGAGGCCCCAGCTCTGCCAAGAGAGGTTACACACATAAGCTGTGTGGCTACATAAGAAAGTTGTTCAAGTATCATTTCCCCTAAACAGAAACAGGAAACTCTTTCTGCATCCTCAAAGCCACTCCATCATGAAAGAGGGAGCTGAGGATAAGAGTGTTAATTGACCAAACCACCCAATAACGTTATAGAAGTTCTCTCATCTTAGTGAGGGTCCCAAATTTACTACCGAGATTTGGTGTCATACAAAAAATATCGTATACAGGTGTGGAATAAAAATTAGAAATTATCTGAATAGACATGAGGCCTATTCAGCTAAACATATTGTTTGCATTTATCCAAAACTAGTTCTATCATCACTCACTTGGTAGCCTGGCACGTTCTCCATCTTACAGAAAACACTGCACTGGCAACTCGAGCAATCGCAAATCATCTTGCTGAATTAAGCAGGGCAGCCGTGCTAGCACTGTAATAAACCAAATACATTTATATTGCATCTGCATTAAGTTCTAGTTGTGCAGAAACCCCTTGCCTCCAGATTTTCACAAATCTGTATGCCTGACATGGGTTTTTTTGCAGGAGAACACAAATCACCTGTTTTGTCAAAACCAGCTCTTCCAATCCTACTTACACCACATTAAAATGTAACAATTCCATAATTTACCTAGAAATGCACTTTAAAATAAAATAAATTAAAAAAAAAAAAAAATCAAACAACCAAAACAACCCCAGACCCACAAAGCTGATGTTTCTTTGCAGATCGTTTGCCTCCAAACCAGCCCAGACCACAACAGTCTGGCAAAGGCTACTACTTACTACTAAAATAGGGGAGGAAAGACAGGGGGAAATCAGAAAAACAGAGAGAGAGAGCACACCATATAGAAAATGTCAAATATGTCAAAACATTCATGAACACCAACATCTCCCTCTGCACCACAACCAGCTGTAAAGGTTACGTAGGGCTAACGTTTCAGCAAGTGCAGATTATGCAGCAGTGGGTTTACTTATACATAAAAAAATCAGCTACAGGTGCATCCAAAGTGTTTTCATGTATGCAGCCGGCACAGAGATTTCTACCATCACAGAAAAGTCAGAAGGGTAAAATCACACAAAACATGAATTTTCCAGCTTTGACACAAATTCCTCTTGGCTGCTCGCTATGTATGTGACATATACAATGAGGATAATTAGGTAAAAGACTAAGAAAGCAAATGTTGCTGATTGCATTCCAAAACTAATAAAGCTCCTACACGGGTCTCGTGCCTGCAGTAATTCATCTTCCTGGTGCTACGCTCAGGAAAGGTGGTTTCAGAATACGTCGCGACACTTTCTTGTCCCTAAGTCACTGATGGTGAATTATATCGGAATTACCTCAGATGAGCACAGTTTTATGGAACTTGAAGCGTAACACATGCAAGGCATACACAGCATTACCCAGGCCCCCAGATAAATGGAGCTTAAATTAAATATCTCAAGTTGAATACAATGCACTGTATAAGCAAACACCTGCCCTGAGCTCATCCCCAGTTTGTTTGTCAAGTGTGTAAAACCTGGTGTGCGTGGGGGGAAATGACACCTTTGTGCAATCTTCTCATCCTTCCACAGCAGGAGGAGAAAAGTGCCCAGTGTGGAGAGAAACAACAGGACCATCCACCACAGACCCGCATGGGCTTTGCTGGAGATAGAAATGTGACTTTTGGATAGAAAAAGCATGCAACAGTGTATTGAAGGATTAACTCTCCTGCGGACAGTGCAATTGTATGAGAGAGGGAAAAAAGTGAGGTTCAAATCAACCCAGTGGCCTGATAACAAACTACAAAAAGGAAATCCTGAGGGAACAGAATGGAACGGGTTTTGTCTGCTTTCTCACACTAGACGAACAGAAAAAGCAGTAACAGGTTTTATAACCAGCACAGAACTAAAATAATTAAGACAATCACTAATCGAAAACATTGTAAGCTTGCAGAAATAAAACCCTTTCATAAATCCTCCTAGTGATACTACCACTTAAAAACTACTCCTTCAGTTCCATATTCTGTGTTGAGCTTCCATTACAAACATTTTCTTAAGTGTCTCCACACAGTGCTTGCTTCTTTCCTTCTCTTTCTCCTTTCCGGGGGTCTGCAGAGCCAGGAATGACACAGACTCCTCTCAGGGAGCCCCGAGACTCTGGTAGCCCTTTTCTCTCGGCCCTGCCTAGCCTGCCGCAGGAGACCCCCTGCCGCGGCACGCCGGGCACCGCGACGTGGCCTCCCGCGCCATCCGTGCGGTGCCCAGTGCTTGGTACCCAGAGATTAGTGTCCAGCCCGCCCCTGGTCACCCCGGTACCGCGCCGGGCCCACCAGTTGGTAACCGCCGGAAGAGGATAAACCCCGACAGCGAAAGGAAAGAACCGCCGGGTGTGAGGCGGCTACTCCGGTGGGAGGGCTCCTACTCTCCCCCAGCTGCGGGTCATTAACGGCGCTGGAAAAGTTCTCGCCGAAGCCGCCTCGGGGAGCATTCGTTCAGGGAAAGCAGCTGGTGTTAGAGGGGAAACGGGAGCGGCAGAGGCTGCGGTGAGAGCTGAAGTCCCGGCAAGCTCAGCCCCGCGCCGGCGGCAGCACTGAGCTCCGGGAGACAGCGCCCGACCTTGTCCCGCGCCGCACCGCTCACCGGCGGCTCTGGCTGATGGCCCCGTCTCACGGTTCTTCTTACGAATCCCTCGCCTAACCAACAGCCACCAAGTCCCTATCCGACAAACCCAGGGAGTCCCTTCCACTAACCCAACCACCCACCGAACAGCTCTAGGGCTCGCAGCTCCCCCGCGCCTTCCGCAGCTAACCGGGGTACCGACGGGCCGCCGACCGCAGCCCTCCGACGGGCCAGCACCCCGGGGATCACACACACACCCACTACGGCAACGATTCCCTTGCTTCCGCGGGTGAGCGGTGGGCGCGGGAGATGCGCGGTCCCTGGCTTCCCCACATCTCTCACAACCCGCATTTGTCTCCCGTGGGTCTCTCCATGGCAAAATGATTTCGGGGTTTGCACTTTATCCCCCCGGGCATTTGATTTGATTTTTTTTTTTTCGTGGCGCAAGAGGCTGAAGTCTCCTAAATCCCCAGCCGTGCCGACGGAATCGAGTTCCCTCCTCCCGTTCTGTCCTCTTTCCCGGGACACCCGTGCAGCGTTGAGTATCCCCGTCTCACGCCAAGCCCCCTTTCTCCCCGTGCCCCCCGGGAAGCTCCTCAGCGCTCAGTGGAGCCGCCCGCTCCGGGAAGATTCCTGGGAACCGGGACTATTTGGGAGGCAACGAACGAGCAGCCCAGGCGCAGGCACCCCCTGGCCGAGCCCCCCCTTTGCTACGCTATCCCCGAGCTCCCGGGGAGCCGAGCTCGGGGTCCGCGGTGAAGGCGCTCGCCTC
The DNA here is from genome assembly GCF_034315485.1 of Pezoporus occidentalis. NCBI lineage: Eukaryota > Metazoa > Chordata > Aves > Psittaciformes > Psittacidae > Pezoporus > Pezoporus occidentalis. The sequence continues at coordinate 5,086,890 of NW_026915877.1, forward strand.
AATGGGCGGTCTGGGGGTGTCGGGGCGCCGGAGGGAGCGACGCGGGGGGGAAGAACCCACCTCCGCGCGGCGGCTTCTCATCTTCCTCTTCCTCCCGCGAAGCAGAGCGCCGGCGGCCCCGCGGCTGGAGGGGAACCGCCAGCTCGCCCGTCTGTCCGTCCGTCTGTCCGTTCGTCCTCGGGGCGGCTCGCTCCGGCTTCGGCACCGGCACCGTCCCGCGTGGGGGAGGCGGGAGGCTCCGCTCCCCACTTCGGCGGAAAGAAGGCGAAATTCCATTCGTTTACATGTTTTATTGTTGTAAACATTAAAATCGTCTTTCTCAAAGAAAGAGTTATCGAGAGGGAAATAATGAAATAAAACAAATAAATCAGCGTTTCAAACGGTCGTACACCACGGGGGGGGGGGGGGGGGGGGGAAGGCAGTGACTCGTACCGTGTGCCACACCGGAAACGTACAAAGAAAACCACCACAGAATATGGCAATATTAAAAATATTACTCGAACGTAAAATAATATATTAACCGACAATTTTAGACATAAAAAACCGGAACAAAACAAACCAAAAATTCAAAGTGCTCAGTAATTTCCAGGGAGTTATGTATATTATAAGCACTCTGGAAACAGTCAAAAGCTGCTGCATGCAAGATTTGTTTAGCTTTAGACAACAAAATAATCAAGATATAAACTTCTTTTTTTAATCAACATCAACAGTACATACAACACTTACAAACAAGGGGTGTCGGACGGTGTTTACAAACACGATGTGTCCCACTGGGGAGGAGTTCAGGGTTTGTAATACTTGTGCCCACCTATTTTACAATTGAGAAAATGTTTGAAGCTTAGATAACTACCAGTCTTTATAAAAGCTAACAGACTACATAGTGTCTGAAATACTATTTATAGAATATAGACATTACTGAAATAGCAAGTGCCTATAACATTGTCACCCTAGAGTCATCATCATGCTTTCCTGGTACAGAGAGATTTAGTTTTCTTTCTCTTTAGTCTTTCTGTTTTTTTCTTTTTTTTTTTTTTTTGCAAACACGTTTAGCTTTTATTTTTAATTATTTTTTTAGAATTGTTTTCCATATTTCTTCGTAAATAGGCACAGAATAATTTTTAAAAAGCCAAACTGCATCTGATAAATTTACAAGCCTTCGCCTTCTTTAATGACATGCCACCCACGTAACATTTAGGTTGTGTATATATTACAGCTTTCTTTTACAGCAGAAAACTTTAGTCTTTAGGAGGGTGAGACTTGTGGGTCACCTTAACACTGTCACTGTGTGAGTCTTAGCTGCGTTGCCAGATATGTTCATCTTTTTAATCAGAAGTCCTTAATAATAAATTCATTTATAAGCTGATAATAAAAAGTTTATACCATGGTGTTGTGTAGTCCATGATCTGCATCCATGATGGCCCAGAGCCAAAATGCCCGCTCAGGTTCTGCCTGCAGGAGTTAGCAACACTGGTCACTGGTTTGGGGGGGGGGGGGGGGGAGGTGAGCACCCAGGGGTGCCACTAGGGGCCCAGGCCAAGTCCCCTTCAGCCAGGTGACGTTTCTCTTCAGTTCAGTGCAAGTGCACAGGAAGAGTCTTAAAAAGGTAAAGTGTCCAGAAAAAGTTTGTCGATTATTGCTGGCGGTGGCACCAAATCTTCCAGTTTCAGGTAGAAAATGCGCTGCAGCCCCTGCGTGCAAAGCGTGCGGAGTTCGGGGAGCTTCCCCAAGAGTTTGGACAAGTAGTTGGGGCGATTCAGCCCCCCATTATTAAAAGTCACATGGTCTTTCAGACAATTCACAATCTTGTTTTGAAGCTCTTCCACCCTCTTGGGTTCTTTAAGCCCATGCCGCTCTGTAAAACAGAAGAATGTGGGAGGTTATGGGTGGGAGAGGGAGAGGAAGGTGGCAGGAGGGGAATGGGAGTTGCCAGGGGGCTGAGGGGCACTGACCTGTGACCATGGCCAGGGCAGCGATGCAAGAGAAGGCAGAGATATCGATGTTCATGTTTTGCAAGTTGGAGGAAAATTCAACAATGGAATCAATCCACTCCCCAAAGCCGCGGACGCACTGCAACCGGTGCAGGACTACCCCGTTGCAGAAGATAAGCTTGCCCTCCACTGGGTTTGACCTGGAAGGAATGTGACATCCCCAACATGAGCAGATGAATGAATGAGTAAAAAGGAAAAAATCAAATAGAAAGAGGAAGAAAAGAAAGAGTAGGAGAAAAAGAGAGAAGGACAAAAGATAAAGAGGGAAGGTGAGAAAGACGGAACAGTGGGAGAGAGAAAGGAGAAAAGGGGGGAAAGAGAGAAAGAGGCAAGGGGAGAAAGAAATAGACAAGGGGGGAAAGAAAGAAAGAGGCAAGGCATGGAAGTGTTAGAGCTAGAGATAGGTGGAGGCATAGAGATATAGAGATAGAGATATAGAAATAGAGATGGAAAAATAGAGAAGAGTAAAAGAGAATAAAAGAAAAAGAACAGAGAAGAAAGATTTAAAAACAAAAGGAAAAGAGAAGATGGGGTGAGAAAAGCTAAACAACTAATTACTTGAAGAGCAATAAATGAAGGATTTAAGAGGCACCTAATTACTGAGGAGTTAATAAAATGCAGATCAGTGGACCCTGAAAGGATCTGATTCCATAACGGCCCAGAAGCCCCCCTCGGGTCCAGGCACTCACCTGTATGCCAGCCGCAGCACAAACAGCTCCAGGAAGGCAGATTCGAAGAGTAGGTCCTGGTCTGTCTTTGGGAGGTCAGTGAAGCCAGGGATTTTTTCTGCCCATCCTCGGATGATCTCCATAGAGCCAGTCAGGAGATCGTAGAACTGCTGGATGTGCTGAGTGTCATCTCCACTTATCTGGTAGTCGGGGTTAGCCTGGAACTGGAAATCCATTTTGAAAAGCGCTTAATGAGGTTCTCTAAAGTATATAACCCGTGAAATTGCTAGCCCCGTTTCTAGTCGGGGAGCTGGGTTTTTACAACAATTAAACCTCACTCTGACCAGGGAGGAAATTAGACGTTCTGGGGCAATTAATCCGGTTAGGAGCAGCACTCCAAGGCGGCCGCTCTCTGCACACAGAGGCCAGTGCGTGCATGGCCTGTGTGCAGCCACAGGCAGAGCCCCTGCCGTTTGCCCCAGAGCTGGCCCAGGGCAGGGGGGGGCAGCCGGGTCACCTCTCCCGGGCCACGGGGCGCAGGTAAGTCCCTACGCGAGCTCGGTCCAGCTTACCCTGGAATAGTCCAGGCTGGTCATAGCCGGGTTGGAGTCGACATGGGCTCTCACCAGCGCACTGATCAGACTCACCGGGGGAGAGGGGGGAGAGGGCTCCTGGGGGCTCTTCGGTTTGGATGGCAGGCGACCCCTCCGGCCTTTGAGGCTGTCTGTGCGCACCACTGCAAGAGAGACAGGGCTCAGCCAGGGCCCGGCGCGGTACAGCCCAGCGTGGCTTGGGAAGCACGGCTCCCACAGACTCACACTCACCCTCCTTCACCATGCCGACGGCCAGGCACTTCTGGAAGCGGCAGTACTGGCAGCGGTTGCGGCGGCGCTTGTCCACCGGGCAGTTCTTGTTGGCCAGGCAGACGTACTTGGCATTCTTCTGCACTGTGCGCTGTGGGGGGGACGGGACCAGGCAAGCAGCATCAGTGGTCAGGTCCACAGGTCCACTCCTGGGCCACCTCAATCTCCCCAACCTCTGTCTTTACTTCTTATCCCCCCCCCCCCCTTTTTTTTTTCCTCCTTTCTTTCTTTTTTTTTTCCCCCCCCCTTTCCCAGGGCATTTAACAGGAGAAAATTGATAGCGTTAACATTTGAGCTAACCTTGCAGCTCCTAGCTGTGTTTTATATGCCAAGAGGAGGAAAGGAGACGCTCGGTAAATACAAATCCGTGGGCATTCATATTATTTACATTCCTTGGAGACCTCCTCTATTTAAAATGATAAGATTATTCAATCAGGATGGTGAAATAAAGAGATCACTTAATGTTACCACAGGGAATTCTGTTCCACATGGTTAGCTCAGACGCAGCTCTCTGTCCTAACCGATTTCCGTCTGAAGGGGAAAGCGGCTGCTGGCCCCAGTGCCCCCCCGCTGCCCTGCCTGTCACCCGCTGCCCATTGCCGATCACCCACAGCTCACCTTGAAGAAGCCCTTGCAGCCCTCGCAGGTGCGAACACCATAGTGCTGGCAGGCAGCGTTGTCCCCACAGACGGCACAGAGCCCCTCGTTGGAGGGGGACCCCCGTGAGGGTGGCGAGGGCACCTGGCTCTCCAGCAGCTGCGGAGCATGGCCCAGCTGCAGCCCCGGGAAGGCCATGGAGGGCTGCTTGCGAATGGGGTTGGGGACTGCAAAGGCCTGTCCGTCCACGGTGTGGTGGGCCCCGGCTGGCTCGGGGTTCATGGGGACATGGAGTGGCCCGTCAAAGCGCATCTGGCAGCTGGAGACAGGGGTGCCGGGGGGCGACTGCTTGAAGGAGAAGAGGGAGAGGCGGGAGACAGGCGTTTTGCGTTGCTCGAGCATGTGCGTGGTGGCCACATAGTTGGGGTGGAAGTTGTGGAGGGAGCCAGGGTCGTCCCACACGGGGCCGTGCTGCACCTGGAAGCCGGGCGTAGAGGGGGTCGGGGGCGACGAGGGCTTGTAGTACACGGAGCCTGAGTGGGACATCATCTCCTCGGACTGAGAGGGGAGGTGGCCGTGCTGCTGGTAGCCATGCATCTGAATGTCTTCCACCTTAATGGAGGACTGCTGTCCGGAGAGGGGCATTTGGTACAAGCAAGGTGGCTTCACGTCGTAGCTTGTGTTGTAGTTGTCCATAAAGGTACTGAAGCTGGGGAGAGAAGTGGTGGCAGTGATTTCAGTGTTGGTGAGGTCCATGCTAAACTTGACAAACTCCGGAGTTAAGAAATCGGAGCTGTATTCTCCCGAAGAGTGGTAATTGTAGCTCTGGGAGGCCGGGCTGGCTCCTTGAGGCGAGGACCCATACTGAGCCTGAACACAGGGCATGGCTGGAAACGAAACATGGTCATGTACACTCGGCCGCACAACGCGCTCCCTCCGCCCGCCCCGTCTCGTCCCGCCCTGCTCCGCGCCGGACACCGCGATCCACGGCCGCCGGGGGGGAACGGGGTCGGCGGCGAGACCCCCCCTTCCTCACCGCGGGAAAGAACCGCACAAACCTTCAGCCGGGTGAGAGGCGTTTTCGGGAGAGCCGAAGGCGGACAGCGTCGGAGCTCAGCGGGGAGCGGAGTTTCCGCGGCTTCAGAGCACGAAGGAGGGCTCCAGCCTGCCCGGCGCGCTGGCTGAAACACAGACACACCGACCGGCTCTTCAGGCGTTACGGGGCGGCGGCGGAGCGCGTAGAGTCCCTGGGTTGGGCTCGGCTCGGGGGGGGGGGGGCTTTATAAATTGGGAGGAAACTTTCCACCGGCAGCTGCGCTCGGCTCTCGGCCACCGCCGGGATTGCCCCGCGGTGTCAGGTGGAGACAAGCCGGTCCGGTTTTCCGCCTCTACCGGCAATGCGAGAGGCGCGTCCCCCGGGGGGAAGCCGGGCGAACAGCCGAGGCTCTCGGGGACCGCGAGCCGCCGCCGGTGCTGGGAGAGTTGACAGCCCGCACCGGGCAGCCCACGGGTGACACGCGGCCACGGGCGGTCAGTCCCGGGCTGGAGAAACGCCGGGCGCGCCGCGGCACCCTGCTCCCACGGGCGATCGGCGGGACGGGAGCGCGAACGCGCCGCCGCTACCCCACGCCCCCCCTCCAGCGCCTCGCGCGTGGAAACCCGGTGTGAGCGCGGGAATGGGGGCGGACGGACCGGTTGCGCGCGCGGGCACTCACCGTAGAGCGGCGGCCCGTGAGCGCATCCAAGTGCCGGGCGGCGGCAGGCAGAGCGGCGTCAGCGTCGCGCCGGGCGGGCGAGGCGGGCGGACTGGCCCTTCCCCGCAATGTGCCTTTGTTTATGTGGGCTCCCCGCTCCACAGCCAACGTGCGCCTCGAGCCCCTGCGCGTCACCGCGCGTCACCGCCGCACCCACCAATCCGCTCGCCGAGGGGCCGGCTCGGCCCCGCCCCCGCGGCAGCGCGCTCCCTTTGGTAAATTTCCGACGGTGACGTCACGCAGCGGGACACGCCCCGAGCGGGCGCCCCCTCGGTCGTTCCCCCCTCCGCTCCCACCCCCCGACGGCAGGGGAGCCCACGGCGCCGCAGCAGACCAGCGCCGCTCCTCGCGCCACGTCCACGCGCGGCACCTTAAGCGCGAGCGGGGCGTGGCCTCATTTGCATAGAGGGCGGTTGCGTCACTCGCCGGGCGAAAGGGAAAAAGTGAGAGCGGGGCGTGGCGGCGGCGCGCGTGTTCCCCACCCACCCACCCACCCCGCGTCACCATTGACGCAACCGCCCGACGCGCCAAAAATAGCGCGCGACCCGACGGGAGCTCCCCGGGGCGGCAGCAGCTCCCGGGCACCCGCTGGCGCGGGTCCTCGGGGCCTCCCCACTCTCCCCACACCCGGCTTGTTAGAGGGGAAAACCCCTCTCTGTGAAAGCGAGGAGCCGGGAGCCGCCCCACGCCGCCTTTCATCTCTGCTCCCTGCAGACGCACGCAGTGGTCCTTGTTCCACTTCCCACGCAAAACTGAAGCGGGTTTTATTTTATTCGCCCCCTGCGCAATGCCGACACGCCACCCGCGCATTCCCCATTAATAGCGCGAGTCCCAGGCAGCACGGGCCAGAGCAGCATCAGGACTCAGAGCAGAACCATATTTGTGTCCTGGACGGCAGCGTGCTCATTAAAAGCCCATCAGTCATCTTTGCTCCGCAGGGGTGTCGGGCAGCAGCCGCAAGGGGTGTTGGCGGGGTTGCTTGTCCAAAGGGGATGTGGAGGGATGGGAAGGTGTAGTAGGCTGCGGAATGCAGCTCAAACACCAGCTCTGTATTGTCCTGCAAGACTCTCCATTGCATCCAGCCTGCAACAGAAAAAGGCAGAAGTCAGGTAATGCTGCTTCCTTTCCCACAGGAAACTGAGTCAGTCACATGCACGGTGCAGCCTGGCTGCTCGCAGGTACCTTCTCCGAGATGTTCAGTAGACGCGTGCATGCAATATGTGTTCAAGGCTGGGAGAAGATGCTTCCAGTCAAACTCCATAAGCACCAGTCTGCACAGGATGACAATAAAAGGCAGCGCTCCCAACATGGCACGGCCTTAACCCAGAAAGTCAACATTTCAACAAAAACCCTACAGAGCACTTCACTATGAACAGTTTATGTGAAACTGTGATCGTTCCTCCTTAATACGTTCCTCTCGCTGTGAGTCCTCACCCTTCACACAGGCTTTTCCCTTTCAGCTCCCAATGTAAAAACTCCAACACCCAACAAAACAAACTGCTTCTACCTCCTGGTTCACTCGCATCCAGAAAGACAATCTCCACTCTGCAGTTGTGCTCTGTTGCTCCTACAGAATTACTATCGAGATCTCTCCAAGAGGAGGCAAGATGGTAAAGCTGAGTAAAGAGATCATGTAACGCTGTAAGACGGCTCTGATCTCAAGGGCTGTTTAACCGTCGCGTTGGTGGTTTGACATGCTGCTTTGGCTTCACCCCATGGTGCTTGCCCAATGGACACTGGAGGAGCTCAGGCAGTTACCCTGCACCCATGTGTGCCCTGGGCCACCAGGACCCTGCCACAGAGCTGTCACATCACGATCAGCACCAGCCAAATCACAGCAGTCCATACAGTTTGAGTATCACATAAGAAACTTACTGCAAAGGCCCTTTTAGGGATAAGTAACACACCTAATTACCATATCCTTAGAATAGATGTAATATAAATTTCATTACTCACTTAAAAGTTCTAAAGTTAACAGCATAAACTTGAAGTTGAGTAATTAAGTAATCCTTATATAGACACTTATTAAAGTATTTATACATATTATCTTAAATCTACATCTATCATTTTGCCAATTAAAATTAGGACTTTAATTGCAATTAAGTAATTTAATTGCCAATTGAACAGCAAAATTGCTAAGTGACTAATTTTAATGCCTATTTTAATTACCAATCATGACTGGGGAGGGAGCTAATCAAGCAGTATCAGAGTAATGATGTGAAAAAAAAAGGAGAACAAACATTCGAGACTACATGCTTTTAAAAAAGAACTCTAAATTAAATAAATGCAAACACAATTTTACACATGTGGTGAAATGCTGTATTTTGGTGTCTAAATGCAGGAGCACAAAGAACACATTTAATTAAAAAGAACTGCCACTCTCCTCCAGGTGCTGGTGGAAACAGGATGGCATAGATGGTCCCCACACACACACCAAGGCCCTTAGAAAGTGTTGTGGTGATCACAGCAGGAGCCCCTGTGAACACATGAGATGCCCTCAACTCCCACAGCCCAGGGTGATGGAGAAACACTGAGCCCGGCCACCACAGGGAGAGGGAGTGCCTTCCTTTCCCATTCCTGGGGCCCATTGTGTCTCTTTCCCCAAAGGAAAAGCAACAGGCACACACATGCACATCACACCTGTGTGCACACATCGCTGTGTCATCACTGCTCCACTCCCATCACTGGCTAGAAAAAGGTGGATCACTGGCATTTTTGACCTGTCACCAAGCATACTCCAAAAAGTAAAACACATCTTCCTGAAAAGCACCACCCAATGCTAATGAGGTTTTCCAGCTTGCAGCTCATTAGAACAGCTTCCATGGGATTATGCACTGCAACTGACCCCAGAGGCCATATATGGGGATCCATTCACGTGTTGGCCTGCTTCAGGCACAATTGTTTGCAATAAAAGCACCAAAATTCATGTCACTCCAATCTGTGAGCATAGGACGTTCCCAAGAGAAGTCACAGGATTTTTAAGGAACTGATCTCTGGTTGCTGTAGTACCTCTAGTAGTAGAAAGACCACCACTAGATCCCAGTCATTGCGATTCAGTTCCTGGCCACCATTCCACCCAAGCACTGCTGCTGTGAGCAGGGTTCATCATCAGCTTCGCAGCCAGCATGGCCAGACACAGTCAGTGCTGCAGCTCACACCCATGGGAACAACCAAGCATCATAAACTCCATGAAACCCCAGTCTCCAATGTTTTATTAATGCTTAGAGCCTGAACTATGCTATGTGCTGGGCAGCTTTGGGCATAATGGTATTGCAGGGACTCTGCACAAAGGAATCCTTTGTTTTGTACAGAGACAGCCTCAGCTCTCTCTCCTGGGTCAGACATGTGGGTTTGCTTCTTCTCTTCGCCAGGCCAGCAAGCCTTGGCTGGTGCCCGGTACAACAGCAGCCTCACTTGTGCGTGTGTGTGAAGAGGGTGCTGCACCAGCAATGCAAGTTCTGCACCAGGACCTTCCCTGTGTGAAAGCACTTTGAATACTTGAGACAAGTATGGGTGTCCCACCCAACCCAGGCAAGTGTTGCAGGATGATGTTTTGGGAGAAGGAAGCTTTATTTCCTCTTCAACAAAGAAAAAGTTTAAGACTTACAAAAAGGTACTGGATATTGGAAGACACGATATGTACAAGTGGCTGATTTGACTCCTATCAGGTGTTCCTGCTACAGGCCAGGAATATGTTACCCTGCCAGAGAATGAGGGGCTTAAGAGACAGATCTGGGTCTCCTGAGCACTCGTGACTGAGTATTCCCGCTCCATGAACACACATGCCACGGACAAATGTTTACACTGACATCCACTGGTGTTATCACTGAGACATCAAAAATTAGTAGTGCCACTCAGGGTGTGCCTTCCAGAGGGAAAGAAAACTTAACGTGTCTTTTTGTCCAACCAGCACTTATTTGAAGGAGGTGTGAAACCCCAAATGCAAGTTCAAGTGGGGAAGGAGGCAGGATGCATGCTCAGCACCAGACTTGCACCAGCACCTGGGCCCAGCACCACAAGCAGCTGCTGAATATCGGTGTCCTCGTGGTGGCTGCAGTGCCAGCAATGACCCCCCCTCCGGGACATACCAGCAGCACCAGCTCTGGAACAGGGAATGAGAGCACATGCACCATCCTGCTTTCCTTGCAAGCGACATATGCCATGAAGTTGCATGCTGATGTGAAGTTAGATCTCTGACTTGAAGTTAGAGCTGTCAGGGCACAGGAGTGGCTCATCACCAGGCTCGGATGCAAATGGAGCAGCTCACAAGCACCCCGTTATTTTGTATTTTCCTAAAACTTCCACAGGAAGTTCATTTCCCCTCCTTTGCTGCTCTTAGTTGACTCTTGATGCTTAGTGGTGATGGTAGAATTAGATGATACAAAGTATTTATTACTATGATGTCTATTTCTGCTCATATTCTTATTAACGTGATTATTCTATGGAAGACTATAAAGCTGTATTTCTCCTTTCTTATCGCTACCAGCATGCACGATGAGTCACACATCAGGCTCTGCCTGCTCTGACAGCTGCAAACTCACGCTCCGGTGTTTGAAGCCCGGCTCAGTTCTGCCACATCATTCACCCAACGAAGATCCATTCACCACCTCATCGTTACCTAGGTCAAGGAACCGAGGTCGCACGGAGCCACTGATCTCTCCGAGCTGAGCTGTGATGTTTTTCCTGGGATACGTTTGATTGATATCCGTCGGGGTGGAAGGCTAAACGGACCATATGGCACGTGTTGCATCCCATATGGTCTCTGCCCATCCGTGCCTAAACTCCCATTAGCAACAGCTGCCCTCCCCGCAATCCAGCTGCGCGGGAGGCGCCGGCGGAGCCGCGCACCGCCCCGACTAGTTCCTGGCCTCAGAACCTCCGCCCCGCGGCCCGCGGTACTCCCCGCCGCCCGCCGCTACCTGCCGCCGCCGCGGAGCGGGGCCCGCAGCCCGGAGCCTCAGCCCCGGGGACCGCCGGTCCCCCTCGCCTGCCGCCGCCAAGCGCGTCAGCGCCCGTCACCGTGGCGGCCCTGTGACGGCAGCGCCGCTGGAGCTGCCCCGCGTCCCCCGCCCGACCCTGCCCCGGGAGCGCGGCGAAGGCCCCCCACCTACCCCGCCGCGGTCAGCGCTCCCCGATCGGTTCGGGGCTGGCAGGAGGGGAAGTTCTGGGGGGGGTTTATCTGGATTTTTTTTTTGTTTGTTTCGGGTTTTTCCACACACCCCCGACACCGGGCTGGCCTCGCTGGCACTGTGCGGCGCTGGAGACGCTGCTGCAAACGTGGAATTAGCTTGCTCCCACTTGAGGACTCTGCATCTCTCGCTGCTGCGCACCTCCGGGCTTTGGTGTCAGCCGAGCGTCCCCTGGATGGAACCAAGCCTAGAAAACGGATTGTTTGAAATACCTTGTTACGTTTTTCTACAGAAGAGGCCACGGAGTTGCTCGAGGGCTGGAGCACCTCTCCTGCGGAGACAGGAGAGAGAGATGGGGTTGTTCAGCCTGGAGAAGAGAAGGCTCCAGGGAGACCTTAGAGCAGCTTCCAGTGCCTAAAGGCGCCAACAAGAAGGCTGGAGAGGGACTGTTTACCAGGGCAGGTAGGGATAGGACAAAGGGAAATGGCTTTAAACTGACAGAGGGGAGATTTTAGCACTGTGAAGGTGCTGAGGCACTGGCACAGGTTGCCCAGAGAAGTTGTGGCTGCCCCATCCCTGGCAGTGCTCAAGGCCAGGTTGGACGGGGCTTTGAGCAACCTGGTCTACTGGAAGGTGTCCCTGGCCTTGGCAGAGGCATGGAACTAGAAGGTTTTTAAGGTCCCTTCCAACCCAAACCATTCTATTATTCCATGATTCTATGATAAACCACACAGCAATATTACTTAAACACACACACCACCTCCACATTCATACTACGACACAGACATAGATAGGATTTTTAACTGTTTTCCTAAATTGTTTGGAAATGCCAAAAGTAATAATGACACTGCAGGGACTGTTACAGCTTCTTATTTGCTGTTGGCTTCTGAATTGCTGTTATTGGACAGAGATGCCAGCCAGGCTGGAACAATGGCAAAGCAAGCCTAAGATGGTCCCATGATCAGCATGGGCCCCTGTGCTGTCACTGGGCTGGTACAAGGAAGGTGATTTGGACAAGGCAGCAGCTGCTTGATGAGCAGGCCAGGGAAGGGACAGTGGACAAGTAGAGCTGCATCAACCCAGTTCTTCCAGTAGAATATCTAAACATAGTCATACTTTTTTTTCCCCTAGAATGCACATATGGAAGCATGGAGCTGCTCCACATTCAGCAGCTTACTGGGGGCCACAGGTACTGGGTAGGCACATCTGACTGTGAATAAATCAGGACTGCATTGCAGCAGGAAGGGCTGGCTCTGTGGGGAACGCTATCAGGACACTCATCAGGACTGCCTGGAGTAAAAGAAATCTCTCTGTATTTAAAAGCATGAGAACCCCAAGCCATGATTTCCAAGTCCTCTTGCTGTTTGCCACCCACACCTCCAAAGAGGACCCCTCCCCTCTGCCCGAGTGCAGTCCATGTTAGCAATGCATGAGTAACTAGGATGGTGAAGGCAATGCAGAGCATCCGGATGACTGGCGGCTGTCTGTGGTGATGGCAGAGGTGGCCGGGGTCTGCACAAGCTGTCACCCCGCTGCTTTGGGAATTGTCTCAGGGTTTGGCTCCAGGCTGTTCTGTCACCTCTGGAAACACCCCCAAAATGACACTCAAGTGATATATTTATGCCACAAGCACTCTAAAATAGCATGAATACACATTATTTTCCCACATTTTGGTAATTAACTGACAGAACACAGAGAAATCTGGTTTAATTAACTATTTTCTGTAAGTGAAACCCTTTTTGTTGTTTTAAGTGAAATACATTCTTATTCTGGGAGGGATTTTCTAGACCCATCTGGGATCCTTCCCCCTCATACAGTCCTCAGAAATACATTCTCAGGAAGATGCTGCCATATTTGACTGTGGGAAACCAAAAATTCCCAGTTGTTTTGCAGCCAGCATGGCCCTCTCCAGCAGCTGGCTGCACCAGGAAGTGTTGCTGACCCCATCTCAGGAGAACACCATCCAGAGTGCGTTGTGCAAGGGGGCAATGAGGAGCTCTGGAAGTGCCTCCAGATCTGTCTGGGGCTAGCGCTGCTCAGAGCTGGAGCCAGGAAAGGCACTCAACACAAACCAAGTATTATTCCCAGAAATGTTTTTCATTAGCGGAGCCTCATAACAACAGCAGAGGGTTGCTCATGGTATCAGGAGCTTTGTCTCACAGGTGCCAAAACCACCTGTGCAAGAGAGGGTGTTTCTCAGGACATCATAGCATTGTTATCATTCATCCTGCATTGTGGTTGCTTGCACAAAGCCTCACAGATATGAAACATAATGCTGGAGGAATGTCTGGTCTGACCAAGTTACCATGAGTCTATTTCTGTAATCTCCACCTAGAAGCAGTTTATTGAAGACCTCTCAAAAATCTTACTGTGAGATGGAGTCACTGCCAGAAGCAGGAAGTGTTTGGCCTGGTGAATTCACCACCACCGATGATGCTTATGCAGCCTTGCTTGATGAAACAGTTGTGTACAAACACAACAGGGTTCGAAAGCAGTGGATGCGCAGCCTGTGGTTTCAAGGGAGGTGGGCAGCAGTGCCAATGGCCTCACTGAACGCGGTTCCAGCCACAGTGCTCAAGGGCTAATGGGCAGTGCTTCAGGGCTTTACCCTGCCCCTTTGCTCCAGTCTTAAGGAAATAATTTTTCATTGAGGCTATACGCCTCGAAGCATCCCAAAATAGAGATATTTTGAGTATTTTATGCAGTATCTTTGAAAACCATTGTGCTCACAAGTGCCGAATGGGAGATCTGTGTGTGCCAGCCCCAGCAGTGCCAGACTCCTCCTCTATGGCAGTGTAGCCTGGGTTGAAATGGTGGCAGAAGCAGAACTCCCCAACTCCAGGCTGTCCAGGGCTGGCTCTGGGCTGGTGGGCAGCTCTGCCGGGGTACCCTGTGTCAGCAGCTGGGTCCCCCTCCGCTGGGATCTGGCCTGGGGCAAGATGCTTTCCACAGGGATGGGCAGTTTTCATCTTGCTGTTTTCTCAGACAACTCCAGTGAAGGCATGGTTTGCAAAACTCACTCTCGGTTTCTAGGGGTGACCAAGTTGTATTTTGCATTCATTGCTCTGAGCTGAGTTACAAAACACTGCCTCGTTTTGGCAAGAGGGCTGTTGAAGCTTTTTTTCACTGCTGAAGGTACTGACAGTACTAGAGGGCGTGTGACAGCCACTGAGGTGGAGCCTGGGCGTGCTGTGGGACAACCACCAGAAGTAGACTTACCAGCATCATGCATTTGCCCAGCCATGCAGATGACCATGACCTTCCTTGATAACCAGTTCCATGTCAGGTGTCGAGCAGTTAGTGAATGCCAGAAAACAAGTTCAGAAAAAAATCTCATGAGAATTCCAGTTATCTCATGGTAAGAGGCTCATACTGTACTGCAGGCTTCTGAAAATAGTGGTAAAATTAAGGAAAAACAATCATGATAGTTATGAATTTGCAAAACTCGTCATGTATGTGATGGCTGCTGTCATTAGAGGTAAATGGGAGGGAGAATAAACCCATTAATGGAGGATGTTAATTGAAAACAGGACTTGTGTAGAGAATGGTGTTCGTAATTACAAGAATAGTTATTAAAATACTATTTTGCTTTTCAAAATGCCTGACTTTAATACAGAGTATGAAGGAGTTATGTTTTTAAAAGTTAATTATTTCCAGTGCTTTGAAAAGGGAAGTCTAAGCTGAAAATGATTTACCAAAATTATTAAGACAGTTTTTTAATTATCCTTTTTAAAACACTGCAGTAGAGTATCGGCTGAGCCTTAGTTTTACTTTCCCTAAGACGTGTGCTTTGCTCCTCTGGGGACCCAGCTCTTCTGCAGGGCTTGCTCTGGAGCTGCAACCTAGCTGCACCTACAGTGGGGAGCACAGCTGCAGTCTGTGGCGTGCCAGGGCTCCCAGGTATCATTTTTGACTTGCTGTTATGGCCTTTCAGGGGTGCTTTGGTCATCCTACCCATGGCAGCATTGATGTTGGCGGCTTTTCTTCATGGTCTCCTGGTCCCAGTGTGTCTGCTCAGGCTCATGCTGTGCTCGCTTCACTGCCTCCTCTCCCAGATGGGTTCTGGCCCATGCCCTGAGGTGCTAGTAAGTTCTGCGCCCAAGGGTCTTCTTCCGTCAATACTTTTTGGAGCCCTAGGTTGGTGGGGATCAGCACTGGGTCAGGCTGGCTGAGCAAGGGGCACCCTCTCCCTCCTTTGGGCTTCCTGGGCTTCACAGCCTCCAGCCACCTCTGGAGGTGCACTCTGGGGAGGACCTGGCACTGCAGCTGCTGCAGTTCCCAGAGTGGCTGCAGACATCTTGCAAGAATCAGGAGAAAACAAAAAGGAGCATTTTTGTGGAGAGTAAATACCGGTTAGAGCTGGGCACGTCGTGCAGTAAGCAGATCCTTGGCACAGCAAGCTGCATAGCAACATCTGCTGCACTGGTGTCTCCAGCTCATGCATGTGAACTTTAAGTTGTTAACATAAGTACTTACTACAGGGTTCATGTGCATGGAGGTGAACATATCATAAGCTCATGTGCTGTGCACAACCAGTGTGTCTGCTGTGCAGGCTCACTAGATCCTACAGGGATCACAGCAGAAAGCACAGCCTCAAAAATCATGCTGTGAGGACCGCATTTTCCACATCTCCGTAGGTTGCGAGGAGGGTGTCAAAGCTTTGACCCCTCTTGCCCTTCCCACAGCACACCACTGATTTCAGCAAGGCTCTGCTGGAATGTGGTGCAGATGTAGCACTTACAGACACCCAGTGGTATGCAAAGTACCTGCTTTCCATGTCCGGTCCATGAAATAATCATGGAGAAACGGGCAAGTAATAAGGCACAATAAATCACATAGTTGTCTTTGAAACATTTGAATCACAGTAAGTAATGAACACTGATTTGAGACAGAAATAAAAATACACAAACTGTAGCTCAGCCTGCACACAGAATGGAGAAAAATATTGTTCTGTTTTTTCCCAGTTTTGACTGAATGGGATCTGGTTCTTCAACATGAAAAAAAATAGATTAAAACTGAGGTAAAAAATAATGAGTACATAAAAATACATTACTTTTTGGATGAGAGAGCTTCAATAATAAGACATATCATCAGAGAAATCAAAACTGGATTGTATATTCTTCAGATTGTTCAATATGAAAGCCAACAAAATTAGTCCATATTGATGTGATAAGCAAGAAGAAATATAGGAGTTTCCAGTTCACAACATTCCAGCACAAGACACCATTGGAAAACTAAGTCAATTTTTATATCAACAAATCCATATCAAATTAGCCCAGACTTGATATTGATACTGATAATGAGGTGTGGATGTATTGTGGATGTGTTTCTTTGGAGTCAATGGTAACGTCTATGTAAAGGGACAAGAACCAGTTTGGCCAAATTCCCAGTTCCATGGGACTTTGGCATCAGTTTATTGAGGATTTTTAAAGAAATAAAAAGTTTAGTCTAATTTTTTAATAAATGTCATTTTAGCCTTCCTCATTTACCTAAAACATTGGTCATATAATGGCTTTGTCAGAATTTATTCTCTCTGCTGTATGAAGATCCTATTCAACACACACTGTGTGTGTTGTGTGTCTAATTACCATTCAGCCTTACATAAAGATACTTCGACATCAGAAGCTCACAGGAAACTAGGCCAGCATTTAGGAAAATCTAAACTGATGAGAACATCATTGGCAAATATGACCAAGAAAGTAGCTCCTGAAGCAGTAAAGCTACACTTTCGTTTCACTGTCAAACACACTGCACCTTGTGCAGGTTAACAACTGGATTTGGGGCTGGGAAACGTATTCAGTGAGGAAAAGAACAGCAATTAGCCTGATGTGCTGGTATATTGAAAATGCGAACTCAACAGAACTCCAGGCCCTGTCTTACAAGATGTTTACTAGCATGGTTCATGTCATGGAGCAAAATGCAGACAGCAGAGAAGAGCCAGTTCTCAGGAGAGCTGGCAGGGGTGGGTGGAACAGCGGTCAGGGAAAGGGCAGGACAAACAATTATGGGGGTGTGAGAGAGAATGGGGTGGTGGTAGTGGGGTTAAATCTTGTCAGTATATTAGGAAGGCAGAAGGGGCAGGTCCACCTCCTTTCCCTACCAATAAATCCATCCATACTGGGATGATGGAATTGGAGGAAAAACTTGGGAAATACCTTCAGCTTGAGCCCTCAGTTAAATGCTGTTACTAATAACGTGTTTAATTCTGAGTGACATCCAAATCACATAAGTCTGGGAAGGTAAAACAAGGGTGAAAATCTGCCATAAGATTAACAAGCAAAATGTAATTAACTAGTCTTAAAGAATAGGCAAATCACTTCCGCCAGTGTTTTGACGGCATTCCGAAATACAGCTGTAACCCATGTCACTGTGCCATTGCTGGGGAGGAGCTGAAGCATGGTGCTCATTCCCCATTGCCCACCCATGCCAGGACTTTCAGTGCCTGGTGTTTGCAGTTGCTAAGCTGGTGCTGCCAACCCTCTGAGGAAGAACAGAAGTGGAACCTGGGCCTCCCAAGTCATGGGTGCTTAAGGTGCCATATGCAGAGGAGGTGGCTTGGGCTCTGTGAATAGCAGCACTGCCAAGGCAGCAGAAAGGCTGACCAGAAGCTATCCCTGTGCCCCAAAACCTGATGTTAAAATGCCCAGCACTGCAAAATCTCAAACCTTTTTTGCAGAAATGTACTATGTGCCTAAATCCTTCCTAATTCCCTTCATTTAACTAGTGCCCAAGTTTCAGAGGTGGAGTATGAGATACTGTGGTTCAGGATCTTGATTTTTTTCAACCACTATGGACTGTTGCTACATGACCTAAGTCAAATCTAAAGTAAAAAATACTCTTTAGTCACTGAATTCAATGGGTTTTTTTCCCCCTATTTCTCTGTGGGTTTTTTTCCGTTGCTGCTTTCTGGTTCTGAGTAATCTCTTCTTTCTCAGTCTTAGCATCATAACAGAACATAAAGTTTAACATCAAGCTCCACTGAAAAGGTTGCCACGACATGTACTAGTTTCTCTTCCACAAGATGAACCTGAGCCTCCATGCAGTATATCTCTTACAGGAATATGTTCACTTGAGTAACAGCAATAAACTCCTGTCCTGGTTTTTTTTTTTTTCATGTTCCTGATGTCCATTTCCAGCAAAACTTTCACTTTGCTCAGTTTTTTAATTAACAACAAACTCTAGTTGTCCTTTGGCATATGATGCTTTTTCACATTTTTTTTTAGGTTCATTTGCTGGAATATGGCTGCCTGGCAGCAGAACCATGACAGGATGCGATAGTTGTGTTCTAGATGCTCTTCTAAGAAAGTATCTGTGTTAATCTGCTTGCAATGGTGCACACGAATAAAGCAGTTGTTCTAGTATTTTTATAAAATGTAAGTATATACAATAATTACTGAATTATTACTATTATTATTATTACTATTCAGTAATTATAGTATTACTGAAATGAGATAAAATGTAAAGATTCCAGTTTCCTATCAGCTCAAAAATAGCCTAGTAATAAAAATGAAGTCCAATTGAATTTTTTTGCAAGAGCTATTAGTAGTAGCCTTCATTTTGGTTTTCTTTCTCTATAAGCCTTGGTAAAGAAGTCCACTTTCCTACCCAGATCAGAAAAGTGGAAAAATTTGGTTTTATATAAGAATGTTCATGATTTCTGAGGGGAAAGCATGCAGAGTATAGCAGGGCCTTGGTTTGCAGAGGGGTTGTCCTGGTTTCAGCTGGGATAGAGTTAACTTTCTTCCTAGTAGCTGCTGCAGTGCTGTGGTTTTGCTTTAGTCTGAGAACAATGCTGATAACACACCAGTGTTTTAATTGTTGCTCAGTAGAGCTTACCTGGATCATAGGCTGGATATTGGTCAGGGGGTGATGAGCAATTGTATTGCATATCACTGTTGGCTTTCTTTTGTTTTTTTTTTTTTCTCTCTCTTTTTTGGTATTTCCCATTTCATCATTATTAGTAGTAGTAGTAGTAGCATATTAGAACAACTGGGGGGCTGCCTGTTTGGGTTGACCTGATCCCAACCTGTGGTTCTCTTCATATCGAGCTGAGCAGCAGGGGGCGATGGGCCACCCCTCTTCTGCTTCCCACCCTCATTGGCACCATTCAGCACAACGAATTACTTGCAGTTAGCACGATGCTTGGCATGTGGTTTGGGTGGAAAGCAAAGTGTGGCCACGTAATTGCTAATGGCACAAAATTAAGACCAATGCACGGGAAGGTATCCGAATTGCCAAGGACAAATGCCAGTTCTGTGGTTCTTCAGCCATGCTAGAGATAGCTTGCCCCTAGCTAGCAGGAGGGATGAAGAGACCCACAGTATCTCAAAATTATTTATTTCCAAAAGACTTACATCTTCCTTTTGTCTGAAAGAGCATTTATGTTTTGGATTCCAGAAGTAACCTGAAGGACATGAAGAACAGAGAAGCAAGAGATTCCCCTGGAGGAAATGGAGCACTGGAAGCTGAAACACTCTGTTGTGATTTGAAGTAAGAATTACACTTGGTTTAAGACGATCCGTATGAGCCTTGCCTTCTTGTTGTGCAATTTCAAGCCATCAGAAAAAAACCTTACTTTATATTTGTAATGACATTATGGGTCAGACTGGGTTAATGAGCATGTCATATGATACTTATCACTAGAAGGTGATGTGTTTCAATTTCCAAATGTATTTCCAAAGGTTTTCCAGCAACAACAAAGAACATTTGTTTCATGAGAGAGCTGAAGATATCTCTTACTTAGACTTATGACACTTAGCAAGAAAACTGAAAAATAATTGTAAAAATTCTTGTCTATTATATTTCTGCATGCAGGGACAGGGAGAACTGCAGGCATGGGAAAAGGCTGAGAGAGTAAGTCAGGAAATAATAATAGTAGTAGTAGCAATAAAAAAAGTAGTAACAATAATGTATGTTTGCAGGGTTGGGGTACAATATTTTGCAGAAAATTTTAATCAGGCATTTCTTAAACAATTATATAAAGTGTCCTGTGGAATGATCTGTCCTAACAAGACTGCTATGTTCATTTCCAGATCAGCCTCTACCATGGCTTTGCAGGTCGGTCTGTAAACTAAAGGCCTGTAGAAAGGCAGGAGCATTTTGCTATCTCAATGGCCTTACAGCCTACACAAACTTGTACAATTGTGCTAGATTCCATCTTTCTGAGCTTTAAAAAAAACCTCCTATTTCCCTCAAATCCAGAAATGCTAATTTTCATCTCTGATTAATCTGAAGACCAGTTGAGGCTCCTTTTATTAAGTCATGCAGACTCCTACCTGCTTCCTGAGGGCTAAATTTGGCTGAGAAACCCATTGTAATATTGCGTAATTAATTTGCCAGTCAAATAATTTCTTCAGGGCTATAATTTACTTATCTGTCTGCAACCCTAATGAATCTCCCATTTCAGTACATTAATCCTGTTTTCTGCCTTTTTATCTCCTTCTTTAACTCTAATTTTTGTAATTCTTTAATATGGGCTGATTTGTAACCTAGAGTTTGGGGATGTTCTCATGATGTTCTCACTGGGAACCACAAAAAAACAGCTAAACACTTAGCCCATGATGACTTGGAACTAGTGGAAGACTTCCTCGCCTTACTCCTCCATTTCACTACAGCAAACAAGGGAGTTAATTCGATAAAAATCAAAGATGGAAAAGCACAGAATTAAAAACAATTTGTACTTGGAGGACTGAAGCTTGTAACTTTGTTCAAGCCCAGTGTAGCAAACATGCAGAACTTGCCAAAGCTGACTCTGAGCACTGTATTCCCTCATTAGTGGCAGTAGGTAAAAACTAGTCAGTAAATGCAACGTTGGCAATTCTTCTAGTTGTTTAACTTTGCAAATCACAACTCTGTCCTTGTTTTTTGGGTTTTCTACTACATTTATTAATTAAAATTGTTTGCTAAGTGGCATAAATAAGTAGCTAGTGTGTTGTTCATAATCTTTGAAATTTGTCATTTTACAGTTTTCCTAATCTCCAGCAGGAATGTGGTTTTGGTGCAGGATAGGAACACTAAATGAAGTAGCAATGATGTAAGAGATTCGTGAATATTCTGCACTGACTCATTTGGATACTTCAAACACACGGATGAAATGATCGTGTGATGGAAGAAAACCAACTTTAGTTGTTTATTTATAAATGGCTGATACCATTGCCACAGGAAGGAAAATGCTCCCAGTGGAGCAGAGACCTTGCTCAGGCAGAGGAATCTGGGACGGCGCAGGGCAGTGAATGCCTGCGGCTGGGCTGCATTCGGGAAATGAATACTCCTCATGTTTGGTTTATACTGCTATGCTTTGCTGCTGTATTTTATTGAATGAGAGTGCCTATTTTAAGATGGAATTTCGAGTGCAAACATTTAATCATGGGAAGAAGTGCAGTGTTAGAAACCTGCATCAGAAAGAAATGTAGAAATGCCTATCTGACTGTTCAGAATGTCACTGTCATCAGTATGTGGTGCGTACATGAGGTCGCTTTGAAACAGAACTGTTTTCAGGCTAGACTTCAGAAATTCATTCGCTTGGTGAAAAATTCCTGTGGAAAATACAGAGTGAGTTTAAGCATTTATCTAGCGAGAATCAATGAAAAATGCAAAAACATGAGCAGATTCAATGAAAACACCCTGGGGACGAGGGAGGTCTCCCTTAAAGGCCTGAGGTTTGAGGTACCAGGAACTAGTTAATCCCACCAAGGAATGCGGAGGAGCTGCCAGATAACAGTGACATTGTTTTTCTCTGATGTCAGCAGAGAAAAACACAAAGAGGTGAATGTAGTCTTCTGAGGGAGCTCTGGAGAAAGCTGAATGTCCAACTTGTGCCCTGCATCCCGTAGCACTTAAAACTGCTGTGCACAAGAGAAGAGTGTTTCCTGGAACCGGGGCTGCCTCTAGGCATCTGTGCAAGACCTCAGCTATGGACGACAGCTGAAGGATCATGAGATGTGCATGTAGCAGCACTGGGAGCTGTATTGCCACTGTCCAGAACCAAGAGGGGTCCATTTCTTTGTCCTCAAGTTCAAAGAATGTGCACTTCTGGTAGGCTTGGCCTTATCGTTGGGTAGATTTATAGCCATCTGTGGGTCATTTTTTACTTTACAGCTCACTGTGAGCCATCTTATTTTCTCCTGTAGCATCCACCTGTTGAGTCTTGCTTGAATAATTCAATTTATTCTGTATTAGGTAGGTGATGGTCCAGGGGATATTTAGATCTAGCTGCAATAGAAGCGTTGTTTCACTTTAATATAGGCAGCACATAAGCTCTTGTATTGGTTCCACAGAGATAGTAATTAAATACTTGATGATATGCTTTGGATTCATAGCTGCTCTTCTCAGCAGCTTGAATGTCCTCTGCCTTGATCCACCTTCCACATGGGAAGTTTCACAATTGGACTGACTGTCCATCACAGCTGAGAAAGCCATAAAGGCATAGTAATATCTGTATTATTCATTTTCTACTATTCTGAGGTCTACAGAAAGGTAAACAAAAAGAGGGAAAAAAGGAAGAGAAGGTTTTAAATTGCTTTGTGTTTTTATTGCTGTGGTTGGTATTAACCTACCCTGCACCCTTGGCTCAGCCTCGTTAAGAGCCACTGCTATTCTGTGCTTTGTCTTAACAGACAAATCAAACAGTTTGTGTGTTGTGTTAATTATGAAAATCAAATTCAGTAATTCCTCAAAAGCTGCTGCTAAAAATCTGTTTTGAAGAAAGCCAGGCTGTTAAATGCTGCTTCCTGACAGGATGGAAATCCATGAGTCGCTGAGGTTATGAATGTCTAGACAGGGAACATGAGAGGAACTATGCTCAGTGGTGAAGGGTCCTCCTTGTCTTAGGCCCCCTGAAACAGATACAGCTGCTTGTGGTGCCTTCTAAGAGTGGACATCAAACACACTATAGTATTATGTGTCACGGGATATAAGCATCCGGAGAGCAGCACATCTCAGGGAGATTGTGCTTACATTCTGAAAACAAATGTGGAGAGCAGGACCAGGTAGCTCCCAATAAAGGTAGTGGAAGTTGCTGGTTTTACTGGGGTAATGCAACCAAGAGAACCTGTCTGGGCTGTTTTTCCTTGAGTATCAAGCCTTTACACCTGACAAGCCCACACTTAGATGGGAAGAATATCCTAGAAGAGGTGCATTTTGTGTCATAGTAAGTAATCTCCTACTGGGCAGTTTAGAAGTTTAGAGTTGTTAGAAAAATCCGAGATTAAGGAAAATGCACTTAAGAAGCAGGCGGGTTAGGCAGGTGTTCAGGGTCTTTCCTCCTAGCTGCGGCTCCGGTCCCTTTGAAGCCTCCGAGGGTCCCGAAGGGAGTTTGGGGTACAGACACTGGTCAGGGACCGAGAGGCAGAGGTAGAGGAGCGCAGACGTTAAAACGCGGACTGCGGGGAGGGGAAGGGCTTTCCCGGCAGGTACTCCCCCTCCAGCGAGGACGGGGCTTGTGCAGCTCTCGGGGCCCGCTCCGCGCGGCTGGTCGCTCTATTCCACGGCCATGCGCGGTGCCGGGGGAGCCCTGAACCGCCGGAAGCAGCTATATAGAGAAAGGGAATACAGGTGTGTGGGTAACTGGGGGCGGCAGGGGCACTAGGGCTGCCTACCTCTGATAGCACGCGGCAAAAACGCCCTACAGCCGGGGATGTAGCTCAGTGGTAGAGCGCATGCTTTGCATGTATGAGGTCCCGGGTTCAATCCCCGGCATCTCCAGGGGCTTCTTTTCCTTTCTTTTTTTTTCCAACCCTTCTCCCCGAAGGAAGAAAACGGCGGCGCGTCTTCCCGGTCGGGAATCCCGAGGGGAAAAGGAAAGGAAAGCGCTCTGGGCTCCCGCCGCAGCGGGTTTTCTGCCAAACACAAAGCGAAAGGGGAAAAAAAAAAACAAAAAACAAAACAGAAATCAAAAGCAAGTTGCATTGGCCGGGAATCGAACCCGGGCCTCCCGCGTGGCAGGCGAGAATTCTACCACTGAACCACCAATGCGCGCGTTCTCTATAATCGTGGAGGGCCCCTGCATACCTCAATCGATCGTCCAGAAAGTTCCTTAGAAAGTGAGCAATGTCTATCTACTTTATTCCTGGAGAGTATTAAAAAAAAACCCAAGAAACTGCATAATACACCCATCATAAAATCACAGAATCCCAGGTTAGAGGGGATCTAGGAACATCTAGTCCAACCCTTCTAGGCAAAGCATGATCTAGACTACCTGGCCCAGCAACCTACCGAGCTGCATCTGAAGTGTCCGTCGCTGGAAATTATTCCATTGGCTGCTTGTTCTCAGTGTGAAAAATTTTCCCCTTGTGTCCAGCCAGAACCACCGCAGGAGTAACCTGTACCCATGACCCCTGCTCTTTTCTGTATGACTCCTTGTAAAAAGGGAGTCTCCATTTTCTTGGTAGCTACCCTTTAAATAGTGGAACATAGTCATAAGGTCTCCCCTAGGCTTTCTTTTCTCAAAGCTGAACAAGCCAAGCTCTCTCAGCCTTTCCTCATATGGCTGCCCTATCCTTGTATTATTATCTCTGTGGCCCTTCCCATCATCCCTTACATTTAAAAGCTTTCAGACCAAGTCACCCAAGGTGTATTTTTATTCCTTTTCCATACCAGAAGGACTGTGCCAGTCAAGGGCTAAGAGGCTCAACTCATGTGATCTACTGATAGAGGAATCCTCACCGTTCAATGCCTGAACTTTGGTCTCTTCGCTGTGTCAACTGGTGTAGCTCTGTGGATCCTGACATTCCAGTGCAGCAGAAATTTGTGCAGTGATAAGATATCCAGAGAACACCACCACTTGCACTGCAATACAGTGATGCCATGTTCTAATATAAATTGTGCACAGTCTTGACATTTAGTTTCTCTTGGTGGCGCTCCCACGAACAGCCACACCAAATTGTTTAAGGAAAAGCAAGATTAAGCGTCTCACATTCATTAAAATATATGTATGAGAAGCACAGCTGTGCTTAAGATATACTTCAGGCAGAATGGGCACCTACCATCAATCATTGCAAAAGAGGTGTTTTCTTCTTCAGAAAACACCTATCTGTATCTGGCACTACAGATAATGTTCCAGGTTCCTGTGTGAACATACATTAACACCTAAAGCTTCCCTATGGAGTCTCCTGCCTGCTTACCAGTCCTGCAGCAGTCACCTAACTCTTCCCAACCACACATTAAGTTTGTGGAAAGGGTGAAATTTTCCTGCACACACAAAGCAGAAGCTGAGCAAAACTTGTGTTCTTAATGAATCTGCAACTTCTTCCTTTCCACTGGCAGAAGGAAACACAGTAAATAATTCAGATAATAACGATTGTTTAGGCTATTGCTTACAGTTGCATCTGTCAGCCTTCAAAAACTGTTTTCCCAGACAAGCGTAGAACCAGAAATCCCAAAGCAGTTAAACAAAAAGCATTCATGTTGAGAAGACTCTTAATTCACTGTTTTAATATAACTGAAAGTTAGTCATGCTGAAGTAATAGCAACCACTGACCAACTCATTTCCCCCCTTCTCCTACTTTTATTCTTTCATTTCTGGAGAGTTGAGGCACTGCAGGCAAAGGTCAGCTGGCAGGGACGAATCGGTGATGTCTCTGCATGGCCATGTGAGAACCAGCTGCAATCTGTAAGAGAGAAGAGTCCTTGGACTGGCTCTCTTGGGCTGATCAGGGTCATTCACAAAACATGCTGTGCTTCTGAACTGCTGCTTGTTGGGGAATCATTTTGCAGAGCATTGCCACAGTAGCAAACTTTGCACTATTAGCAAGCTTCTCTTGTTCCCAGGGTAGAAACAAAACTCATTCTCGCAGTTGTTGTTCATAATTTAGAGAACAGTTTTCCACATCCATGAGACCACAGCTTGCATCTGCTTGGAACATCTGTGGATGTTGGATGACATACTGCAGAGATCTGTGTAAATCAGGAGGAGTCTGGCAACTCGTGCCTCAAGGAGCTCAGAAGTTGCTCTAGAACATGCTCTGGAAACTGTTTTTCAAACTTCATGACACAGGCTCGTACTTGGCTTCCCTTTTAAAATGACCCTATGTAGGAGAGTGCTGAATGAAGGAGAGAATTGAGACCTGTAATATTAGACAATGGTGGTCTGGAGCCTCAGAACTGATGAAAATTTCATAGGATCAGTTCAGCTGATTAAGAATATGCATCTTGTTCCAGTGATACAGTCTTTTGGACATTGTCTTAATCATCACAGTGGTTAGGAGAATCTTCCCTGAAAAACCTCAGTGCAGAAGGAGATGTTCTGTGCAAAGACAGCAGAGCAGTGCAGGACCATCCAGTGAAATTACTGTCTGAAATTTAAATACAGATACTTCATAAAAAAAAATGTGTCTCTAGCTGTCATCTATCAAATATCTGTAATTGTAGGAGTTCAGAAGATGGCTCGAATGGCATCAAGAATCCAACTTCATATAAAGTTATAGAATCTAGGGAAATACTTTTTAGTGAGATTGCTTAAAATGTACTTTTGTACATTTCTACCCAGTATCTGATGAATGGGTGGGAGGGTTTACCTTGTGAGGGACTTGGGACATCATCCCCTTTGGTCTTCTTCAAGTCTTTCAGGCAGCTAAGGAGATGCCACAGACCTTCACCAGAAACAAGGCAAAACTTGTTACAGGAAGAAGGAAAAGGATTTTCTTTGGCCTTTTTATCCCCCAGAAGGGGACAAACACTTTTTTTTTCTATTCTGAGTCCCCTTTAAAGGGACTTGTACCTTGATGCTTCTGCCTAAGGCTTGACACAGTGCCTTCCCATGGGCTTTGCTGCTGCAGAGCCGAGCCGTGGAACTCCAGTCTGCTGTTGACTCTGCGGTATATCTCTGAGGAAGATGCTGTAGCTTAGGGTCACCTGTAGACTCAAACATCCCAAGTTCAGCTGCTGTGGCTGCAGTAGGAACAAGGTAGGGATTAATAGGCAGTGGTGAAACAGCTCAAATCAACTTAAAATTGCAGGTGTGGATTACCTGGGGTGGGGTGAGTGGATAACATTCCCTCTGCCCAAGCACACATGGACCCATGTTCCCATGTCATTCGTTACAATTGCGGCTGTGCAGCCACCTGCTTTAAAACTGGTGTTGCATCAATCCTTATACACATGAAAGTGTGATGCCACAAATGTAGCTGTACTCTTTGCTCGGATGGACCTCTTCATGTGCTGTATGAAATGGAGATCTTGTTAGAAATAATGCCTGAGGAGTAATTCAGGCCTGCCTGAAACATAACATACCTCTCTGTAAGAACCAACTGCCCAATCATTGGTTTCTCATGCTTAACTAACACATACATAGTACTTAACATTACTGGAGAAGTCTAGCCAAGACTTCTTACTGGCCCCCAAAATAATGAAAGATAACTTCAGGCCTTTCAAAATGGCTTCTAAGTCCTCTTCAGTAAAGGCTTGCAAAGTGTGCTCTTTTCTCTGCTTCCAGAGTGCAGAAAAACTATACCATCTCTGGTGAGCTCTCCACTGAGTGGAGTACACGCACATCAACTTGATTTTAACAGGTCACGGAATAAGCCAGGCATTTAAAAATATCCACCTACCCAAAAGGACAAATGAATACATATTGCAGAGCCTTCAGCAAAGATTGTTGAAACAAAACAAACAAAACAACCGTGGTAATCTTTTAGGTAAGACTTATAATGTAGAACAACTTGTCAGTGCAGGTTAAAGTTTTAAGGCCTAGCAATTTTGACAGCGTCCCTTTGAGCACAGTGAGAGCACAGGGACGAGCAGGACAGCAAAAGGTCACTTGGTCACACATACCTGCTGCTTCTTTTAAGTTTATCTCAAGACCCACTAGGCACGTCCCAATTAATTATTTAAATCTGCAAGGAAGAATATGTCTGCAGATGAGCTAGAACAATCTTAAATTCTGGGGAAGCTGCAGGATGGCTGGCATGATCAAAAATCGTGCTAAGAGGAAGCCAGGGCACAATACCCAATCCACAGGCTCGGACACCTAGGGAAGTCATTTACATTCAGTAATGCTGATTTATTTCACGTATCAGCCAAGTGGGAACTTACAGATTTTCCTATATCCTTTCGTTTTCAACTGAACAGTTCTGGATTACAAAAGGTCACCAAACTCAAACTGATAATGATATATGTGGTTATTTAAAATAACTTTTCGCAACCCAAATATTGATTATGTTGCTGGCAATCTGCATAAATTCCTTATAAATCTGTGGACACCCTGAAAATGTTTGTCCCAGGTGCAGTTCAAATGGTGACAAACAAAAGCCATCAGGCAAGCAATGCTAGTGAAACAGGCATTGGAACAAGAGCCCCAAATCCTGCCTATTTATTATGTACTGGAATATAGGTGAGGGATTTCAAAGTGATTGTATATATCTTTGAATAAGTTTTCTAAGCTTTTCCCTAAACAATTCAATGGACAACATACCTGGATAAAAAGTGTATTTTCACATGGGCTGATTCTGGCCTGTCACTGTCTGAGAGAAAAAAAAAAATACAGCACAAATTCCAAAAAGCTTTTTGTGTTCTATTTTCTGAATATAATCTCTCACTCTGGCACAAATGAAGACAAAATAAATCACGTTTTTCATATTTCCTGCCACAACAAAGGTATTTAAACAATAGAAAATAAACACTCCTGAATAATCCAAGCAGTCTTGCTTTCTATAAGATACTGTCTTTCTTTTCTCTCTCTCTCTCTCCCAGTGAAATTCATGTTCTCTGTTAGACCTACCTCAGCTGTTTGCCCTAGAAGAATATGGATACTCCACATGGCTCCTTTTCACTGCCTAGCTCTCTAGTAGTTGCTTGTGCTGCAGGGAGAGGGCAATTAATTATTGCATTTGTTCTACAACAATGAATGTGACCTGTCACCTTATTCTTTTAAGACTGCAATTTTTTGCATTTGTTTCTGTGATTCAGCCCTGATGTGTTATCTTTATATAACAGCAAACAATGAGACACAATCATGATAGTAACACATTAGTTTTAATACAAAAATGAGGCACTTTCTCTTTTCAGATACACATGTGCACACAAACACCAAGGACGTTTTAATCTGTTGCATGGGAGGGGGAAAATGACTCAACACCAGCAATACAACCTGGCTCAGCCAGCAAACTGGCTGAGTACATCTCGTGTGATGTACTACAGTTGTATTTCTGAATGATACCAGACACCAGCAGCCAGAGATGGGAATACTTTTAATTATTTAATCATGGCCATGACTAGGTACTGTTATTTTATAATGGGAGGACCTACTGCAGGTCCTGCTTGAAAAAATCTCTGTAGAGAAATTCTGCTTCTGTTTCTGTCACTTCATTTCAAGTCTCCTGCCATTATTACCTCTTGCTCCTCCCAAAGACTTTTTCCTGAAGACAGATTAGGAGAAAACATATTTGTGAACATACAAACAGATTTTCTTCTTATGATACATAACACTGGCATATAGTCAGGCAACGGTGATAATCTTTTTCTCCATCTTCACTTGCTAATGAAGAGAAACTGCCTCCGGGGTTAAGGAGAAAAGGTGAACTCTCCCTGAACACAATTTACAGCTGCTGAGCACATGATTTCGGGCATCTAAAATTCTTGTCTTGGCACGTGTCCCAAGGACCAAGCCACATGCATGGAGACTTAGAAGGTAGTATTTTCATCTAGACATTACATAAAAAAACAGACTCAAGATGGATGAATTGTGTGGTACTTTCAGGTATCTAATTTTTTTTTTACCTAATGTTGTCAAAATCTGCCATTATTCAAACTTATAAAGACCAACCTTTACCAACCAGTAACTAAGTTAAAAACCCAGCTGGAAAAGTAACTAAGATAAAAAGATAATGGTAGTTAAAGAAGCATAATAAAGGGAAGAAAGAACAACCCATCCCTTGCTTGGGGGTAGCTGAACATGTGAACAGGTAGAGAACCACTCCTGGAAAGGGAGATTGCTAGAAAAATGGGATCCTTATAAAAGTTTTCAGTCATTCTTGGATTTACCTTATACGAGAACAGCAATAAGGCACTTGCGTTTTTTACTGCCCTTTAAGATTTTCCTGGCTCGGAAGAGTTCGTGAAACACAGAAGTGCTGGGGTGCAGAATATATTTACTTGGGAACTGGATGTACACATATTTTACACTTATACGCTGCCTTGTTCTGAATCGATCAAAAATTATCGTAAATTGATACTGACAATGCAGCCACATCTGGGTAGACAACAACCCTGAGGCGTGGGAGGGTAACAAATTTGTGATGATGCTTTGAATAGTTGTTAGAGACAGACAAAACAACATTTAGTATCATGTTAGTACAGACATATATGGGGTAGGTATTCACACCTAGAACTTGTGTGTGTTGGATTATGCTGAAATTATTCAGCACAAATTGCATTTAAATCCATTTTCTCTCAGTCCAATTACTCTTCTTCCTCTCTCACACTCTAAAAAAAAAAAAAACCAAACAAACAAAAAACACACACAAAAAAAAACCAACAAAAAGCCCAACCGAAAAAAAACCTGAAATCCAACCAAACTATACTCTAAAAAAAAAAACAATGAATCCACTTTTGGGCCTTTTCCTTTCATTGTCCATTCATTCTGTCCAGCTGAGGTACTCCTGTAGATTTTAAGCTCGAGTATCTGTTGAATACACTAATTCCAGCTGCCACTAGAGACCTTATTTCCTTATAAGAGCACTGCCATGTGCCTGGGGTAAAAACTGCTTCCAGCACTGGTGGCCTGAATATCACTTACTTTGCAAAACTTCTGAAATCCAACCCTTGCAGTTGTTCACTGACTTTAAATGCTACCTAGAGAATTGACAGCCATACCTTGCTATTGCAGCATCCAGTTTAGGTCATCTGGTTATATCTGACCCAAGAGGGAGGGATTAGGTTCCTATGGCCTTACCAGATGGGACCTGCTACTGACATTTCACTGGCTGACAGGAACAGGGAGCATGCCAGAAGGATAGTGGGAGGGAGGCGTGGCCCATCCTTCATGGCAGCAGCAGGTTGTTTTACTGTGCCTGATAGAAAACACGTCTCATGCTGCCTATAAAGCACGTTGACTAAATAGTAAGCATGGAAGAACAGCGATAAAAGCACTTTCTGGGAGACAGCCAAGAAGCACAATTAGAGGCACTGCTGATCCCTGTGTGCCTGGAAAGCAGGGAACCACAGGGAGTACAGTGTAAAGGGTGTGGAGAGGCCCTGCATATGTGACACCAACTGCAACAGGCAACTGATACAGCAGTATGTGGGCAGAGACAGACTTGTGATGGGCTTACAGGTATAAACAGTCATATGATCAGCTTGTGGTTTTGCCCTTCATGGAAAAGGAGATCCCAAATTCTTGTGGAACCACAACTGCAGTGCACTAATAATGTAAAGTTGCATGGAAAAAAGCCACAGCTAAAAGTTTAACAATGTGTTTTGGGGGAGGAGGAAGAACCTGGCTTATCACTAATGTGTGTCTTGCTTTCTCACTGCAAAAGAAGCAACAGGCAGGAATCTCCAGATGATTCCTCAAAAAACACCTAGCTATATTGGCCAGCTGCATCCCTAGGACCCTGGAGTGTGGGAACAAGGATGAGAAACAAAGATGACCGTTAAAGACCATAACTCTTAGAATCAGCTCTTCCAAGTCTTGTCATTTGGTATCACAGAACAGAAAGAAGAATGAGGGGATACAAAATCATAGAATCACAGACTGGTTTGGGTTGGAAGAGACCTTAAAGATCATCCAGTTCCAAGCCCCCTGCCACAGGCAGGGACAACTTCCACTAGATCAGGTTGCTTAAAGCCCCATCCAACCTGCCCTTGAGCACTGCCAGGGATGGGGCAGCTACAGCCTCTCTGGGCAACCTGTGCCAGTGCCTCACTGGAAAACACTTCTTCCTGATATCTAATCTAGATCTGTAATCTTCTCAGTTTAAAGCCATTTACCCTTGTCTATCACTACCTGCCCTTGTAAAAAGGCCCTCTCCAGCTTTCTTATTGGCCCCATTAGGCACTGGAAGGCTGCTTTAAGGGTCTCCCTGGAGAGATCCCAACCCCAGCTCTCTCAGCCTGCTGAAATGTCTCAAGGTATCACCCCATCGGCAACTTACAAGCCTTACACAAGTGCCCAGGGATGCTCAAGACTAGGAATCTGCTGTTTTGGAGAGGTAAAGAACTGTGAAGCTTTCAGCTCAGGAAGCCCTCAATAGAGAAAAACAAGCCTGCATACCCCACGCTGCAAAACTAAACTGAGATTCACCTTGTCCAGCACTTGTGCTCCGAAGTTCCCTCTCTGTCACAGGGCAAGTGTCACCCTGTGATAGGCTCCTGAGGGCCTGCTGTGCAGCCTGCCTGCAGGTAGAAACTCTGGCTTTGCTGAGCAGCTGGATTAGCTGCTAAACTTTGCTTCTGCCAAGTCCGGTAGAAATCGGGAGCTCACTGGGGCTCATGAGAAGTTTCAGTTGAAGTAAAAGTGCTGGCAGGTGTATAAGGACGCTGAATCATCATTTCTCAACTATCTTCATGCCATACTGCCACAGTATGTGCAC
Organism: Pezoporus occidentalis; assembly: GCF_034315485.1. Taxonomy (NCBI): domain Eukaryota; kingdom Metazoa; phylum Chordata; class Aves; order Psittaciformes; family Psittacidae; genus Pezoporus; species Pezoporus occidentalis. The sequence goes on from NW_026915877.1 coordinate 5,119,413, forward strand.
TGGAGAGGACAACTGAAAGATATGAGAGCTTCTATATATCCATTATGCACATCGTATATTTTTTTTTCTGTCAAAGGTGCATCCTCAGAGATGTAGCATTTTTCTGGTATAGGATTTCCTCTGTGAATCATCCAGGTTATGAATATTACAGCTCTACTACAGGTCAAGAGATGTGTCGGAAAGGTCCTCTCTCTGCTGCACTGTTTACTTACCCACTATGCAAGCAGTGAAGGATCTACAGTAAACAAATGGGCATTAATATATATTAATATAATGGATCTGTTCCCCATAAGGAAGAAACCTCTGGTGACCCGAAAGCGAATCACCACCAGAATTCCTCAGAAACGACGATGATCAGTTCATTCAAATACGAGTTCCCGGCTGAAAGGCAAGGGCGAGCAGCCCCAATGCCCGATGCCCACCGGAACCAGGGCCGGGGCCGGAGCCGTGGAGGGAGCCGCGCCCGCCCAGCCGGGGCCGGAGCCGGAGCCGGAGGAGGGGCCGGGCTTCACGCCGCTCTCTTCAGCGCCGGAGCGGGAGGCGGGAACAGGCCCCGGCAGCGGGGCCTAGCACACGCGTTTTCCCCTAAGGCGAGGAGGCCTCCCGCAGGGTCCGGCTGCGATCTGCCGCCCGGGCCCAGCGGCGGGCAGGGAGGGGAGGTGCCGTTGCCGTGAGGGCGGAGCGAGGCGGGGGCGGTGAGCTGCCGGCGGCAAGACGAGGTGTGCCGCGGCCGGAGGAGGCGCGCAGGTAGCCGCCCGGCATCCCTCTGCAGCCCGGAGAGGGAAGTGAGCTCGCCCGGGGTCCTGCAGTAAGTGGCGGTCGGGGCTGGCGGCGGGGGTTCGACAGCGGGAGGGGAGCGGAGTTCTTGCACCTGGGCCCGGCCGCGGAGAGGAGCAGTCCGGGCCTCGGGGCTGGCTCTGCGGGAGCCCCCGCCGCGGGCGCTGCCCCGGCTCGGAGGGTTTTTCTGTGCGCGATCTGTACCGGACGCACGTGTGGTAACCGAGGGTTAAACCGTAAAGTTCCTTTTATTATAAATCGCATCATTACCTTCTTTTTGCTTCCCCAGATCTTACTTTTGCAATGCACAGTAGGAGTTTGTGCTGCCAAGGGCTGCCAGCCCCTTCTCCCTGTTTTATTTAAGCTTTTGGGTGGAAAAAATAGTAAAAAACTGGATTGTGTGGTTGTTTCATGGAAGTGGTACGAAGTCCGTGGCAGCTGTCCCGCTTGCCTGTGCGTTTTCACCCTGCTCAGGGACTGAGCTCCATCAGCGTTCTCGGACATAGAGGCACAGCCCCGGTGTCTATTTGCACTTTTGTGGGTATCTACGTATAACAAACAGGTTTGCAGAACTCATCAACTAGATTTTATTTCTTAGACCTGGTAGATTACAGTGTCTCCTGTTATTAAAAAAAAAGTGAATTCTGGACAAGGAATAGCGTAGCTGTAGTTAGTCTGAACTTTGGAAAATGAGAGTTACTTCTCACGTTGAACTTATTAAGGGGACCATTTCTGGATGAGACCATATCAGTCTTAACAAGTAAGCCCTAAGCTTTGTTGCATTCTTACCACTTCAGTAGCCATTTATAAGACCATGACTAGGAAAAGATATAAACGTGTGTATGTGGAGACTCTGAGTTTAAAGCAGCCACTTATTACCTGTGGAACTTACTCTGCTGTTTACTGTAAACTGGTAGTACATGTGTATTGAAAGAGAGCTGCTTTCCACCTGTTGCTGGGAAGCAAGGGTTCCCTCCACTCTGAGGGCTGCATTTTTCTCTCTACCCTGCTCCTTGCTACATGCCCTAGTCTCTGTGCTGTGGTGCGAGGCCCTCATATCAGGGAGCTGTACCTGCTGCGCCTGTGCAAGGCTTTCTTGAGGGGCAAAGGCATTGAACTGTATCAGGAGTGGTGGCAGGAACACATCTCCACCCTTGCTCAGTTGCAGTGGATTCCCAGCTACTCACAGGACAGCTGCAGACGTAAGAACTGCTTTCTATTGAAGGCCTGGAGCACTGCAGTTGCATGAGTCTGTTACTGCTACAGACTCTTGCATTTCTCTTTTAGTGGTCCTCGGGGTCATGGCTAGACTTTTCTGTATATCTTGTTTTCATTCTCCGTGTTTGCAGTCTGCTTCTGCACTTGGATCTCTTTGAGCCATGACTGCTAGTGGGCAACAGGGTTTCCATCCAGAAGGTTTCCTGCCTGAGCGGTTTGCCCAGGTAATCACAGAAAGTTTGGCCTCAAGATTCTGAAGTCCATTTGTGAGGTGATCTTCTGACCATGGATAAGAAGAAAGCTTGGAAACCCAGCTGTTCAGAGCATGGTGTATTTTTAATTGACATTAATCACCTTTTCTCACTTATTCATAGATACGGTTCCTCAGAAATGTTTAGGGATGAGCAGGGACTGACAGTAAAGATGCAGTCTGATATTTCAAGATTTCTAAGGGTTGATAGCTAAGGCAAAATCCAGTATTGTCTCTTCTGAAATAGCAATAATTAGAATATAATTAATGTCAGATGTTACCAATTTTTTTTAGTTTAACTTTGGATGAAAGTTTTGAGTAGACACGCATGAAAAATTCTACACACACCTTCTGTCCAACTTACAGTGTAACTTTGTATATATATATATGGGTATACACTTGGGTTTGCTTAATTATGTGTGCATATGTATGCATGTGCAGGACCATAGTAATAATAACTTTGTGATCTAGGCCTGTTTTACATAATGTAATTTTATCTAGGAGATCCATTTTTACCTGGTAATTTGTCACCAACAGAAATTTGGAAAGCTGGATGGATGTGGTAGGTTCAATGGCCGTTAAAGCAAACCACTTTTCCAAATGAAAGCTCATGCAGGTTCCTTTCTGCCCCCTCCTTTGTCTTCACACAAGTCTCTGCAAGCTTTAGCAAATATTTAAAAGAAACGTTCCTTTTCCACAGTCAGTTTGCAGTAGTTACTTTCTACTTTCACAGAAATATCCCAAGGGTTTCAAAAGAAGGGTTTGCATTTGCAAGTAGCTCTGTTAAGCAACAGCTTACTTTTATGGCAGTGCTTGTTTACATGCTGGAGAAGAGGACTTGGAGAATTATTTTACCTTTTCTAAAATATACAGGCCTGTGCTGCACCCAGTTTCAACCTGAGGTCCGATAGCCTAGTTGTATAATTCAGTTAATTTCTGTATGTTGTTTAGCCTTTGGCTGTAGTGTGAGCCTGCATTTTTCTAGGGATTAGCTTTATCGCTGTGGGTGTGCCCACTGCATCTGATGGGACCTCATGGGTGTGAGTGGGACTGCAGCCCTCTGCTTCCAGAAGGGTAAGGATAGCTGTGCCCATGACTGACCTGGGCACCTGCCTGTTCCCTTCCTTGTGGGCATGCTCAGGAGGGTGGGAGACAGCCAACAAGCCAAGTGCTGGGTAAAGAGGGAAACTAACGCAAAATAAAAATTAGTGGCTGAAAAAAAGAAAGACTGAAGCAGGAAGTGGAAAACTGCTCGCCTTTTAAAGAAGGAAGGCCTTGTGCGCTTGAGCTGCTCCATGGGTATTTGTGGGTCCAGTCTGTAGCTGCTTGAGGGTAAATGATGCAGGGCACATGGACACCATGGAGACTGTGGTCTCAGCACCAGCCATTTGCTGTAGGGGTCCGCTGCAGCTGTGCCACAGATCTTGCTAATGTAGATGTAGCCTATTTCTTCTAAAAAGTGTTACTTTAGAAAATAGTTGTTATTATGTAATGAATAAACAATTTGAAATCAAAACTCTTACAGTATCAGGGTATTGCTTCTAGAAGCATTCTGTATCCTGACATAACTTCGAGCCAGGTTCTCAAGTAACTCTCAAAGGGGTTTCCAGATGCCAGATGCGCTTGCTCCAAGTTATCTCCAGATACTGCTGATTGCTGATGGAGCCCGCCCAGGTTGTCCTTTCTCTGCTCTCTCCAGGTACAAAGTCTTGAGCTGTGCCACCCTTTTCTTTGCTTGGCAACGTGTTTCTCAAACCAAGGGTTGATTCTGATTTCGAAATGTTACTGAATGTATGCCCCTCCTCTGGGATTAGATTTGTGTATGTGTACTATCAGGTCTCAATCTTTATTCCAATGTATAAAACTAGGCTACTTCCTTGACATGCCTAAGTAACCACCTAACATGTAGCTATTTTTTGAGCAGGTACCTGTTTGTATGTGCAGGTCTATGTCCAGTCTTGTAATAAGCAAACCATTTTCAAATCCTCTCCTCTTTAGTGCTTGACTAAGGTGGGAAAGAAAACCATGGATATAGTTCAGTATTAGGATCAAGCTGTGTTTGGTAGACTGTCTAATGAAATATCTACGTTAAATACAAGGGGAATGAAAAATATCAGAAGAAAGGGTGAACAGCTGTAAATTAACTGGGTTTAACAAGGACATTTGTGTCTAATTACAGTGATTGGTTTATAGATTGATTTATAGTCTACCTGGACTTGTTCAAAGCATTCACCACTGTCCTGCATGACATACTTGTCTCTAAGTTGGAGGGACATCAGTTTGAAAGATGGACCACTCGGTGGATAAAGAACTGGCTGGATGGCCACACGCAAAGAGTTGTGGTCAATGGCTCGATGTCCAGCTGGAGACCAGTAATGAGTGGTGTCACTCAGGGATCGGTGTTGGGACCGGTCTTGTTCAACATCTTTGTTGGTGACATGAACAGTGGGATTGAGTGCGCCCTCAGCAAGTTTGCCGATGACACCAAGCTGTGTGGCTCAGTTGGTACGCTGGAGGGAAGGAATGCCATCCAGAGGGACCTTGAAATGTTTGTGAGGTGGGCTGATGCCAACCTTATGAAGTTTAACCATGCCAAGTGCAAGGTCCTACACCTGGGTCAGAGGCATCCCAGGCGCAGCTACAGGTTGGGCTGAGATTCAGAGCAGCCCTGCAGAGAAGGACTTGGGGGTGTTGGTCGATGAGAAAATGAACATGAGCCGGCTTCAGTGTGCACTCGCAGCCCAAAAAGCCAACCGTATTCTGGGCCGCATCAAAAGGCGTGTGACCAGCAGGTCGAAGGAGGTGATCCTGCCCCTCTACTCTGCTCTTTTGAGACCTCACTTGGAGTATTGTGTGCAGTTCTGGTGTCCTCAACATAAAAAGGACATGGAACTGTTGGAACAAGTCCAGAGGAGGGCCACGAGGATGATCAGCACCTCCCATATGAAGACAGGCTGAGAAAGTTGGGGCTGTTCAGCCTGGAGAAGAGAAGGCTGTGTGGAGACCTCATAGCAGCCTTCCAGTGTCTGAAGGGGGCCTACAAGGATGCTCGGGAGGAGCTATTCATTAGAGACTATAGTGACAGGACAAGGAGTAATGGGTTCAAACTTAAACAGGGGAAGTTTAGATTGGGTATAAGGAGGAAGTTCTTAACTGTGAGGGTGGTGAGGCACTGGAATGGGTTGCCCAAGGAAGTTGTGAATGCTCTGTTCCTGGTGGTGTTTAAGGCCAGGCTGGACTTAGCCTTGGGTGACATGGTTTAGTGTGAGGTGTCCCTGTCCATGGCAGGGGGGGGTTGAACTAGATCATCTTAAGGTCTTTTCCAACCCTAACTATTCTATGATTCTATAGGATTTGCAAGTTGTTATTATTGTGTGTGTGGTGGGGGTAAAGATCAACCATAAACCCCACTAATAGAGAAAGCAAGAGTGAGTATTTGAACTGTTTAAGTTAAATACAGTAGCACAAGAACAAAAAAGTATGGAAATCATACTCTGTACATTTTGTCAGTAATCAGGCCAGAGACTGTTTTTTCCACTCCTTGGATGGCAGATTTCGACGCCATCGTTCAACAAGACAGGAGGGAATTTAAATAATTTTAGCATGAAATTTGATAGATATATTATGATGTTTATATGGTGGGAAAGCTCAGTATACTCATGACCTCAGTGTTTCTTTGTATTCCTGTTAGTTCCTGGGTAAAGTGCTGGGGATTGCAGTCATCTCTGTCTGTAGGGATTGCCTTTTTCTCAGAAACACGTTGCTTTCTCTGTCTGAAAACCCAGTAAAGATCTGCAAATCAGACTTTTGCTGTCATGATCTGTAATACATTTTTTTGGGGTAGGAGGGTAACAAAACAGAAGAAAAAGAAGTGGTTAGGTTAAAAATATAAATAGTGGAAGGAGAAGCTCCTTGTATGGAGCTTAAAGCAGGTGGGGTATTGTGTAATGCTGGGTGTGAAAATCTTGGTACCTGAGCACAGAAAGGAAATTAAGTAGTTTGAAACAGTGGGGACCAAGAAAAGTGATGAGGACAGTATGCCCATTTCTTGCTTTATTTTTCTGCATAACAAGCGCTGCAACTACTTTTGGGCATGGCACATAGGGAGGATTTTCCCATATAAGTAGACTGCTGCTTTGCTCCCCCTGATTAGTGCAGGGTGAACTGTAGTTGTTTCAGGTTTTAATCTGATGTACAAGGACTTACAATTTTGTGGTGTTGTCTGTGGCTGTGAGGGACCTGTAACCCTGTGAGCTGTCTATAGATATTGTAGGTTATGTTTCTGTGCTTGGTTGGTGAGGTAGTTCTTGGATAATTCCTTAACTAAAAGTACTGTAACTTGTATTTAAGAACCTGAAGTAGCCATCAGAGGTTTTAGGAGAGGATCTGGAGGGTGGACTCTGCTAGGTTTTGTACACATGGGAACTCTTCCATAGTGTGCAGCTTCATTATAGATACGGATTACAGGAGTTACAGGTAGAAGCCATGAGTGCATGAGTCAGTGGCCCAGAATTCTGCTGGTGAGGTAGATAATGAGCTCTGGTTGCCCTTCAAAGCGTGCTGCTTTGTTCTCTTGTTTGCTGTAGTTACTAGATTGGTTAGAAGTAGTAGCACAGTGCAGGCCAGAAGACCAGGCCCATGTCAGCTGAGGAGAGATGCTTGATGACTGTTAGGAGTGCTGCAGGTGAAGCATCTTCTCTTGGATTGGTTTAAGCTTTATCACTTGCTTTTAAGACACTTCAGTTAGTATGCTCTGGCATCCTATGTAATGTGGTGTTAATCACTTCAGTTTAAAAAGCTAGAGACAGCTGGTAGCTGATCTTATCAAGGGGGATGCTGATAGGATTATTTTCTGATTACATCCCTTTTTTCTTGTTTGGCCACTTCCTGCATTGGCACACCCTGCAAACTGCCAGTAACTGTGCTCTCAAATTAGTACAGATTTAAATGCTTGAGTTACCCACAGTGAGAACCCTAATTGTGGCCTGTCTTGCTGCTGTTATGTGTGCTGTCAGTAGCCACCTTTTAAGTAGTCCTCCAAGAAGGATCAAAAGCTGAATTAGAGGGAACTTAGGATAGCAACTTAAGCTGTTGGGAGAAGCAGAGGCGATGTGAAACTCTTGGCTCAGCCTGGAGGGACATTGGTCTGGGGCTCTCATCATTCAACACCTACCTGAGAAGCTTTTGGAATGAATGAGGCAGATCAAATTAGACAATGCTACTGCACCAGTGGCAGATTATGTAAACTGTAGTGGTGATGATTGTAAGTTTTCTATTTTTAAGTCTTCCATTGAGTGACTCACTTTATTAGATGTGTTCATTTAAAATGGAATGTGAAGCACCCAGATACCATGGTAATGGCCTCATAAAGCACACAGATATACAACATAACAGATTGGATTTCTTCTCTTAATTTAACAGATTTTGCGTCTCATAGACCATATCTGATGGCAGCATACAGGGCGTCACACGCTCCTATTGCTAAGCTCTACAGTTTGTATCCATCTGTCTCTTCATTTTTGCTAAAGTAGTCATCTTTGATCTCTGCCTCACAATTCTGCATCTGAATTTCCCACCATTCCCCTTCCTTCCCTCTTCCTTGGTTCCTTTCATTCTTTCATCAACTCTGGCCATGCACTGCCTAAATCAACTGGATATTTTACTACTTAGAAAGTACTTGAGTACAGAAACTTGTGTTTTAGTCACCTGGCCCCCTGAGGTTGGAGTGGGTTACACAACTCAAGATAAGGTCCAGCTGATAGTCTTGCAGCTACCTGGGTAGGCATTACAGAAAGGCAAGTCACTCCTAGGATTTATGTCAGCCTAATGAGAACTGTGGGGTGGCAGATGTTTGTTGTGTGAGGCGTGATATTCAGAAGCATCTACTGAAGATGGGTGTTGAAATTACTTCTTTAAAAATCAGGGGGTAAGTTGCACTTTGTATGCTTTTTGGTTTTCAAGTGTCAGGCTGAAAGTGAAGCAAAGGAATCCTGCATTTAGGAAGTATGCTGGTTGACAAAGTGGAGCCCTTGTCCATGAGGCAGGAGGTCCAAGGTCTCTTAGCCTGTGAGGTTCAGCTGGGGACCTCGCTGAGGCTGGGTCCTCACTGAACTTGGACTCTGGAGTGGGAATTTCCTGAGGCAGTGGCTATTGCTGCTTTACAGCAAAGTCAGTATGACTGAATTGCTGGTTAAGTAACGCGCTGCAGCAGGGAACAATTCTTAATGTGACGACAGTTTGTGTTAACTTTCTTAACTTTTGGAAACTGAAAGCATGATGTTGTCTTGAGAAATCTTTAGTGTAGTTTCCATTTCATGTAGACTAGCTCCTCCCCCCACCCCCCCTTTCAAGTTTGAAGCCTCTTTCTTCTTATCAGGAATCGTTTAATAGCTAGAAATTTGAGCTAATGTCCCTGTCAATCTTTCTCAGCTGTTTCGATGAGCAATGTTCCCCGCAGGGTTATTTAACTCTTTGGGCAGATCATGCTGTACTCAATAGCCGCTCCTTGCCCTGGCAGCATGCCGTTGGCTCCTCCCGTGCCAGTCAAGGGCTCCCTGCTCCTGCTGGAGCTTGTTCTAGAGCCTCTCAGGGACTCAACGCACTGAGGGCCTAGGTCCAAAGGGTGCCATTTATTGCCTGTATCAAAACTAAGGATAAGCTTTAACATGCAGATTTACAGTGTCAGAGGACACACAGTAATAAAGCACTGTACACTGAGCCTTTATAAAGGTGACTCAAAATATTTGTGTTATGGAAAGATCACAGAATGGCTTATTTCTGACTGCATCACTTCCTATGCTGTTTGCTCTAATAATTTTCATTAAAATAAAATTTAGTTTCCATCACAAGCTACTGATCTCAGCTTGGAAGAGAGTCAAGTTTATTACCCAGTTGCAAAAGGTGAGGGTTTTTTAAGCATAGGCTCCTCTCTTCCTCCATAGCACTCTGTGTACAACCTTTGCCATAACTGTGGACTGCATTCTTTTCCCTTTCATCTTCTGTGCTCTGGTTTATCCTGCTGGTGCCAACAGCAGCTTTTAACATTCATTCTGGGACAGAGCTTGAGTTAAAAAACCACGAGTGTATGTTTAGAGAGCCTCTAATTTCTCTTGGAGGTTGTGTACACTAAGGCAATGCTTAAGCCATCCTCCTGCTTAGAGACTTTGATGTGTGCCATTTCCCACATGCACTGCAGTTCCCTTCAGAAATAAACTTGAGCATTTGGGGAGGGAGATCATAGAATGATTTGGGTTGCAAGGGACCTTAAAGACCTTCTGGTTCCAATGCCCCTGCCACAGGTAGGGACACTTTCCACTAGACCAGGTTGCTCCAAGTCCCAGCAAACCTTGCCTTGAACATTGCCAGGGGTGGGGCAGCCACAGACCCTCTAGGCAACCCATTCCACTATCTCATCACCCTCATAGAGAAGGGGTTTTTTTCTTAATGTCTAATTTGAATTTCCCCTCTCACAGCTTAAAGTTATTCCCTGTTGTCCTGGCACTACGTACCCTTGTAAATTGTCCCTCCAGCTTTCTTGTTGGCCGCTTCAGGTGTTGGAAGGTGCTCTAAGGTCTCCCTGGAGACTTTTCCAGGCTGAACAGCCCTAGCTTTATCAGCCTGTCTTCATAGGAGAGGTACTCCTGCTCTGTGATCGGAGCCCCACTGAGGAGTTGGGGCAGAGCGCTGGCATGGCACATGGTGGCAAGGCACATCTGTACCGTCTGTCCACTGGCTGTTTGTCTGGGGCACTGCCTGCTTGCAATACCTGCTAAATGTGAGCTTGCAGGTTCCTAGAATGAAATTGAGATGCTCTAGGTATAAAAGCACCATCTGTAGGTTCAAATGCCTGTCTAGCTTTGTGTTGGAGCAGTGTATGGTAAGTTGTATTTTCCTTTCTGTCCTTGAATAAGCTTCTCTTAGTGATGGTGAGCAAGATTTATGTGGCAATTTGAGCAGCTGCTCTCCTGGGAGTGTTTTGGGTTTGGCTTTTTTTTTCCTGGAGAATTGTGTTAATTGTGCCTATTGGCTCTGAGGAGAGCTAACACCTGTAGCTGGCTATTGGGCAAACAGAGGGTAGTCCCTTCCCCAGAGCTGATGGCTGAGGCTGGAAGTCCCTCCTGTATAGAGAGTGCTGAGTCTGACTGTTTCTTTATATTATATATGTTATCTTGTGTAACAAAAGTGACAAACTGTTCTTGGTGGCATATCTAATGTCATTTTAGTGTGGTTAGGAATGCTGTATCCACAGTAAGACTGGTGGAAGGTCCCACTGCAGGAGTGATCCTGACCCCCAGTACCTACATGCCTGCGCTTTCATGCCTCCTGTGGTGGTGTCTGGAGCTCAGTGGTGGTGTCCTCTGAGTTGCTGTAAGCTAGTTGTGTAAGTAGGAAGGCTTGTCACAGCTCTGTGCATCTTGTATGTGCCGTGAAAAAATGGGGCTTATTTGTCGAAGAAGCTATGGGACGATTGGATCAAGTTTTAACAGTATGTGGGCAACCACAGCTGTATTCAAAGGATATTAAACTGGGACAGCAGACGTGAGTGCTACTTGGCTGTCCAATCTGAAGCCCCTTCAAGGTCTGAATCTGAAGCCTTTGCTGAATCACAGAATCCCAGGTTGGAAGGGACCTTGAGGGTAATCTGGTCCAACCTTTCTAAGCAAAGCATGACCTAGACTAGATGGCCCAGCACCCTGTCTGGCTGAATCTTAAAAGTGTCCACTGCCAGGGAATCCACCACTTCCCTGCAGAGGTTATTCCAATGGCTGGTTGTTATCATGGTGGAAAATTTTCCTCTTGTGTCCAGTTAGAATCTCTCCAGGAATAACCTGGAGAGAGTACCCATTACTCCTGTCTTCTCCATGTGACTCCTTGTGAACAGGGAGTCTCTGTTTTCCTTGTAGCCACCCTTCATACTGCATACTGAAACTACTTTTGAAGCACCTGTTGTCCTGCTGTGGTTTCCAGTCTGACATTTAGGAACACTCAGGTCTTTCTTGTGTTTTCCTTTTCTTATCAGTGCACATTTGCGTCTTGCTTCATGTGAGGAAGCCATGTCTGGGAGGCAGTGGAAGCGAACTCAGGCAACACTGCTTCAGTTCCCCAGACTTGGTTTCTCATGGTTGAGTGCCTGCACTTCTGGGTGCTGGTGGAGCTATGCAGCCTTCTGTGTGTGTTCTGTTGTGTTGTGTTGCTTGCGCTGGGTTCTGTAGGGTAAGAGTCACTGGTAGAAATTCAAAGGGGGAAAAGGTAAGTATGCCAGAAGACTGTGCTATAATAGGTACCACTCTAAAGATTTTTGTATTTAATCCAAAATTTTTCAGAAACCAATTTGGAGTCAAACTTTTGTTTGATTTTGATAATCATTTAACTTCTGAAGACTTACTGTCCTTTATACATAGGAAGGAATATTTATTGCATGCAGTTGGCACCGGCATTTGAGCTCTTAGTAGAAGTTTTACATAGGAAACTGTTAAATTAAAGCTATTTGTTTGCCTCTGTAGTATTGTGTTTAGCTAGTGACAGATGCCTCAAAGCCTTCTGGACCAAAGCAAGCATTGTGGAGGTACAGGGGCTTTTGTTGCTTTTGCTGTTTAAATGAATTGTCTTATCTAGAAGAACTAGTGTTTATCCTAGCTAATGAATGAGAACCTATAGCATCCATAACTAAACTGTTGGCACCTATGAGTACATCAGTAAGGTGGGGGTTGTGGAAGGTATGTTAGCATGGCAGGGTGCTGGTACTAATGAGAGCCATGGAAAAGATGGCTTGAACTGAGGCAGCTGAAAGCAGAGATCTTGGGACTGCACCAGCGATTTGCAGAGGCCTGTTGGGAGGTGGAAACTGAGGAGATGGAGCTCTCTGAATACAAAGAGCAGGCATAATATTTGTCATTATCTTATTTCCTAGCATTCACCGAGTGCAGTTTTTATTCAGTATGTGAGCATATTCTGTTTGAGGGTTGGGTTGGTATTTTTGTTGTGTTTTTTTTTTTAAACAAAAAAGCTATCAGAAGGAAGTTTACTTCAAACGACTGAAAAAGAGCACAAGGCTATATATGTAACTCAATTGCAGTGAGTACTGAATCAATTCTGATTACTTCCACAAGTTTGTGCTGCATTACTGTACAAACAACTTGAAATCTGCTGTGCAATTTTGGGGGGATTTGTGCTTTTTTTTCTTCATCTGTGCAATGATATTTCTAGTGTAATTCACAACTTCAGATTTAGGTTGATGAAGTAAGGGTTTTTTGACCCATAATTAAAGACATAATGGTAAAATAGCTACATCATTTCTTCAGTTTTAAAAACTTGGGTGTTTTTTGTTTGTTTTTTTTTTCCTTTTTTTTTAAAAAATAAATTACTTCCAAAGCTGCCTAGGAAACTGTATTTTAAAAGTAAACTGGTGTGGGCAGTGATCACGGAGACATTTAGTCAGTGGTTTGCATACCTTGCACTGCTCTAATTCAGTCCCACTCAGCAAAATTGTAATGGGTTAACTTAGGTAGGTATATACCTGGTCTTCAGCATGAGGTCTCAGAAAAGGTGTGAGGAGGCAGGTGGCCAGAAGGAACAATTAGCGTTGGCTGGGCTTTCAGTTACCTCTGATTCCCCTGGGGTAGAGAGTGCTCAGCACTTGACCAGGAGCCCCTTGGGCTGTGCTTGCCATCCCACACAAGCTGCTGAGCTGTGGCACTCAGTTTGTTCATGACTAATGAACCTTTGAAGAGTTCAGTTGAACAGGGATAAGTAGGGATTTGTGCTTCAGCCATCACCTTTTCTTACTGAACTTGGCAAAACACTGAAAGGATCCACTTCCATTTGTTTTGTTGAAAGCCAGTATCTCTGCAGACATGTGAGCCAGCTTGTTGGAAGATGCTAATTTGTTCTTTTTAAACTCCTGTGGATTCTAGAGCATATTGTGTTCCCAGAACAGGCACTTGTAAGGCTTTCATACTCTTCCTTGAAGTGACTCCTTTGCTGATGCGTAAGGTGTGTGAAACTACTTCAAGACTGTCACCAGTTTGCAGTCTGAAAGATGAGTTATTATTCTAGCAAATTGAAGAAACCTTATGGTAGAAGTGTGTGTAGTACACAGCGTGCTTGTATTACATGTATGTATTCGCCATCACCATATGCTTCTGTGGCTATAGACAGTATGTGAGCTGATGTTGATTGTCTTAGTTCTTTTGCAGGAGATGTTTGGTGATGCAGTGCAAGTTTTCCAGCTGTTTTAATTCTTGTGCAATATTGAATTTCATATTGTGTTACGACTTCATGAGTATCTGCAGGTGTTTTCAGGTACGTAGAAATGATAGTACAAAAGGTTGTCTTAACAGATCTAGGGTAGGCTGATGGTTAGGTTTTACTCCTTATTTTTTTGTGGTGAGGATAAGCCTACAGGACAAGGTCTGATTCTGAGACATCCTGCTCCTGGGATAAGACACGTATCTGATTGCTCAGATGCTGTTGTACAGGACTTATGCCAGACTGTCAGGAGAGGGACTCCTGAGAGAGACAAGCCTACATCCCAGTGTACGTGGCTGTCCCATGAGCTGACTGTGCTGGGTTGCTGGCGGGTACTCCTATGGGAAGCCTTTCTTGCTGGGCGCTCCCTTTCCTCTTGCAGAGGCAGCTGGTTGGAGCCCTGTCACCCTGACAGGAAGCCCTGCACCCTTAGGGAGAGGCAGCCACGCCACGGTGCCAGGCTCCATTCTGCAGGGAGTGGGAAGGGCAGGGTAGTATCGACACCTCTGCTCTGACAACCACTCTGGCACTGTGTGCTTCTGCTGGGGCTGTGTCTTGGTGCCGGTGCAGCTGCTTGCCTTGCTGGCAATGATGTCCTGGGTCTCAGACTCGCACTTACCTCCCTGTTTCTGTGGAGGTGTCACAGCTTGTGAGGCCAGGCCTCCACAGTAACTCCCCTTTCAGAAACTTCCCTTGCTATAGGGATTTTGTCTGTTGCTTTTCACTTTTACTCCTCACTGTCATGTAAAGGAAAGAGGAAGTTGGCCTTTTCTTGAGCGTGAAGTACGAAGATAATGGAGAATGTGATTATCTACAATCAAATGTTATGGTGGGAACCTTCAAAAGCACACGTGCTGCTCGTCAGAAAAAAACTGGGAAGCTCAAAGTCTTAGCCTTCTGTACAATAATCCCTTGCAGAACGCACATGCATACGACATCTGTACATCAAATGTTTATGTGTAATAATAATGTATAGAATTTCCCTATACACTGAATGTGTTGCACAGGGAATGAAGTTAAGATCTTTACCATCTTCAAAATGAAGCTTTCTTGTTTGGCTTATGCCTTAAACATGTTTGGGGTATTTCTTAAGAAAAAAGAACAGTTATAGTAGCTGGAAGAGCAAACGGGAGAAAAAAGATTAAATGTGTACAAATGCATAGTAACATACAGTATTTCATGTTTACTTGTACTTATGAGGCCAAAGAAATAACTCTGGAATTGTAAATAGTGTGCTGCAAATCTTGACAAGAAGGCTGTACACTGCTGAAAGTGATGGTTTACAATGTGTTCTGGTGTGTGTATGGGATAGGACAGACAGCAGCTGTGGAGGGAGGGCTGTGAAGCGTTGGATCAGGAGGTGTCTGGTGAGGCACTATACTGTGCCGGAGCTGTGCTGGAGCAAGGCAGCAGGCCAGCCTGGGGGACCCAAGTGAGGGATGAGACCCCAGCCAGGCTGCTGGCACCTACCCCTTGCCTGGCTAGGGATGGGAGCCCCTGCTGCTCCCTGCTCCTGGCCCCATCTGGTCCTGTTGTGTTGTAAGTCCGCTGCTGTTGGCATGGGGCTGTACACTTGCCGCCTTCTGCTTTGAGCCTTAATGGTGATAAATCTCTTGTACGTAGACTGCTGGGTGAACGTGGGGCTTGGGCAAAGATGTCTGCATAACTGGAGGGCTTGGAAGTGCTGACAGGAGTCTTTCAAACTTGATGTATGTTGTTTCTAATGTGAGGCTAGCTGCTGTGGTCCTGGGAAGATGGATTAGGTTGTGCCTGCTTAAGATTCAGGTCAGTGCCATGCAAATTTTTCATTCAGTATCTGAACAGTGGGTCTTTTAAGAATTTGCCTGACCCACATAGGGCTAGTTTTAAACCCTCTGTAGCCGGATGATAAAATTCTGTGCTTATTTCAGGCCTCTTAATCTTGTCTGCTGCCTCGGCTGCTGCTGCTTCTCACTGAAGGACCAACTTCCTGACTAGCAGTGCATTGCTTCTCCGCCATTCCTGCGTAGGACAAGCTTTGCTGATATACAGCGAATACAGGGATGGTAATTCCTGGCTGGAAAACAAGATGGAGTGCTGTGAGGCAAATATGATTGTAGAAATAGTTTGGTGGGATGGGAGGGTAGTTAAAGGTGGTCTTGTCAAGTAGATTGTCTGTTCTGTTATGGTAAGGATTTGGTGGCCATCTGGCTGACGATGAGGTGTTGTTCTGCTGTTATCACGGGATTGAAAGCACTTGTCACATATATGAGTATTTAGAGTTTAGATCGTGTGTGTGTACTCATATCTACTTGTGCATCTAAATACACTTTTGTCATTCAGCTTTCACAGCAAATATCAAGAGTTCTCTGGCTTGCCTCTGTCTAGACTTTGTTTAGAAATTATTAGTACTGCAATGAAAATCACTAATTAATATACTGCTACCCTAAATTTCAACTTTTCATTGACATTAGTTTCTACAAATGATCTATTCCATGTAGTCTAGATTCTAACATGGTAAAACTGCCTATTAATTTTTATCTTTTTCTCTTACAGTAAAAAATGGCATTTCAGAAGGCAGTGAAAGGAACTGCTCTCATTGGAGGAGGTGCCATAGCAACAGTTTTTGGCCTCTCTCAATTTTCTCAGTATAGAAACAAACACGTAAGTATTAATTATGATTTCTGATAAAATATGAAATTTAAAATCTGTTTGAGCGTATGTTAGGCTTATACAGATAGTTTTGTTTGGAAAGGAATGCCAAGAGACTGTCAGCTTGGTTTGTTGGATGCTAATCTGGAGGATGGCATTAACAATAGTTCACTGTTGTAGGTCTTTAACCAGTGGGGAAGTGTGATTGTTCTAAATTGGTTTTCTTGTTTAAAAAATTACCTTTGTGTACTACTCAGGATTTTACTTAGTGCAGGAGGAGTGGAAACCTCCACTGAAGTGTAAGCACTAAGTAGAGTTTGTAGTATTTTCAAACTTGCAAGCTTGAAGTGAAACCAACAGCACTACCTGTGTAAATCTCAGCTTTAAACCAGTCATGGTGCCAGCTCTTACTCAGTTCAGAAAGGTGAAGGCTGTTTGAGGGTAGGATCTGTGCCACAGAAGTCAGTGGTGAGGCTCCTGTTGCTTTGGTGGACGTCAGCTTCTGTCTAGGTGGGCACAATCAGACACTGGTAAGCTCAAAGCACTGTTCAGTGCTCTCTTCCAGGTAGCTAAGGCTCAGGCAGAATAAATTCCCCAAGCAATGAAGGATGACGTTGGAGACTTGCTGTTAAGGTAGCCATAGCAGGAAGAAGTGCAGTAGATACCTACTCTATTGATTCTTGCTGTTGTAGAAAACAGACTTCATTGGCGTATCTTCTTCTCACAGTAGACTCAGCGTCACCACGCTCTTTTAGCTTGCTTCTCAATGCAGAAGGAGAAATCAGTAAAAGGAACATGAGTTGTGAACTGGTTTTAGGCAGAGCTGGTGTGAATCAACAACTGTTCTTTGTCTTAAAGCAAATAAATCCTCCTTGTTTTAAACACGGTTGTGCTGTGATTTAGAGTTTTGTAAAATAACCACATCTAGACTTAGTAGATGAGTATAAAGGAATGTGCATTAAATGCGGGCTGTGAGGCTGACATCCTCCAGTTGTCCGGAAGTATTTGCAATCAATGTTCTGTAAAATGCTTATGAAGTAGGTGTAGTCAGAGCTGTGGCCTGATTTGCTTCAATCTAGGTTTGGAAAAAGCTTAAGACCAAGAAATAACTCTTTCTTCCTTTGAGATGGTATCAGTGTGAGCAGCTAGGTGAGCAGGTGCTTGTTTCATGTGGTGCTTTCTGCTTCTCACCTTAGAAATATAATCGGTAAGCTCTTCGTCTAGACAAGCTGTTACTCTGTGAATTGATTTAGTTACCACACATTTACTGTAAGTTGCCATTCAAATTGAGCAAACTGAAGATAGGAACAGAAGTGGATCTTAATGGTCTAGTTGAAGGTAAAACAGTGGGTAATGAGAGGGAATCTTCACTGAGCTCCATGAAGGTGTGTATTATGTCTGCATAAATGATACTCCGAAGCTTCTGACTGTTTCTATGGGGAGGAGTAACAGCAGCTGAGGTATTAGTAAAGCAAATGAGATGAGTCATGTCTGAGGAACCTAGCTGGAAAGTGGATAGGACAGGATCCTTATGGCTTTAGATAGTGTTGCAGAAAATAAAACTTCACATTCAAAGTGAGCTTCTTGTTGGGCTGCCTGTCTTGCACCTAGCTGATAATACTGCTTCTAACTCTCTGGAGTGTTTAGCACAGGATTTTACAGTCTGACTTCATTATTATCAGGAATTGCAGCTTCAAATTTTAGGACTGCTTAATAAAGGGAAGGGTTGGAAGGGAAAACTGATCTGGATAGCTCACTCGTCGTATATGTAGTACTCCAGAATTCAGGGCATTCCCATTTTTCTAGGGATTGGATGGCCATTGTAAATTTCCAGAGGTGGATTAAACCCCAAAGTTTCACAGAAGGGATTTAGTCTCAAAATGAAATAACTGCTTGTCCCCCAGTTTTTAAACCTATTGCATTGGATCAGCCTACAAAGGATCTGAAAATTTCCAGCATATGTGTAAGCAAATGGATCTGTCAAGTGAACAGCATGTTGTTTTCATGTTGTACTAACTTGCACATTTCCCACGTGATATCCCTTAAAGCCGCTGCCTTAAACACCTAATATAGGGCAGCAGGTGGAACATAACTGGAGGGATTGACACAAAGGAGGACAGTCCATTTGTTGTGTTGACATACCTAAGCTGTGGGCATGTCCTCTGGCCCAAGTGTCCTCTTTTTAATAATGCCTGCCAATCAAAGATATGCTGGGGCAAAGATCTTGTCATCCTTTGCCAGAAGAGGATATTGCCCCAAGATGTGCACTAATTGGCTACACATTGTAGAAAAGCTGTTGTTACTTCAAGAACAGAATCCATCACATAGTAAGACAGAAATAAAATGCTCAGTTTTTTTTACCCACATTCATATTGCTTCACTCAGTGACTGGATGTCTGTGCTGTGGCTAGAGTCTTGGAATTAGGGGCACCCAGTTACAGAATAATGACCTTGACAGGCTAAAAATCCTGAACACACAGGATAGTTTATATGTCTGTCTTTGTTTTCCATGTTCATCCAGCTGGTGGTTAATGCTTCTGTGAAATTTGGCTGTCCCAGGTAACTCCAAGGGAGAAGCTGAAGGATAGTAAAGTTCTGGCTCTTGAGAAAGAGTAAAAGGTCATTTGGACTTGTTAGTCAAGCATACTAGTGAGTGGTTTGCCTACTAAAAGGGATAAGGATTGGTAATTTTGGATGCTGAAATTTCAATTGCCCTTGTTAGATTTGAGAGTCAGAACTTGCCTGTGAGGAGAATGGCATAGTTAGCCTTGTCTGTGTGTAAACATCTGTAAAGTGTTTACACCTTGGAAATAAAACACTCCATAGATTAGGATCTATTCTGGTTTTCAAGATTTTTACCCCAACTTATTTTTCTGCTCACGCGCATGTACGCTGACATTTTGGAGCATGCTTCCGCAACAGCAGTTGAGGTGATATAACGGGAGAATCCGTATCTATGTATGCAATATGTGGGCATACAAGGGGTTTAGTAAATTGCCCTTACCTTGTGCTGGGTTTTTGGAGTTCCTGCTGAGCAAGGGAGGATGGGAACATATGGTGACATGACAGAACTGTTAGTGAATTTAATGCGTAAGCTGATAGATGAATATTGCACTTCAGTGTCTTTTATAGTAACCTTGTCACTGGGGTGTTTACTGAATTAATAATGCTATGTGTAAGGGAGTAAGTAGGAGCGACACTTAATTCAAGCAAAACCTCTTTCAGTCAACACACAGGAGTGGTTCTTTCATATGGAATAACCATTTCCCTTAAGGAAGCTGGTCAAGCTTTCTGTGCAGCTTCATTGACCTAGGCTGTGGAGGACACATGCATAACTGACAAGGAGGCTTTTGATTAGCTTAAAAAGAAAAACCCTTTTCCAGAGAAAATGATGCAGTTGGATGGCAGGTAGTGCAGAGGTCTGAGAAAACTAGTCCTTCCTAAACTGTTTTTGGGTAAAGCAGAAGTTAGACTCTTACATCTTTTTCAGTGTTCCCACCGCATATGGGTTTTAGACCATACAGGAACTGTTGAAATCCATGTGTGCTACATTAACACCTAGTCATGAGCTCCTGAAGGGAGCTGCATCCCAGATGGAGTTGGACCCCTCTGAGTTTACCAGCTGTATATGTAATTGATTAATTTGGCATCAAATATTCAGACACCTGTATGGCAAGTGTGACACAGCCAGCCTTTGCTGGCTGTTTCACCAGGGCTTCTAATGCTAAAGGTGATGGAGAAATGGAAAGACCAGTTTCTCTTGTTTCTTGGAAGTGCTGACTGCATTGCTATATTCTTGCTTTCTGTGCCTTTATTTTAATGCATCAAGCCAAGCGAGCTACTACTTGATGTGACACAGGTATTCCTTGATGTGCCAAGTCTGAACTGGAGATGAGGGGTTTTTAATTTTATTTTCTTTTTCCACTCCCACACCCCTGTAATCATTAAGAGAAAAGCAGTGCTTTGTTTTGGGGTGTAAGAGACCCCCCTCTCTTCCTTACAAGGCCCACCAGGCGATCCTGCTCTCTTTCTGGCGTGTAAGTGCATTGGTGGTCAGTATGAATTGCTCATCAAGGTGAATCCAGTCGAGTGTGATAATATGATAATGCATCGGGGGGGTTTAATTACATTTTTTTATGAATAAGGATGATGAATTTGACTCTGCAAACCTACCTGGAGATTTACATTAGCCAATTAACAAGAATGCTTGCTTATGGATTACTAGATCACTTTATAACTTTATGATTAAATTCAAACTGCCAAACCAAATTTCGTCTTGCTAAGAGTGTAATCAAAACCATTCAAGGAACTCTTGCCTGAGAAATTGTAGATATAAACAGCAATTGCTTATTTCAGTAAACATGCTTGTTCACTGCCAAACTAATCACGTTATTGCAGATGGAATCCCTGTATGCAGCTTTTCTTCGCTCTCACATTTAATTGACAGCAAGATGAATCATATCTATATCAATTCCTGGTGCGTTAATCACTGCTTGTATTTCAGCACTAATCTTTATCCTCTTGCTATGCCAGTGGCTTGCTGCTTGGGACTCTGGTCTGTGCTTTACTATAAGCCATTTGTTGTAAATAATGTGCTTAAAAATCAAAACAAAAATTGCAGTCAAAACCAAATGATGCTAGCACTCCTTGAACTCTGAATTTTGTTTTTCTTGTGCTCTGTTATCTTCCTGAAGTTGCACACTTTGAAAGTGGTCACTTGTTTTGCAGAAGGTGGCATGTATGAAAATGTAGTGCAAAACTAATTTTGAGATGGGGAGTTTCGCTTTCTTAAAGCTCATGAAAGTTCAGAGTATGTAGCTGACTTGTTCGGCCAAAACACATGCAAGGCTAAACTGTGGGTGGCTTTGGTCTTCACAATTTCTTCCTTGTCACTGTTGTCTCCAAGTTACAGGGTGATATTTAGGGAAGCTGGGACATTGGCATCAGCTGTCTGACCTCTTGTAATGGTGCAGGACTAAAAAGCATGTTTAATGCCACAGCTTACCAAGGTAAAAACAGGGACTATACAGGAAGCTGGGCATTAGCATTTGCTATGCAACCCAGAAAGTGCAGAATTCATTGATCAGAAGAATAACATGGAAGCTGAATTTCTTCGAAGGTCCAAAACTTTGTGCCTTTTGTAGTGATCTTTGCTAGGTGCCATATGTTAGTGTAAACCTGTGAGAGTGAGGGGAAACTATGATTGGGAGGCTCATCAAGATTCACCTCTGCTTTGCTTTGACTCGACCTCTCTGCTGTCTGTGTGTGTCTTGTAATTTCTTGAACTCCTGGGGATGGCAGCGCGTCTGTCTCTGAGGGTTGTGGTGGTTTTAAACAAGCTTCTAATTAGGAGACCTTTCGTTACTAATTTGTAGTAAGGGACTAAGCCTGGATGAGTGCTTGGTGTGGCTGCTCACGCACCCAGAGGTGAGCCTGTGCCCAGGCGCCTTCTGGGCTGGGCTCCAGGACTGCTTGCGCTGGAGGGGACCCCAGTGAGACTGCAAGCACCATGACATGGAAAAGTCAGTGGTGGTACTAGAGCTTGGGTTATAATTTACCAAACTCAGGTTGTTTTAAATCTGAAGTTTTGCTATTTTCTGGGAAGGTATCAGTCCTTAACACGAAGCAAAGCACTCTCTAGTCCAGCTTTTCTATTGATTGAATTATAATACACGTGCAGTGAAAGTGGTTGCTGCTATCCGAAGTAACTTGTATGAGCTACTTACGTTATAGTCAATATAATCTATGATTACAGGATGAACTTGAACATTAATTAACTTTTGATTATGCATTTCCTGTAGATGTGGCTACTAGTTATTAGCCTTTATTTTCAGTTGTATTGTAGTGATAGCAACATTGAGGAAGAATGTGTTTCAGTCATAACACTGCTGAAGAATGAGGAAATAATTTTGAACACGAATATTTAGGTTGCATACACCATATAATCTGAACTCGGGCTTCTTGTGTATGGCTGGACTGGCTGTTAATTTATGGTGGATGTGTTGCAAGAAGCAATTTTACCATTCCCTCACAAGGTCTGCTGACAGAGCTCTGTGACACCTGATGAATTGGTCGCTAAAGAGGAACTACATTCCTTGGGTAGCTTCTACCAGGACCTGTTCAGCTGTGCATGTGTCGTGGTTTAAACCCTAGCCAGACAGTTGTTCACTCACTCCCAGTGAGTGGTGCCGGGCTGAAGAGCAATCGAGGCCCCCCCACCCGGGGCTCTCCCCTTCCCCGCTCCCAGAGGAATGGGGAGGAGGATCCAAAGAGTGCAACTCCCACGGGTTGAGACAAGAACAGTCCAGCAACCAATGTACAATACAAATCACCACCGCTACTACCAACAATGATAAGAGAAAATAACAAGGGAAGAGAATACGATACCACTGGCCAAGAAACGAGTCCCACCCGGAAGCCCGTGTCCTTCCGGGTAACTCCCAGTTACCCCCCACCCCGGGCATGACGTGCTGTGGTATGGAATACCTCTTTGGCTAGCCTGGGTCAGGCACTCCGTCTCTGCTTCCTCACGGCTTCCCCTCCTCCCTGGCAGAGCATGAGGCTCACAAAGTCCTTGGTCAGGGTAAACATCACTTAGCAACAACGGAAAACATCGGTATCACCAGCACTGTTCCCAGGCTGGAAGTCAAAACACAGCACTGCACCAGCTACCACGAAGGAGAAACATGACTGCTGCTGCTGAACCCAGGACAGCATGTGAGCAGATGGTGGCAAGTGACTGCCTTACCTTTTGTCAGTGTCCTGGGTTCAGCAGTAGCAGTCATTTTTCTCCTTCTTGGTAGCTGGTGCAGTGCAGTGTTTTGACTTTCGGCTTGGGAACAGAGCTGATAACAAGAATGTTTTGGTTTGGCCAAGGACTTTGTGAGCCTCATGCTCTGCCAGGGAGGAGGGGAAGCCAGGAGGAAGCAGAGACAGGACACCTGACCCAAACTGACCAAAGAGGTATTCCATACCACAGCACGGCATGCCCAGGATGTAACTGGGAGTTAGCCGGAAGGGCTGGGGGACTGCAGGGTTGGAGGAGGTATCGGTCGGTGCTTGGTCGGGCTGGGGGGGTGAGTTATCAGTCAGTTGGTGGTGAGGTGTTGTATTCTCTTCCCTTGTTATTTCCTTTATCATTGTTATTATTGGTGGTAGCAGTAGTGATTTGTGTTATACCTTAGTTACTAAACTGTTCTTATCTCAACCCGTGGGAGTTGCATTCTTTTTGATTCTCCTCTCCGTCCCTCTGGGAGTAGGGGTAGGGAAAGAAGGGGGAGAGTGAGTGAACAAGTTACCTGACTGGGTTTAAACCACAACAGTTCTTTTTGGCGCCCAACGTGTGGCACAAAGGGTTGAGATAACAGTAGATCTGACTGGATTAATAGTCAGTCGTCACAATGCTGATTTATTGGCTCTCAGAGTTTTTCCTCTTGATCTCAGAGTTTCAGAATGTTGTAACTTACCTCCATCTGGTATTTGCTGTATTAGTGTTTATCAAGTGTGGGGCTTGGGATAAGGTTCTTGTCTCACTGTGCTTTATGGCAATGACTTGTAATACCGGGGGGATCCAGCAGCAGGGCGGGACGGACGTGGCCGTGGACTTGCACCTGGCCGTCCGGCTGCTCTTCACCGGCCTGGCCCTCACCCTACTCTCCATCTTCGTGAGGCTGCGGGGAGCCGAGGGGGAGCGGGCCCTGGAGCCAGCGGCAGCCGAACCGGCCCGGGAGAGCGGCCCCGGGGACCAAACGGCGGCAGGAGCGGGGCCGGAGGCGGCGAGGGAACGGCTGCCGGTGGAGGAGGTCGGGGCGGTCGAGGAGAGGAAGGAAGCGGCTGCCGAGCAGCGGGAGAAGGCGGCGGAGGAGCCGAGCCCCGCGGAGGAGCCGAGCCCCGCGGAGGAGCCGAGCCCCGCGGCCGAGCCCAGCCCCGCGGCGTCCGAGAGCATTCCCCGGAAGCCGCCCGCCGAGCCCCAGGAGGATGCAGGAGACCACGCAGCATTTCCCAGCAAGGCAGAGGAGGAAGAGCTGGACTCAGGAAAAGAGAAGCTGGCGGTGGGAGAGCCGGCAAGCACAGCAGCTACACCAGCCCCAGTGACAAGTACAGCAGCATCGTTTGAGAGTTCTGAAGGTTTTGAATGGCCTTTGGGTGTCCTTGGGACCTGCCTGCTGATTGTGATGGGGATCAGCATGTTGGCACACACACAGACTGTGTTCTACCCACAACCATTTTGTCTGATCTCAAAAGTTAAGCAGAGTCAGGTTTGGGTCTTGTCTGGGGTTAGATGACGATGCAGGGGACCAAGAGGTCTTCTCCAAGGCTGGACAGTCATGAGTGGCAGGGCATGTGTGACAGTATGGGCAAGTATCTAGTCCACTGGGCCCCTCCAGTGCTTTGGAAGTGTCGGAGATGGAAGGCAGCTGTATGGAGTCCCCATCAGCAAGCTGCAGAAACTGCTGAAGGGGACAGTGAATTATTTTAAGCCTGATGGGCCCATGGCACTTCAGACCATCAGAGCAGAGATGCAACATAGAGATGGACTCAAGATCTAGGGGTGGACTTAACAATGGACACTATTGCCCAGGTTATTCATGAGTGTGAACACTGCACACATTCTCTCCTGCTCTGACTGTTACAAGAGATGGAGCCTGACATCATGGACCAGATGGACTCAGCAGCTTTATAGCTACTGGTCCATGCACTAAGATAAGAGTATATTGGAAATGTGGGATCTGCACGTGACGTGAATGGTATGGAATAAGGGGTGGATAATGTCATGGGTTCAGCAGTAGCAGTCATTTTTCTCCTCCTTGGTAGCTGGTGCAGTGCAGTGTTTTGACTTTCGGCTCGGGAGCAGAGCTGATAACAAGAATGTTTTGGTTTGGCCAAGGACTTTGTGAGCCTCATGCTCTGCCAGGGAGGAGGGGAAGCCAGGAGGAAGCAGAGACAGGACACCTGACCCAAGCTAGCCAAAGAAGTATTCCATACTACAGCACGGCATGCCCGGGATGTAACTGGGAGTTAGCCGGAAGGGCTGGGAGACTGCAGGGTTGAAGGAGGTATGGGTCAGAGCTTGGTCAGGCTGGGGGGGCGAGTTATCGGTCGGCTGGTGGTGAGGTGTTGTATTCTCTTCCTTTGTTATTTCCTTTATCATTGTTGTTATTGGTGGTAGCAGTAGTGATTTGTGTTATACCTTAGTTACTAAACTGTTCTTATCTCAACCCGTGGGAGTTGCATTCTTTTTGATTCTCCTCTCCGTCCCTCCGGGAGTAGGGGTAGGGAAAGAAGGGGGAGAGTGAGTGAACAAGTTACCTGACTGGGTTTAAACCACGACAGTCAGTCAGGCTGTTTTCGTATGGCAGGTGTATATTCCCTCCCCATTGCACATGCCGGGGAAGGTGGCTGGAGTTCCTAAAACCTGGAGGTGGTGGATTATTTTAGCAGAGCTTTTAGTCACCACAGTGATCTGGGAGTGTCCCTCTAGGAGACACAACATGGGCCAAGCAACCATAAAGCACTGAGGCAGCACCTGTGCTCTGGTGTGTTTGGAGCATGGGACTGGGCTTAGGGGCTGTTCTGTGGGAATTGTAATTCACTGTTAACCATGCAGTAGGCAATAGAGTTACAGAAATAACTAAACAGCTTCCCTAAGGAATACTTGGAAATAAAAACTTAATTGAAAGAGCTTGCATGTTGTAAGCAGCGTATGGAAAGAGATTAGACGAAGAAATTATTTTAGATGATAGTAAGAAAGTACTATTTTGTCACTTGAATTTGTGTAAGTTTACAGTGGTGGTGCTCATAATATAGGTTAAGAAATATATGATTGTTAATAGAGGCTGTAAGGGTTTTCAGGATACACTTTAAATTCATGTTATCAGAAGACAGCCTTCAGAAACTGATTAAAACCTTAAAATTTAAACCATAGTCCCTGTTACTTGATGGAGCAAGAATGGTAGCCTTTCTCACCACCGTCACTAAATGGAGAGCAGAGGTGGCTCCGGGAGTATCAGGCAGAGGACTAGAGACATTATCAAAGCCATTGCAGTAAAATCTGAAATTCTCTGGAAACTGCCCCATTATTAAGTTTTGTCGCTTTAAAGACAGTTGTATTTTACCATGCTGTAGGACATAAATTGCTTTGCTTGGAAGCTTTTCAAAAAGGACATGGAAACAGTGTTTCTTTGGTGTTTCAATAACACTGTTTCACAACAAACCACACAGTCTCATGAACTTGAGCAAATCTGAGCTTAGATTAATGCCACTGTACAAGTAATCAATTTTGAAATATAAAATGTACATTCAACTTTAAGTCCTTTGCTTTGATGTTTTTTTTTGGGTAGTGAGTTGAGAGCCTAACCATGTGTCTGTTTATTAAACTGCTTCATGAGCATCCTGTAACACTTGACATAGCAGAGGACAATTCCTTGAAACATTAATATAGGTAGTAGCCCTTGACTACAGCTTTATATTGAAGCAAGCAAGGTGAAGTCTGTGTGCTAGCACTTTATGTGTTTAGTACTGTTTGTTGCTCCATAATGTTTCAATACAATATTTTTATTAAATATAGGTAAAGCAACTGGGAATATTTGTAACATTTATGGTTATAGAAAATGCTCTGATTTGGTTCTGTGTATGTGTACACATGTGTGTGTATACAGAATAAATACAGATCCTCACGTGTGGTTTTAATCTTTGTAGGGTACCCTTGTGAATGTTCAGGCTGCAGAAGCTGTGCCTGTTCCAATGAAGAGTCATCTCCCCACAAGAGAGCAACAAATTTTGACACTGCAGACCACAAGTGAATTTGATGTCCTTGTTATAGGCGGAGGAGCAACAGGATGTGGCTGTGCTTTAGATGCAGTCACTAGAGGTAAGGCTAGAAAATGTAGTTTTATTCTTATTCTTGGATTACACGGTTTGAAGTAAGTTTATCAAATTGGCTTTTCAGAAGTACTCGGAGATAGAGAAGGTGTACTCTGAATGCCTGGTTATAAACAGCCTTTGCTCAGAAGCTAAAATGAACTTGAAGAAAAAAATAACTGCATTTTGTTTTTTTTTTCATCAGGGTCTTTATTGTCTAGGTGTTTGTATGCAGTTTTCTAACATACTGGGTGCTGTTGGATGGTTTCTTATTCTCTGCTGCTCCTTGTTTAGTGGGTTCCCATATCACTTGTTTGTTCAAGAAAAAAATTGCTGGAAAAAGAATGCAAGACTTGCACAATGCTTTTAGCAACTGTTTTTAAAGGGCCAAGCATGATTTCTATATGAGGCACAGTGGCTCTCCAGCTTGTATTTCTTATAACATGAGAGATACCTGCAAATTCTGCTAATGCTTTGTAGCTGCTCAGTATGTGACAGGTTTGGAGAATTCTGTTTTGATTTTTAGTGAAAGATGCTATCACCATTCAGTCTGAAGGTACAGGTGGAATCTGTGCTCCAGTTTCCTGTTTTGGGGGGATTAGCTGCATAACTGGTACTAGAAGAAACAGAATTGATTTTAACTTTACATGTAGCTTTAACTCAAGGTGAAATGAGTTTAAGCTAACGCTTTTTACCTGACTTGTACAGGAAGTTGAAAATGTGTGTGGTGGCAGTCAGTTGTTGCAACATCTGCACATCTACTGGGCCCTGTACTTCATGCAGTTGGCTGGACATGTGAAAAGCTCTGTTCAGGGGTTGAAAAAGCAGGACACTAATGCCCACTCTGTGTGTGTCATCCACCTCACACAGTAACTTTGAAATTGGCCAGCAAGTTCAATCAGATTTGACAGTTTTCAAAGAGAATAAGTCATTTCACAAGTTTTAATGAAAAATAGATCTTCAGATATGGAGAGGAGCACGCCATGGGTATTGAGGCTGTAGCATCAACTCCTGTTCTACTAAAATGCTGCATTCCCCCCGAGTAACGTATTTTTATTCAAAAAGCTATGTAAAAGAGTTTTTGAGAAAAGCTTGTCTGGGAACATGTTTTCTTGGTTGTCATTTCCAGGACAGTGAGCCAATGAGAGAGAGAACCAAATTTCTTTATATTCTATGTTTGTAGATCTTGTTTGTGGGTTATGTACCAAAATTGAAAAACAAAAATGCAGTGTAAAATATAGTAGATAATCATAAAATTCTTCAGGTTCTTTAACCTGTATGTATACCTCAGAATAAAGAGTCAAGATCTAACACCATGGGTGTTTTGTAGTTCGATTTGGAAAATACTTGTCCGAAAGGTGTGATCATTTTGAGATAGTAAAGAAGGAAGGTCTGCACCATTGGCAGGATAAACAACCAGATTTGAGTTTGTACTTGGTTGATTTTTTCCTGTATATTATTAAATATAACTTGGGATCTTTTCACTTCTGCCTCAGCTATATTATGAAACATGCAATTGTAAAGTATACAGAAATTATTATAGTTGATCTTTGTTCATCCTTTTACCAGATAGTCTGATTATATCAGTAGACTTCTGAAGTGTAAAATATTCCTAGGCATTTGGTTAATGAATTGTGTATTGTTGCTGTTCATTCATGGAACTTGCTCTTTTATTATGTTTGCTTCACTTAACAACAAATTTTGCTTTTCATGTGTTTGATATATCTTCGCCAAATTATTTCTGATTGTATCCATTAATCTTCAGTCACATCTGACAAAAATAAATTACTCTGATCTTTAGAAGTTACCAGTAATAATTAAATTTTTTTTAAGGACATAAAAGTTTTGGGCGACCAAAAGATGTTAAAATGTGTGTTCACCAACCAGTAACATGCACCATCCCTCAAGGAGGACAAAAGAAAGACCCAGGGAATAACTTCTAGAGCAGATGATGCTCCCTTTCTTGGGTATTTGTTGTGCTGTTGCTGTTTGGTAGCAATATCACTGAATTTAATATATTTTTTTTTCCTTGCCTGCTTATCTCAAAAATTCTGCCAGTGATAGAGGGAGTCTGTTACGCCAACTTCTGTAACAGGGATTGTCCTTCCACATGTGTTTTAAGTGAAAGATTACCATGCACTTATCCTGGTGTGCTTATCTTGGTTGTGTTTACTTACATTGGATATTGGAAGTCAGTGGTGGGTGTCTTGTAGGTATGTACCAAAGGATGTGACCGTTGTCTGTGTCATACCATTAAAAGGCATCTGTTAATAATCTCTTCACTGCCACTCTTCCCGTGACTGAACTTCCATCATATAACCTGATGTCAGTCTCCTTCACAAAGAGGATGCCAGCACTTACAGTATTGGGGTATATAGTTTCTTAGCAATTTCTGTATGAAGCAGTGTGCCTTCACCCGTGAAAGCTTTTTCCTGTCCTTTAGGGTGACTGGGAACATGACATATGCAACAAACATGCCAGCAAACATGCCAGCAGCATTCCAAGTGTTTGGTGCAATAAGCTTTATACTGTTTGGTTATGAAGCACTTGGTGTTCTGGATTCATGTGAACATCTGTGAGCCATGTGTTACCCCCTGCTTGAGCTGGTCAAACTGTCAGTGCTGGCTTCTGCCAGGGAATATGCTCACATTATTTTGAGTAAATGTTTTTCTGAAATACTTGGTGATATATTGCAACTCATGTTTTGTGTATGTGTGCCCTTTGCATATGTAACGCCTAAAAGGAGGATGTTTGTGAGCTATATGTAGTATCTGCATAGTAAACTGTAGCTGAACTTGCTTCTTCATTTTGCTATACTTCCTAGGTAAGCTACTATATTTCATATTAAACCTTATCATACTATTTCATGTGAATGGCAGAATTCTGTGTACGTGAGCATCATGTTCCTTCGCTGAGGTTTCCCTGAGTGGTGAGCGTGCCTGTGAGCTGCTACACTTCAGTTTTGAGTACCTCTAGCAGACTATAAGTAAGCAGGCAAGGATGACAGTTGCTGCCTCCCTTGTACGACATTTGTTAGTGTGACTGGTTTAGAGCTCTCTGCTACAAAGAGTTAAAAGTATTCATGAAAATATTCTGCTCCTGCCATGAATATGAACTATAATTTGCTTGAGGGAGCATGGCCCCTGTAATGTACTGTAATGCCTTTCTATTGTGAAATATCCAGGTTTTAATGTGCTTCTGTTTAAGTTCTGTTTTGACTTTTCCCTTAGGAAGGAGGCTAAAATTTTTCATTACGATATAGACAGTGCACTACACTTTGAATACAAATTTATCCATGTACAGAGTAATTTTTCTTGTGATTGTCTCTACCCTAGAGAAGTGTCTTTAATGAATTACATACAAATTGTGTAATTTAAGAAGTTAATTTGGTTTTCTGGTAACACAGGACTAAAAACAGCCCTTCTAGAAAGAGATGATTTCTCATCAGGGACCAGCAGCAGGAGTACTAAATTGATCCATGGTGGAGTGAGATATCTTCAGAAGGCCATCATGAAGTTGGATTTTGAGCAGGTAATTGTTTATGCTGGTTGTTACGCAAAAATTGCCAATAGATACTTCCCCTATCCCAATTATATCCAAGTCTCCTTTTTATTTTTTTAATACTTGACTGTTTTATTCTCCAGCCACTGTACATAGAAAGTGCTTTCTTCAGTTGAGCTTCCCAGACTAGGGAAATTGGTGCTGCTGCCTTTTGCTAAATTGTTTTATGGGCAATCTAATTGCCATAGCTTGTAGACTGTGTATAGTTTGGGGAAGGCAGGCAGAGACAGGGCTGGTTTCATAATAAAAGGAGCATCTTACCTGTATGTTTAGAATTTTCAGGGAGTGAGTGATTGTCCTGTTTATTTTGAAATGGGTAAAGAAAATATGGTAAATGAGTGATTTATTTTGGAATGTGGAAAGAAAATGGGTGAGTGATTATATATAAGCGGTTTTATGTATTCTTGTGGAAGCATGATATTCTTGTTTTGATAAAATGATTGATCTTCTCATTGAAACCTCTGTGACCTAAAGTATGTTTTGATGGTTATAATACTGCTACAGAAACAGTGACTTGATAGGGAAAAATATATAAAACATGGAGCTACCCAGCTACAGAAATTAACCTTGTTTTTGCCAAAGAATAACTTAATATTGATTCATATTGATTGATTTGGAGAAGAACACTTTTGCATTTGCAACTCAGCATTAGTATGGGATTTAACTGTGGGAATGTCCCACAAGATCTACTTTAGAATGAATTCTAGCCCTTCTCATGTACCTTCTGCTTATAGTTAGGAGTAACACAGCTTTAATGCTCTTTACGTTCAGATGAAAAGTTACTCAGCTGACCTGCCAAGACACCAAAAGGAAACTAGTGGAACTTAATTTTCTTGGGAAATAGTTTCCTTAATTTTTGATTTTTTTTTTTTTTTTTTCAGCAAATCTCAGTATGGTTTTGAAAGAACAGTAAGGATTGTGGGAGTTCTTCGCTTTGATAAACAGTTTCTTATTAAATGTTGCACATGGAAACAAAACCGAGTAACATGGAATTTGCGTGTGCACTTGTGTTTTTCAGTACAAGATGGTGAAAGAAGCACTTGAGGAGCGTGCAAATCTGCTTGAAATAGCTCCTCACCTGTCATCTCCTTTGCCAATAATGCTGCCTGTTTACAAGTAAGCTCTGCTATAATACCACTCCTTTACCATTGCTTTTCACAAGCAAGCTATTTCCTTGGAGAAGTCTCTGGGCGCCTCTTTCCAAGCATGTCTTTAAACCTGTCACAAGCTTTGTCCTTCAGGAGGTGAGATGTTACAATATTGTAGAGGCATGAAATTTTCTCAGGAACCAAGCAGCTATCCCAGCTGCCTAGTAACCCATTTTGGACTTGAGCTGTTTGCTGCGTTCCTGCCACCCTGCAGGAAGGGGAAGGGGGGTGCTTGTTGGTGGAGCAGACTCTCATTCCCAGTATGTTTTCTGCTGTTCTTTCTAGTACATACTCGTCTTCAACACAGGCTGTCTTAGTGTTCTTAGTAATGCGTTGTTTAGTTCATGCAGCCACCAGTGCTCAGTGCAGTAATTCTGTGCACTTGCCTTCTATAGCGCATGACAGGTGGATGTTGAGAGAATAGTTTTCTTCTGCTACAAAAAAGAGACTAAGTTATTTGGGTTAGGTTTTCAGATCTCTAAGAACAGTTACTGTAACAGGCTACTTGGAGCTGTATTTGCTGAATGATCTTAGTGTATGGCTTTATTCCTGTCTTTGTAGAGGAGGGGCTCATAATAGCTGGAGCTCATGTCAGCCAGCAGTTGACTGCATTTATTTGATCGTGTTTGTGCAGGAGGTGTTAGTCTCTTGACTAACGTGCATTTAAGGAACCCCTTCAGCTTGACAAACAGCCAGGGTCTCCCCTCAACACATAGCTTTAATATCTCACCCTACACTGAAGTACATAAAGCCAGTTTGTGATTATAATTCTAGGATAAATAAAGCCTTGAGTCTGCTTAACTAACTACAGAGAATAGATCAGTTGAAACCACTAGCAAACAATATGTAAGTTCTTACATATTTGCATGATACTGCAATACTACGAACTTTTATGATGGTACAAAGCGAAAGTGGTGTACTACAACATACTGTGTTACTTAATGTGTTCTGTGTCATAACAAGTGTGTGCATGAACTTTAGTTCACTTCATGGGGATTTTTTGTTGTTGTTGTTGTTTCCTGCAGATGGTGGCAGTTGCCATACTACTGGTTTGGAATAAAATTATATGACCTCGTAGCAGGAAGTCAGTGTCTGAAAAGTAGTTATGTCCTTAGCAAGTCAAGAGCCTTGGAGCATTTCCCAATGCTACGCAAAGATGAGCTTGTCGGAGCTATTGTCTACTATGATGGTATGTTGCCCTTTTGTGCTTTCATTATTGTACTACTCTGTGTTTTAAGAGGGGAGAAACAGAAGTATGCAACTGTAGATCACATATGTTGACTTTTTAAAGGGAAGAACAACTTGAAGGATTCAGTGTGCCTCTCATAAGCATTGATTTGGTAGATAAATTGTTTTTTATGACAGTAACTTACTGGATGTAGGGGAAAATATACTAGCTTTCTTGGCTGGTAGGTATACTGGTGCGTGAAAGCATTCTAGTGTTTAGCGGTTCCCCACAACTTTGTGGCTGTGCATGGTTTTGCTGTACACTTCTGAGGTATCGTAAGACAAGAAAATGTTAAATGATTTGCTATAGCACTTTCACTGTGCAAATAACTCCAACCCTGTCAGGATGATGTGGCTGCTGGTTCTGATTCTTGGCTGCATTGGCTGGAGGATCAGTTACTTTTTGTATCGGTGGAATTGGTTGCCACAAAGGCAGCATTCATTGTAATTATAATCAAATACTAGAGGTAGTTATAAGACATGAGTGCTTTCTGTGAAAACCCTTTTAAATAAAGGGTTATAAATTCATAAGAGGAAAAATGCCTCCAGCTTGAGTTATTTAATCTATTTTATCTGTTAGTTTTAGGTATGTTTGTGTTTAACACTTACACAAATTCAGTGTCTTGAGTGGAAGAAAATAAAGATGCTTTCTGCAAGTCATTTGGTGTTCATTCAAAATAGAATGATGATTTAATAGAACTCATTGCAGTCATCTAGAAATAGCAGTTTTCATGTTTGAAAGTATTCATGTGTTCACATTTGGAAAGAGTGTCACTCTTTGTTTGTAATGCAAAATTGGAGAAGGTTTAGTTGGCTTACTTTACAGAAACTTTGCTTCTCTGGAATATTAGGACTTGTGTTGAGGTAGAGGTACCTTGAGCTTTATCCAAATTGCTGTAACTTTTTATAAGAGCAAGTAGTGACAGGGTGTCATGGTTTAATGACTTTAAACTGACAGAGACATAGATTAGATATTATGAAGAAGCTCTTTACTGTGAGGGTGGTGCACTTGCACACATTGCCTAGAGAAGCTGTGGCTGTCCCGTCCCTGGTAGTGTTCAAGGCCAGGTTGAACAGGGCTTTGAGCCTGGAGGCTCAAAAACAGTGGAGGGTGTTCCTGCCCATGGCAGGGAGGTGGAATAAGGTGATCTTTAACCCAAACCATTCTGTGATTGTATGATCTCAATACTTTCTAATGTCATGCAAGTTACATCTCCAAACAGTATTTAAAAAGCAGTGAACTTACACACATTCTAAATGTTGGAAAGCTCACTGCTGAAGCTGGAGTACCAGGGTACATGATCATAATTTCTTTCTTGCTGCATTTGGTCATGTTGGCCTGTCTCACGGCCTGTCTCACAGGTGGAGTATCTTTTCTTTACAGCAGACTTGTATCTGTTTCACAATGTATTTTTAATTAGATTGATATTCCTCCTTCTCCAGTCCTCTTCCTCTTCCCTTCCAAGACAGAAAGTTTGGTAAAACTTTCTTGGTATTGGGGCCAGCTAGGTAATATCAAAACGTCAAATGTGTTCAAGATAGGGCAAAAAGCCATGGATTTCTTGCAGTCTTGGAGGAACTCTCTGAAGAACAAATAGCTTAAATACTGATTTACTTACTGCTACAGTTCTAGTTAGTTTTACCTGGAGATGCAGTTTCTGACCTTTTGGCAGTCAGAAAGGCCTTCACACAAAATTGACTGTAAAGGTAGTTCTTTTCCCTTTTTAGTACTGCATTTACACTTTTCATCAGCTTATCAATAGGGGCTTTTGTACTGGGAAGAAGTAGGCAGGACTCTTGAAACACACTGGAGTTGGTATTTATATGGCTTCTAGTGGAAGCATATGTTGATAATTTCAAGTTGTCTTGTACAGAGCCCAGGAGAATGGAAAAAAAAAAATATATATACATGTGTGGCATCAGATATGTGCAGATTCTTATTTGGAAGTAGGGCGAGATTTAAAGGATGGACTTGATTTTTACTTATCTCTGATGGAGAGTGCATATTCTCCACCTGATTTTTAAGGTCTAGAGGAAATAGGTTATTTAGGAGCAAAATTTGGTATGGGTTTATGTGGTATTTTTTCTGTACTGTAGCAAGAGCTGCTGTAAATAGCATACAGAGAAGTAATTCAGATTTATTTTTTCATTATCATAACTATCAAACGTAACTTAAAACGGTCTAAGGGATCCCAAGAGCATGCAAGAACGAAGTGGTTCTCTTAACTGTAATTACACTTCCCATAAGAGCACTGTGACTTGAAATCTATTTATAATCTATTGAAGTTTTTTCTGATTAAATAAATGGTTTGTATGTATCATAGCTATTTTCTACCCCAGCATTCCAAAGATATGCATTTACAAGGTAGTCTTAAAATTAGTCTTCAGTTTTCTTGGACAAATAATTATTTTAAATAGTGTTGGAATAGATCTAAATATTCAGCACCAATATAGCATGTGGTCTTTTAGGGAAAACATCTGTACAATAATACAGCTTGAAGTTCTGCATGCCTGAGGGATATCTGTGATGGGTTTGTTGCCTTCCTAAGGAATAAGAAACAAATGCACAAGCTGCATATTGTAAACAAAGTGTAAAATAAAATTAAATAAAAAAAATAAAAGGAAATGTACCAATTATTGTACAGCAGTTTAGTGGAGAAGGAAGGTAGCGTAATTGCTCTGTTCATTCATCAAGTTTCATGAAATTGGGCAGAGAATCTTGATGATTCTTCCTCAGAGGAAGAGCGTCAATGCTAGCAGGACTTTCCGGGTATATTTGGTGAGAGAATCAAAAATAGACTTGAAGCTTTGCCGCCACTGAAACTACTTGTTCATGCTAGGATAGCTGGACTTACTGTGTTTTCCTTGGAAGACTGCAACTTAGTTATCCACATTTTGATGAGAATGTAAAGAAATGGTAATTTGCAGCAAGAAAAATTAAAACACCTCTCAAAGCTCCATCAACCCTCAATTTCCTAGGATAAAGCAGTACTGAAGAACTAAAATACCGCACTTGTGAGTTTATAATATACATTTGGGTGCTTTGAGGCTGAACCTAGTCCAGAATAAAAACTTTCCAACTACAGTGTTAAATCAATTCTTATCTTGCCCCATCTTGGCACTAACTGAGGAGTGGAGGACAAAAGGAGAAGGAAATTAAAATAGAGAAGGGAATTATAAGATTGAATTAAACTCCTTTTAGGCCTTTCAGAAGGATTAGTCGTAAAATAGAGCATTAAATAATGGTAAAGTCTTAAAGTAGGTTATATCTTTATTTTCTCTTCCCATCCCTTCTCTGTTTTCCCTAAATAAATAAATTGGCCCTTTAGGAATGGAGCGTCCTATCTGATCTGTATGTGTAGTTACATGTAATTTTATCTTGCTTTCTTGCTTTTTTTTATTTCTGTCTCTGCCATGTTTTCTTTGTATCTGTAGTTGCTAATAGCACTTACCAGCAGTGTCTCACTGTTAGGCATGTTGGTCGCCACCACCAAAGATGGTCTTAAGGTCCTTTCCAACCCTAACTATTCTATGATTCTATGATGCTAATTAAATGCATTCATTATTTCAGTTACTTTTTAATTTGATAAAATCACCTGTCCAGTTATGACTTACTGGTGGCAATGTTCTTTTGCAGAGGAAAGATCTTTGCTTTGGTTTGTAATTGTGGATCAAACTAGTGGCGTGTCAGATAATCCATTATTCATTAATATATTTTGTTCTGAAATGTTGCTGTGGTCTTAATTACATTTTAAAAATTGTTTATACAGCCTAAAAAAAAAAAAAAAAAAAGAAAAAAAAGGTACATTATGAATGTTGCAAGTACCAGCACTAGCAAATCACAGGCTTTACCAGGGGCTATTCTTGCTCTGTCTCGGCATCGGGAAACTAAAGCATATGTTGGATGTTAGCCTGGGTGTACACAATGTGTCTTATTTATTCAAGGTTTCCTTTGAAGCTACAACTTACAAGTTTGTTTCTTAGGGGTACATGTCAGACTTCATTTAGCATTTGTTGGTATTAGGATACTCCTGAATAGCAAAAAGGCAACATTTTGGGGGAAGAATACGGCTGCTATCTGAGCAGTGATCTGTCAGTTCCACTTAGGTAGCTCAAGGAAAACTGGAGAAGAGGCACTGTGGAGACGCTGGGCTGAGAGCTCAAGATCATAGGCGGAATTATTTTAAAGCACTTTAAATGGAAGAATTAATCTCCATTTAAATTATATATAGCTCATGATGTTCAGAACCAGGGAAAACATTAAGCAGAGATCTAACTGGCCAGAATATTTCAAGTTGAAGCATTTAGAAATTCTAAGTGGTGCAGTTCTTTTTAAGATGCATTATTTTTCTATCTAGGTCCTTGCAGACTTTATTAATGCACTTTGCCTTGCAAGATGAGCATTTAGGTGTGTAAGGAAAATTTGTCTTCTGCAATCAATCATGAATTTGAGATTTTTTGAGCTTTGTTGACCATGTTCTTTGAATTTACTGCTATTTTCCAAAAAGCAGGAATTAACATATACTACTTCTGTGACTGTTTTACCACATCAAGGTATTTTATTGTCTAATGTCTTGTTCTACAGATTGCCAGTGTACTTGCTGAGGTGTAAGTAGTTGTCCTTTATATATTGCATTCTCAGTATTTTTTTATATATTCTCTCCTGAAATATTTTAATATGGAGGTTATTTAATGGTTGAAAAAGAAGCTTTGGCAGAGGATTTAGCTTTCCTTGTTTACAGCAAACCCCATGAGAAATCCTTCCCAGGCACACATGTACGCGCACAGACACACATACACACAAAAATCAATGCAAAAGAGTAGGGCATTCGTTAAGCTGTCAAAAATGGAATAAATGCTTTTTTTTTTTATTTAGGCTCTTGTAGCTATTTTTCCTAGTATTTGAGTGTGTCCTGAATTATGAAATGTTACAGCTTTATAATTCATATTTGACAAATTAATATTTTGAGACTGTTGAGCTGTAATAGGGGTATTACCCTATTACAGATGCAGACAACTGTATGACTTTTTTTTTTCTTCCCTGGATTTAAAAACTCTTTGACAGTTTGTCACTAAAAAGACTTTCTATAGGTGAAATACATGGCTAACCATATTTCTTGGTATTTCAAAACTGAAGCTGGATGAATGAGAGAAGCCTTGCAGGCACACTAACTGTAGGTATAACCTGGAAAATGCTATGAGCATTTTCTATATCCCGTTGCTTTCAAATACGTTTTGTCCCATGTTCTGTGTAATAGAGTTGTATATGAAATCCTGAGCAAAATGGGCAGCCTGCTATGAGAGGGCTTTGAGAAGTAAGAAGAGCTGCCTCTAGTGGAATGCACATAAAACAGAATGCAGGTCTCTGGCAGGACCTACAGAAGCCATAGTATTCTCCCTTGCTGGCTTTAGTAAAAACACTGGTGGGGATCCCTTATAAATGGTGCTTCCCAATTCTCTCAGAAAATCCACTGGGTCTCTGTAAAGCTTCTTGGCGCATGGTGTCTCAAGTCACGCTGTGCTGTAGCCATCAGAGCTTTCTTATCATTTTCAAAAGGGATAAAATCAATTGTCTAAAATGGCTCATGTCTTTAACCCAGTTTTGCCTCTGTCAGGGTGCAGCTGCAGCAGCAGCCCTGCAGGAGTGGCCCTTTGCTCCTAACAAAAGGGACCATGCATCCACAGTGCTCCTCTTCCTTGTGCTGGAGGCATCCTTCCCAAAAGCATGGTGATGATAACTGCAGCTCCTGCTGTACCTGTAACAATTTAATTGTGTAAGTCAGCCCAGTCAAGCATCCCCAGCTCATGACTGGGAGACATGAAATTCATTGTCATTATTGTCCCTGTCATTTTGGATCATTATATCCTGCTGCAGAATTTTCCTCACTCCAGTGCTTTCTTACCTCCAGGAAGCGGGGATTATGGCTGAGGTTGGGGTGGGGGCAGGACTGTGAACTACATTTACCTCAGGGGAGCCACAGATTAAATTGGCTTTGCTTTCTGACTTGCTGGATTCATCTGTTTGTACGCTGTGGGTTTAAGGTTGGAAATGATGAATATTCTAGTGAATTCTGTGTCTCTCTTTTCTTTTTTTTTTAATGCTCGTATAAGCAAAGGATGGGTTTCATGTCCCTTTAGAAGTGAATGGGG
This sequence comes from Pezoporus occidentalis, assembly GCF_034315485.1. NCBI lineage: Eukaryota > Metazoa > Chordata > Aves > Psittaciformes > Psittacidae > Pezoporus > Pezoporus occidentalis. Next base: position 5,158,482 of record NW_026915877.1, read on the forward strand.
AATAATTCTTCAGATCATGTTACCTAAAAGATTTAAGATTATTCCTGAGCAGAACGACATTATTTGCACATTGTGCCACAAACATCTGAGCATTCCCCAGTGTGTCATGGCTTTTAGGGGAAAGACTCCACCGAAGCATGTAACTCTGCTGTAATTTATATGTGTGCATTTTATGTGAACTTAATAGTCGGTCATTAGTTAATATGTACTCTGTTCCGTACTGCCGGTATGATTATCTGTATATTCAAGAAAAATGGATTGTGGGATGCCTGTCCATCATGTTGTTCCCTCCCCTGCTCTGGTGGCTGTCCCTGTGTCTGTCAGTATACGAGGCTGGATAGACCCCAGTCAAGAAGGGTTGAGAAGGTACACATTGCTCATCTTCCTTGCCTTGCTCTTCCTCTCCCAGTTCACCTCACCCTGCACTTCATGGCCTGTTTCTGTACCCCCTCATACTCTGGTTTCTCTAGGTGTAGGGGAGAATTATCTCAAAGTGTGGCTTCACTTTGAATGGGGTGGATCCCTCCATCAATAGAAGCCCTGTCCCCTGCCTGCTTGGTGCATGGGGTGTCTGCTGGCTTGCACCCAACTGTCTCTCCTGGGCATGCGCAGTGCTGCATCCCTGTCTGCGGGAGCAGCATGGCCTCTCCTCAGCTCTGGCATGGTACTCCACCTCTCCCATGACTGCTGTTCCCCGCTGGTCCTTCTAGCCCTGGCTGCTCTCCGCTAGGTCATGCAGTGGAGGTCAGCATCCCACCTGCTGAACACAACATGCGGCAGCTGATAAACCCATCACTGCTTCAGTTAGGCTTAAAAAATAGTTAACTGTGGTGTGCAGCACACGGTTTGCATCAAATCTGAGTTTGCCCCGAATTAAGCTGTTAGTGTGAGGACTGGGAGTGCTAGTCTACTCTGATGCCACATGGGTCCATAAGCTGTGTTGTCATCATCCTGTTTTTCTGGTGCAGTGGGACAGCCGCAGCAGACCTGCCGTGACAGTTGCTCATGGTGACATTTTAGCACAGTTTCCATAAACTGACAGTGACAATGTTTAGTTTCATTTTAACACTGTGCTTTTACTTGCCCTGACATTGCAATATGATTGTAGTGACAGGTTGAAGGCTGATACAAAGAAATGGGGAACAACATAATTATAAAGCAGTAGCACAGAACAATAATTCCAAATTTTGTCTCTCACTTGATGTGCCTGGATATGGTGTCTTATTTTTCATTCTGGTATCTTAGTTTCAATATGGTTTTTTAGCATCTGCACTGTAACTTGGCAGTAGACTCGATTAAGCATTCTCAGACTATTGTGATTCTCATTTTTTTAAAAAGCTTTTAAGAGTTTCCTGTCTCTTGATTATGTGACTCATTTGCTTGTAACTCTGTATGTAAGTTGGAACGTGTACTTTCGTTTCCTAATCTTCATTGTGATCTTCTTTGGTTTTATCCATACATGCAATTTGTTTAGTCACAGGTTCCTCTATTCCTTTAATCTTGCCTTATGGAAATAGTCTCGATCTGAAGTTTCATAAGTTCATCTTGTAAAACAGTGGTGTTGGTGTCCTGGGTGGTCTCTGCAGCGTGTGCCCAAGCTGTGCATGTTAAGGTTTGATAAATGTGGCTGTTGTTGGTAAATAGGTATTAGCTCTTTCAGACCCTTGAAGAGTAGAACCTTGAAGTTGGATGCTGCTGGTTACCTTTCTACCTCTGACACTCACAGGAATACAGAAGTTTATTTCTTGTGGTCTAAGCTGGTGCTAAATAGAGGAAGCAAGAAATTATTAAAAGTTACTTCTACTGGATTGTTTAAACTTGCTGTGTCAAATCTGAGTTTGAATCTGCCAGAATACTTATGAGAAGACCAAAGTCAAGGCTTTCCTTTCCATTACAGCTCCTACAAAACAAAGGCTGAAAATACATTCATTTTAGGGCAGATCTCGAAGAATTAAAATATGTGGGGTGCGTGGATTTTTCCGGTGCATATTTAGATGTGTGTCATTCTTCCCATCTGATTGGGCCATGTTTCAGCAGCACAGATAACACAGTGGAAAGCAGAAATCAAATGGTACATGATTTGTATGAGACACATTAACAGTCTGGTGTGATATCACTGGGTTGTTGCATGTGGGTGTGATAGAAAGGAGTCAGCTGAGTCAGAGCGCTCGTCCCTCGGAAGCAGGCCAAGAACAAATGCGTGTGTGCTGCGTATCTGAGGAAGTCTGTCAGCTTTTGGCAAATTTTTGACTTCAAATTCAGAGAGCAAGAAATAGTCCAGGTCTGAGGACATTCTGAATGACTTGTGACTTGGGAGTCAAATTTGATGTTTACCTCTGAACATTCTACTACCAACATATTGTACTTATGTTTGGGGAAAAGAACTTGCTGAGCTCTTTCTCAGAGAAGTCTGGAGCAATTCTGAGTCACTCCAGCTGATTCATAATGCCTAAACTTGGCTATAACTGATTACCGTATGTACCGCAGATGTTGAGTTCCTGTTTTAATGCTTGTAATAAAACTGTTCATGCAATTAGGCATTTATTTAAAAATTAGAGGATGCAGGCAGGCATGGTAACTTAGTTATGTAGAGTGATGTATAATTATCACTCATAAACCTTAAATTAGGTGAGGTTTTGGTAAGGTTTGTATAGACACAACAAGAAAACTTTCATGTACATGAAACTGATCTTGCATATTGCTTTTCTTTACTGTGAGCATGCAGTTATCTAGTGCAAGGCTGACACAAGTATATAACATGTGTATATAAATATACTTGTAAAATGTCTTTTAGAATACCAGTGTTTCTGGGGACAGTGGGTGTCATTATTGTGGTGATCCAATAACATCCCCATCTTGATGCTGGGGACAGATTGTTAGCTATGTTCCAAATCCAAGGGACTGCCTTGTGAGGTGCAGGTAAGTACTATAGTTCAGGCAGTGGAGCTTGCTAGCTCAGTAAAGGAGTAATGTACAAGCATGAGGTTAATTTGCAAGTATTTGTTGCCTTAATCACCCCTGCTTTTTAAAACAATAAAAAAATCCCCAACCCCTGTTTATTTGTATGGCTGCATTAGTAGGGATATAAGATTTAAGGCATTTGATACTGTCTCCCACAGCATCCTCATAGACAAGCTAAGGAAGTGTGGGCTTGATGATCAGGTAGTGAGGTGGATCAAGAAGTGGTTGGAAGGAAGAAGGCAGAGAGCTGTGGTCAATGGGGCAGAATCTAGCTGGAGGTCTGTGACTAGTGGAGTCCCTCAGGGGTCGGTGCTGGGACCAGTGCTGTTTAATATTTGCATCAACGACCTGGATGAGGGAACTGAATGTACCCTCAGCAAGTTTGCTGATGATACTAAACTGGGAGGAGTGGCTGACACACCAGAGGGCTGTGTTGCCATTCAGCGAGACCTGGACAGGCTGGAGAGTTGGGCGGAGAGGAACTTGATGAAATTCAACAAGGGCAAGTGTAGAGTCTTGGTCTGGGGAAGAACAACCCCATGTACCAGTACAGGTTGGGGGCTGACCTGCTGGACAGTGGTGAAGGGGAAAGGGACCTGGGGGTCCTGGTGGATAGGAGGATGACCATGAGCCAGCAATGTGCCCTTGTGGCCAAGAAGGCCAATGGCATCCTAGGGTGCATTAGAAAGGGTGTGGTTAGTAGGTCAAGAGAGGTTCTCCTCCCCCTCTACTCTGCCTTGGTGAGGCCGCATCTGGAATATTGTGTCCAATTCTGGGCCCCACAGTTCAAGAAGGACAGGGAATTGCTTGAAAGAGTCCAGCGCAGAGCTACAAAGATGATTAAGGGAATAGAACATCTCTCTTATGAGGAGAGGCTGAGGGAGCTGGGACTCTTTAGCTTGGAGAAGAGGAGACTGAGGGGTGACCTCATCAATGTTTACAAATATGTAAAGGGTGAGTGTCAGGATGATGGAGCTAGGTTTTTTTCAGTGATGTCCAGTGATAGGGCAAGGGGCAATGGGTGTAAACTGGAGCATAGGAGGTTCCATGTGAATATCAGGAAAAATTTCTTTACTGTGAGAGTGACAGATCACTGGAACAGGTTGCCCAGGGGGGTTGTGGAGTCTCCTACGTTGGAGATATTCACGGACCTCCTGGACAAGTTCCTGTGTGATGTACTCTAGGTTACCCTGCTCTTGCAGGAGGGTTGGACTAGATGATCTTTTGAGGTCCCTTCCAACCCTTAGGATTCTGTAATTCTGTGATTGTGACCATGATGTGGGCCTGGTTGTCTCACTCAGATATTTCTTCTAATGTATTTTTCCTTTCAAAAGAAGCCTGTTAGGTGGTTCTGTGAAAAGATTTGTCCTCTTGAGAAAGTTCATTAAGACTGTCATATAGCTTCTTGAATGGCTAATTTCCATTCTCCATTAAAGTTGACCTCCACAGCAATAGCTAGATATGCATAATCAGAAAAGACTATAAACTGAGAAAAGATGAGAAGGCTTTCATGTATGTTGCAGGAACCAGCCTGTTTTTTAAAGCAGGAAGAGTTGCAGTATGAACCAGGTGTATTTCGGGCCATCATCACAGTGCTTGTGTGCATTGTTGGTACATGACTGCTTGTTGGGTAGCAGGTATACTCAATAACAAAGTGCTAGTTCTTAACTTAAAAAGATTAACATGAACAAAAGTTACACTCTTAGGACTGAAAGAGTTTCCAGCTTCTTAGAAAGTAAATAAATAAAATGCAGTAACTAGCTGCTCAGTGCTGTTTATCTTCAACTGAATAGAGTTGCAGAGGAGAAAGAAGGAATTGGTATAAAAGTAATAGGAGTCAGAGTGTGGCAGAGGACAGAATATACCAGAACTGCCGGAGTGCCTTATTAATGCAGTGGCTTTCACACAACTCTACTGAATCAGTCACAAACAAATTTCTAAGTCTGTGGGCTTTGTTACCACTACTGGCTGTGGTTCAGCATTGATAAAAATAAAATTGAATGTACACTATGTGCACTCTGTGGGAGGATTCTTTTAGTGCCAACGGAAACATTGTCTGTTCCTCTTTGAAGAAATACAACATTTGCTACTAAGGAATGAAAATAGAATTTTCCTAAATTACACACACACACAATAAAGAAATTATAAACCAAACGACATAACTGTTGGTCTTAACATGATGTAGGACACACACAAAATGTCTTCACACACTAAATGTCTTCAGTGGTATGTCTTCTAAGAATAAGGTGAGTTTTTAAAGAGGATTTAGTGATAATATAATGAAAGCACTTAGGCCAGTGTTTTAATAAAAGCTAGGTTGACTGCCCTTAATCAAAATTAAGGTCTCGCTCTATTTTTACTATATTATGGGCAGATGACAGTAATGAATAACAAGGTGGATGATTCTTTCATTTGTTTGAAATATCTTAAATGGTTTAAACATCCTTCTGAGAGGTATCATGGGAGGAGTTGCAAAGAACACTCAGCATGTGCATCAGTTGCCTCTTGGATGCTTTTCCCAAGGATACCTTTTGCACCGCCATTGAGAGGCATCCAGCTGACAGCTGATGTGTGCACAGTGCACAGCAAACAAGTGCTCTCCAAGCTAGCCTCCAGTAACAGTTCTGGACAACACAGGACAGGGTGTTTGCAAACATCTATTGTGGTGAAGGTCATAATTAGAATTTCACTGTATTGCCTACAGGTTAGTTATGAGATCTTCAGGAGCTTACTCATTTATGGAAAAAGACACCAAATTAATTGGGCTTAGCCATTTTGTTGTTATAAAATAACTTTTTGACTTACGACATTTGGGAAAAAGCCCCATGGTGTCATGAAGTGGTTACCTCTACTAGCAAGGGGAAGTCATTGTTTTTGTTGCTTTGCTTTGGGGCACTAGTGCCTGATGTGGAGGATGATGGATGCAGAGATATCTTTAGGTGGGTAATCCAGGACCTCCCATGCAAGCTCTTGGTTTACCATTTACCACAAAACTACAGCTTGAGTTTCCTGGGCATCTTCTCAAGGTGTTAACAGTGCTCAGGTCAAGAAAGCTTTACACATCTGTTCTGGAGGAAATTAAGCTTGGAGGCGATTTTATCTTGGTTTTGGTGAATTTCCCAATCTTATCTGGGGGGAATGGCATTTAACTGAAAAATTGGAAAGGTTGAGGTATAGGATCTTTGCTTCACCCTTCCATTTCTCTCTAGAGCAGTAAAGATTATCCAGGTATGAGGACACATGAAACCATAGAATGGTTTGGAAGGGACATCAAATATCATCTGCTTCCAACCCCCCTGCCACAGGCATTGATACCTTCCACTAGACCAAGTTGCCCAAAGCCCTTTCCAAGTGGCCTTGATCACTTTCATGGATGGAGCAGCCACAGTTTCTTTGGGCAACCTGTGCCAGTGTCTCACCACCCTCATAGTACTTTTTCCTGATACCTTTTCTACCTCTACCCTCTTTGAGTTTAAAGCCATTCCCCCTTGTTCTATGCCTATGTGCCCTTGTAAAATGTCCCTCTCCAGCTTTCTTGTAGGCCCCTTTGGGTATTTTTTACACCAACTTTAACCAAGTGTGCTGGGACCTTGCTGTCTGGTTACTTCTAGCTGTGATGGCAGGCTGGCATGTGCCCACCATCCCTCGTATTCTCTTTACCTCCACTGAAGGAGGGGCCAGGCATCAAAGCCTGGTTCTGCCATGTGACAGAGGCTCCCCGACCCGCATGCCAATATCACCCTGTACCACAGCAATACCTGTTGTCGCTGAGCCACCTCTTGTGCAGGCTGCAAGAACTGCAAAGGGGGTTTATTAGGGAGGAGAGTCTGAAGGACATGTATGAAGCAGTACCTTTTCATCTTTCTGTTGTTCACATACCACTCTCTTTGAAACAGACATTCTTGTCCTGGTTTAAACCCTAGCCAGACAGTTTGTTCACTCACTCCCAGTGAGTGGTACCGGGCTGAGAGCAATCGAGGCCCCCTCCCCCGGGGCTCTCCCTTTCCCCGCTCCCGTGAGGGATGGGGAGGAGGATTGAACGAGTGCAACTCCCACGGGTTGAGACAAGAACAGTCCAGCAACCAATGTACAACACAAATCACCACCACTACTACCAGCGACAACAATGATAAGAGAAAATAACAAGGGAAGGGAATACGATACCACCGGCCAAGAAACGAGTCCCACCCGGAAGCCCATGTCCTTCCGGGTAACTCCCAGTCACCCCCCACCCCGGGCATGACGTGCTGTGGTATGGAATACCTCCCTGGCTAGCCTGGGTCAGGCACCCCGTCTCTGCTTCCTCACGGCTTCCCCTCCTCCCTGGCAGAGCATGAGGCTCACAAAGTCCTTGGTCAGGGTAAACATCACTTAGCAACAACGGAAAACATCGGTATCACCAGCACTGTTCCCAGGCTGGAAGTCAAAACACAGCACTGCGCCAGCTACCACGAAGGAGAAACATGACTGCTACTGCTGAACCCAGGACAATTCCTGACTCCAAAGTAGTAATTAGCTAGTTTTACTCTAATTGGCAGAAAATATGCTTTGTCAGCAGTGAATGTGCTGTAGTAAGAAATTATTTGGCTGTGGTGCCTTTATACTGGAGGGCGTGCATGGAGGAACAGCAACTGCTTCTTCAGACATCAAGAAAAAAGATTACTGCATATAAAGTGCAGGGTTTTAATGTAGTTGTCTGGGGGAAAAATGTGCACATGTGAGTTGGGGGCTTTAAAAAAAAAAAAAAGCAGTTATTTGCATGTAAAAAATACTGTACTGTGACCCCCATCTCTACCAAACTGTTGCAGTATTATTCTCCACAGATGATAAATTTCTGAGCTAGTCAGTCACTCTTCATTTCTTTCAAATCTACACCTCTGCAGATCTGTGCTGTTTATATTGTGAAATACTCGAGGACTCCGCACTGTGATCACATCAATCTGAAACCAGTGGGTTTTTCTAGATGTGTAGTTAATCAGGAACTGGTTATTTCCCAGTCCTCCTCCTGCAAATACATTACATAGGCACTCAGAGTTCCTTTTGGACAGCTGAGATTTGAGTAATAGCAAGGGGTTTCTTGCATCAGAATAATGATGAGGAGGAAATGGATGAGAGTTTCAGAGAAAGCATGGAAATGTTATCTTGAGCACAGTGTCCAAATCCTGCAATGCACTGAGCATATCCTTAACTCATTCTGATGTTACAGGCATTAGGAGTTTCAACAAAATGCTGATCAGCTCTTGGATTTGGGGCTTAATAAACAGTTGTTACTTAGATGTTTGCTCTCTTTAGAAATCACAGCTGTTTTCACGTTATTTATTCTGCTGATTGGCTTCTCTGGATTGCTTTTGGTCTGGACAAATAAGTCACAAAACTGTGAAGAAGCAAGCTTGCAGAATGTAAACAGTATGACTTCCATTAGACCAAAGCTAATATTGGCAAACAATGAAAGTTGGGCTGGTTTTGTGTGATAAATTCACACCCTGTGTTAGCTGGAGAAGACCAGTTTGTGGGGGGTATCCCCTTACGCACTGATGGCAAGGACTAATCGATGGAGGATAAAGTAACTAAGGAAACCCCCTTGGTCCTAGGATCCTTCTACAATGAAAGAATAAGTCCTGCTGCACGGAAACAGATACTCCAGGGTTTCTATGTATATAGACAGCACTGATTTGAGGGTGGCATTCCTGGTATCTGCTGGGTTCCTTGTCCTGCAGTATCAAGACTTGCAGCACCCTATGGGGCAGGCAGTCCCCCAGATCAAGCACCACTGTGAAGAGAGTTGACTCCAGAATGCTACCCTCTGAAAGCCTTCAACTTTGGACAAGAGGAGCATTGCCTGGGTTACTCTGAAGCATGTCCTGTATTCTGCTTTATGTAGAAGCAGCTGCTGTAATGCAGCTCGTCGCTGTTGTCCTTTTTTTGTCTAGTGCTCCCTCTATATATGAGATGTACATTTGCTCAAGCCTGTGTTAAAATGTGAAGGTTTGAGGTAAACCACATAAGGTCATTTTATCCATTCCCCAACACTACCACAGCATAAATGTTGATGCATTTATTTAATGATTTGCCTGCCACTTCTGACAGATGGTTGTTTCATCTTACGCATCTTGTGTGATGGAGTGTCCCCAGCTTTTCTTGACATCTTGCTCAGTTGTTTTGCTGTTCTTTTTTTGCAGTTTATTTTTGGCATTGTTTGCTTAGTTGAATTGGAGTTACTGTTTGTTTCTTCATTGGTGCTTTATCATGTTACTGTTCCCATATGCTTCGCATAACTTTTTTTCTTGTAGTTGAAGACTTATTGCGCTCTATCGTCTGGGCTGTGTTAGAATGAGGAGTTTGGGGAGGGGATGCAGCACCTTCGAGGCCATTGATCCTATCTTTATAACTTTGCCCTTTTAGCTAGGAACAGATTATTTGCATAGTGGTTCAAGATTGCACAGGCAGAATCAGAAGAACCAAACTTTACATAAACCATTTATACTAAATGTTGGGAATGCTGGCAACATAAGTCAACTACAATGTCTATTGGAAATTTATCACTTTATCAGTATTATCTTTGATAGAAGTGGTCCAAGCACGTAGGGAAGTGAACCATGCCTTGGGAAGTTTAGCCTTCTTTTAAATTAATTATTCAGGACACACAGAGCCTGGCCCCTTCAATGTATATTAATTCTTTCCAGCCAGCATCCAGGACTTTTAACTTCAGTGGCAGTAACAAATAGGAGGAGTCTCAGGTGAAGCCAGTATTTCCAAGTAATTAATCATCTTCCCCTCATGTTCCCTCCACCTCTTTCTTAGTTTTCTTTAACAAGGGAATTTCAGTAATAAATCTTTAATGATACATGTTAAGAATCCTTCATTAATTCTTGTCTGCTTACTTCTCTTTCTTTGATACTCTATGTTGTATGTTAGGAAGTTAAAATGAAGAAAAAACAGTTCTAGAGGGCTGGTAAATTGGCACAGTCTCTGAAAGGTTGTTTCTTGGCTGTTGGATGTCGTGTGGCATACTTGCTAATAGGGATTGTTGATTAATACTGATTGGAATGTCAAATGAATGCTTGGATACATTTACAGAATTGCAGCACGATTGCACAGGAAAAGGTAAAGAAAAAAGTAATCTGTCTGCTCCTTAGGTGGAGGTGAGCCTGATTCTAAGTTTTATTCTAACCTAATTCTAAGTTGCATGTTCAGAGGCTTTGCTTGTTGTATACTCTTGGGTGCCGCAGCAGCCCACACAGGAGCACAGCTGGGCACATTGCTGCCAACGGAGCAGAGGGGATGTATCTTTAAATAATTCTCCTCAGATGCAGGCAGCCATCAAGCCTATTCAATGTGACAGGGACAGATGTGACAGATCGGTTCTGACACACTTCCATACCACAAGTCCGTGGCTGGAGGTGACTGGTGTCCTTCCTCTGGTCCCGTCCCTGCTGCAGGACAGCACAATGACGCGCGGATGAACCTCGCCATCGCCCTCACTGCTGCCAGGTACGGCGCTGCCACCGCCAATTACACTGAAGTGCTGCGCTTGCTCAAGACGACAGACCCAGCCAGCGGGAAGGAGCGTGTGTGTGGTGTGCGCTGCAGGGACGTCCTAACAGGTGCGTGCCTTCCTGGCAATGGGAAAGCTGTGGTACACAAGGACAGCTTCCTGCCCAGCTTTCCCAGATGACCGGCTGGCAAGTGGTGGGCCCCCAGTGTCCTTTGGTCTGCAGCGGGCTCTACCACACCATGGTTGAGCAGGAAGCAGAGCCCTTCAGGAGAGCCTACTTTTCATTAAAGACACAAAGAAATAATGAGACGAGGGAGGAGCAGGGAACGCTGCTGTTTATAAATATCAATGAACCGACAAAGGAGCCATCTTCCCAGGGTGCAGTAGCATACCATTAATGTCAATCATCTTTAACTTCTGTCAGATTTTTCACTTGAATCCTAGCATTTTGGCAGGGTAAGCTAAGCTTTACATCCAAACCCTTCTGTCAAGCAAAGATGATATTGTAAAACGCTGTGTGCTGTACAGTAATAGTCCCATTTACCAAGTCTATGGATTGAGACTGAAATCTCTCATGTTTGAGAAGCAGATTTCAGCTGAACTTCTTCCATCCAGTCTCCCTCCTTCTGCCTTTACAGATAAGATGGAATTTCACTGTAAAACATTTTCTTTCAAATAGGCGTTACATGAAAACTTTGTTAATTTTTAAAAATCATTCCAGCTGTTCTGTTCAGACAAGCAGGATGTGCTTTACAGTAGGTGAAGTTCATAGGTAGATTAATAACAGAGGGTGTCAGTGAGCAAGAAAACAAATGGTTTATGTGATTGATACTGTTTTCTTTCACAGGGCAGGAATTTGATGTCAAAGCCAAATGTGTTATCAATGCTACGGGACCTTTCACAGACTCTGTGCGCAAAATGGATGATCAGGAAGTACCAAACATCTGTCAGCCAAGTGCAGGCGTGCATATTGTCATGCCTGGTTATTACAGGTAACGATATTCAAAGCCTAAACCATTTGTAACAATCTCTGCTGGTGTCTGTAAAAAATAGGCTTGCAGAGACGCATTTCTGGGTTTTATGGTAGCCTTGAATGCATTTGATTTTTATTTTGAGTGGGTTTTTTTTTTAAGAGGATTCTGCACTGTGCTGCTTAGAAGATCAATTTCGTATATTCAGAAAAAGACTGAAGTCTCGTAGTTCTTAGTTAAAACACACCAAGGCAGAATTCCTGCTGAAACAGAAGGGTATTCAGGCAGGGCATCTGCAACAGACTTGTGAAAGGCGTATTTTTCAATAATGAATTTGAATTGAGTGTACTGGCTGCTTGTTCACTCCCCTTAAGAAAAGAAGCAGCATATGAAACCTTCCAGAGAGGCTGCTGCCTTCATACAAAATCTCTTGTCCTGTTAAGCATGAAACTATGCAGTGACACTCTGCCACTGTACTTTGCTATGTTATGACTCCATTTATAGTACATATGAACACAGCATGTAGGCCATTGAATAAGTACTTCAAAATAACATCATTAAATTTTAATGCCACTGTGGCCCCCAGCCCACCTACCATTCTGGTGGAGAAGACTTGCCTCCACTGCTGACCTTGTCACAGAGGTCCCTGTGGCACTCTGTGAGCACGCACTCTGTGGACTACTGCTTCTGTCCTTATTTGCTGTGCAAAACCAAATCCCCTTCTACCAAGCAAGCCCTGTCAGTTGAAACTCAAATATTACCTTTGGTTTCTGAAGTCATTAGCATCCTAATGGAAATTCACATTTATGGACTTAGCTCAATTCTGTTGATACAGTGAACTTACAATAGTGCTTTCCATATCATCATTGCACTCCTCTGTGAATATAAATTTAGACTTCCAGTGCACAACATGTTGTTTTTTCCAGAGCTGTCCCAACAGGACATGACCATGACTCTAAAATTGAGGCATTTGTGGATTAGTGTAAAATCATTCTTGCATTCTGTTCTTTTTTTGGTGTCTTTCTACATGAAAAATGGGAAAATGACTTGATAGCTGCTTGAAAGCACTAGCTATGTGGAAGAATGGGTTGTAATCCTAGTTTCCTCACATGCTATGAGAAGGATATGTGTGATTGACTTTAAGGCCCTACAACAAAACCATATAAAGTTTTAAAACTTTGACTCACTTTGTAAATTCAAAGTAGAAGATGGCTTGGGATGCATGAGGGTTCTAATTTATTTATTCAGTAATAACCTAATAATTTTAATCAGAAATGTAGAGAATTCTTGTTCTCCTTGTTCCCCTGTGTATGTCAGCATGTGGGCATTACTTTTCTTGTGAAATAGTATCTACCCACATGCTGCCTCCACAGTGCAGCTGATTAGATAAAACTGCACTGAATTTCCATGAAGTGGGATAGCTTAAACCAAGAACTGTCTGCTAAATAGAAAATACTCGTGGTATTTAATGTTAGTTGTATCAGGTCGTCTCCTGCTGCCAAGGAGCACTCCTCAGCAAACGAAGATTGTAATTTCACTGCGACTGCTTGCCTTATGGTAAATGTTTTATAGAGAATTTTGGCCCGTACTCACCCAAATTATTTTTTTTGAAGAGGTAGAGTTTTTAGATATAAACATAGTTAAGGTTTTATAAAACCAATGTTAACTTAATGCCTTTATTTCCCATGGGTTTCTTATTCATTTATGTTCTTCATTAATAGTCCCAGTATTCCTCCTCTCATTAATCCTATTTTTAGTATACATCTATTCTGGTAGCTGCAGCAAGTCCCTCTCACTCCCTATTGTCTAAGTGTATTATCTGCTAAATGAAAGTGGTTTTTGACTACCTCTGTTCCGATAGGCTTGCTGCCTGAAATGTGTCTATGGATGAAATACTTTATTTCCCCTCCCTTCTGACAAATGTCAGATGCTTTTTGTCTGTCTTGAATTTTCTTGTCTGATCTGCATTCCAAATCCCATGTAAAATTGTCTGCTGAACCTTAGTTCTACTCTATGGAAAATTGCCTATTTGCTCTTTAACTGCATTTGTGGTGCTTTGGTCAAAGCTTATTCAACTAGAGGTCTTCCATGTATCTGTTCTGCTCCATAAAATGCTATGTCCAGGAAGGAACCACTTACTGACCTCAACTCTAAGACTTCTCGTCTGCCCCTCAGTTAAAGCATCTTGTCTAGTTCAGTAGTCTACAGCTTCATACATTCTACATGTACTTTAGTCATGTGTTTTCAAGATTTTTTTCCTGGTTTGTCATATGTTCGATATACATTGTCCAACTTAACTGCACTGCTTTTTGGAAAAGGAACCTCCTACTGCATTCAGTTGTTACAAGTTAACTCTTCAATAATGTACAACTGCTCAAACATTAGGCCAGGTGTCTTAATGGTTGTTTTGCTGACAGCCATTTAAGATTCATCTGTATTACACTCCAAGACCATTTGTCCCTATATTTCTATGTAAAGGCAATGCTTTATACTTCATGTTAGAGTTTACAGTCCTGGACTTACCCATTTCAGTAGTCTTTAAACAGTGCTAGAGAAATCTTACAGTGGCTGATGCTGCTATACTTCATAGCTCATTTTCATGTCTATTCTGTAGTCGCAAGAATTCGTGTCTTACAAAACATGCTGTTTCAGGACTATTTCTTGTGTGCATCAGATGATTCCAGAGGCATTCCATATCAGCCAACATTTGGGTTTTAGGATGCTTCTTTTCAATGAGAAACATCTTAATTTAATTTGTTTTGGTGGCTCCTTAGTTATTTATGTAAGATGGAACAAACATAGCAATGGGAGATTGAGAGTGTGCTTCCTGGGATAGCTAGTAGTCATTAATTCAGTAAATTAATTGGCATATGGAGAACTATTTCATCCTTTCTCATCATTTGCTGTGTAATCAAATTGAAAACACTTCACACCATTGGTGTTGAGGTGGAACTTGGTTTTAAGTCTTTACTTGTTTATCTTCCTTATTTTAGAGTTTCTGTGAGATCACATTTAGAAAAACCCATACTTTTGAGAAAATGTCTGAAGTTTTCTGAATATTCTGATACTGTATATTAAATCTCTAGTTTCCTCTGTCTCTAAATCAATAACTTTTTCATTTTAAAAAGTAATCATTTGTCTGACGTGATTTACTTTTCACAAATCTGTGTTGACTTCCCCTATTAAATTGTACTTTTCCAACTGTATGCTTAAGCTGTCTATAAATATCACCTAAAAAATGTTCTAATATACATGCTATGTATGAAATTTTCAGCTTCTCTTCTAGCCTTTCCAGATATTGAAAACTTACCTTCAGTAATCTTAGACTTCCTAAAAATAACAATTCAGTGGTTCGGCTGGTGGCTCCCTAGAATAGGTAATTCATATCCAAGCAGGTGTTTGTCTGCTTTCAGCTTACTGTGTTAATAGTTGAGTCCATTGAACTCCTCTGATGGTCTGTACTACCCCTTAAATACATACCCTCCTATCCTCCTTCTGTATAATTCCTATATGCTCCTTCTGTTACCAGGATCAGAGGCAAAACCTGAAGACTGCTAAGCTAGCTGCAGGTGGTTTTGCAAGTACCCACAGCACTGCAAATGAAAGTTGGCATCTTTTCTTTAAATAAAAATGAACAAAAAAGCTTAAGTGTTTCTGTATATAAAAGCTGTTTACTTTGAAGTAATTATAGAAGCCTTTCGTTTTCTGAGATACAAGCAGACCTATTTAGTAAGTCATGAGGATAACTGGGTTTGTACCTGTGGATTTTTAGTTTATTTGTTTTTCTTTTCTTTTTAATATTATATCAGGAAACATTGATACAGAAATTAAAATTTCCTCTATGAAGAACTACTGGTTATCTTCATTTAACTAAATCGTTGTTTGTTGCACTGGCGTAAATAATTGACAAAGCTCTGAACAGTAGCATCCAGTTAGTGTCTTCCTTGTCTTTTTTTCTCACAACATGGTTCCCTGTTCAGGAGCACAGGAGCTGAGAGTATTCTGAGTGTACTTCTTGGTCTGAGTCCTGTGGGAGTCTGGGCATTCACTCCTGTTGAAGTGGCAGATGGTTAACAGACCCAGGCTGTGGTATTGCTGGATGTTTACTGTTGGAATGTGCTTATAATGCTTATGATTTCAGTGTTGCTCTTCTCTTGTTTTCTTCATGGTTTTCTGTTGTGAACCATTACCCCTCTCCCACCTCACAGCATTACTGCAAATGCAGGTTGTCACTGGGATTCTGTAGGTCTTTGCTTTTGTCCTCTGTTTAGGGCACAGATAGTTAAGAACTGAGGTTAATAATACTTAATTTTTAATTTTTCTTGTTACATACTTAGATGCATCAAAACAGAACTAGGGTTCTGTTCTTCCATTTAAATGTGTATTCTGTTTCAGCCTTCTCTTTCTTTTGAGGCATAATATAAATGATTGGCCTTTTTTGATCAAAAGCAGTTGTTCATTCCATAAAGAGTTTCAAGTAATTGCTGTTTTAAAATTACCAAATGTTTGTATTTGAAATTCCAATGAACACAACTTTACAGAGTGAATGGAGAGGTGAGATGCCAAAGGCCCAGTCACTAGATTTAAGGCTGTGGTCTGCTAACCTGCTTAGCAAAGCAAAAAAGAGCATCACTTTCAGGTGCCCTATTTCTTAAAAAATCTGGGACTACTTTTTAAAGTCAGGTGAAATCTCTGATTTTTTTATTTTTTTTTTTTTTAATTAATCATTTGACCTAGGAATGAAGATAACATTCTAATACTTTATATGGGGTACAAGGTGTGCAGGAACAGAATCCCTGGTGATGCCTGCCCTGTTTTGACCTACATCCATCCTTTATTTCAGCCCTGATCATATGGGTCTGCTTGACCCAGCCACCAGCGATGGCAGAGTGATTTTCTTCCTGCCGTGGGAGAAGATGACTATTGCAGGGACCACGGATAGCCCGACCGATGTTACTTCCCATCCAATACCAACAGAGGAAGATATAAATTTCATTTTGAATGAAGTACGCAACTACCTTAGTGCTGATGTTGAAGGTAAACCTTTGCCCACTTGTTTTTAACCTGGGAAGGTGTGGGTGAGTTTGTGGCATTTCAATTTGAGTGCGTTCTCTCTCTCTCTGGCTCTGATAACTGTGGTTCTTGTGCATCTGGTTGTTCCTAAAACTAGCAGGACATAAGCGTCATCATGATCTATGTTTCAGAGCTATAAAATGGTGCTTTTCAATACACCTGCATTCTGGCCTCTCAGAACTGGAGTTCAACAGTTCCACCATGCATCATGATGAGTACATCAAATAATTCACCTGTTTTTTTCTGAAAGAGAAGTTGTCCTGACTTTTCCCATGTCTTTGTTTTTATTTCCAGTTTTCTAGGCACTTTATTCTTAACAGTTGACTCTTCTTGATATGGTAATTATCTAATAATGTCAGTGTTCAGTGCAAGAGGAGAATTACTTGGTGACAGTTGTTCTCTTCAGCAGCTGAGCTGAGAACCCATTTGTTGTAAGAAGCTAGCCTGCTTTGACTTGATGCTGATTTACAGGAGAGAGGGTTTTTTCTTTCTTAGTGATTTTTTACTTTTATTTTGTGAAAACAATTGTACTTCTGTATTTCTGTTGTATAGCAGCATTAAAATAAATCTGAAAAGTACTTGGTTAGGAGGAGCATTGCAGCATCCTTAGATTTAGGAAAACTTGCTGTCCAGAGATTGGAAATGCTACATTATTTGTTTTCTGAAGTGGATAATTGATTGACCTGTGTTGTGTGAACTTCAGAAGAAGTCCTCAGGAAATGTACCTTTAGGCTTCGTGACTAGAAGTCAATATAGGTATGTGTGGTGGGCCAGCAGCATAGCTGGTAAAGGTAAGAATGTGGGTAAGACAGAGATTTTGTAAGGTATTTTACAGAAGTACATTATGAAGTGGTTAATTCTTTTGAATGAAACCTACCTAGGTGCGCGCTGTTTTTCACATATGCAATTAGCAGTGTTTATAGATTGCTTGTTATTGAATTAACAACTGTGCTGGCCATATCAACTTGCTGCAGACCTGCCTTTTAGCTGCCAGAGACAGTGCCAGGGTTATCAACTTACACAGGCTTGGATGAGTTCCAACTGTTTAATTATAGTGTCACGCATGCTGCTTTTTCTAGTTTCATTAGTTTATAAACGTAATATGGTATCTTATTTCTGTGATTAACACTTCATTTTGGCAGGTTAAACATGCTGGCAGAGCACCATTGATTTCTGAAATCTATTTTGTGTTCTTTGGGGGATATTTTTACACCCTTTTACTGATTTTTAATTATCATTTATTTGAAAGTTGTATTAAAAAAAAAATGTTCCAAAGGCTCCAGCATAAAGCAAATTGGCCAGTTTTTCTGTTGCAAGTTTAATAAGCAACAGAATTAATTTCATTAAAATCTGTTGGTTTCATTTTCTTTTATGTATATATATGTGTGTGTGTGTATATATATATATATATATTTTAAGAGACTTTCAGAGGCTAGGGTATTTTCCTACAACTGCTAAGGGCTTTTGTGACTACCTGATGCCTTCAGGCTCTCTTCTTCCAAGTTTACCAAGAAGTCAGGGCTGGCTTTAGGGATATACTTGTAACTGGACAGGAAGCAGGAACAGCATTGGGGTTTTTTTTGAGGCGGTGATTGAGTTTGACAGTTGAATCTCTCTTGATTGATCAGTTACCAGGATATCTCTGTTCTGTTGGATTTTTAACCAGTGTGAAAAACAGACCTCTCTGACTTTGTTTTGGGCTAGAGAATATTACTGATACTGCTCAGGACAGTGCTGATTTTAGTTCTGTAGCCCAGTTTATTCCATTACATTGGAGGATCATCTCCAGATTTTTTTTTGTTGCTCAGCTAACAAGCATGGTGTGGTGCAGTCCTTGTTTCACAGTGAATATGTACTTAGAGGCAATGCCACAAAGACCACAGGAGTGACACGAGGTAAATACCCATCAGTTCGTGGCTGATTAGCTGATCTTTTGTTCCGGACAGTGAGAAGAGGAGACGTACTGGCAGCATGGAGTGGCATTCGTCCTCTGGTCACAGACCCCAACTCCAAAGACACACAGTCGATATGCCGGAATCATGTTGTTGCCATTAGTAATAGTGGCCTTGTCACAATAGCAGGTACTCTTAAAGTAGGAGTTTCTCTTAAAGTATAGCGTTGTTGGGTTTACCCAGTGTCTTTTATTCAAAACCTTTCCTTGTTACAGGACAATTCTTCATGCTCCTATAGCCAGATAATCATCTGCCAGTAGTAGTATGACTGGCTTATTGAAGCAAGCTAATAAGAGTGATGTGATCTACAAAATATATATAGTATATACCAACTTGGTGTTCCCCTTGCTTTCCCCAAATAAAGGAGTAAATGTGTGGTTACAGGTGGGAAGTGGACAACCTACCGTGCCATGGCGAAGGACGCCATTGATGCAGCTGTTGAGGCACACAATTTGAAGGCAGGTTCCAGTAAAACTCTTGGACTGCAGCTGCAAGGGGCTGAGGACTGGAGTCCCACTCTCTACATTAGGTTGGTCCAAGACTATGGACTTGAAAGTGAGGTGAGTCATGGTGTCTGTTGATGCTCTGATATTTTTTTGTTGGAGGGTTTTGTTTTTCCATTAAATCTAATACCAGAATAACTTGTTTAAAGGTCTGTTAAACCTGATAAGAGCTTATTATCTAGCTGGGGAAGAAAAATGTAGTAATTGTTCTTTTCTTCCCTTTTTCCTTCCTCCTAATTTTGACTGTTTCCTGCTTTAAAATGTTACAACATCCTAGGATCTGTCTTCCTTTGAGCCCAAAAAAGTCTGTACCTCAGGGATGATCACAGCGCAGCAGAAGAGTTGGAGCATCATTAGTCACAGTTACACTGATACATACATAGTGGTGTCAGTGCTGGCCTAACCCATTCTCAACACAAATAGTTTCCTCCCACACAATCAAAATCTAATACCCTCTTCAGCCTGTTTGTTACTGTTGACAAGAGAATTGACAAGAAAAATGTGTGCATTTGATGTGCTTTCAAAAGCCTATTGAATTTGTTTTCAACTCCATAGGTGGCTCAGCATCTAGCTTCGACATATGGCGACAAGGCTTTTGAGGTCGCCAAAATAGCCCAAGTTACAGGAAAGAGATGGCCTATTGTTGGAAAGCGTCTTGTGTCTGAATTTCCTTATATTGAAGCTGAGGTATGTGGAAAAACTACGTGATGTTCTCACTTCTCTTCTTGGGATAAGCAGGTTTTAGAGCAGGTCGGTCTTGCTCTGTAAAACATCTCCATAAGCCTTCTCCTTTGGTCAGATACAGACTTTTTCCTGTTCTTGTTTTTCTCCTTCTCTGGAGCATGCTTTATTTTTGTTTGTATATACACATATTAATGTATTTTTTAAAAATTAAACATTTGTAACTATATAGTGTCTATTTTTTATTTCATATATACATGTTTGATGCCAGGTAGATTTTATAAAATGTCCCAAGGAAGATTTTATGTTGCTTTATAAAATGCCCCAAGCATTTTGAACACTCTGCCTGCTTGGGTGGGAACAAGTTTATTTTGTATAGCCAACCTAGCAGGAAGGCTTGTGATGCTAAATGTAATTTCTGACAGTGCCCATTTTCTTTCTCATCTGCATTTTTTCCCCTTCTCTTATTGTTCTAGGTTGTCTATGGTGTCAAAGAGTATGCTCGCACAGCAGTGGATATGGTTTCCCGACGTACTCGCTTGGCCTTTCTGAATGTGCAGGCTGCAGAGGAAGCCCTGCCAAGAATCGTAGATATAATGGGAAAAGAACTTAACTGGAGTGAGCAGAAAAAAAAGGTACAAAGGGCCTTTTTCATCTGAAACTGTTTTGTTCTTCTTAAGTAGTTTCCATGTTAACGATCTAAATTAGTTGAATAGAAAACTTCAAGTGATGCTTTCTTCCCAAGAGAATGATTCACTTGGCATATTTCACTATAAAGACTTTATCAAAATAGCTGTGAAATGAGTTGGCATTGGCTGGGGGGTGGAGGGGAAAGTGAAGATCTGTGTCCTGTTGTTCCCCAACTTTAAAAATGAAAGCAGACTTGGCATTACTATCCTATTCCTGTACAATAATTTTGTTTACTGACACTTTTCAATAGATCTGCCTCAGAAAAGGAGGATCTTATAATATGTGTCACTCTTTTTTGTCTGCTGTGTATTTTGAGAAGTGATGATACTGAGTTTGCATGATTCTTTGTCTTAAATTAATGTTTAAGGTCATTGTTACCTTCCTTTGCCCAGAGTGGGTCTGTGCCCAGACAAACCGTGTGGGACTCATCTTACTGTTACTTGCAGTCCTGATAAGACGCTGTCTTTGTCTAAGCTGGTTTCTGTGTGCCTGCTCTGTAGTAAAGATCACTTACCCTAATGAAGGCATTTGCTGTAATGAACTGCACCCTACAACCCTGCTTAGATCTTCACAAACTGACAGGAGTACCTTGGATCCATGGAGATCTAAGCTTAGATGTAGACATCCCACTTACTGACATGAATCTTGCCCCTACTGAACCATCATGTCATGTAAGTTATGATTATCAATTCTTTCTGTTGTCACAAAAAGAGGTTGCATGTGTAATGCTGCCCCGAGTATGGTGGAGGAGAGGCAGCGCAACAAGTGCTGTAACCAAATGGGACCCGTGGTTTGGGACTTCTTTTACTCTGAGACAAAAAGAACCTGTAAATGCTCACCTAGCTCTTCCACTCCAAAGGAGATGGGAAGTTTCCTTCAGACTGTTCATGAAACCCTTTAGCAAGGTAGAAGTGTGATTAACATTCTGGAAGGAGCTCATTTGAATCCTCTAGCCAGAGACCTGCTGTGGTCCTAAAGCCTCCCCACAGGAGTGCATAAAGATAGGGCTACCATCATGTCACCGATGTGAGCTGCATTGCTTTTGTGCGTGTACATTAAACAACCTCATAGTTGGAGGTGTTTGACTGAACTTACAGGTATCCCACACTTACCAAACAAGATTTGCTTATATAATAATTTACTGTATTAAAGAAAGCTGTATCTATTCTTTCATAAAAATAGATTGGAAAATGGGAAGCTTATAAAGCAAAGAGTTTGAAACTAGCATGATGTTAGGGTTGGATGGACAGCCTTAGCTCCAGCAGCCATAGTTGGGGAGTTAAGCTGTAATTATATTCTCACTGTAACCTGCAGGAATGAAAATTAATACGTACCGCATGCACCTGTAGGACTGGCAAAACCATCTATGTTTGCCTGAGTACCCTAATGCCAGCATGACAGTCTCTACATTCCCCAAATGTCTGCTGGGCTTTCTTTTGGGAAAGTCTCCTTCTCTTTCAAGTGAGGCTAAAGTTCCACTGAGTTACTGAGCATTTCTTCTGTAACCAGTCTTGGCCATTTTGAAGTGCTACATTTTTACAGCAATCTTGCCTGTGTTGTATTTTGACTTGATGGACGAGGCAATTCAATGCCTATCCAGACGAGCATGCTTTAATTTAGATTTTACAGTAAGACCATTAAATAAGTCTTTGTTGGTTTGGGACTTTAAGGCTAATTTCTGTGCTTGTATTGAATTATGTAAGAGTAGTACCCCTTCACAAACAAGGCTTTGCTAGATTAAGTGGCTTATGTGTACGTGCCTAAGGAATCTTTTACTGCTGCTGCGGCCATTCTGCGATGTGTACTATTTAATATTGCTGCCTGCATAGCAAATGCTTGTATCACTCTTAGAACTGTGTTTGATGCACCCATTGCTGTAGAAGGAATTCTGCTCTACAGTACTGTATGTGTGTCAGGTGCTTATCACTTACTAAAAAACTGGCTATGGAAGACCTTCCACTGAACTTTCAGATAACAAATCAGTTTTACTACCATCCAGAAAACTAGTTTAAAACATAAAAGAACCTGCTTGGTTTTGAGCCTCCTGATTTTTTTGCTTGCTGATTTGAGACAGTTAGGTGAAACCTTGCACTAAGATATCAGCTGTGAGTTAAATGGCATTTTGTAGGTCTGAACTGCATCTGCCATTTGTCATGAAACAGGTAGATACACCATGTGTGACTGAAGGCAGTGTATAGTCCTTAAAGCATTTACACGGTAATTAGAAGTCTTTACTAGTCTTGATACCTCTTTTCAAGACTAAAAAGTTCCTAAGAGTAAGTTGGGTTTTTTTAATATTTCTCAGGTACCATCTGCTTAATTTTTTGACCTTAGATAAATTCTAGTTAAGTGGAAGAAACTACTAAATAATACATTAAAAATAATTGTGTGAAAGCTCCCTATTCCTCAGATACACAGTTTTTCTTTTTTTCTTGTAGGAGGAACTTGAAGCTGCTAAGAAATTTCTCTATTATGAAATGGGCTACAAAGTAAAATCAGATCAATTAAGAGACAGCTCTGAAATCAGTCTAGTGCCTTCAGATATTGAGAGGTGAGTAAAGTAAAAGAGTTCCCTATGCTGCTGGGAATTAATACCTGTCATTCTTCTGAGTGCGGTTTTTCCCACTGATAATCCTTATCTTGCAGATACAAGAAGCGATTCCGCATGTTTGACAAGGACAAGAAAGGATTTATTACTATACTGGATGTGCAGCGTGTCTTGGAGGTAATGTTTCCCTGTGTTCTTTTGGTTTCCTTTTTAAGTTTCTTATCTAAATTTGAGAGTGTGGCATAAATAGTACTGAACAATGCAGCTGATGTACTTCTGTGCTTTTATTTGTCTAGAGCATCAGTGTGCAAATTGCTGAAAATACTCTTCATGATATTCTAAATGAAGTGGATCTGAACAAAAATGGACAGGTTGAGCTCAATGAGTTTCTGCAGGTAGGCGTCTCTTTGTTACGAGAGAAGCTGTAACTTTAACGAAGGTGTAAGTATTTAACTTTTTTCCCCTCTGCTTAAGGGCTGGATTGGAGACTAGGTGAGTGTTACTTGAGTAAACGCTATAGTGTTGATGCTGTTTGCCAGATCACAAGGTGAGTGACACACACAACCATCCTCAAGCAGCTTTGAAATTCAAGGATTTTTTTTTTCATGTGCAGAAATAATAAGACCCCAAAACCAGTTCCAATTTACAAAGTGTACTGCAGTACAGACCTGAATTTTGCCCTTTATCCTACAGAAGTGCTGTTTAAGTATAATCAAAATGATAAAACTGTCCATTGGAAGGTATATGGCACAGTTGGGCACACTGACATTTATCTTGGTGTGTTAATTGATTAGTAGTTTCTAAACTATTTTGCCTATTTTAAAGAATGAGCTTGCAGCTAAAACATAGTTTATATATAAACCTATAACCCTGGTTTAAGTCCTAGGTGGAATAAGGGTACCTCAGTTTGTATGGAAGATGTTACATTGACAACCCATGCACCTGCCTTTTGCGGGACTTTAAAATAAAGCGAAGGGTACTATGGAAATGTTTGTTTGCCCAGTCTCTCGTGCATATGCTGTTTGCCAGTCAGTGTTGTTTTTGTGGAGTCTTCCTTGGTGTGGTATTTTAAGTGACTGCCATGTCTTCCCTGCATGGTGGCAATGATGAATGCCGAACATGAGATAAATTCATGCTGGGGATTTTGGTCAATGTCAGCCTTTTCTTCACTGTGTCAAGTTAAACAAACAAGATCAAGGCAGAGGAAATGGTAATTGTCTCTCTTGAGATGAGCTGTAGATAAGAGCAGCATTGTTGAATCTAAATGCAGAAAATTTTCACAGGTTGTGTCCAGCATTAGAAAAAGGGACTATTTATTTGCCTAAAATGCAGCAATTTAGCTGGGTAACTGAAATTCACTTGGGGGAAGGGTCAAAAAAGAACTCCAACAGACAGTGGTGGCAGAAGACAAACAATGGCTTTGGGAATTCATGCTTACGGATTCATATAAAAGAGAAAATCACAGCTGGTTTTCTGGCTATTGAAAAGGGTCTCCCTTTTACACCCCTCTGCATGTGAAAACTTTTAATGGATAGGGGGAGCTCACCTTTCACTGTAAGGGCTGTGTTAAGCTATGATGTGGCTAGTTTGGATACACTGTGGTTACAAATTTGGAACAACTTGTAATTATGTCTGCGGTGGATTTTTGGTGGCTTGTTGGATTTTTTTGCTGCCCTGCGCTAAAAAGCCTCAGTTGGGGTTGTGTGCCCTAAGGCATTGTATCTGTAAAATGTGAAAGGCAAGCCACTGTTTTGGTATAGTTTCAAAGGTACTGTTGTAAAACTCTGTAACTGTAGCTACTGGCTTCTCCTATGCATTTCACAGTTGGAATATTTAATACTGGTGACTGGCACTGCAGTAAGGATCACTTGTGCCTGTGCACCTCCTTCCCGGGGGGGCAGGGAGCAACACACAGGTTGCTCCTGCACAGCTGAGTGCCTAGGATGAAGTGTGCTAATAAAATTAACAGGAGGTTGCCATGGAAGGAACAAAATACATTAAATGTTTGTTTAATTTTTTTTTTAATGGATCTGTTATGTCAGCCCCCAATGCTTTTGTGTTTGCTTTCTGAAAACTTTAAAGTAATTGCATTTTACCACAGGATGCTTATGGAAAACTGTGTGCAAATATTTGTGGACATTTATATTAGAATATAGGAACACAGCGTACCAGGGTGGCAGCGCAGCTCTGCAGAGGGAGCAGAGCAGTCCCAAGCACTTCCTTTGACCAACTGCAGGTGCCCATGTCACTCCTGTCACTCCAGTAACAGTCTGGTGAGCACCGATCCTGTCAGGCACTGATGCCTACAGGTTTTTCACAGAGAGAAAGCAGCCTGTGTTGATCAGGAGCACAAAGGGGTTGTTCCACATGACAGGAAGGCAGAGCACTGATGGTGTTTGTGTGCACATGGTGCTGTCCTATGGCAGTGACTGTTTTCTTAGTGGTGCTGTCATTTATGCTCAGGGAAGGAGTGACTAACTTGGGAGCTAGTTTTGGTATGCAAAGTCAAAAACCTTGTTAAATCAGGAAGAGGCTTTTTTCCCAACAGCAGATTTCCTTTCTGATCCTCACCAACCCACTTATCAGATACTCTTCTTTTCATGGCAGTGTCAGGGGATCAGCCATCAGCAACCACCGTTTTATGGTTACTTCCCCCAAAAAGCATGCCATATAGACTGTAGTTGGTATAGTTTCACAGTTACTGCTGTAAAATTCTGTATCTCTGTGGCTACTAGCTTCTCCTACATAGCAGTATAGTTAGTCCAGACAGACTCAGGACTGATAGCAGAGTGTATTGCCAGGCAGTGTGCATGGGTGAGAGCAGGGCCTGTCCTCTTGGGACTTCCCTTGCTGTGTGTAGAGATCACTCTGGAAGTGGGGTGGTAGGTGATGGGAAACACAAATTCCAGGTGATCATGGGCTTCCCTTGCTGGCTGTCGCTACTGTTCTTCCTGCTGTTGGTCCTCTCCTTCCCAACTCCATCATCTGCCTTGCCTCAGGACTGCACAGGGTCAGTAACCGCCTTCAAAGTGCAGGGAGGTTTTTCCACCCTCATCTGGGTCTGCAAAGCACAGAGTTTCCCTCTGACCTTCTTCCCTCCAGGTACTAATTCCTGTTTTGACAGGGTTGATGCCACATTTGCATAGGTCCAGCTGCAGATATAATTAATAGATTTTTTTGTGGAAGGGAAGAAATCTGAAGGATTCTCAGCACCGGATGGGAGTAAGAAATTGCATTTTGTAAGTGCCAATTGCTTTCCATAGTAGTTTTTGACAAGCTGGCTGCATGTAATTTCAAGTCTAATGCTTGCTTTATCCAGGGGATAAAGAAGAATTAACTAAAATCTTAGCACTAGTGTGTGTTCGTTAAAACAGAGCCAAGTCCAGTTTCCAGGACTTAAAGGCAAATTAGTTTTAAAAGTCTGTAAAGGAACTTGGATTTGAAAGAATTGTGGAAGTCAAGTGTGCTGTCTCTACAAAGAAGGGCATATAAATGAAAGAGGGTATGGTCTAGGATCAGTGGTGGATCAGGAATAGGGTTCTATTAGTTACATCTTTCAGATACTATAAAAAAAACCAACAAACCACCTCTGAAGTGGATGGGTTATCCTCCATTCTTATATGCAAAAACCCTGGGGTTGACTGTCGCTTGCACCGTTACTTCCAAGTGGATCATATTTGGTACTTCTGCTTTTTCCGCCACCCATGCCTGGCCAAAACTTTCACTGGTATTTCAGGGAAATGTAAATGAGCTCAGAAACCATACAGCAGTTTTGCTGTATATATGGAAAAATCAGTTCTGTGTATTCATTAACACTTGCTAATGGCTCTTGGACAAAACAATGAACTCTGCCATTGTTCAGAGTGGAGCTGTGTGGGTGTCTCCTGCTGGTGGCCCTTGGGTGGGACACACAGCAGTGCCTGTCTGCCTCTTGTGCAGGGAAGCCAATAGCACCAACCTGCATAGCTCTGCCGGGGTTCCATGTCCCATAAGCCATATGGGCAGCAGGGGTTGGTGGTGTCTGCCTGCGGACTGGTGTTGGTTGCTATCACTCTGGCTGCTTGCTGAGGCCTTTCATGAAGTGCTGTACCCTCTGCCTCTCTTCTTTGCCTTGCAAAGGAATTAACAGAGTGCTCTCCCTCTTGTCTCCTAAGCTCATGAGTGCTATTCAGAAGGGCTACGTGTCTGGAAGCCGGCTGGCTGTGCTCATGAAGACTGCCGAGGAGAATCTGCATCGGCGTGTGGGGATTCCAGTGGACCGGAGCGGTGGTGGACTGTGAGTTCAAACGCAACGTCTGCTCACAGCCATGGCTAATGGAGATGCATCTCTGCTAAAAAACATTCCAGTGTTTCTGACTGGCCTTGCTTGTTCCAGATGACTGGCGTCTGTCCATGGGTGTAGCTCTTACAAAAATATATTGGTGCGTTTGTTTTCCTTATTATTAATGGTTTTCTGTGCAGCTCTTAATACTCCAGTATGTGGCCTTTTGGATTGGGTATTCTTTAGACACAGGAGTTCATTAACAAGAGTTCAGGAATACAGGTTAGAAAGATTTGGGTGCACACACAAGTGCATGTGCACATACTGCCTCATTCATTAACTTCTATATCACCTTTACCTTCAGAGAAAACAATGCTCAGAAAGTGCATCCTGCCTTTAAATGCATTGCATTGAGTTTTGTGAATACACATTTAGTGTTTAAAAGTTGTTGATCTCTGCTGATCAAAAGTGAGACAGGGAAAGCTGGTGATCTGGATTGGAGATAATAACACAAAAGGATCAAGACTGACACTTCCTGAGGCAGCAGTTGCGAAGAACTATTGTGAGGTTCTGTACGTGGCTGGTTTTGCTCTTCCAAGTGCTGTTATTTCAGTGGTACCAGTACTTGGCCAGACAAAAATACTGGCAGTATGAAGCTGGAAAACTACAAGACATCTTGATTAATCACCCAAGCTAATAATTTATTTAAAAGCATGGGGACAGCTTTCCTTTCTCCCATATTAATAAAAATAGGCTTCCTTTAATAAATAGCGTAGTCTAACAGGTGTTGGTTTATGCTGTAAAAGGCTTCATATTGTTTTCAGTTTTGGACAAACCCTGATGATCTGTAGAATATGGCAGGTTTCAATAGCATGATGGTCTTAATTCTTCATTTAAAAATGCTCAAACACAGAGTGAAACAATCAAACTTGTTTTGCATTACACTAAATCGTCTGTAAAAGTGAAAGGGCTATTTTTCAGCAGATAAATTGGGGGGGAGGAGGAGGGGGAAATAAGATCATCACTTGAGCTGTTTTCAGTGGTGTTGTGTCTGTCTGTTTGCCTTTCTGTTGTTGGATCGACTAGGGTCAAGATCAGGTGGAAGACTCCTGCCTGATGTAGAACAAGGAAGGGAAAAACACAAGAATGGTTTATTGATGAATTTGTCCTTCTGTTGTGTTTTTTAAGTACCAATTTACAACTTAAAGCTGCAGTTCTGAGGTGTTAGGTTCTCTACTTCTGTAAAATCTAATCTATTTTAACCAGTGTCACCACTTTCACTAATGGAAAATAACAGTACAGGACTGAACAGCAAGGATTGCTTTGATATTTTGAAGGGGAAGACGATTATATACACAAAATGGAGATGCTGAGGAGTGTTCATATGGCGCGTACTAAGTGCTGAGGTTGTGTTTGGCTGGAGAGGCAGTCCTTTAAAAAAAATTATAAATTCAGGTGCTAAAAATGGTAGATAAAAGAAAAAAAAAAGGGCAAGCCTCATTTAAAATTCAGTAAATGGTTATATTTCTGCCCAATTTGTAAAATCTGGAGTGAAGGAGACAGTCTTCGATAAAATGCCTTTCAGATGGTTTTTGCACATTAGATTTTTCTTTGACCCTGCCTTTTACCAAAATGATGGTGTTATTCGCAGTTGTGGCTTTTTTGCTTAGAGTCCTGTGCTGGCAAGGCATGGTCTGGGTGACTGAGGACTTAGCATGTTTGGTAATGTAAGAATTATTTTATGGACAAAGGGTTTTGTTTCTGTGGTCCTGCAAACTTTTCTCTTTTGAATTATGTTCCAGTATATTCAGGTGAAGTATGTAATGTTGTGCACAGCGTCATATCGGCAAACCCCTCTTCAGATGAAAAGAGAGCAACAAATTTTACATACCCTGTAGAACTGGGGAGAATGAATGTAGGATACACAGGTTGTTTGGGTTCAGTGAGGAAGGTCAGGACGGAAGGGGCTTAGGATTCTGCTACTAACAATAAGGAGAAAACAAAGAAGAAAACATAAGTAAGGAGACCTCTTCCAGGCCACATAAAGTAAAATATCTGCAGCATTTACAAAGAAAAATTCTCCTTTATCAGTGGCACTGTTAAGAATCAATAATAAAAGTTTACCTGTGAAGCCAGGACTTTCTGCTTTGCACCCAAAGTATGCTCCTTGTTCTCTTGTTTTGGTAATGCATACAGGATGAGGCTGTGGGATTTTTCTGGCTAAATGTGTGTCCTCCGATAGGAATTTGCTTTGCATCTTAGGCACTTTATTGTCATGCTTCTCTTCTCTTTGTATGCCATAGCAAGATCTTGTATGACCACCCTGTGTAAAGATTGCATGTGTTACTTAAAACAGCTAAATCTGTACTTGGAAAAATCTAGAAATATTTATTTATCACCTCACATCTTTTCAGGAATGTTGGATTTGGTTTGTTTGGTTTATTTTCTTTTCATGTGAATGTACTGTAGAAAGCGTTGTACGGTGTCACCGTCTTGCATTGCTATGGTGGAAAACCAGTAATGTGTTTTGGGGTTTTTGTGGGGGTTGGTGTTCTGGTTTGCTTTGGGTGGTTTTGTTTTGTTTGTTTTTTTTTTTTATGTTTTGTTGTTGTTGTTGTTGCTTTTTTTTTTTTTTTTTTTTGTCTTTGAGGTGGGAGTTGGATTACTGGATGTGGTAATATTTTGGATTTAAAATAAACTGCATGCCTGGAGGGGAGGGTATGCATGTACATGCAGTGTGTTTATATATGTGTGTACAAACACGTGTGTATGTATGTGCACACATGTATATGCATTGCCTGTTTTACACATGGCACTTAGGTATTTTGTGAGGTTCCTGTTCTAGACTGAACTGTTAAATACTGTGTTTGAGGTTGGGTAGTCATTTTTATAACTGTCTTGGTCTTTTACTGCCATTATTTATTACTTTTGATATACACAATGAGCCGCATGCATTTATAGAGCAATAAGAGGATGTATTTAATGTGCCTTGTTTTTAACTGAGCAAGAACTGAAAGCATGAATCAATAAAACTGATTAAAAATGGTCCCTTCACTGGCAGTTTGTTATGGCAGTTACAAAAATAACTTTGATTATCCTTGAAAAAGTTTATTTTTAAGGGGAGAATGTTCAGATAGATGCTTCTTCATAAACATAACATAATTTTGTCCATGCTTTCCCATTTCAGCTCAGAATTTAGTGCTTCATAGTTTAGAAGTGAAAATTGGGAGTTAATGCAGCACTTAGCATTCTTGGGATGTAGGAGCTGTGTGTGCTCGCCACTGACACACAGGGTGAGGTATTCTGCACTGCCATCTCGTACTAAAATCACAGCCAGCCAATTGGCCTGGATTTTGGGGGGGTTGGAAATGGCAGTCTCAAGTGTTCCTTTGCACGCTGATGAATTTTATCAGAACTAAAATCAATAGACGTGAATGGAAGAAATTTCATAATCCATTTTGATCATTTTACATGTCAACTTAGTCCAGGGTTGCCATGTGTTGATAAATGTTCTTACCAAAAAAATGCTATATATTTTCATTGTCAGTAAATCAGTAAAGCTCTTATCAGTTTAAATGCAATTTTTATAATCTCCATATTATTTTATAGGTTTTAATTTTCACTTGTAATAGGGATATTCCACAACTGTGATGCAGCTGCGCCGAGTACAGGGTTTGTGTACGTGCAGGCAGGATAACTCCCCTCCACATGTCCCCCACAGAAATAAGCAGGACCAAGACCTCCAGAGTGGAATTACAAAGATTATAAATTTTATCTAATCGGTGATGTGTAAGTAATATGTCAGAAAATCTTTGCTGCAATCATTTTTGTCCCAAATATTTTATAGCACTAAAATTGCCTTGAGTTGTGATCTTGATTTTGCTGCTCTCCACAGAACTGAGAGGAATAGGATTTTTTTCAAGGATGATGTTTTGGGACTGGGTTCCCTTGCTTTGCACAATTTTCTCTACTGAATGTTCAAAAATTCAGATTTATTGCAACTTATGTTCTTTTGCACTCTGCAGCCTGTTTTAGAAATACGATATAGAATATCATAGCAACATTAATATTTAAGCATTGCTGCCTGAGCTGGGTGTTTCCCCGTGTCAGATATGAACTGATTGTACCTCTTCGAGGAGAGAAAACCGTCCTCGGTGAGGGTGAATCTTTGCTGCTAAGTGAGCATTACTTCTCCTCACTGGAAAAGAGGGGGTTCACGTTTGTGGGAGAGTTCTGCCTTGAGGTTTTAGTCCCCATTCCCCTTTCTAATGTTCCCCCCAATTTTTGCATGTCTGTACCCCAGTGCAGGAGCACTGCTGGCAAAAAGAGTGCGCTCAGCTGCAGAGGCTGGAGGTTACAGACTGTGTTTCAGGATCGATACCTT